>NC_049913.1:21645028-22319297 GCF_001411555.2 Juglans regia | reverse complement strand
AAATATTATGAAGATTAACGGGGTGAGTTATCAACAACTCAGTAAGCAGAGAGCATATACTAGCATGTAAACATGAGCATTTATAACATTTGATAAGCCGAACAAAACATTTACTTTCAGAATGCAGAAACAAAACTTTTACAAAACATTAGAGCGAAGTTTTCAGAAAATAAACTTATTCCAAAAAGAACATCCGTTGGCATTTCCAAACTGAAACATTATAATTAAATCATCTCTTAGCATCACATCGGGACAATACCATGTTTAACCCCCGTGGTAGAGTTATAAACCACCATTATACCCGTGGCTGGGCCATATTCCATGTTTCACCCCCGTGGTAGGGTTATAAACCACCATTATACCCGTGGCTGGGCCATTTTCCATGTTTCACCCCCGTGGTAGGGTTATAAACCACCATTATACCCGTGGCTGGGCCATTTTCCATGTTTCACCCCGTGGTAGGGTTATAAACCACCATTATACCCGTGGCTGGGCCTTAACAGAAACAGAACGGATTTCATCGAAAATCCGGTTACAATCATATACAGAATCAGAACATCATGCCAAGATTCTCAGATGACACATCATATCAAAACAAAATACTGAAAAGTTTCAGATCATTTCACATGTTCGAGATAAACATAAACAAAATATTCTCATTTGTTCATAACAAAACTTCCAGATTTTCATATTCGCTCTTTACATAGTTCAGAAATAAAGTACACAAAACTAGCTCATGTCTACACCAGTCATGACAGAAAAACACTTTCCTTTGTATAGAATTTATGCATATGCAGAATAAACATTTGAGGTTGTTTTCAGATCATCTCTTTCAAAAATTAAACACATTTATTCTCAACGTCAACCTCCTTTCATTTATTTTATGTAAAACTAGTATATAAACCCCGCTTACCTGGACTTCTTAGCTTTTCAGAAATTTCTTCAAAAAATGTTGAGTCGACTAATAATCGTCACCTATAAAAAAATAATCACACAATTTCCGTAAGTTTTCAACCAATTACGGATTTCCATATTTAAGCCTAAGCTTCTAAAATAATCTATCTTAATTTCTCAAAACTTAAAAATCCTCATAATCCCAAAGTATATCATTACTTCATAAAATCACCAATATCCACCACAACCCACGTCATACACAAAACACCAATATTTAAACCCGAACAGCCAACAAATCTCATAGTCTAAACCAATCATACTAACAACTCCATCACCCAATCCAATCAACCCCGTTACTCCTCGGACTCAGTCCGGCAAAACCAACCAGCAATTAAAATACAGTGTAATGTGCTAGTGCAAAAATACATTAAATTCACGAGAATTCTTTGAAAAAAATACTTACATTGCTATATAATGATTTCCGAAGGATCACGAAACTGAAAAAGGCGACGTCTGAGCAACACCACAGTGTAAAATACACTGTGGCCGTGGGTCACAAATACCCACTTTTCAACGGAGACAAACGAAGACCCCAAAATGATAGGGTAGGGCCTAGAGAGGTCGGTGAAGCCAATGGTGGTGGTGGTTTGCCGTGGATGACGGCGCAAATGGTGGTTTAAGGCCAAAAACGTACAAATCGGAAATGGACTTGGTGGGGCTTCACCGGTGACGGATCGGAGCTGGGGTTGGGTCCAAAGGGTTGCCAAGAGGTCAGGGATGAAGTGGTAGGAAGATGGTGGCCAATGGTGGCGCGACGGCGGCGCGCGAAGGAGGTGAAGGCCGCGGCTTCAAGCCGTGCGTGGAGGCTAACGGTGGCTCGGATGGAAGTGAGGTTGGTAGGGTGAGGTCGCCGGCGGCAGGGGAACCAAAAGGAGGGGGCGGTGTCGACCACGGCGGCTCGACGGCGGTGGGCTGGGTGGAGGCCGAAGTCGCACGGGGAGAGAGAGAGGGTCGGGCTCGCGCGGGAGAGAAAGAAACCGAAGGAAAAAGGAGAAAAGAAAAAAAAAAGGAAAAGAAAAGGAGAGGAAAGAAAAAGAGGGGAAAAGAAATGAGGTCCAATCCTCATAACTTGGGTCACGAAAATGATCCAACGGAAACGATTTTAAAACCATAAGTTAAATAAAATAATTTAAACGTAATGGTAAAGTCAAATTGAAATAATTAAATCACCCAGTGATTAATTTAAATATTAAAAGCAATTTAAATGCATAACAATAAATAAATATCAAGAAAGCACACAATAAAATAATTTTCACCAAATTAACAAATTAAAATCATAGAAATAAACTCACTAAAAATCCAACCAATTTTAAAATAAGAGGATAAATTTTTGAATAAATAATAAAAATCCTTCAGTAAAAAAATTACACTAAAATACGGGGTGTTACATCCTTCCCCCCTTAAAAAAAATTTCGTCCTCGAAATTTGTAAGGTCAAACATCACGCTAAAGCAGGATGCCAGATACAACTCAAAACACGCTCGAAAAGACCATACCAACAACAACTCCCAACAAGCATGAGTAATGTTCTCTCAAGTCTATTTTCATAGGCAATTCCATCATACTCGTATTAGTCCCCCAGTGGCACAACACGTCCAGTATTCTTAGGGTGGCAATACTATCCAAAATCTCATCTTTCCACAAGAGCCTTTACACAACATCCAAGGAATCCCAATGATTATTACTATTTTCGTAACACGATCTGCGCTAACCTCAATCGACTCTTATGTTAAAACTCACAAACCTTAGTTGAATTCTACAGGTTGGTAACCTATTAGCCACTTCGAAAGTTAAACATCAATAAACATTTCCATCATCCAGACCTATTATCTCAAAATCAACAAGAATTATATCCTAATTCCGCACCACCAAAAGTTTAATCTCTAATTCCTTAAGATCAGCATAAGGTTTGAATCCTTAAATATAACACAACATAATACCATTGAGTACGAGGTAGCTCAACGCCTACTAACCAAAAAAAAAACTCTCACCACATTTGGTAGAAAATTCTTTATCTCCAAAACCATGAACTATTACACACTTTCCTCAAACTCACCAAGAATTAATTCCTGGATCTGCACCAACTATTATCCTTAAATCTGCTATGGATCTAATCCCAAAACCTACCACTAAAACCTCGAATTAATAACAATTATTATCCAAACTGGACCAATACCTTCAATCCTCAAAGAAATAATTCCCTTAAAATTTCCTATATTAATAACTCAACTTCGATCAACCCCATTAATGGTCACAGATTAATCAGTCTCCAAAATAAATCAAGCTAACACTCCAAGCTTGCAGAATTAAAAATTTCAATCTCATTATAAATCAGTCCTTCAAATTGCAATTCTAAGATCTTAAATTATATAAGAATCAATTTCTGAAATCTGTAAGATCGATGAACTTATATCCAATAATAAAACAATTGACTCCCAAAGCTTTCAAAATCTAAACATTAAACGATAACAATCATTTCCGAAAATCTGCAAAACCTTAAACTTTTGGTGAAATTTCCGTAAGTCTATCTTTAAAGTTTGTTGAACTTACAATCTTCTATTCTAAAGCCTCGTGTCATACATCCATGAAATCGAAAATCTCAACTATCTTACTCCCCAAATAGATCACCCAGACTATGCCGTTCCTTTCAAACCTTGATATTATAAATGCACACCAAGTTGATAAAAGTTCAAGTTTACTCTGCTAAATATAACAAAAGCGTTCTCAGTCATACCATCATCCTGCCATAACTTAATCCTTAACCTGCTTTTCAGCTTCGAACGAAACGAACAAAACAAAATAAACTTAATAAATATAATAATATAATTTCAATTCAAATAAAATAAAATCAAACAAAACCAAATAAATTCAAGTTAAATAAAAATAATAATTTCCAATTAAACCTTTAAACTTTTATGGTACTGCACACATAGTTTTACCCAAACTTAGTCATATCATTAATCAGCACATATAGTCATTCCTACCATCTAATATTATAAACTCGACATCGCTCTAAACTCTCTTTCGTCTTTAGAAATCTAACCTCAAAAATCTAAACCTTAAATTAATTTTATAAAGATTATCTCCTACAGTCCACCAAGTAAGCTTGTCGGATCTAAAATCCTTAAACCTCAAAATCTCGAAACTCAATCATAGAGTCTGTAAAATCTAAACCTCCAATATCCACATAATCATCTCTTATTCTTTAAAATTCTACACCTCAAATCTGAAGTTTCTTCTTAAACCCACAGATATCTAAACCTCCAAGGTTTATAGTATGCAGAATCTCTAACCTGGCTCTGATACCATCTGTAACACCCCGACCCCGAGGGTCCGGAGAGTTAACTCATAAAACCTGATAATCAACTCTAACAAGGCTAGAGTACTTCCAAATTCAAGAATTTATCCATTTTCCCAAACCTCAAATCGAACGTATATACTTCAATTAAATAAATCAAATAAACTCATCTATCCAATATTCAATCCAACAACCCAAATAAAATCAACTCTTCTTCATGTCTCAAATAACAACTAGAAATAATATAACATTAACATAAGTATCCATAAACCGTCTAAATCCATTGAAGCAAACTTAAGAAAGATAATTAACCTCCAACACCAATACTAATATCATGAGATACCCAACAACAAAACAATGCTAATCTTCTCCATAGACTCTAATACTGATCTTCAGCTGAGCCATCGATGTCATCTGAAATATTATGAAGATTAACGGGGTGAGTTATCAACAACTCAGTAAGCAGAGAGCATATACTAGCATGTAAACATGAGCATTTATAACATTTGATAAGCCGAACAGAACATTTACTTTCAGAATGTAGAAACAAAACTTGTACAAAAACATTAGAGCGAAATTTTCAGAAAAATGAACTTATTCCAAAAAGAACTTCCGTTGGCATTTCCAAACTGAAACATTATAATTAAATCATCTCTTAGCATCACATCGGGACAATACCATGTTTAACCCCCGTGGTAGGGTTATAAACCACCATTATACCCGTGGCTGGGCCATATTCCATGTTTCACCCCCGTGGTAGGGTTATAAACCACCATTATACCCGTGGCTGGGCCATTTTCCATGTTTCACCCCCGTGGTAGGGTTATAAACCACCATTATACCCGTGGCTGGGCCTTAACAGAAACAGAACGGATTTCATCGAAAATCCGGTTACAATCATATACAGAATCAGAACATCATGCCAAGATTCTCAGATGACACATCATATCAAAACAAAACACTGAAAAGCTTCAGATCATTTCACATGTTCGAGATAAACATAAACAAAATATTCTCATTTGTTCATAACAAAACTTCCAGATTTTCATATTCGCTCTTTATATAGTTCAGAAATAAAGTACACAAAACTAGCTCATGTCTACACCAATCATGACAGAAAAACACTTTCCTTTGTATAGAATTTATGCATATGCAGAATAAACATTTGAGGTTGTTTTCAGATCATCTCTTTCAAAAATTAAATACATTTATTCTCAACGTCAACCTCCTTTCATTTATTTTATGTAAAACTAGTATATAAACCCCGTTTACCTGGACTTCTTAGCTTTTCAGAAATTTCTTCAAAAAATGTTGAGTCGACTAATAATCGTCACCTATAAAAAAATAATCACACAATTTCCGTAAGTTTTCAACTAATTACGGATTTCCATATTTAAGCCTAAGCTTCTAAAATAATCTATCTTAATTTCTCAAAACTTAAAAATCCTCATAATCCCAAAGTATATCATTACTTCATAAAATCACCAATATCCACCACAACCCACGTCATACACAAAACACCAATATTTAAACCCGAACAGCCAACAAATCTCATAGTCTAAACCAATCATACTAACAACTCCATCACCCAACCCAATCAACCCCGTTACTCCTCGGACTCAGTCCGGCAAAACCAACCAGCAATTAAAATACAGTGTAATGTGCTAGTGCAAAAATACATTAAATTCACGAGAATTCTTTGAAAAAAATACTTACATTGCTATATAATGATTTCCGAAGGATCACGAAACTGAAAAAGGCGACGTCTGAGCAACACCACAGTGTAAAATACACTGTGGCCGTGGGTCACAAATACCCACTTTTCAACGGAGACAAACGAAGACCCCAAAATGATAGGGTAGGGCCTAGAGAGGTCGGTGAAGCCAATGGTGGTGGTGGTTTGCCGTGGATGACGGCGCAAATGGTGGTTTAAGGCCAAAAACGTACAAATCGGAAATGGACTTGGTGGGGCTTCACCGGTGACGGATCGGAGCTGGGGTTGGGTCCAAAGGGTTGCCAAGAGGTCAGGGATGAAGTGGTAGGAAGATGGTGGCCAAAGGTGGCGCGACGGCGGCGCGCAAAGGAGGTGAAGGCCGCGGCTTCAAGCCGTGCGTGGAGGCTAACGGTGGCTCGGATGGAAGTGAGGTTGGTAGGGTGAGGTCGCCGGCGGCAGGGGAACCAAATGGAGGGGGCGGTGTCGACCACGGCGGCTCGACGGCGGTGGGCTGGGTGGAGGCCGAAGTCGCACGGGGAGAGAGAGAGGGTCGGGCTCGCGCAGGAGAGAAAGAAACCGAAGGAAAAAAAAAAGAGAAAAGAAAAAAAAAGGAAAAGAAAAGGAGAGGAAAGAAAAAAGAGGGAAAAAGAAATGAGGTCCAATCCTTATAACTTGGGTCACGAAAATGATCCAACGGAAACGATTTTAAAACCATAAGTTAAATAAAATAATTTAAACGTAATGGTAAAGTCAAATTGAAATAATTAAATCACCCAGTGATTAATTTAAATATTAAAAGCAATTTAAATGCATAACAATAAATAAATATCAAGAAAGCACACAATAAAATAATTTTCACCAAATTAACAAATTAAAATCATAGAAATAAACTCACTAAAAATCCAACCAATTTTAAAATAAGAGGATAAATTTTTGAATAAATAATAAAAATCCTTCAGTAAAAATTACACTAAAATACGGGGTGTTACAAACATTCTCACAAAGCCAATACTTTCATCTTGGTTTCACGTGTTACGAACAAGCCTCACAGTTGTTGATACACCGATCGGCTCGCGGGGGAGTATTGAGCAGACCACTCTCACCTCGAGCTCAAAGATGACTCATCCATCAAATTCCATCTCAGCAACCAAGCTTCCAGAAGGTTCAGGAGTCACGTAGAGTACTAGGTTGGCTGTGTGCTGATTCTGTTATGATGAAAATATTGTGCAGTGCTCTGGCAAGGTGTCTGTTCTAACAAACTCTACAATATTCTTTGTACAGCAGCGTGCATACCAGCTGCTTGCTATTTTGCCTACAACGATTCTGTACAGTCATGTATTTAAACACTACTTGTATTATTTTGAAAATTAATGAGAATCAAATATTCATCTTCTCAAAACTCTATGACAGAACAAGTAACCAAAACGCCTAATGCAAAGCTGAGAAGCACTCAACACACGAAATGATTGAACAAGATTTCATTAGCAAACCTTGTAGAGAATTTTCGAGGAATTCTCAACCTCCCAAAATAGACTCTCAAGATCATTTAGTGAAACACATCGTTCCTGCCTTCTGCTTTTATAGAAGCCGGTGGGCAACTAACTTTCTAAAACAATCGTATGGGATAAAACGCAAGAATACAAACGTAAAATGTAGTTACTTATTTACATCTTGAAACACAATGTTTCATTAAAGCCTCTAAACATAGCTTCTAAGAAAATAAAATGCAAAAATCTTTCTTGAAGATCAAAACGGATCATTTCATTAAAGCCTTTCCTTCCTTCGATTTCCCTCGACTGTTAAAACTGTTGCAACTTACTTCCTAACGGACGTCATAACAGACTCTCCCTTGGCTTCCTTGATCTCCACCACTTCAAGGCCTTGCCCACAAGGCACCCGTGACAATCGCTACAAGACTGTTCCCACCAGGTGACGATAGAGAGTTCTGAGTTTCCACAGTAGCTTCCAAGAACTATCTTCAATAGGTGTCCTAATCCACTTAATCAGTACCTCGGTTGAATCATGATTTCCCACTTTTCTCATTCTTCTTTCCAAAATAAGTTCAGGTTCAGGTTGTATATTCTCTTCATTGTCAACATGAGGTAAAGTGGGTAATGGGGAAATTTGATCTCCCAGTTTCTTTTTTCAGCAAGACATGGAAAACAAGATGTATTCTTGCTGAAGATGGTAAATTCAATTTATATGCCACTTAACCAATCTTTTCAACAACCTGGAAAGGACCATAAAATTGAGGGGCCAATTTCATATTTCTTCTCAGTGCTACTGATTTCTATTGATAAGGTTGCAGCTTAAGGAACACCCAATCACCAACTTCAAAGACTCTTTTAGTTCTCTTCTTATCTGCGTATAGCTTCATTCTACTTTGGGCCTTTTTCAAATTCTCCTTGACAAGAGAAAGTACTTCATCACGAGACTTAAGCTGCTGGTCTACTGCAGCATTAGCAGTAGTGCCTAGAACATATGTCAACAGCTTAGGAAGGCATATCCCATAAAGTGCTTGAAATGGAGTCATGCCAATAGATGAATGTATGGTAGTGTTGTAACACCACTCTGCCATTGGTAGCCAAGCACTCCAGTTCTTTGGCTTGGTGCCAATGAATGATCTCAAATAGCCTTCGACACACTTATTCAAAACTTCTGCTTGGCCATCAGATTAGGGGTGATTTGCGAAAGTGAAGGCTAAATTAGTTCCTTGCATTTTAAGCAATTGCCTTCATAAATTGCTAGTAAAGACCACATCATGATCAGAGACTATAGTTTTAGACAACCCATGAAGCTTAGAAGCTCCAACAAAAAATACCTCAGCTACCTTGCTAGTTGTATAAGTGTGTACCATAGGGAACAAGTGACCAAACTTGGTCAATCTGTCTACTGCAGTGAGGATGACAGTCATTCCATTGGAATATGGAAGGTCTTCAATAAAATCCATTGCAATATCTTGCCAAGGAGTCTGAGCAATAGGCAATGGCAACAAACCTACTGGGTGTGTTGTTTCACGCCTATTCATTTGAGAAGTCTGACACTCCTTGACTAACCTTCTGATATCCCTTCTCATACCATGCCAATAAAAATCCATTTGTGCCTTTTGTAGTGTTTAATGATACCCAACATGACCTGCTTCTGGGTTATGATGGATGTATTGTAAAATCTTTTGTTGAAAAGAGGATGAAGGTGCTATAACCAGCTTACCCTTCCTTAACAAAAGGCCTTGCTGTAAAGAATAATCTTTAGAAACTAGATTGCCTTGCTGTAAAGCAGTAATAATGCTGTAGAGATCATAAAAAAGAACTTAACTTTGCTTAAGCTCATCCAACCAAATGGGTGTAGGAAAAGATATGAGAGCTAATGTAGCTGACTCATCTATCATTTTCCTTGAAAGAGCATCTGCTGCTTTGTTGTCCCTGCCCTTCCTATATTCAATCCTAAAATCATATCCCATAAGCTTGGAAATCCACTTCTGCTGAGCTTCAGTTGCTGCCTTTTGTTCTAACAAATGTTTCAATGTCTGTTAGTCAGTTTTGATCTTAAGAACTTGACCAAGCAGGTATGGTCTCCTTCTTGCCATTGCACATACCAATGCCAAAAGCTCATTCTCATATGTTGAAAGTAACAAGGCCTTGCCTTTTAAAGCTTTGCTTAAGAAAGTTATTGGTTGGCCTTCTTTCATTAAGGCATCACACTCAATAGTGAACTCCTTTGAAAAATCTGGCAATCTTAATACAGGAGGCTTGGATATTGCATTCTTCAATTTGATAAAAGCTGCTTCAGCTTCTTTATTCCATGGAAAAGAGTTTTTCTTCAACAACTCAGTAAGTGGTGAAACTATTGAGCCATAGTGCTTGATAAATTTTCGATAGTAACCAGTAAAGTCCAAAAATCCCCTCAATGCCTTCACTATTTTTGGAATTGGCCAATCAATCATTGACGAAGTGTTGGCTGAATTTGCATTTATTCCTTCTCCCGAGATAATATGGCCCAAATAGTCAATTTCAGGTAGTACAAATCTACACTTGGATTTCTTAGCAAACAAAGTGTGCTGCTGTAAAACAGTTAAAACTGCTTCTAGATGTTCAAGATGCTGAGAAAAATCTTGGCTATAAACCAAGATGTCATCAAAAAATACCAAAACAAATCTTCTAAGCAAAGGCTTAAAGACATGATTCATTAATCCTTGAAATGTGGTAGGTGCATTGGTAAGCCCAAATGGCATTGCAAAGAATTCATAATGACCCTCATGAGTTCTAAATGCAGTTTGTGAAATATCATCTTCTTTCACCCTTATTTGATGATAACCTGACCTTAGGTCATGTTTAGAGAAAATCTTAGTTCGATAAAGCTCATGAAGAAGCTCATCAGTGACAGGTATAGGAAACTTGTCTTTGATCGTTTCAATGTTAAGGGCTCGGTAGTCAATGCACATTCTCCAACTACCATTATCTTTTTTCACCAACAACACAGGTGAAGAAAATGGACTTTGGCTAGGCCTTATGACTCTATTGCTGACCAAATCTTTTACTATCTTCTCAATCTCAGATTTCTGATAATGAGTATAACGATAAGGCCTCACTAAAACTGGCTGAGCACCAACCTTCAACAAAATCTAATGATCAAATTCTCTACGTGGGGGTAAACCCACTGGTTCTTCAAACACAGCTTTAAACTGGCCCAATAACTCTAATACTTCACTTTGCAATTGCTCCGTAACTACACAAGTTTCCAAAGGCATTATTTACAGCGACCAACATTGCTGCCTTACAAAAGAGGATTTCAAACCTCTCAACAGAACTTGTAAAGAGCTCAAGTTCTTCTAAAGTGCCATAGACATCATAGACATCATCTATTGTTGTCCACAATGCACCGAGCTTTGCTAACATTCTCCTCTCATATCCAAATTGAGGTTGAATTATTGCTCCTGTTGCCCATAGGAAATTCTCCACAACCCTATCCCGTGCAAAGCTCAAATCTCCAAGGCCAGTGCTCCTCCACCACCTTTTGTAGGAGACAAGGAAATAATATTAGTTTAACGCAGATTCTTACCCCTCTGATCAAATATAATATCAAGTAATACTGTTCATCCGGGCCCGATTTTTTCCCTGGTTGAAACCCGCATTATGAAAACTGGATATAACCGGCTCGGATCCTGGTATAAAATCCGGATTCCGTATTAAAAAGCCAGTACCTGGGTTTGTGTAAAAATGAAAAAAGCTCACTTCAATTTCATTTCTTCACTCGATCACACTCCCCTAACCTCCCTCCCTCTCTCTCTCTCTCTCTCTCTCTCTCTCACGCGCGCGCGCGCGAAACCCTAGCCACAAAACTATAGCTGCCGTTGTGTCCCTCTTTCATACTTCACTCCCCACCAGTGTCCATGATTTGTCTCGCCTTCGGCCTTTCAGCAAAGAGTTTTCCAATTTCCTCATTTTCTTTTTCTTTTCTGAGACGCCAAAACCCTCTCTGCTTGTTTTCTTCATCCTCGAACCGTCGTCTTCATCGTCGTTGCAGACTCGCCTCATCCTTGTGACCCAAGGTTTGTTCTCTGCAGTTTGGGTTTGTTTTATTCTGATTTGGGTCTGTTTTATTACGATAAGAAAATGCTATATGCTGATGTTTCTTCTCACCCTCGATCTCTCTCTCTTCTCACCCTCTCTATCTCGCGTCTTCAGATACCTTGGAATAATGATGATGAAAAGCTATGGCTTGTGTAGCTTTTGTTTAGGTAATATCTGTGCTACGACATTCTGTGCTAGCGTCCTTCTTCTTCTGCTACGGCTATGACATTTTGCACTAGATCTGGGTTTTTATTGTTGTTTTGTTAAACACGAGTATACAGTATATGCTGTTAGTTTGATAGATCTGGGTTTTTTTTGTTATTTTGTTAAACATGGGTATAAACTATATGCTGTTAGTTTGATAGATCTAGATTTTTTTGTTATTTTGCTAGTAAAATGGCCTAGATAACGCGCCCTTTCTATAGAAGATTACAGTTTCTCATTTGGCATTAGGTCTTTTTAAATGAGATACCATCACCTCGGAAAAAAATAGTAGAAAATTTCTAGCCAACTCTACTCATTATAAGATCTTGTTTCCGATCTTTCCTGTAAAGTCTTGTGGAAGGATCAATGATTTTAAGAACAAAATGGTATTGTGAGCAATGTATAGACTTCAAAAGTTCTACTAAGAATTATAAGATCCTCTAGGTCTTTTTATTTATATAATGTAGTTTTGAAGCAATACTTGGTAAGATTTTATTCACTTTAAGGTTTATTCATTGGAAGAGAATCCTTCTTCAGCTCTGTATTCCAACTTCTTAATTTGCACAACTTTTTATTTTTTGTTTTTGTCCTTTTTGCTTGAGCTTTCCTTTTTTAGTCCATGGAGATGTGCTCCAATGTTTTAATGTAACTTGTTTTAGATTACATGTTATGCTTATTTAAAGAAAGAGAATTTGTTTCTGAACATATCCCAGACAATGGAGGAATACTTACAGCACTCTATGCATTCCATTCACGAGATGTGTCACAGATTGTTTATGATGTTGTTTATGATCGATGCTGGCTTTCTTTGTACAATTATTGGACTCTGAATAGCAGGGTCAATTTTTATACTCCTTGGGGGGTAGAGGCAGCTGTTCTTGGCAAAATTAGTTCATGTTTGTTAAAGCAATAATGTGTTTTGTAATGTTCTAAGCAAATTAGTTCAAACAATGCACTATGTAGTGGATTTTTTTATTTTTTTACATGCATTTAGTTAAAAAGTTAATTAGTTGTTTGTAACCTTGGCTATTCTTAACATAAATCTAGTTTTTCATTTTGATATATTTTTTTATCATTATGGACATTGATAAAAAATATAGGCTTTTATATATAATAAAAAAATTTTGCTTTTCAACATTATTTCATGAAAAAATTGAAATAAAATATAGGATTTTTGAAAAAAAAAGTTTCAACTTTTTCCCGAAAAAAGAATAATAATATAAAGACTTTTGTTAAAAAGAAAAAAAAGGGGTAAAACCCGAAACCCGGATTCTGGGTTTTTTAAAACCCGGATTCATCCGGGTTTCGGACTGGGTCTTAACAGGACATACCCAGGCCGAAACTCGGCCCATATTTAAAATCTGGGTTCTAGGCCGGGTATACCCGGATACCCGGTCCGAAACCCGGATGAACAGCCCTAATATCAAGTAAGGGATGTTTGGTAAATATCAGAATTCTCAAAACTTCTCAAAATTTTATTCACAAACACTTTTCAATTTTTTGATCTAATCATAACCTAATCATTATTCAAAAAAAATAAATTAATACAACTTTTATAAACTTAAAAAAAAATTATATTCAAACAATTTTTTTAACTTAATAATAATTTTATTCAACTTTTTCTCTCTCATTTCCTAAAACTTAATAAAAGATATTCACTCAAATTATTTCACTACTATTCACAAAATTATGAAATAATCAAAGTAACCAAATATGTCCAAAATCTCCACGTAGCTTTTGAGGCTAAGATACAAGTTACAAAATGAGGATAAACATGCCTTTTTACCTTGACACTTCTTTTAGATTTTCTTGGTGGACTGCTTGTACCATATTAAAACCTAGTTCTGCAAGCTCAAGCAAGGTAGGGTTCATATCTTCTCTATTCTTATATGCATCAATGAACCACCTCGCTTCCAGCCTTGTTACTCTCCAATGTAGTGGAAGCTCTAGGGCATGACTAACCATCGTACGTACATATGACCCTTTTATAACTACCCTTTTATTGAATTAGAAAAGCAAAGCTTCACTAATGGCTTACACAATGTGTCTTAGCGTTTTTTATTCAATCCGAAATTGCAAACCCTCTACATTACTCCCACCTAAAAAGCGTGTCTCAACTTTAACAAGAGGGAAATGTGGCTATGTACCCCATCCTTTACAAAGCATGGCCCTCGAAGAAAACTCAAGTACAATTGATTCCACTATTGTCCGACGATCAGCAAATTACCATACTACCACATGGAATTATGATTACATCCAATCATTAAGAAGCGAATACATGGTAAAGTGTGCAATTTTTATTCTCTTATTATTTTTCTAAGTAGTTTTTATAATTAGTTTAATTTATAGGTGGAGGCATTTACCCAAAAGATTGATAAGTTGAATAGAGAAGTAACAATGATGTTTCACAAAGTGGAGATTTTTGTCTGTCGCAACTGTACCAAAAATAGATGGAAATGGTATTTCCGTTTATCATTAAATCGTTGAGAAAAGTCAATTGTGGCGATACATATCGTTGCAAAAGACTAAGAAATCGCCGCAAATGACTCAATATTTTTCCAATGACTTTGAATTATCGTTCCCATTATGCATTTTCCAGTAGTTAATTGTCGCCGAAAAATTATATATCTCATGTATAATATATCATTAGATATGCGGGTAATGTAGGTTTCAGACTTCATAGTAATCCCGTAAAATCTAAGCGGCTGCCCATTACAATAGTACTTCCTCTATGTGAAGATTTGAAGAGAAGTAGCAGAAGATGTCTTGATCTTTTATCTAATTCTTTCTAGATTCTTAAAAATTTCAAGTTTTCTTTATTAAAAAACTTAAAAACAATTTTCTTCAAATAAATTTTGCAGACTCTTATGCAACGCAGGACATTCTATAAAATGATTTTAAGAAAAGATGAATTACTGCTCGCTCTGAAACTTTTTACTTCATACCAAGGGTGCAAAACTCTACATTATAAAATAAAATGTGTTTTGAGAATAAAAGAGGTTTACAACGAAAAACATCAAATCTTAAAATAAAAAAGCCTCTCATACAATTAAAACTCTCATGCCTAGACTTCTGTACTCTTCCCCACGGGCCGTGTCCGTCCTGACGCGTTATGCTCATTTAGTTTCTAGGGGGGAGGGGTATACATAAAAACTAAAATGAGTTGAATACTTGTAAGCATTACTTCATACCAATGTTTTGAATACCGTACCGGATGGCGTACCGGTCAAGACACTGGAACGAAATATTTCGGTACCAGTACCGTTTCGTGTACCGTTTCGGGATAGTCGATATATGAATAAATTATATATATAAATATATATAACAATTATATTCTAAAATAATAGTTTATATATGAATAAATTATATATAAATACATACATACATATAAATTATAAATAGTCTAATCTAAATTGGGGGTCAAAAAATAAACTTGTAGTTTGAAAAAACGAAAAAAAAAAACACAGGCCTAAATATCGGCCGGCATCGGCCGAAATATAGGCCGGTACAGGCCGAAATTTAGGCCGAAACGGCCGGTATTTTGGCCGGTACGGTATATATCTAGTACCTGTACCGGCCAGACGACCGAAACGAAAAATTTCAGCCGTACCGGCCGGTACGGTACGAAATTAAAAACATTGCTTCATACAGTTAAAATATGCACACATAGGTTTTCATTCATGCATTTATCACTCCATACATACTATACGTACGTAAGATATACATTCATTATGGAAACATCACTTGGCGTGGTTTTTCTTAAAAAAGATTTTCTTTTCGTAAAACATTTCTCTTGTCAGTGCCTTCATTTCTTAAAGAGTTAGATGCATTCATACATTCTTTCTTATCACTTTCTTTGGCCGGTACACACTGTTAAGCCTTATGTGTTGGGGTTAGCGATCTTCCTTTGGACCTGGATTCCGCCCGTGGCCACATATGGGGAATCCCTTTCATGGGGGCAGCACTGGGTGCACTACCAGTACTACTTACCCGGCATTGCAATCTGCCCATTCCTTTGGTACCCTTTTCATTCATATGGCCATTATGTATTTTCATACATTTAAACATTTAATTCCTTTCTTTCTGTCATTTCCTTTCATTCAGTCATTTCCTTTTCAGTTCTTTTCATTTAACAGTTAATTCATGGAAAAACGTCATTTAAAAGCCTGAGTTTAAACATCATCTTTCATGGCATCCAGAAAGCATCAATTCATAGGGCATTTTAACATCAGTTTCATAGGGACATTTTAACATCAGTTCCTAGGGACATTTTAAAACACTTTCTTTGCATCATGTAAAGCATCACTTAAAGCACAAGGCATAAGCCTCACATCTCATTTCATGAAAATACATATAATAGATACTGCGTATAGTCATCCATTCACATGCATACAATTAATACTTTGGTTGCATAAAAAGAGGCTGCCAGGAAGGGCCATTACATGCGTATACATTTGAACACTTATACTTAGCATGCATCCATAAAACATCATTTCATTTCATTTCGTAAAGCATCGTAACGGAAAAACATTTCATTTTCATTTCATATGATTTTAGAAACTGTAGAAGAGTATGAACATAATACTTACGTGAACTCCATTTACTTTCATATCATGCAGTCCATTCATGTGCGTGTCAAATGGCAACCTACATGCATACACATAACCTTAGTGTCATTCTCTATCTAGTGCATAAGCAACTAAACTTAGAAGACATAAACTACACTTCACTTGGACTTTTCCTCAATGAGACACACTCCTTCTATCCCTGTCTTCTATGTTTTCTTTTATCACGTTTACTCTTTCTGTGACCTTCTTGAGGTTACCTTTTCTAAACTCAACGTTCTAGTTTGAGTGCTTATCCATTATAGTGAATCTCATGATTCACCTTAGGGTTAAGACACTAAGATCTTCATCTTATTCTTCTTATTAACCTCATCCCGATGCATGACTCAGACCGACTAAGTCACACATCCCAATCTTAGACAATACATACGTCACTTCCTGCATTCGAGCTTACATTTCCTCTTCGTCATCATCATTCTCATCCATGCATATAACACGACTCTAAGCCAACTCAGAGGCTCAAACATCGCGTACTTATGCTTAGGACAGATTACCGATTACATATGGTAAATCTATCTGGCACATATGTTTCACAGATTACATAGGTACCCTACCTCCATATCACTTAAGATCAACATATAACACATCGATCACCTGCTTGTATAAACAAGCCCATACTCCGATACCAACCTTCCTTTAACCCGGCTAGCATGACTCTTCATGCTACCCATCCCTCTTAACATCCCAACACTTGACACGACGTGACACTATTCATAGTTATGCCTCCCACCATGTCACATAGCTCGAGACTACTCTCAAGCTACACTGGGACCTTGTCACGTCACCTGACAACCCGCTATGTCATTTCTACGCCAACTCCTAACTCATCATGAGTACGGTCCCTCACGTACTCCTATCACATCTTGACATCTCGTCATGTTCCCGCTACATTGCTCTTACACTAACTCCTCACTCATCACAAGCACGACTTCTTGTTTAACCATGTCACTTCGTGACATTCCCTTGTCATGCTTTTGATGTTCCACTCTTACACTATTCTGTCACTTCACATATACTCCCAGCCATAAGTCAACTACATGGTGACAGCTATCACCTTAGACTACAGCCCACATCATAACTACTTCAAGACACTATTCCACAGTTTCCGACACTACACATCATGCTCTACGCTCATCAACTATGCAACCATCCTTATATTCATGACATGCCACATGGCGTATCGCTTCACCTCATGGAGTACAAGTGGAAGGAAGTACACTCCACGTGTACTCCCCTCACACATGCTACGCCACATCACCACTACAGCATACATGCCATATGGTGCATCGCTCCATCACATTTAGTACGCTCCACGTGTACTCTCTTCACACATGTTATGCCACACAGAGTACACTCCATGTGTACTCTTCCCATTCCATGCTACGCCACAAGAGTTCATTCCACATGTACTCTTCCCAATCCACATGACTCCACGTCATCACTACAGCACATACGTTGCAACTACACTTCACAGTTACGCCCAACATTTCACTGCACAGCGAACTCTACAATTACAAACATCACAGTCCACAATTGAACCAACCGAATAACACAATAATGAGGATAAAAGGAAAGAGAGTTATACCATCGACGTGATAACCTGTACGTTCCTCGTTGTCTAGCATGGCCAATGGCATCGGAAGCCACTAGCTTGGACGGTAGCGGTCACTACCGTGACCTTACAATGGGACTATCTCGGGGGACCAGATCTAGGATTTTGGCTACAAGATCTAGGTTGTACGACAGTGACCGACATGGTGGGAGTTCATGGGTGGCGACTAACATCGCATACGGTGGCAGTTAGCCATGTATAGTGGCTGTTTTGGCCATTGAAGGGGGTGGTTAGGGGAGACCTGTGGTGGTGCTCGGTGGTGGCCGTGGCTGATGAAGGTGGCGATAGGAGGAGATATGGAGAGAAACTGATAGGAGAGAGGGGGCTCGCGTGCGGCTGAGGAAGGGGCTACCAGAGGGATTTCAACGGTGGATGTGCTCGTCGGCGTGAGGGGAGGTCGTCAATGGTGGCGGTGAGGATGGGTGGTGCACGGTGGCGCTGAGTTGAGCTAAATGAGATTTGGCTAGGGGGAGGGGCATTCCGTCGGGCTTAAGGGGAGAGGGAGGAGAGAGAGGGAAAGAGAGGAAATGAGGAAAAAGGCTAGGGGCTTGGGTATTTAATCCAAGTCCTTCGTCTTGGGGTCTTCAAATCAATCTAACGGTAGGAAATTAAAACACTGATTTAACTTAAAACACTGAGGGGAATTAAGATAGAATATTATTTAAAATAAACTTAATTTATAAAATAATATTCTTTCATCATTAAAAAAATGATAAATTTTTGTTTAATATCTTTAAGAGAATAAAACCATCTAATTAATTAGAGTTTTCAACATAATTTAAATTCTATAATATTTTAAATAACTAAAATCATATTGATAAAATGATTTTCTACAATTATAATATTTTTGGAGCTCGTAAAAAATATTATAATTGTCTTACTTAAAATCAAGTTTGGTTCAATAACATTGGAAATATCCCATATAAATGTTTCCAGGATATTTAATAATATTTGAGGTGTTTAAAATACTGGGCTTACTTTAAAAATCAATTGCTAACATTAAAAACATGCCTTTGAGGTTCAACACGCATAATGAGGCTCACAGTCGCTAAAGAGAAGGGGCAGATTGTTACTCTGATACCCCATATAATATGGATAAGGGTAGGTGGTGTATGGGATCTCACATTGCTTGGGAATGAGAAGTTCTTGCTCTTTATAAGATTCTAGTGGGTCTCTAATTGTATCATTGACTAGTCCTTTTAGAGTATAGACCATGTGGTTTGGGCCTTCCATTGGAGCGTTACAAATGGTATCAGAGCCTATTCCAACCAGAAATGTGGGACTTGAGCCGTGCCACCTACAATGGACAGGCCTGACGAGGACGTCGGGAATTTAAGGGGGGTTGATTGTGATACCCCATATGATATGGATAAGGGTAAGTGGTGTATGAGATCCCACATTGCTTGGGAATGAGAAGTTCTTGCTCTTTATAAGATTCTAGTGGGACTCCAATTATATCATTGACTAGTCCTTTTGGAGTATAGGTCATGTGGTTTGGGCGTTCCATTGGGGCGTTACAGTTACATCCTCTCCTCCTTGTCCGTCCTCGAAAGAAGGAGCAAGGTGTTACATCTTAACACATCAAATTAAAATGAATGAAGAGATTTTTGTAATAAAAGAGAACTAATATTAGATGTGCATTTTTATAATCCTAGGTTGATCCTTTTTTTTTTTTTTTTTTAAATATGAAGATTGATGGGCAATGTTGACCTCATTATAGTGGGATGAAAATAGGATGAGAGTGGTTCATAGCATTACTCAATCCCAAACATGTTTTATTTTCCATAAATCATATATATGTTCATTGATATTTCATCATGTAAACCGAAAGTTTTTAGTTTGATTTATTATGTTTTACATACAGTTAAATTAGTTTTGAATATCATAATTAATATGAATTTTCATGTGTTATTTTCTTTACCATTTATTTGGAAAACTCAAAATGGACACGTTAAAAACTTTAAATCATAAAAATTGTTAAGACTAGGTTTTGATATTAAAAAAATTAAAGAAACTTTTTTCAGCTTTTAATAATGTTGGGACAAGGTTTCGATTCAAAATAAATAAAGTCTTTCTTATAAATGTGATAATTAATGATCTTTACATGTTAAAAGAATATTGAGATCAATTGGCATATTAAATTTTTTAATATGCTTATTATATACTTGTGCATGTTTTTAATATGCAAGGAAGTTATCACGGAAAGATCACATCAAATACGTGATCTTATCACGGAAATGTCAAGGGCAAACAACAAAAATTGCAGATACGTGCATGGCCCAGCTTATTGAAGATCACTTGACTTCCTCATTTATAAGAATTTAGAACGTCATTTCCAATTATATAATCTTATTTGAAATTCGTGCATGAGTGTGCCCTTGACAGCGTCACAAAGAGATGATATATAGCCACCCCAAGGGTCGATATAAAAGGGTCATATGCTTGAAGGCTGAAGGGTACGTTCCACAACAATCCAATTAATCAGAAACAAAAAGCTTCACTAATGCCTTATACAATGTGCCTTAGCATTCTTGATTCAATCCGGAATTGTAAACCCTCTACATTGCTCCCACCTAAATAATGCGTCTCACCTTTAACAAGAGGGAAAGGGGGCTATGTACCCCATCCTTTACAAAGCATGGCCCCTGAAGAAAACTCCAAGTACTATTGATTCCACTATTGTCCGACGATCAGCAAATTACCATCCTACCATTTGGAATTATGATTACATCCAATCTTTAACAAGCGAATATATGGTAAAGTGTGCAATTTCTATTTTCTTATTATTTGTCTAAGTAGTTTTTATAATTATTGTTAGATTATCCAAAATCTGGTTTAATTTACAGGAAGAGGCATTCACCCGAAAGATTGATAAGTTGAAGGGAGAAGTAACAATGATGTTTTACAAAGTGGTGGATCCTATAAAGCAACTCGAGCTGATTGACATCTTCCAAAGACTTGGAGTATCCTACCACTTTGAGGATGAAATAAGAAGGATATTGGAGAAGAAACATAATACTCATCATAGTGGTGATGTTTGCAAGAAGCAGAGTTTGTATGCTACAACTGTTGAGTTTAGACTACTAAGACAACATGGATATGATGTACCTCAAGGTAAACAACATACTAGTAATGCTTTGAAAAAAAAAATATATATATATTGGATTCATAACCCCAACCCTTATTTGTTTTTAACAATTGGCGTGCTTTGTTGTTTCAGAGACTTTCAAAAGTTTCTTCAATGAAGAGGAGAATTTCAAAGAATGTCTTTGTGTCGATATTGAAGGAAAGCTAGCTTTGTATGAAGCCTCGTTCCACTTGAGAGATGGGGAAAGCATCTTGGAGGAAGCGAGAGATTTTGCAATCAAACATCTTAAAGAGTATGTGGATCAAAGCAAAGATCAATATCTTTGTATGATGGTTAGTCACGCCCTAGAGCTTCCACTACATTGGAGAGTGATAAGGTTGGAAGCGAGGTGGTTCATTGATGCATATAAGAATAGAGAAGATATGAACCCTACCCTGCTTGAGCTTGCAGAATTGGATTTTAATATGGTACAAGCAGTTCACCAAGAAGATCTAAAAGAAGTGTCAAGGTAAAAAGACATGTTTATCGTCATTTTGTAACTTGTATCTTTTCCTCAAAAGCTACGAGGAGATTTAGGACATATTTGGTTACTTTGAGTACTTCATAATTTCATGAATAGTAGTGAAATAGTTTGAGCGAATATGCTTTATTGAGTTTTAGGAAATGGGAGAGAAAAACTTGAATAAAAATATTATAAAGTTAAGAAAATTGTTCGAGTATAATTTTTATTTTGAAGTTTATAAAAGTTGTATTAATGTTTGTGTTTGAATAATGAATAGGTAATGATTAGATCAAAAAGTTGAAAATTTAAAGTTGAAAAGTGTTTGTGAATGAAATTTTGAGAAGTTTTGAGATTTCTCATGTTTACCAAACATCCCCTTACTTGATATTATATTTAGGTTATAGGGGTAAGAATCGGCAATATATGCTCTAGTTCTAAAACTGATATTATTTCCTTGTCTACTATAAAAGGTGGTGGAGGAGCACTAGCCTTGGAGATTTGAGCTTTGCACGGGATAGGGTTGTGGAGAATTTCCTATGGGCAACAGGAGCAATAATTCAACCTCAATTTGCATATGAGAGGAGAATGTTAGCAAAGCTCGGTGCATTGTTGACAACAATAGATGATGTCTATGGCACTTTGGAAGAACTTGAGCTCTTTACAAATGCTGTTGAGAGGTTTGTATTAATGGCAACATGCCTCCAATACTTCAAATATGGCTGCTTATCTTTGATGCAAATACTTATATGTAATTTTTTTCATGTGATCTAGATGGGATCTCAATGGAATGGAACAACTTCCTTATTATCTACATATTTGTTTCCTTTCCGTCTACAACACAATTAATGAAATGGCTTTTGACACTCTCAAGGAAAAGGGATGCAATATCATTTCATACATGAAAAAGGGGGTAGGGCTTGGACTTTTTTATTCATCACTATTTACTGTATAACTTATTTTCTATTATAACTCTTCTAATTCATTGATCCACCATAAATCTTTTAGTGGGCAGATATATGTAGATCTTATTTGTTGGAGGCAAATTGGTTTCACAACCGATATACACCAAGCCTTCAAGAATACCTTGAATGTGCATGGATCATTGTAACAATACCAAATATATTGGTGCATTGTTATTTTTTTTGTCACAAATCCCATAACAGAGGAAGCCTTGGATTCATTGGAAGAGTATCCTGATATAATTCGCTTACCATCATTCATTGTGCGACTTGCAGATGATCTCGAAACATTTACGGTTAGTAAAACACACAATCCTAAATATTTTATAAAAAATATTTTGGATTACTTCACCTGAACATAAGATAACATGTTGTTTTATGTGTTTTGTAATCTAGGACGAGTTAAAGAGGGGGGATAATCCTAAATCAATCCAATGCTACATGAATGATACTGGTGCTAGCGAGGAAGAGGCTTGTCAATACATGAGGTTCTTGATTAGTGCAACGTGGAAGACCATTAATGGAGAATGCATTGCAAGTTCTCCATTCTCTAAAACATTTAATGAAATCACAATGAACATTGCAAGGGTGTCCCAGTTCATGTACCAGCATGGAGATGGTCATGGCGTTGGAGACAGTGAGACTAAGGACCGCGTGCAAGCGTTGTTTATTCATCCCATTCCTATAGCTAAGAATTGATGAATGGTTGGCATATAAAACTACGTCCATGAAGCTTCAACTTTAAAATTCTTAGTGTTACTAAAGGACATATATTCAAATATCTAGATCTCTTATATTTGGACGACTAGGATCATGTGTCAAAGGTAATTAACTTGTCTTTTTCTCACTAGTAATACCGCTCCTTGTGAAAATAAATGATGTACAAGCCAATGGAAATTCAATAATACTCTTGTTTCTCTTGGAAAGAAATACAAGTTTCTCAATAGTATTGCAGATATATTGCATGCTACATTTCTTTTCTTGACATCGCTACATAAGATGCAGATCAAGCTGAATTGATTTCTGAAACTTTTTTTTTTTTGAGTAAACAGGTGTTAACCTTCATTAAGAGAGGACTTACAAAGTTGATTTGAAAAACAAATCAATTACAATCGTTTATATCTTCCCAGTATACTTTCGTGACTGACATGGTCTAGTCCAGACAGTAAATCTCTAAAGACCTAAATCTTTAGAGAAAATACCACCTCTGTCCACGACAGAGATTAAAAAGTCCCATACACCGACTAAGTAGGGTAGGGTATACCAAACCCCAACAACCCCGTCAACGCGGAGGGGGGACTAATACTCCATTCGGACCAAAGTCCGAAGGTACTAATTTTTTTTGGATTTTTATTAACCTAGAAACTACATTACACAAAGAAAACTACAAAGAAAAAACACTGCAACAAAAGAAAACAGAACACAGAGGCTGCTGTGGCGCGTGCAGTACACGTGCCACTCTGGGAAGGGAACCGCCAGTCGACCTTGGAGATCTCGGACTCACAGACTCCAGAAACGCTGCACGTGGCGTTGGCAGAGGGCTCCCGGGTGGTGCGTGAAGGCCACGCGCCGAACGACGTCGAAACTTCGAGCCGCGCGTGTGGGCTACTCGCCGCTCCGTTTGGTGCCGCATTTGGTGGTCTTTAAGATCGGCGGCAGGGCATCACCATGGCGGGGCGCGTGCTGGCCTGTGGCGGCGGGAAGATCCTGGTCGGCGATTCACTCTTTTTTCCCCTGAAAAAATACAAAAACACAAAACAAAAACTACATAGAAGAGAAGGGATAGAGGAGGAGGAAGGAGGGAGGGGAAGGGAGCCGAAGCTCCCACCCCTCAAGCCGGATCTGCGAACGAGTTATAGGTTTCGACTGGTTCTCTCTCTAATAAACTCTCTACCAAGAGTCGGCGTTTTTTCCTCAGAATTGATGTTGGTTTTTATCAACTCTAGCTCGTATTTGATTTCTAAAACATGGTGCGTGAGGTATGTAACTATATATAATCACGTCAACATTGCGTCTATGTTTAGATGTTTAAAAACTTCTCACAAGTTGATTAATTACAATGGGCTAGCTAGAAGCTAGCCGATGTGGGCAGAATCTTTACATCGTATGCGTGATTAATTAATATTATTTACTTAATTTGAGAAAGAAATCCCTGTCCTCCCAATTAGATGCTAGCAAATAAATTATTAAAACAGTTTCTTTTTAAATATGTATGATATAATTACTCTCATGGAGTTTTCTATATATATATATATATATATATATGAAAAATTGAATTCACTACAAGAAAAACGAGTTTTTGTGATAGATTATTTGTGATGAAAGTGATTATTTACGACGAAAACAGACTCATTTTAGCCAGACTCACTTTAGCAAGAAGTAATCATTTTTACAAGAAATAACTAATAACAAATAAGCACTTTTTTTGTAGTGAAAACCAAAACTCTCCTTCTTCAAGTCTGTGTCCCATGCTTTATGTATTAATAACTTTATGTCACATTTTTCTTTATATCTAATTAACTCATTGTCTTTGTCATGTCTTCTCTTCCTCCTACCATCCAAGCATGGTCGGCTTTAATCTTTTATAGGCATTCGATGGGCTTAACACGCAACTCATTTTACAACACCACCTATTTTAAAAGTTCTCTCTTTCCCCAAGGCAAACTTGTCTATGTCATGAATAATTTTTTAGTGATTATTTACTTTTAAATATTAACGAAATGACAAAAACAAAAACACCTTAGCATCTATCATAATAACCGAGTGACATCCAAAAACTAACCATCGTTGAAAACAAAAACATCTTAATCATGATTTCTTTAAACTTTTATGTCACGCTAATGACCCGGGGATGAACCCTTTAACCTGGAATCCCCTAACGAGAATTTAAATATAAAATGTCCTCCAAAATAAAAGTGTCTAAAAAATTATTCCAAGCAAAATAAACTAAACACTAGCAAAATTTCTCTCAACTAGCTCATGAAAAATTCACTTATGCCACTTGACACTTATCTCATATTTCTCTTATAACCCTATCACACAAAATGGATGAGTCCACTGTAACAACCTCTCCCTAAAATGGGATGAGCTGCTACATTTCAACTTGCCCTCTCTTTTTTTCTTTTTAAATAGTAAACAAATAGTTTATCAAAGGGACCTGAATAACATGGTAAAAATTTTGAAGTGACCATTCCATTTTCTTTCATAAGACGGTCTCATTAATTACAAGTTAAAACTACAGCCATCTTCCGGTAGAAACATCTACCCAGTTCCCAAAATACTGCATCTCAAAATACATGCCCCAACCATTTTTACAAAACAACCAAAATAACCCAACTTCATAGTATGACCCAACCCTAGGCTGCCACTAGGCATCTATCTCCCCTCCCCGAGTAGTGCCTTGCTCCATAGCTTCGTTCACATCATTACCTAGACATTTAAAAAATTCAACACAAAAGTGAGTCTAATACTCAGTAAGTAGTACACCATGCAGTTAAAATATCATACATCAACTATTCTTTTCTTTTGAAAGTTCATACGAGTTTAAAACATTTCAATAAACATTCAAAGCCTGTTTTCACTCTCCTTTGGCCGATACACACTATTAAGCCCTGTGTGTTAGGGTTAGCAGTCTTCTGGACCTGATTCCACCCCTGGCCATGGGTTGGGAATCCCTCAATCAGGATGGTGTCATTGGGTGCACTACCAATGGAACCAATTTGGCATTGCAATCTGCCCCTTTCATTAGTACCATCATCATTCTGTCATTGGCTATTATGTATTTTTATACATAAAACCTTCATTTCCTCTTTCTTTCCATTCATACCATTTTCATCATCTTTCTTAGTACAATGCAACATGCATTTTCTTTCTTAGTACAATGCAGCATGCATTTTCTTTCATAAGAATGCATTTCATGCTATACTTTATATTAAGGAAAATCACTAATTCTTAAGCAAGCATGTGCATGATAAATCTCATGATTTAAACCTTGAATGTGAATGCTTTACATCATACATATACACACATTTATAATTATTAGGATACCTAACATGGGCTATCAAGAAGGCTCATACATTGCATATATTTACCTTTTCACCACAAGGAAGCATTTGAAAAAGATAGCATTTAGTAGAATAAAGTATTGTGTAAGAAGCATGGTCATAGTAACTTACCTCCAAGCTCAACCCTTGGTTCCTTTAGCACTTTAATAAATCCTATTCAATGAAATGGAATGAGCATATCAATATCCACTTCACTCTAAGCTTTACTAACCAAACCCTTAACTAGATGTTTACTTTCATTCCAAGAAGGAAATAAAGTACTTTCCTTAACTCCTCTTCACTTAGGGAAAATAAACTACGAAGCACAACCTCAACTCATTTAACTTCCTACCATACTTTGTACTAAGCCAAAACATTAAAATTCCCCATTTCAAGCATTCTAAAGAAATTCATGAACATTACTAATAGCATGCATAGCAGAAATGGATTGGTTTAAGCCCCAAAAGAGTGCATAGCAGAATTTTCTGCACTACCATGGATAGTTAGCAGCTTTAGTACATTCATGCTCTTAAATATCACTCATTTAACCACAATCTCAACTACACAAATGAAGAATACTAGAGTTGACGAAAAATTGAGAAGAAACATCATATTTTTTGTGAAAGCATAGCATAAACAGCATGAGTAGCCCTCGACACCTTAGAAAACACTAATTGAACCTAGCTGGACGAATTCGATCTGGGTGATTATTGATCGGTTTACCAAGAGTGCTCATTTCCTACCTATCACTAATACCGACACTTTGGGGAAGTTGACTCTGTTGTTTATCAAAGAGATAGTGCGTTTGCATGGGATACCCAAGAGCATTGTGTTGGATAGGGACACACAGTTCACGTCTCATTTTTGGAAGAGCCTGCAGGCAGCCATGGGCACCAAATTGAAGTTTAGTAGTGCATACGATAGCCAATCAGAGTGCACCATTCAGACTCTTGAGGAGAATCAAGGGTAGTTAGGAGAATCACCTGCCGCTAATAGAATTTGTGTACAAAAATAGTTTTCAAGCATCTATTCAGATGGCCCCTTATGAGGCTCTTTATGGGAGGAAATGCAAATCTCCATTATTTTGGGATGAGGTTGGTGAAAGGAAGCTGCTTGGACCAAAAGTAGTTCAAGAGATGAAAGAGCAAATTTGGGTCATAAGGGATAGGATGGCAGCAACATAGAGTCATTAGAATAATTATGCAGATACAAGAAGAAGGTCATAGTTATGCAGGATATTATCCAAATATAGCCTAACCTTACCTATGAAGTTGCACCGATGCAGACTGTTGATTGCAAAGTGAAAAGGATGACATCCAAGGCGATGCCTTTGGTGAAGCTATCATGGGCAAATCCTTTGGCTCAGGAATACTCTTTGGAGAGAGTGGCAGACATGAGAGAGCTTTACCCATATCTGTTTGGGTATTATTGATTGTATGCCTTTATCAAGCATGTTTTGAGTTGTATCTTGCAACTTGTCTTGGAATTAATGGATCGAGCTTGCCAATTTCGAGGATGAAATTTATTTTAAGGGAGGAGGATGTGAAATCCCTCAATCTACCACTGCCCTGTTGCTGCTCTGCAACTTTTGGTGCCACCTCAATGAGCCAATCTGCCCCTATGTTGCTTTTAATTTTCAATTTGCATTTTGTATTAAACTAATTGTTTTGTGTCCGTCTGCATAGCGACGCGCACGCTTGTCCAAATGCGGGGTGTTGTAGACCGACACACACTCGATCAACTTGTTTTGCTTGTACCGCATTGTAAGTACCTCTCCAATGCGACCCTTGAGTTTAGAACATAATTTTATCGCTAACACTGTGTGAAGTCTGGTTGTGTTGAGAAGGGCTTTGGGCCTGATGATGTGTTGGACTTGATATCGTAGTAGTGATTGAGAATTAGGCCATGGGCCGGATGGAGGATTGGATTATGCATGTAGCTTGGTTTGTGAATATTTGTACATGTGACCGTTGTGATGTGTATTGCTTAATGTGTGTTATGCCATGTCATCCAATATACTGCTTATCATGCATTTGAGCATTTTTTTATTATTATTATTCGCTTTGATTATCTAACTGTGTCGTGTTCTACCATGTTGTATGGTTTGGAAACTGGATTTTCATTTTTTGGTAATAACATGTGGGTGCGTGCGTATCACCACTCCAAGTCGAGATGAGACATTATCTCGGTAGAGTTCCTCTCGTCACTCGAGAGTGTAATAAACTGAGTGACGTCCCTTGGATTGTCGCTGGCCGACAACGGGCTCAGATGAGACGGTCACGCTCTCGTGCCGACTCCAAGGCCTCTCTGTTTGCGAAGCCTAGAGGATGCTTGGTCACGTACGCATCGGGCGTGAAGCTGGATATTACCCGTAGTCTGACGAAGGGAGCTAGTGTGTGCGGATGGTCCTTAGGAGAAACCATGTTGCATGTGTAACTAAAATGATTGTATGGACTTTATGTGAATCACGACCCCATGTTAAGATGTGGCATTATGTCGGTGGAGCTCCTATCATCACTCAGGAGCGTAATAAACTAAGTGACATCCTCTGGGTTGTCGCCGAGGCGACAACAGGCTCGAACGAGACTATAACTATATCGTGCAGATTTTGTGGCCCCTCTACTGGTGAGGCTAGAGGATGTCTGGTCACGTATGCACCGAGCACGGAGCTTGGCATTGCTCGTTACGAAGTCATATGCACGAACGTTACCCATGGTGTGACGAAGGGAGCCAGAGTGTGCGCATGGTCCATAGAGGAGACCATGGTGCATGCGTAATAAAATGGTTGTGTTTTGGGCCAAAGGGATTTTTGGCATGAGTGTTTGGTTTAAGTGTGTTATTTTTGGAAAATGTGGAAGAAATGATATTGTGGTGTTTTGTTAGTATGGTTGTCTTACTTTGTTGGTTGTATAAATACACGTTTTAAACTCTTGATTTTTGCATGTTGATTACTTACTGAGATTGTGAAATTTTACTGTGGTATTCCTATCTATGGTTCGTAGACTTTGATGTAGAGGGAGAGTTTGAGCCGGAAGGACCAACTCTGCCGGAAGGTGATTGTTGGAGCTTTCTATTATCTTTCATATTTGTCGTTGGACTTATTATCGCTTTATTTATATTTTCTAGTTGGATGACTGTATAACCTCTCAGAGGATTATTATTTTTTGGGTACTGTTTAAAATTTTCTCGTACCTAGCTTTGAACATCCTTTTATTGTTCTGCTGTATTATTTTTGTTGTACACATATTGCATATTTGCACACACTAACACTTAGCGATGGAGTGTGTGATCTGTGTGGTTTGTGCCTTGGCATTGCGACTAGCTCTAAATCACACGTCGAAGTCAAGGGCACCACAACTTTATACACATGCGGGCTTGGGAGTTGGGACATAGGGGTAGTGTGTCTATCAAGCACATGGGTTGGGCCTTCCACATAGGTTTGAGTCCATTTTATGGGTTTTCATGGGTTATTGGGTTTTCTATTGGGTCCTATTTTTGGTTCCTACAAATGAGTTGGGTCATTTTAAGGGTCCAACTAAATTTTAGAGTTTGCCTATATTTTCATGGGCACTTAACAACCCTAACGGATCAATCTCAAATTCTAAAATGAGTCCAACTTGTCCAATTCATTTTTTTGGCCATAAATATTAAATGAATTTTAATCCAATTATTGAGCTTGATAAAATTTCATAATCCACCATAATAAATTTTAGACCCATAGTCTATATAAAATTATTCAATTTTGGCCTATTAAACTTAATTTTGGCCTAATAAAATTATCCATAATACATTCCTTATAACATTGAGTCGTGGTGTCATAGCTGGTGTTTTTATTTTATTATATTTTATTTTAAATAACGAATAAAAAGTGAAGCCTTGAATGTACAGGAAGACTATTCTAATATAATTCGTTTGCAAGCACTGATTGTTCGACTTTCCATGTCATTACAGGCCGTTGCGACCCAAGTGCGTCATTCAAGTCGCACCATACGACCCAGGCTTCCATGCTTGGGTGCACCCAGGCATACTGTTGCTTAGGTTTTTTTTTTGTTAATTTTATATGTTTTAGTTTTAAAATAACTTTTAAATTTTGAAATGATTTGTAGCAGGCCCCCATTGGTGATATTTGAATTGAGGGATTGATTTGATGAAAGTCAACAGTTTAGAGAGTATACAAAAACAGAATTTAGGAATTAATTTGTCTAAAGAGCGTTCCACATTGACTATTTAGTATTTGTTTAAGAATATTGCTAGATACAATCATGAAGTAGTGTGTAAGTGCTGTCCAATCTTCATTTTTTTTTTTTTAATGGAAAATATACTTCATTCATTCACAAAAGCGAAGTTACAGTTATGACCTAATATATATAGGGAACATTTTAAATTACAAGCCAACTACTCACGATTGGAGCTCTACTCGTACACAAATTCTTTTATGACTGGTATGGTCTTAACTTCTATAACTCTCTACAGACAACCCGTCTGAGAGACCACACTTTGCTTAAAGCAGAGATTTCGAACCGCACCTTCAGAGAATGAGAAGACTTTTACTCTATGGACAAAATGTCTAAGAGACTTTCATTTTTATTTTTACCTAAATAAAAAGAAATAACAATAAACATAAAGATAGATATGAAAATGACGGATTATAACTGTAGATCCGAATTTTCAGCCTAAAGGAAAATAAAATACAAGAAACAAATAGACTATGGTGGTGCATGAGGGACACGTGCCATGCTAGGAGTGTGGCGGCCAGTTGAGTCTGAAGAAACCGAGTTTCCTGGTCCTAAAACCGCCACATGTGACAACAGTAGAAGCTTCCTGGTGCGATGGTACTTGAATCTCACACGCTGCTATGACCTGCACGTGTGACTCACGCACCGCTCCACTTGACGAAATCCTTCGGCCGTCCGAATGATCGGCAACCTAGGAATCCTGCAAAGGGGCTCGTGGTGGACACTGGATTTCGAAAAACAGCAGATCGGCGATTCACTACACTTTGGAAGGAAAAGCAAACAAAGAATTGGAAAATAAAGGGTTATATAGTCTCTGGTCTAACCAGATGGGAGGAGGGTGGGAGGAGCTCAAGCTCCACCCTTGGATTTTTGCTAAGGGTGAGTCTCTGGAGAGAAAAAGGAGTGAGAGCTTTCAGCTAGATTTTTTTTTTTTTTTGATCCAATCTTTTTGAAAAAGAAGAGTTATTTGGATTCGAAGATAAGTTGCAATGAGTAGTGAGATGAGTTGTGAATAGTAGTGAGATGAGTTGAGATAAGATAGTTTTTGAAAATGTTGTGTGTTTGGATTGGGAGTGAATTGATATGGTTTTAGCTTTTTTGAGATGAGATAGATGTGGATCCCACAAATTATTGCATAGTATTTCTAATAAATTTTTTTTATTAATAAATACATTTATAAATAAGTAATAATAATTTATAAATTACCTAGTTAATTTTTAATTTTTTTAATATAGTGAATACTAATATTTTCCGGATTACAATATTATTTTCTAACAGAATTTTTTTTGTAAAATATCAAATCAAAATTGATTAATAAAAATTTTTTTAAAAATGATTTTGTAATTGTTTCCAAAATCGTTAAATAATACTGATATATATAAAATAAATTTTTTATAAATAATTGTGCTTAAAATGATTTTCCATATTCAAGTACTAATGGTCATTTTGCCTAGCTCTTGTTAGTTTCGATTATGGTCAATGATAATAAATCAGAAAAATAACTTTATTAAATTATAAAATTACTTTATTTTATAATTTTAGTAGTATAAAAATTACATATTGACCAATCATTTATTAAACTAAATTTATGTATAGACCTCACAAAATTAGAAAACATATTTTCTAAAGAAATTTGTTACAAACTTCCCTATGTACGTAAATAAGTAATCTATTGCCACACCAAAATCAAATTTGTAATACATTTGAATCTCTAACTACACCCTTATAATCCCAATATTTATTATATACATATCAATGACCACCCCTGACTTCCCACATAGGAATGACAATGTCATCCCTAATTGCAGCCATAGCTCGGGCTGATTCGACGGTCATGTTAGGACGACGTGCTGAAGCTACATCGTCACTATATGCATGACCGCTTGGACTAATCTCCCTATTTCTCCAGTCCTCGAACAACCAATCGTTCGGTATCGTCATTCTAATAAAATTGTGTAGCGTACAACATGCAATGATCAGATCCCTTTCCCTCCTAACTTTATACGCAGGCATGAGTCTTAAAATTCTAAATCGTGATTTCAAGACCCCAATTGTACATTCTATTATGTTACGAATGCATGAATGACGATGATTAAAATAATCCGTATACCCCCTAAATTTCCGCTAATCCTGACGGTCACTTCTATGATATCTCTCTCTAGGATAGGGGGCCATAAATCCCCGAGTCAATGGGAACACTGAATTGACTAGATAATAATGACCTGTTACCCATTAATAGGAAAAAAATTAGGCCCTTACCAACCATTCCCACAGATGTAACAAAATACATATAAAGAGAAAGAATTTGAAGATAAAAATAATTAAATAATATTAAATACTTACCATCAAGAGGCATTGGAAATTGATTACGGCCCTGACTCAATGCATCGATGAATACGCGTGCATCATGGGAACTTCCCTCCCAACCAGTGTACAAGAATGTGAACTTCATGTCCAAGTCACATACACACAAGTAGTTTTGGGCAACTCTCTCATGCTAGTTGCGATATGCCTCGCACACCTCTGCAGGTACAATGGCGTCAATCATGGTCCCATCAATTGCACCAATGCATCCTTGCAAATGAAGAACCCATCTTATTATGGTTGCATACGTTCAAATAATTTATTAAACAATAACCCAACATAATCAGAATTATAATTTATTATGTACCATAAACAACTTACCTCAAACCAAGGATAATTTCTCGGATTGCCTGCAATTGTTGGGTGCACCTCGGATGTGTGAGTTGGGTAAATAAGATGTGTCCCAAGCCTACATAGGGCTTGCATAACTTTCCTTACATGAGAGTTAATAGTTTCCGTTGTTCATCTCCAGCCGCCACTACCGATGTAAACATGCCTAATTGTTCCTCGACGGTCATCCCTTTTCTCGTATCCTTCAGAAATCTATTTGAACGTAACAAGCTGCATAATGTGCGGAAGGCATCAACCTCCATTCGGAATAACTCGCGAGAATTCCTCGGATTCCCATTCAAAACTTCCAAAATATATTGATGTCCCCATAGGATGATATTATGTTGTGGTCGTCTAAGATTCTATTGCGCTTGTCTACCGGCCCTCTCAAGAAATGCGAGTGTCTCAAGATCATTAGTTGCAAGTTCATCTCCATTACTATCAGTCGAACCCCCATCAAGGAATATGTCATATGCATCAAGGTTCAAGTTCATCATGGAGCTTCCTGCTGACCAATTCGCATCATCCATGGTGGGTTAATTCGCACTTTTATTTTGACAACAGTTGTAAGTAATCTGACAAGTTAACAAAATAATCATGCATTATTATAACCATCTCAGAACAAGAAGCATTAAGGTGAATAATCATGCATAATCCAAACAAGGCCTTAACCCTTAAAATCAGGCCCTCATCTACTACATCTAAATTAATGGTCCAGCCAACGATGGTCAAAAAAGTAGCAGTACATAAAATCATCAAACCAATAAATCATCTCATGAAAGGTATGAGAAAATAAATACAGTCCCAATGCCATAAAGAATAAAATACAACTCATGCATGCTACTTTAACAATTACGGGCCCAATCGTCCCTCCCGGTAGCATCCAATGACAAGTAAAACTGCTGCATATATGGGTTTAGTAATTCCTTAATTGCACGAACAAGTAGTTGAGGATTCAGCCTCGGGGAAAGCTCGCTGAGCAATGTCGCACAATGACTAATTGGATCGTAACCGCCATTGGTGGCATCATTAGGTTGTGATCCTTTGCTGCGCTTTGATGAATCCACATCTTCTCGATCCTCATAACACTTACGCTGCGCGATCTGCGTGCGTTTCACCCCTCTACGGCCTCAGAAAGTTGTACCTCAAAGTTGCTCTTTTTCTTCTTCGACCTGCGTGATGATTATGTCGGTGCATCGACTGAAGGTGACCCGATCCCCATCAAGTCAATAAAGTCATCATTGTCAATGGGCAATCCTTGTTGATTGCCAAATGCGGGAGGGTGTCGAGCTCGCATCTCCTCATCAAGGCACCGCTCCTCGTTGCTATCTGCGGGTAGCTATGTTGACGCGTGTTGCATAGTCCCGTATGCAACAGAAGCACCAAATATGGTGCACAGTTCCACGTACTTTGGGCTGCCGAAAGTACGAAACCTCCCCTATTTCGATTTAACCTAATAATTATAGAATATACATACATGTTAATAATCACATGAGTAGTGACCAAACTTTATTTTCTATTAAATAAAGATGGTCAGTAAGTTTATTTTTACCCCGATGGCATTTTCCCAGACTCGTCACTCTCGACTATTGTCTTCATGTTGGGATCCCAACCCATCTCGGTTTGGCTCAATAAATTGGTAAACAAACATTGTAAACCCTTCAACCTCGTAAGTTTGCCACGAACCTGGTTCGCGTCAACACTTTTACACCAATAGCAGTGAGTCACTAAGCATAAATTCCATGCTCTCTAAACGCGATCTTTCCACCCTTTAATCTACCGTGAAGGGCGTCCTAGTAGAGCATGTCAATGAATATCTCCTCCATGCCATCGCCCCAAATCTCACAATCCCGGATCATGTTTTCCGGATCATCCATTTGGAATAGCTAAGAAATTGGTAATATAACACAACAAAATATGTTGTTCATCAAATATGCAACGTTACAGGCAGCATGCCTTAATATGAGTAATGATCCACAATTAAATTATGACCCATGCCTGTTGATATGGACGATGTATGGCAGATGAGTGTAAGGAGTATCGCTAGAAGAATAGGGAAGACAAAAGTTTAGTAACAAAATTAAACTTTATTATATATAAGTACATGGCAGTAGCCTACAAAAAAAACATAAATCAAAACACCCCACTACCACATTCAAGTATGCATACCAAAAACAAAAACAAAAACAAAACACACCACAATAATAATTTTTTTAAGTGAGTTGAAATGAGCTCCCAAGTAAACTACCACATTCAAGTATGCAAACCCAAAAAAAAAAAAAAAAAACCACATGCACGGCAGTAGCCTACACAAAAAACATATATCAAAACACCCCACTACCACATTCAAGTATGCATACCAAAAACAAAAACAAAACACACCACACTAATAATTTTTTGAAGTGAGTTGAAATGAGCTCCCAAGCAAACTACTACATTCAAGTATACAAACCCAAAAAAAAACCACATGCACGGCAGTAGCCTACACAAAAAACATAAATCAAAACACCCCACTACCACATTCAAGTATGCAAACCCAAAAACAAAACCACATGCACGGCAAACCATAAACATCACAGGATTATGCATTGTTAAATAATCTCATTATGCATCATCATTATGCAATTTCAAACCAGAACATCTAAAGAAATGAAATGGGTAAACAAAATAAATATTTTCTAAACAGCTGACCATTACAATTGAAAATTAAAATAACATGAAACTTAGCACTGTCGCGCTCATGAGCACAGCTTGCATAATATGGATACACATTTATCTCGGTCAGTAACCACTATAATAAAAAATTTAGGTGAAATTGATCTCCCAACTAGAGTCACCCCAACTGAAATTTGTGCATTGCATACATAACAGCTAAAAATGATTTGAGATGAGTTAGATTCACATACTTGGAAGGATCGTCTTCTTGGAGCCACGGTGTTGATAGAAATACAGAGTGGGTGTTATGGTAGGATCGACTTCTTGAGGTGCGGTGTTTGGAGATTTTTGGAATGGTGGCTTCATTTGTGTAGGCGACTTGTGAATTTGTCATGGAAGGGGCTACAGAAAGGGAATATTTCTACACTATTAAACGTGAATCTATGGTCAAAACCCTATATGTGTGTTCACAACCTTTGGGTCAGGGAGCAGGGGAATCTCTATAAAAGGAAGGGGGACGTGATGTGGCACGGTTACCAGGCAGTAGATGAAACCTAGCTCGATTGGTGGTGATGGTATCTCTCACGCGATCAACGGACCTGGATTGCCTTCGCCGTGAGTCTTGAGATGCTTCCAATTCCTCAGGCTGCCTTCCAATTCGTGCGTTTCCTAGATTGCAGATGAGATGCCCCCTCGCCCATGCTGTGAAGTGGGCTGAACTGGTGAGGTTTGGCATCGATGACGGTAGGAGATGGGTCTGCCCACAGTGACGAGTTCTGCACCGAGATGAGGGGTGCGTGAAGGGGTGGGTGATGGCCTTCGAGTTCTGCGTTGAGATGATGGGTGCGTGAAGGGGCTGGGTGAAAGGGTGGGTGAGGGCCTTCGGAGCCTTCATTACACCCATGTAATGGAAACAGTCCTTAGAAGAAAAGTAAAAAGCAACGGTCAATAAGCATTTTGTCTTATATGAGAACACATCAAAACAAAGAAGACTTCTCCATACGAAATGAGTTGAGATTTCCTCAAGTCACCTTTAAATCCAAACCGCGATCTAGGATTGACTATTATAAAAATTATTTTTTATCATATAGATCCCATATTTATTTATTTATTTCAAAGAAATTACATGACACTTATACATTTCATGACTACAAATATTATTTATCTTTCCTTAATTTGCCATATATAATTTACCCAATTTTTAACGGTAGAAGGACCCTCTACCCAGCATTTTACTGAAATATCCTTGTAATATTAGTAACTCCCCAAACAAGGGTCCGCAATGAAAATGAGAGAAAGAGATTGAAAATGAGAGAGAGAGATTGAAGTTTGAATATTTTCCTTCATTCGATGGGGTTCATGTATATTTTTTTCCTTTAGACTTTTCTATGAAAGTTTTTTTTTTTTTTTTTTTTTTAGGACGGTGCTATTTGTTCATATGAATTTATGGCTAAAATTGATCTTTTGATCTGGCAGTGCCACGTGGAACTGTCATGTCATATTAAAAAAAAATAGAATGTAAAACTCATTTCCTTTATTATGACTAGTATTAATACATTATTATGATGTCAAGCAATAAATTCATTGACTAAAAACAATTATCAAATTTTTTAATTAACTCTCAAAATATAGCATTCAGTTCATTACCAAACAATAATACTACTGGAATCTATGATCGATCTTCCCTATTTCTAAAATCGTAATTTGATTTCTATTCTATTGTGCCAAAGAAATATCACAGCCCATATAGTTCATAGGCTTTGTTTTATAGTCATTGGTACCAATACGAAGCGAAGATGCCTCACAATTGGAAAAAAAAAAAAAGTGTTACGTTCTATTTTTTTTCTTTTAATATGGCCTAAACTGCCATGTTATGAATGTGGCCGGATTACTGGAGTCCAGAGGGATGAGATAACTGGATTCCGAAGGGACCATATAACTGGAGTGCAAATAACGAATGTATAAGTAAATAAGAAAAATAGTGACCAATTAATTGGATTTCAAAGTGACCAGATGACTAGAATGCAAGTTGTAAGCCAGTAAATAAATAATGGAGGCGGAAAGCAAGATAGAATACACAAAATACTCAGAAATTATCAATTAACAATTGTATTTGTTCTCCATTTCAGATGAACAATAATACATGCAAGTAGTTAGGAATTACAAGGAAAGAGAAAGAAAACAGGAGAATAGAAGGGTTCTTAGGTTCTGAAGCTTCTAAGGGTTCTCGTAATATGGTCTTATATCTACATATGTATGTGCGTGTATGCACGTATATATGGATTGATTTTAATTTATACATGTCTATGTCAAGTGGTAAAACAATTCTTGACGAAATTCTTTAGATAGTATTTAAACCAAACACTAATGTCAAAAATCCCTTTAGCCCAAAACATAACCATTTTATTACGCATGCGCCATAGTCTCCCCTATGGACCATGCGCACACTATAGGTAACGTTCGTTCATGTGACTTCGTAACGAGTGATGCCCAACTTCATGCCTAACGAGTACGTGACCAAGCATCCTCTAGCCCCCGCCAACAAAGAGGCTACGGAGTTGGCACAAGAGTATTATCGTCTCGTCCAAGCCCGTTGTCACTGGGCGACAACCTAGGGGACGTCACACAGTTTATTACGTTCAAGAATGACGAGAGGAGCTCCACCAAGATAATGTCCCATCTCAACTTGGGGTCGTGATCCACATAAAGTCCATACAATCATTTTAGTTATGCATGCACCATGGTCTCCCCTAAGGACCATCTGCACACCATGGCTCCCTTTGCCACATTACAAGTAATGCCTAAATCCACACTCGATGCATACGTGACCAAGCATCCTCTAACCCTCGCCAGCAGAGAGGCTATGGAGTCGGCACGAGAGCGTTACCATCTCGTCAAAGCTCGTTGTCGCCCAGCAACAACACAGGGGACGTCACACAATTTATTATGTTTCAGAATGAAGAGAGGAGCTCCACCGAAATAATGTCACTTCTCGACTTGGGGTCGTGATACGCATGCATCCACATGTTATTAAAAACCCAGTTTCCAAACCATTCAATGTCACGACCCCGTCCCAGGAAGGACGGAATCCTGACTTACATGGCTATTCTTTTCTTTCTTATAACATGTGATCGGCATGGAAATGACACACATACACTCCAAATTTTTCGTTTAATAAAAGGGAACACTTAATGGACGTTCTATTCGAACATTCATCTATAAGAGATTCTCAGAGTCCATCCCAACTTAAAATATCTATACATAACATAACCCATCAATCGTAACATAACTATCCTAGTTAGGGGAGGTCCTAAGCGTCTGCCTCTCCCTCTACAGTAATGTCTTGCTCCCCAGCCTTTTCATCATTACCTGGACGTTTAAAACATAAACACAAAGTGAGTCTAATACTCAGTAAGCAATACACAATGCTGTTAACTTATTAATCACATAATCTTTTCTTTTGAAAACATGCATACATAAACATTTGCTAATTCTTGACAATGTTTTCATGCGTAACAATTTAAGAATAACTGTACTTTTTATGCATAGCTGTACTTTTCATGCTTAACTGTACTTTCATGCTTAACTTTCGTGCATAACTGTACTTTTATGCTTAACAATACTTTTCATGCATAAACATTACTTGCTTTCATGCATAACATTATTTAGAAATGACTTTGCTTTACGTTTCACTTTCTTGGGCCAGTACACACTATTACGCCCTGTGTGTTGGGGTTAACGGTCTTTTGGACCTGGATTCCCGCTCGCGGCCGCAGGTTGGGAACCCCTTTTTCATGGGGGGCAGCACTAGGTGCACTTCCAGTACTACTTACTCGGCATTGCAATCTGCCCATTCATTTGGTACCGTTTTCATACATGTGGCCATTACGTACATTCATACATCCATGCTTTCATTCATTTTCCTTTCCTTTCTTTAGAAAAAGTAACGTTTTCATCATCTTCATTTAGTGCCAATGCATATGCATTTCTTTGAAAGGAATGTTTCATGTCATGATACATATAGGTACGGCCTAATTATTTGGGAGAGCATGCATAAAATCTCATGATGCATTACCTTACATACACACAATGGTAATTAACAAGGTACTTAACAGGGGTTACCAAGAAAGGCTTATACATACTATACATGCATCTATTCTTTCATAAGAGAAACATTTGGAAAGAGAGAGAGACTTTTTCATAAAGGAGTTTCGTGTGTAAGGAGCATGGTCATAGCTACTTACCTCGTGGCTTTACAAGTAAGTTCCTTGAATCTTGAAAATAAACTCCTATTCAATGAAATGAAATAAACATATTAATATTCATTCCACTTAAGACTTTACTATCCAATACCCATACGCGCTTACTTAAATTCCAAGTGGAATTAAGACGTATTCCTTAACCCATTTAGCTACATACATGGCAGTAAGTCAACTCTTAGTATCCTCATTACAATATTTAAGTACCTATGAGAGTATGAGGCTTGCTTGCTGTCCATTTCTTAAAGGCTATTGTTTTCTATAATGGCAATAGATGGAAATCATAAGTTAAAATGAAGAGGTGCTATAAATCTGGAATTTTCATAAAGGAGGGCATTTTGACAGTTTTGCATCATCATATGGAAGATAGATCCCACAAGAGGTAATGCTCATAAGAGGGTTGGTTTTGTCACTCATTCTCCAATGGTTTTTCATGCTAAAGTTTATCTTTGATTAAACAAGAAGGGGTAAAGTTCAGCAAAGGTAAAGTGACTGGTTTAGGCTTCCAAAACAGAACCTGTTTTCTAGTTTCTGTAATGCATGGACAGCTAGCAAATCTCAATGTTTTCATGGTCTTAAACATCCCTCACTTGATCAATTATCAATCATACAATTAACTAGTACAAGAGACGTAGAAACTTAAGAAAGCTTCATATATTTATATATTCTGAAAACAATAATAATAAAGAGATACAAACTCTTGGCATGTTTAAAACTTCTAAGGTAAGCTTACCAATTTAATTTAAAAGTCTTGGTGGCTTACTTAGGCTATAAATCTTAGGAAAACATGTCTAAACTCATAATCTTAACTTCATTAATTTAATACATAAAAGCATGATTAAAAACATAGCTTGGACTCAAGAAAACATAAGAGAAAACACCACCTCAACCTTGGGACACACGGCTGGAACACTCCAAACAGGGCATAAACACAGTTTTTTCATATATATATATATACACAACAGATCAATTAATCTTCCAAGTCAAATAGAAAAATATGTATTTTCGAAAGGTAGAAAATATACAACATAACAGCTTCAATATGCTCGGCTTTGCCAAAAGAACAAAGCATTGATGTCCCCCAACACATAGACAACAACTAAAAATTAAGAATCAAGTTAAAACAACTCAATGGGTCTCCCAACATCAACAAAACCGAGTGGGTCGAGTTTAGAGTTTTACCTTTGGTGAAAACCTTCCGAAACATGAAAATGAGGAGAATGGAGATAGATTCGGCTTAGGAAAACAGAGGATATACGAAACCTTTGGCTGGAAGTCCAAAACCGAACATCAATAATCGATCAATAGAAACCCACTTGATTAAACTATGGCTAGGTTTCGAAATACTCAAGGAAGAGGGTTGAGGATGCTCTTAGCTTACTATTTCCCTCTTGAGAAAGAAGAAACTTGGAAGCTTGGCTTGAGATTGAGAGAGAAATGGAATGGGAGAGAAAGGTTTGTTGCACGGTGAGGGCTGGAAGTATTTTCTTCCTTTCCTTGTTCTAGCTATCGGTGGGTGCAAGAGGAAGAAGGGAAATTGCTTTCTTGTCCCTTGGAACCGACGTGTAAGAGAAGAAAAGGGAATTTAATTTGGCTTATGGAGGAAGCTACGGTAACAGGACTAAGGAAATTGATTTTGCCTTTTTGTGTAGCCTTGACCAACGGGTTGGTGGAGAAATTGCTTAGGATTAGTTTTTATTTATTTTCTTTTCTCTTTGTTGACTTGGACGATGGATGCAATAGCTTCCTTAGGAAGCTTGTGGGTTCAAAGGCTTAATGGCTTTCCTTAGAAGCCTTATACGGGTGAAAGGGTGGGGGGAAACTTTTGCCTTGGTCAAAGCTTGTCATCTAAACTTGGAAGATGAATGGTGGAGATGAATCCACCTTAAGAATACTTTTTACCTACCAATCCAATGGTAGAGATTAATTGGGCCATTTTCTAAATAAATAAAATTGAAGGACTTAAAGAAAAATATTTTAAAGTCTTAAAAATAATACCCTTGATTTATTTTAATGAACCATATTTTAAAATAAAATATACTCATCTTAAAATAAAATAATTGGAAGTAATAAAAATATCTTCATCTCAAAATATTTAACTTAGAATTAATAAAAAGACGTAAGGACCTATGTAGTAGGACTCGGGTATTACATACAACATGGTACAACGCAACACAGTTAGATAATCAAAGCGAATAATAATAACAAAAAATGCTCAGATGCATGAAAAGCAGTATATTGGATGACATGACATAACACACATCAAGCAATAGACAACATCTCAACAGTCACATGTACACAAATTCACAAACCAAACTACACGCGTAAACCCATCCACCACCCGGCCCATGACCCAATTCTCAACCACTACTACGATATCAAGCTCAACACTTCATCGGGCACAAAGCCTTTCTGAACACAACCAGACTTCACACTGTGTTAGCGATACAATTATGTTCTAAGCTTAAGGGTCACATTGGAGAGGTACTTACAATGCATACAAGCAAAACGGGTTGATCAAGTGCATGTCTGTCTATAGCATCCCACCTTTGGACGAGTGAGAGCGTCGCTACGCTGATGGACACAAAACATGTAGTTTAATACAAAGTGCAAATTGAAAAATAAAAGCAACATAGGGGCATTTTGGCTCACTGAGGTAGTGCCAAAAGTGGCGGAGCGACAACAAGGTAATGGAGGAGTGAGACAATAGCAGCGGCGATGCACGGTGACGAAGGCAAAACTAGATAAACTAGTGGGGACCCATGGTTGGGGAAAAACTTAAGGGTGATGACACTAGTGAAAAGGAGAGTGGAGAAAATGACTCATACGGCAGAAGAGGGTGGCAAAAAATACCAAAAATTTCAAAAAGAAAAAAAAAAGAAAATGCAATTATCCACCAAGAGGTTATACAGTCATCTGGCGAAAAATATAAATAAAGCTATAATAAGTCCCACTACAAATGTGGGAGAAAAATAGATTAAGTCAACATGCAACAACCAAGAGATTAAGTCATGCAATCGCAGTAAGTAATCAACATGCAACAACCAAGAGATTAGCTCATGCATCTATACAACGAACATAGTATGACAACCATGCAAACATAAGACCACAATATCCATTTTCCCACCCTTTCCCAAAAATAACACATTTAAATAGAACACTCACGCCAAAAACCTCATTGGCCTAAAACACAACTATTATTTATTACGCATGCACCATGGTCTCCCCTATGGACCATGCACACACCCTGGCACCCTTCGTCACAACACGGCTAACGACCATGCATGTGACTTCATAATGAGTGATGCCTAGCTTCGTGTCCGGCCCATACGTGATCAAGCATCCTTTAGCCCCCACTAGCGTGGGGCCACAGAGTCAGTATGAGAGCGTTACCATCTCGTCTGAGCCCGTTGTCGCCCGGTGACAATCCAATGAACATTACTCAATTTTACGTACTCCCGAGTGATCAAAGGAGCTCCATCGAGATAATACCTAATTTCGGCTTGGGGTTGTGATACGCACGCACCCAAAAACCCAATTTTCAAATCACGCCAGATGGTAGAATACAACACAATTAAATAATCAAGAAAAATATTAATAAAGGTAAATATGCAGATGCATGCATATGCTATATTGAATGACATGGCATAACACACATCAGACAATATACATTATCATAACAGCCACAATATTAACAGTTTCACAAACTGAGCTACACGCGTAATCCCATCCTCCATCCGGCCCATGGCTCAATTCCAACCACTACTACGATTTTCAATCCCAACACTTTGCCAGGCCCAAGGTCCATCTCAACACAACAAGACTGCAAACGATGTTAGTGATAAATGGATGTCATAATCCCAATGGTCGCATTGGAGTGGTACTTACAACGTAGTCAGGCAATTCTGGAAGATCAAGTGTGTGTCGATCTACGGGTCCCGCGATTGGACAAGTGCGCGCATTGCGAGGTGACGCCAAAAGTGGCGAAGTAGCGACTAGGTAGAGGAGGGGATGGGCTACAACTCTCCAGTTGGGTGGATTTGTGAGATAAAGACTGAAAAAGGAGAGGTGGGTGCTCAAGTGTGGTTGTGTGGTCTTGAGAAGGTAGCCATAACAACGGAGATCTGCATTTCCTCCCATAAAGAGCCTCATAAAGGGCCATCTGAATGGATGCTTGGAAGTTGTTGTTGTACGCAAATTCTATTAGTGGTAGGTGATTCTCCCAACTACCCTTGAATTCCAAGGCATAAGTTTGCAACATATCCTCAAGAGTCTGAATGGTGCGCTTTGATTGGCGATCGGTCTTAAGGTGATACGCACTACTGAACGTCAATTCGGTGCCCATGGCTGCCTGTAGGCTCTTCCAAAAATGAGACAGGAACTACGGGTCATGATCCGACACAATGATCTTGGGTATCCAATGCAAATGCACTATCTCTTTGACAAACAACTGAGTCAACCTCCCCAAAGTGTCGGTATTAATGATAGGTAGGAAATGAGCACTCTTGATCAACTGATCAATAATCTCCCAGATCGAATTCTTTCTACTAGGAGTCCTCGAAAAACCCACTATAAAATCCATAGCAATGTCGTCTCATTTCCACTCGGGGTTAGGGAGGGGTTGGAGATTACAGCAGGCCTCTAGTGCTCAACTTTGACTTGTTGTCAACAAACATAGCAATGTCCTTCCTCATCCCTTCCCTCCAGAAGCTTCTCTTTAAGTCTCGATACATCTTCGTGCTTCTGGGGTGAACTGAATAAGGGGTCGCATCTGCCTCGACCATAATCCACTCCATAAACTCTAAATAAGCAGGAATCACCCTACGATTTTGGAACAGAAGAATACCATCCTTGTCCAAGCTGAAGTGCAAGGGTCCTCTTGCCTTTCTGACTCTTTTTCGGATATCCAACAACTTTTCTCTAAAGAGTCTTCAATTCCTCAAAATCAATAACTCGAAATCAATAACTCAAACATCATGCATCGAAGCTACCACTTCCTCTTGCTGCGAGCTTTCAACAAGAAGTCTTCTCCTCCCACTGAGGAGAGAGTCTAACCTTGACATCTCAGCCTCATCCACCAAATGAGACTTCTGACTCAGCGCATCTACAACTTGATTCACCTTCACTGGATGATACTTAATCGCGCACTGATAATCACTGATCAACTTTAACCACCTTCTCTGCCTCATGTTGAGATTTTTCTACAAGAAGAGATGCTTTAGGCTCTTATGATCAGTATAGACCTCACAAGCCTCCCCATACAGATAATGTCGCCAAATCTTAAGAGCAAAACCCACAGCTACCAACTCCAAGTCATGCATGCTATAGTTCCTTTCAAGATCCTTCAATTGGCGGGGCGCATATGCTACAACTCACCCCTCCTGCATAAGAACATATCCTAGACCAAACTTGGAAGCAACGCTAAAAACCACAAATGGCTTGTACGGCTCATGAAGTGCCAAAACGGGTGCTATAGTCAATCTCTTTTTCAACTCCTGGAAGCTTCTCTTGCACTTGTCGGTCTAAACAAACTTAGCATTCTTCACGATTGGACAAGCGCTCGCATTGTGAGGTGACGCCAAAAGTGGCAGAGTAGCGGCGAGGTAGAGGCGAGGATGGGCTACAACTCTCGGGTTGGGTGAATTTGTGAGATAGAGACTACGGAAAAGGAGAGGTGGGTGCTCGGGGGTGGTTGTGCGGCCTTGAGAAGGCAGTTTGGGGTGACTGTGCACAACGGCACTACTGTAAAAATAGCCCTAATGGCTTCTGGAAGGGGTACTTGAGGAAGAGGAAGACGGTGGTGATGAGTTTAAGAGAGGGACAACAAGCTTGGAGATTGTTTCGAAAGGGAGAAGCTTGGCCTATTTACAGGCCGAATAGGGGTCCTCGACAATCGTAGCCACCGCTATGATTGGGGGTTGTGAATGGCGCCGAGGCTACGAGAGACCCACGTGTGGCATGCAACCAATGGCCACCAACGGTAGTGAGCCACTTCCATGATTGAAAAAGCCACGGGTTGCAGAGAGGGATGGGGGAAAAACTGGACGTAGGGCTCACGAGATGTGGATGAGGGGCGGTGGTGCAAGTGACGGTGGAAGGGCTTTGCAGATGGGGACGCGTGGTGTGACGCAAAAGGCTGAGGTGGGCGGCGAACAAGGAAGGATAAGAAGAGAAAAAGAAAGAAGAAAAGAAAAAGAAGGAGAAAGAAGAAGAGGGGCAGCAGCGCTACAAAAAAATGATGAAACCTTAAGGAATTCTCTCCAGCAATGCCAAAACAGCGCCGTTTAGGGCGTAAGGGCTGGGCTCCCCTTATGCACACAAGCTGGGGCCTTCACACACATACACCCACAGCCCAAATAGAAAACACCCACAGAAAAGCACTAAACAAAAAGCCCAAACTCAAAAACAAAATAAAATAAAAAGATACAGTAAAGTAAAAATAAAATACACAACCATTATTAGAAAATAAATAAATAAAACCAAGAAACTAAGGATCTCACACTTTGTCTTTATAACACCGCACAACACCACCATCACGTTAGCCAAGCACCCATGTTGCCGCCACATACGCCACACCATGAGCCCCAACTGCCTCTCTCCTGCATGGACGTGACGTAAAACAAGCAGCCCTCATATACGGAAAACCTCTCTTCACCTTAGGTAGCCCTCCTCCACCAGAAGCCAGCGCATGCTCCTAATTGTTTTCTACCACCAATCTCTCTTACGTCGGCCTCTCACCCTCCCCATGATCACCTCAATGTCACGTACAACCACAACTGCTACTCCCAATGGTTAAGACACAAGCCCCATTACGTCTATCAGCGACAATCCCGCAAATCCAATCAAGTTTCAAGCCCAAGTCAACCTTCCATGCATAACCAAAAATCAAGCAATGAAGATATGCATGACCGACAATCACATGATGAAGAATCCCTGATCAAACCCACTCCAGCAAATTAATATTGTCTAACATGCATTGTAACACTTAGGCCCAAGATATGGCCAAGGCCCGTAGAGAAGATCACCCGCCTGTAAGACAGCTTTGTTTTGGTGAGTGAATTGCTCTTCTATTTTCTCTCTCCCTCTTCCCCAATACGATTTTTCCTTCCTGTGTTTCTCTCCTCCTTGTTGCTTCTCTCCATTTTACTCTACTCACTCTGTTAAGCCTCACTATTTCTCTCAACCCCTAATAGATTTTTCTTTGGTTCCCTTTCTCTCACCACTCTTTCTTTTATTTTCTCTCTCCGTGTTGTGTCATTGTGTCATCCGTCACCACCGTAGCCTCCATCATCAACCTCTCTCCGTAAACCTTCTATCACCTATGTCTAAGCCACTATACCACCGTGGGATAGCCCCACTACTACAGCCCTACCGAGGTCATGCCAAAGAGGAGGATCACAGATTCACACCCTAGTTTCTCCAAAGTTTCTCCACCACACACATGGGAAGTGAAGTGCACCACCATGATTTTTGGCTCAAGCCACTGTCCCATGCATGGTGTTGTTCCTCTCTCCGTAACCTCTGATGCCAACACTTTTGTTTCCCTTCTAGTTTGTGTTGCTCTCAAATAAAAAGGGGCTTATATATATAATCTATAAACTTATTTTTACAAAGGGTAAGCTTTGAAGTTTTAATTTGCTTGCTCACCTTAGTGTGATAGTTGATTTCTTTTACTGGGTTGTTCACATGGGCTTTTGGTTTTGGGCTAGATATATATTGGACTTGTGTTTGAGTTGGGTTTTATGTTAATAGATTATTAAGTTAGGCATATATTTTAAGTTGGGCTTAGTTTTATATTATTTTAAAAAATATATAATATATCTTAAGTGGGCCAATTTTCTGATGGTCTAGATTTTTAAGTTGGATTGATTTTAATTGTGGCAGAACACCACTATAGGATTTTGTAGTAAGCTAGGCTCAAAAGGGAATTTAAGTGTGAATGGCTTAAATAGGTGATGTACGGGAAGTAACGCTGTGGTTTAGTAGTAACTAGGTTAGAAGAGTTGGAACTATGGAAATTGTTGTCGTGGAGTCATTTAATTGTGCCATTTCTTTTAGATGTGTCAGTTTATTAGTGTTAATAGTTTCTATTGATTATGTTTAGGTGACGATCAAATTTGCTTAACACTGCTGTGAGGATTTTCAGAAAAATTGAAGAGTCAGTTAAGCGGGATTCCTATGCTAGGCTTTGTGTAAGAAGAAATGGATTGAAGGTGATTTGCGAAAATATGCATTTTGTTTTTAAAAGAAATGTGGAAACAATCTCAGTTATGTGTTTTACACTACTCATGAAATGTGTATAAAAGAAAAAGTATTTTATATAAAAATCTTGGCATTTTGTTTCTGAATTGTTCAAAAAGAACGAATGTGAAATATGTACAATAATCTATTATGTGAAAATGCTCTAAATCTATTTTGCTTATGTGAAGATGCTCTGAATTTGTTTTGATTAAGTGAAGATTATATGAATATGTGCAATACTATGTTTTGACATGATGTGGCATTTGAAAAACCTTAGACATGACATTTTGTTTACGTTCTATTCCATTAAGGTCCCGCTATGGGTGATAATAGTGGTATACGACCCTGCTATAGGTAATAATAGTGGTATACAACCCTACCACAGGTAATAGTAGTGGTATACGACCCTACCACGGGTGGTAATAGTGGTATACGACCCTGCCACCAGTGATAGTAGTGGTCTATGTTCTAATAAGATGATGTCTTAGTTATGATGTGTCAAAGGACTTTTGTTTACAAATGATTCTGGAACTGTCGCTCTGATATTCTGATAAGATGTTTTTAGATCTGCATTCTAAAGCTACAATGTTTTGTTCTGCATTATAAAATACTAATTTACATACTAGTACATGCTCTTTGCTGACTTGGTTGTTGATAACTCACCCCTTATTTCCATAATGTTTTCAAATGTTTTGGATGTTTCAGCTAATGATCAAGAATAGGAAGCATGTGTAAGACTGTGTTAGCAAGCATATTAAGTACAAAGAGGATTATTGGAGAGTTTATTCAGTAGTTTTGGTTTGCTTTGTTATCTTGGTATTTTGGAAGGCTGGCGTTTATTTTGAGACTTTTGGGTGTTTCTAGTTAATTATTTTGAAGTAGCCAGATTAAAACAAGGAGATCTATGTGTAATTAAGAAATTTGAGTTTATATATACTGTGAGATATGATGTTTTGTGACAGTTAGTAACTTTCCTACCCATGTGTGACAGGGGCATTATAGTTGGTATCAAAAATAGGTTTGAGATTCTGCATACTTGAAAAAAAAATGGTTTTGATGGGAGTTAAGGTTTCAAATTCCATAGGCTTTATGAAGTGAGATTTTGGAAATTTGAGGTTTTGGATTCTGCAGACTTTACGATTAATTTTGATGAGATTTAAGGTATTAGAGTTTATAGACTTTAGTATATGAGTTGGTCGATTGAGGTTGTAAATTTTGCAGGGCTTAATAAATGACATTTTTTTTAAAGAGTCTAAGGTCACATGTCCAAGAGTGACCCCTCCCTATTTTATTAAAAAACATTCACTTTTGGCGGATGAATACCTTATACACAACTAGACTGCCAACAAATAAACCCAGAAATAACTCAACTAGTAAAACATCAAGTGAACCTCACCCAACTTGCTTAGAATTACGCAAATAAGGTAAGCCACTACGATCGATCCGAAGGATTCCCTTCAGCGAAATTGGAATGTCCTCTATTGAAAACCATTCTTCATTACATCCACTACTTCCCATCCTAGCTAGAAAATCTGCTGCCCTATTTTCTTCCCTGAACACATGCTGAAACCGGAAATTTATTCTTGATAAAATCCCACTAATTTCCTCTCAAAAATCATCCAGATACCATAAGCTGCACTTCCCATCTTTCAGGCAATTGATCACCAATAAAGAATCAAGCTCCAAAATAATATTATCAACACCCGAAGCATGACATTTATGTAAATCCATTAATAAAGCCTGAAGCTCCACTGGCATATTAGTCCCTGACCAAACCAGCAGCAAATGCCACCTTCATGTTTCCATGTTCGTCTTGCAGTATGCCACCAGTTCCCAACTCACCTGGATTTTGTGCACAACTTCCATCAATGTTCAATTTGACCCAACCAGTAACTGGTTTATGCCAAGAAACTACTCTGACTCTTCCCTTATTTGTTATCTTATTTATTGTTTAATATTCCACATATTTTAAGAAGTAATCTTGATAAGGTTTGAGGTTTGGATTATGTTAATTTTAAGAAATAATTCATTGGATATTTAAGGTTATACATTATGTAGACTTTAGGAGAACGATTTTTATAAGATTTGTAGATTTAGATTCAGCAGATTATGGTTTATCGGATTAAAGGTTATAGAAACCAGAGACTTTGATATGTGATTTTGATTAAGCCAGAGGTTATTGATTACGTAGATTTTTATACTTACGTTTGATTGAATCCTAGGTTATAAATTCGGTAGGTTGTAAGCACTATAATTTTTTTCAACTTGGGTATAGATTATGCAGATTTTTGGGTAAATGATTATTATCGAATCTAAGTATATAGCTATAGCAAACTATTGGAAATGATATCTTTATTTGATGGTGTAGAATGTGATCAACTTAGTTTGAGAGTAGGATTGGGAGGACTAGTAAGAAATAAGGTGATGGACATTCAACTCTAGCTTGTCGGGTTGAAAGTTATAGGTGTACTTATTTTTGTTGGAGATGGTTTTGGACGTTTTAGAGTACATGGTTGTAGTAGAAGAAACGAGTGGACTTTCAATTGGATTAGTACATCTTGGATAAAGTTTGGAATATGAGGATACCTTCTCTGTAAATCTGAGCATTAATATATATATATATATATATAGTGAATATATAAGTGGTGATAGGAGTGAACAGTAGAATTATCGTCCTCTGTGCATGTAGTGCATTTTTTGTATATTTTGTCTTTCTTATCCTTTTGTTTTCATGTTTTGTGTCCGTTTATGTGAGGGTATTTTAGTCTTTACATCCTGTGGTGTGACGTTGTGTCAGTGATATTTTCACCAGAAGAACTTTAGACCACACAAATCCATGTCTCATTCTTGGCTTCGTCTCCCTCTCGAGTTTTCTCTCTCAACTCAGACCCCCTTTCTTTTCTCTCTCTCTACCTTGCGACCCTCGATTTTTCTTCATCTTGCTGAAACCCAAACCACCGAAGCTATGAGCCCAGCCCCAATGCCTCTCTCTCACTCTGTTTCCATCATCTCGACCTCATCCTAATCTGCGATTTCGAGCCAGATCTGTCGTTTCTCTTCTCGATCTCCTCCACTGCACCTTAAAAACAGTGGTTTTGGTAGTTCTCTCTCTCTCTCTCTCTCTCTCTCTCTCCACTGTCCATGGCTAGAGAAGCCTAGCTCTGACGTAGTTTCTTTTTTCCCTTTTTTTATGTATTAATTTGTTCCAATCAATTTTCGGTTGGGAATGTTCTATGATTTTCTGTTTTTGAGTCTGGGTTTAATTCTTGGTTTTTCTTGAATAGGGTGTTGGAGGCCCTAATGGTTAACGCTCTGCTTAGTGAGAATTTCTTTGTTTAGTGCAAAGTTACATGCAGATTCCCACTAAGAGTAGTTTAATAAATGGGTTTAGATTTTTTTTTTCTTGCATGTCGTGGTTTTCTGCATCGTTGGGTTTATCTTTACACAAATATTTCCCTCTAAGACCCTCATTTTCTTAGTTTCTTGTAATTTTAATTTTTCGGATGTCTACGAGAGGGACACAAAGTAAATCCTCAGTCGATCTCCATTGCAGTAGATCTCCATCATTGGTTGCTCTGTAAGTATTATGGATATTACTGCTCCATCACCGATTGCTCTATAAACTTTAAAATGCCCTAACCTAGAGATTTATTTCATACATTTTCATTGCATGTAGGGACTATTATTTTGAATCTTGTTGTAAATATATATGGTGTTGAATCTGGGTCAGAGCATGAGGAGAGCGAGAGTTTCAAGTTATAAAAATGCCTTATTTAATTATAAATTCTTTGGATCATGACACAATTAGAAAGCATGCCATGCAGCAGTTTAATAAATGGATTTATTTATTTATTTTCCTTGCGTGTCATGTTTTTTTGCAGCGTTGGGTTTATCTTTACACAAATATTTTCCTCTAAGACTCTCATTTTCTTAGGTTCTTTTAATTTTAATGTTCAGCGAGAATTATTTTGCAAGTATTGTTGGATCATGAAGCCTTGGGCAGACAATGACATAGAGCCTTTACTTTTTTATTTTTCTTGTATGAATTGGCTATGGGAATAAATGACATGTCCTTGGTGATATGAATCTTGGTGCCCATCACTTGGTTTTGAAAATGATTGATTTTATTATCCAAGAACATAGGCTACTTGGAAACTTAGTTAGAGTGCTTCCGACATGTATTGTGTAGATCAAGAGGGGGTCATAAAGTATTGGGCAGTCATTGGCATGAGCCTTCTTCAAAATTTAATTTTCCACGTGTATACTGCAGGAAGAATAGATATGTTGTTGTTTTGGTTTATTTTTTTTAAACTCTTTACTAATAAAAAATGTAATTTTTTGTTTTTTGAAAAAAAGGATGTTTTAAATGATAAATGTTGACTGGTGGTATGTAGTTTTTTTATGGAAGCTTTAATACTATTTTTAACTTGCTTTGTTTCTATCCCATGTGAAAAACAAATTCTCAATTATTCCTACTCTTAAAAAAAAAAAAAAAAAATCGTTCCTTGAGTAGCTAGAAAGCGTTCTTTAAGGAAATGAGACTTCAATAAGGTGTTCACAACTTGTTTCTTTCAAGGCTATTTTGTTCATAGATGTAATTTGACTGCCAAACGTTGTGTTGTTTGCAATAGTTTAAATCAAGTTACTCTTTTAGTGTGGAAACTAAACACAATTTATTATTTGCTGCAGTCAAGATGAGCTTTTACTTACGAGTCAAGATCAATCATGATTAAATTGGTTTTTTTTAAAAAAAAAAATTGGCATGATTGCGATGAGAAATATAACCTTGTTCTTGTATTTAATGTGATTTGTCTCTGGGTGCCAATTGTATATTTGAATGTCAAAAATATATATATATATATATATCTAGATTGGTTTTTCTTGCTTAAGCAAGTTACAATATTAACAATTGTTTCTTTATTTATTTAATTTTAATTCATGTGGAGAAAAAGATGTAGCAAAAGAGTTTTATTGAAATAATTAAGTCAAGATTTATTCTAATTAAGTCAGGGTGTCTCTTTTCATCTTCTATTAAGTTTATTTGTGCTTGAGAAAGTTGTTTCCATGATGATACGCATATGTATGATGACTAGGCACATTTGCCTCCCATATTCAGAGGCAACAAGGTTCAATAGCTTCAGTTACAATCATTGGTAGTGATATATTGGGTGTAGCTGCTGCACATATCCTGAATGATGCATCATTTAAGGTGATCATTTGTAATGCAGTATATTTCTTTTTCTTTACTTAAAGCTTTAGGTAGGTAAGACTCTATCTTGTTTTCTACAATTTCTTAATATCACCATTTTTTTTCAGGAAATCTTGCTAGAACCAAGGGATAGATATGACAGTCGTATTCATACAAACTACTCATTTAGTTGTCTAGCATAAATGGGAGCATCGTGGTAAGTTCACTTGTTATTTTTTGTGAATCCCTTTCCAAACTCTGGTTGTTGTAAATACAAATGGATTCATTGGTTTTGCAATGAAAATTAAATGGTTTCTTTATCTATAAATTCACAATGCTCTATTAGTTCTTGTGGCACACTATCCTATTTATTTGCTCTATTATCCATTGTTAATGGGCTATCTCTGCATACTGGTATCAGCTTTAGCATCAATTCCCCCTCTTCTGGATTCAATTCCATTATCTATAGTCCATTATCTATAGTTCAATTTTTATTTTCACCTTTTTTAACAGATACTTCATAAGATCCTTGAAATATCAAAGACAACACAATTTTTTGTTGCTTAACCACATCTGGAAATTAATGCCACCGTAAATGTTTCATCTCAATTCATTGTTGCTAGATGAATTAATGTTTATTTGTTGCTTCTATTATTTGTATCTTCTACCATACTTTACTGTTTAAAGCTCCCTGAACAGGAGTTTCCATAGGGATGATAACTCTAGCTAGATGAATAGCTGCATTTCTTCTATACCATTCACACTTTTTTAAGTTATAGTAATAATGATTAAGTTATATTTTAACTTTGATTTATTTACTTATTTCTTTCTATTGCATAAAACTTGGAAAAGCAAGGCAGAAATCCAAATCCAAAGATGAATCTCTGAGGAAGCTAGAAGAGAACTTACATAACCTTTAGAGCAAGGCAAAAGGCAGGGATTAGAGTCAGAGTCATTGGTTCATGGACTTTATCATTTTGTTATCTGGCTTATCTGAAATATTTATTCACTTAGAGTGGTTTTGCATGGTTCTCTTTTATGAGCATAGAATTCCCATTGCTAGCCTAAAACTCAATGACCAATGTTGGATGTTTTGTTGAATGACCAGGAATTTGTTGGAATCTTTCTTTCCTGTTGTTAACATCCCTTTTCTCTTACAAGAATTATTTACCTTGAATATGATCGGAGTTGATATGATCTTCTCTGCCAACATTATTGGCATCTGTAATTTGGTTAAAGAAGTGTTCACGTTTTTCTTTGTATTGTGCTTTTAATCTGAAAAAGGTGTAAAACCTGGTTCTTTGACCAAGAAAAGGTGGTTTGTCTGGAAGGATTTTTCAAAAGGTAAGAGTATTTTTCCCTTGAGAATAAATTCTCTAAACTAAAGCAGACACAACAGCCGTTTGATTTGACATTAGCAGTGATCAATAAGTCATTAGATTTCTTCTTTGGGATGCACTAGAAGAATTGTTTATGGTTTGATTCATTTGAATATGTTGTACTCAAATTTATGATAGTCATTAAGTGTGCTATATATTCCTGACATGCCTGGCAGCTTAAGTTTGATTGTAATTGTCCATGATTTATGTTGATTTTGTTATTATTTGTGATCGTAAGTTAATTTTATCATGTGCAGACTTATGTGGCATTTACTAGCCTTGTTATCGCAGCCGTCCCAACACTATATGTAAGCTGACTGGTGTTTTGTTTAAGCTCATAATATCTTTCTATTGCTTGCCCTAGCATTATATATGATAATATTATTCATCTCCCTTATTATGATTGTCACTGTCCTTCGATTGTGTTTAAAATTTTATCATGGGGCTCAAGTGACTTAGACATTATAGTCATTACCCATTTATGCTTCAGTCTTCTAGGTTTTTTTTTTTTTTTTTTTATTTTTTTATTTTTTATATATATATATATATATCTTGACGTTTCCTTTATGGGCCTGTAATGGGACAAAGTGTTTTGTTTTTTTCCCTTGTGTGACTTAAAGTAGTTGACAAAGTGCTTTACTTCTTCCACAAAAAATTGTTTCCATTATCTTGCTCTTTCAACTAATTGCTAAAGGTCAAATCTGAATTATCAGATGTAATTTCTCAATGGTGCCTGATATGTGTAGTTATGCACATGCTTCTATTTTGGTAGTGCCTAAATCTAAAGAGAGTTTTACTCTCTTGTTCAAAGAGATATGTGTAGTTTTGCGCATTCTTATGCACATTAAAGCCCTATATTTTAGAGTATCTGCTACTATGCATGCTTGACTTGTCCTCATATAATTGTTTATGGTTTAACATAAGAATGATGGTTTTCTTTCACATACCTGATACGTGAACCCTAGCTTGTCTCAAAATTTTCTCCACAACCAATTTCTTAAGTTTGTAAGTATATTGTTTCAAAAAAGTAATAATTTGATAAGATCCTCATTTTACACTTTCTGTTTGATCTTATATTTTTTGGCCATGCAATTGCAGTGACCATTATATACATAAACCACACTGGATTAGGTAAACCAAACATTAGAGTGGATGCTCTAGAAAAATACTCATATTGTTGTTTTGAAAATTTATTCTTGTAATCTCTAGCCTTTAGTTTTAAATCTTTTTTGTTAGTTATTTATACTCTTTCAGGATTTTGGGACTTGTGTGCAAAACATGGCTTGCAAAAATTGTGAATGTTTATGCAGTTCCTTTTTTTCGTTTTAAAGAATTCAAATTTCATTTCTATTTTTTTGGCATGTATATCCAAGAGTTTTATATCTTTCATATGATTTGATGCTTAGTGCTTGCTCTGGCCTTGACTTAATTTTTTCTGCTTTTCATTCTCCTTGGGTTGCCTGTCTTATCCTAATTAATACTAAACTGGTATTATGTGGTGTGGTTGTTATAGTCTATCAGCATTAATGAATTCTTGAAGCTTGCCCAAGGAGAAAGGTACTACAGCCCAAGTAGTTGTGGCAGCCTCATTTTGGGAGAATATTGCAACATAAACTTCCCAAAAAGATCGGATGATTCAGCTTGGTGCATATATAAATCAACTCAAGCAATAGTATAAAAAATTCAATATCCTCTCATTAAATCCTGCAAAAGATTATACAACATGTGAAATTATGTATTAAACTATGGTTCATCTATGATGTGAGTACCACTTTATTTTGGAAACTTGTATCAAACACAGTTGACATTAGGCATGTATGGTACTTTATTTTGTAAACTTGTACTATCAAACTTTGTTTTTGTTTCTATGCATTAAATTATTTATTAATCAAGTTTTTTTGTAAAAATCATACTATTTTTGTAAAAAAACTGTATCACCCAACTAGGCAAACATCTCTTGGTTTGTGTATTAATTTACTTTTTCCTCTATATATAGTTCATATATATATATATATAAAAGTAACATATATATTTTCTCTCCAATGGGCAAACGTTGTGACACCCCTAAATTCCGCTTGGGATCGGACGGACATTTGAAGCGTCGAGACATGCAACACAAGGTTACCTGCCCCCCGTTCATGACATATAAGATGTAATATTCCTAACATGCATCTAGCATTATGCAATATTGTAGCGGATAATTTTTTTTTTCTTTAGCAATACTATGCACCAAATCGAAATATCCCAAATACTTAAAACATACTTCATACATAATGACGTACTAAACAACTGAGATCACAACACTAATCCAAAATGGTTGTGATCAAAAGAGCGTTGGAGATTGAACACCACAAATACAAGTAGTAATGAGGTAACTACTGTACTACCATCTACGTCACACCATTGTTTAGTTGATCATTTCTAGTTGGTCGATTCCTGATTCTCCTTCAGATCCTGTAACAAAATCTACCATTCGGGAGGAATGGTAGTTAGGACTACCACAGTGAGATTTGATTACAAATCTCAGCAAGTTAACAGGAAATTTCCACACAAGTTAATGATGCATGCATGGCAGTAAAAACATGAATGTATAATCAAATCATAAGTAATCATAGCATAACTTGACATACAACATAACATAACTGGCATAACTTAAACTGAAACTGAAGCTTAGCATGAACATGACTTGAAACATAACATGGACTTGAAACATAGCATGAACGTGAACTTGGAACATAACATGGACTTGAAACATAGCACGAGCATGAACTTGAAACATAACATGAACCTGAGCATGACATAATATAAATGTGAACTCGGAACATAACGTAAACGTGAACATAACATAATATGAACTTGAAACATATTCTTGTCTCATGGGATTACCATGATTGCATGAACGTAAACTTGAACATAACATAACGTGAAACATGACTTGAACATGAAATGCATGACCTTGGAGTCTTATTCAATAGACTTAATCATTAAAGTGACCATATGGGTGCTACACAAGTCCCCTTGAGCCGTGTGTCCCTGCTGATTACCGCATCACATCACAGGTTTTTATACCAGCTGTGAGTGCGTTAATACGTACTCCACAGTTGTTGTGGCTCCACGTATTCTACGTGTCACAATTGTTGTGTCTCACGTAGTGTATGCTTCATAGTTGTTGTGGCCCCATACTTCATGCTCTACAGTTTTTGTGGCCCCATGATTTATTTGTTTGTGCCACACTTGCTGTGGACACAGGTAACATAATGTGTGGCACCATCGGCATTAGTGCCTGGCGCGCTCCAGTGACCAGCTAATTAAGCCTCATTCGCAACCTGTTGACTGTATTTCGTCAATCTAGAGAATTTCACACCTATTTAGACACTCCAGCGTGAACAAAGGAGTTTCACTAGGATATTACCCCATCCTAGCGGTTAGGGTCGTGATTGACATGAATAACTTAACTTGCATACATGATATTTCGTAACGTGACGTAACATGAACTTGACATAAAAGACAGAAGTCCTGAGGTAGCATAACGTGACATGAATGTAAGACGAATACATGACATATTTTGAGACATAAATGTAACAGACAACATTTCATAACATGGCATACATGTAACAGGCAATATTTCGTAATAGGCAACATTTCGTAACATTGCATACCATGTAACAGACAACATTTCTTAACATGGCATAACATGTGACAGTGACATGAAATACATGTAACATATGTCATACTTAACTTAACATGACATACTTGCAATGTATAGCATTACGTGACAGAATATCTTATGTAACAGATGAATAATTCATGATAGAATAAATTCTGTGTAACAGATAAATATGTAATGACTTGATATGGCACATATGATAACATGCATACATACACTTTAGTTTCCTTACTTATCACTCATACACATTAAACTAATAGTAAGTTAAAAGCTAACTTACCTCGATCTTCGCGCTTTGAGACAAAACTCAAGTGCGATCACAAGAAACTGAAAGTAGTGATTTCTAAAAATTAGAACTTAATCACTAACAATTAGGAATATGGAAAAATATTAAATTAGAGTAAAATTACCATTTTACCCTCTACATGTGGGAAAATGACCATTTGACCCCTAACTTAAGGATTTTGCATCCTAACTCTAAAAATCACCAAAATTTACATGCCTTATGTAAATTTTGTCCTAAACTCAAATATTAATTCAGAAAATTTAAAACTAAATACAACCATTCAAACTCTATAAGAGGCTTAGGATCTTCCAATAATAATATCAAAGCCATTGGAATAAGATTAAACCATAAAAGATTTAAACTTTCTCAAAACAGAAACTGTTTTTCCTCTTCCAGTTTCTAGGTTTCTAGACCTTAGAAACTATTTCACCAAAACTCTTAATCATGCAACAAATCCTCAACCAATAATCATATACACATGTTAACAGTACTCCATAAAAATTTTGGACCAAGATCTATTCATTAACTTGGTCAAAAACTCCAAAATATAACACACTCTCCAGTTTATCGCCCAGAATGACCTTTCTAGGGTATAAACAACTTTTGACTAATCAAATAATCTCCAAATGGAACTAATAAGATATCCACATAAACTAGACTCCAAAAGAAACAACTTTCATGAAGGAAACTTTGCGAGAAAACACCTACAAAAGCTTCGAAACAGGCGTTCAAGAGAGGTATGAAAAGCTGTCCGAGAGTGTCTTTTTGTGTTCTATGAAGGAAAAGTGTAAAGGAGAGTTGCTTTTCGTGGGAAGTGGACTGGAGAGCCTCTTACACAAGCTATGAAAAGTGATAGGACTGAAAGGAAGCTTGAGTGTTGCCCTTTTCTTCTCATAAAAATCAGTCCAAGATCTTTTCTCAAGGTGGAGTGTAAGAGTGAAAGAGTGAGGTGGCCCTTTAACTTTGTACTTCAAGAACCTTCTAGGCCCTTCTTGTAAGGATCTGGCCAGCCAAGTGGGGGTACAAAACTTAGCCATGAAGCAATCCTATGGTGACCAAATTCGTGGGCCTTAATGGGCCTAAACCGAATGGGCCTAAATTTTGGGGTTTAAAGAGGGTTTGGGTTGCTATCAAGTCCAAATCCAATATCACTTGGCCCAATCAATTTTTCAAGGTTAACAAGTATGGATAATGATGTTCTAACACAAATTTGAAGGATTAATAGCATGTGAAAGTGATTTAATCAAGTGATTAAACACAATGCTAGAAATCGGATTAGAATATGTTTAGAGGCCAACTTCAGGGTTTTGGGGAAACCGTTTAGGGTTTCGATTTCAACAATGTTTTTGGGCTTTCAATTGGATTCCCACCATTTAGGGTTTACTAGGATTGAAACCCTCTTTGATCTGGCACAATTTAGTTGAGCAGATGAAACAAAGTTTTGCTTAAGTAGTATGATTTCACAGCTTGATTCATTCAAATCCATCAAACGCTCCTCATGGTACCAAGTGTCTAATATTATTCACTAAGTGTGGCTAAGATCTTGCCAAGTGTCCAAATAAAATTTCTCTAATCTAATTTGGACATTCCACACTGTGATTTTGAAACACTGCAATTGGTGCGCTTACCAAGGTTACTATTCACTCCGAAAAAGTGAATCATAAACTTAGCACTAAAAGTTCCTAAATATTCATATTAACCTACAGTGAAAATCGTTTACCGAAATTCAACCTCAAAGTGTCCCTAAAAATAATTTCACAATTTTCAACAAACGTTTCATCCGGAATTATGAAAATAGGCTATTGCGCCATAAAATCTTAAATAATTCACTGAGTCTAATGACGTAGACCATAACGCATTCTGACACTTCTAACCACCTCAGATAAATTAAACTCAGATTTGTAGCATCATAATGAGTGATAACATTGACTATGTTGACAGACTAAAACCTATGCGATTGGTCGATTCGTAAAAACTTATGAGGTTTTCACGAGATTCCTAAAGTCAATAAAAATTTTACCAATAAATTTCTGGCAGACTGTTACAAACGTCTCTTGGGCTTTCAGTACTACTAGTTTCATTACTACTTGTATGTGTGTATATATATAGATATATATATATATATGTCGGCATGTGTAGGAGTTGACAAAACGGTTTGAGCTTTCTTCACATCCTATGCTTTAATTTTCGCTATCCTTGTCACGGCATGAGTTTTCCAACCATTCTGACCTCCTTACACTTGTACGTCTTACATTTATCGAAAAAGATCATTCCATTAATTTTTTTAAAATGGTCTATAGACTTCACTTACTTTTAAGATTTGGCCCAATATTCTTTTAGGGGCTTCTAAGTCGTCTTTCTTAGAAGTCTTTTGGGGAATTTGAGATGAAGGAAAACAATCATTTTTTCTAAACCTTTTTAGAGTTGGACTTAGAGGCCCAAAAAAATCTTTTGCCTATATACTAATTTATTTATTTATTTATTTTTGAGTAAGCCAACCTCTCTGTCCAACTTAATGAAATATTTTTGGCAACTCAATTTGTGTTTTGACAAGAGTATTTTGGAAACTATTTCTGACTTGGGAGTTTTCAATGGAAGGACCAACCTTGCACCAAACTACTTCCTGACACCCATATTTCTGTGGCGAATAAGTTCCTTCCTTAGTCCCCTGGCGGAGTAGACCTTGGTTACCAAAGGTATCTTCATTCATTAGATAATTTTTCTCTCTCTCCATGATAGGAAGCATACGAGTTAAGCTTGACTTTCATCACTCCCTGTTTGACTTCTGACCTACTACTTTTTGTATACTTAATCCTACCCCTCTGAATGAGCTTGATTTAGAGTAGGTGTCTGAGTCTTCATATCAGTTCCAAGATAATTGATGGAAAAGATGCTGTGGGTAGACTCTTTTAGATTGCTCATTTTTAGCATCAAATTTTATCCCATTGATACGGTGATATTTGTTTTATGAAAGTTGGTACATCTTGGAGCATGGGTTGTAGTGTGTGGTCATCAGTCATAAATGTGTACTCAAAGGTTATTGATTGCAGATGAGAATGAAAGAGAGCAATTAAGAGTATGAGTGAGCGTGCATAGATTTACGAGATAAGTTGTCTATTTGTTTTTGAAGTATGGGAAGAGTCATCTTGGTAGGTGCTGAAATGGATTAGACTCTGCGTTGATATATTTATGGATCCTAGTTTTAGAAATTTTGCTAAGTTAACAGAGTGCGCATCAGTAGCATGGTTTTTGGTAAGACAATGGTTTGAGAGTAAAAATAATGATGATTGAGAAATTAGTTGTGACTTGAGATCATTTAGGACTTAAATCTCATGGTTATAGATTTCAACTTTGAGGATTTTAAGAACTAGAGATTTCTAGGGATCTCAAGGTAAAAAATATTATATAATGGAAGTAGAAGGCAAGGACAGGCTGCATCAAGAATCAGCGGTAATATAGGTATGAGATTAAGTTGGATGTAAAGACACGCACGTTTGCGGAATTGGTTTCCCAGGTTACTCAGGCTCTCCCTGAGGTCTCGATACCATTCAGGCCACCAAAATGTGTTGAAGGTGAGTTCTTTGTGCAATTTACTAAGGAGGAGTTGGATCGTTCGGCAGTTCCTTTTCGGTTCTCTATGGTTTTAAAATTCTTAAGGCAAAGACCATCTTTGGATCGCATCAGAGGGTTCATTCACAGCAGATGGGGACTAACGAAATAGCCAGTAGTTTCAGCTATGCGGAAGGCTCGGAATGTCTTTGTGAGATTTTCAGATGAAGATGATTTCTTGAAATCATTATCCCGTCAAAGCTGTGATATTGAAGGGGTTGCTTATAGACCCTTTCAATGGTCTACAGATTTTACTGAAGATGAGGAACCATCATTGGTTCCAGTTTGGATCATGTTGCCCGGATTACCTCCGAATCTTTATCAAGAAGCGTTCTTGCGGAATATTGTTGCACCGATTGGAATCTTTTTAAGGAGAGATAATGCAACACGCTGTGCAACTCGTACCGATGGTGCAAGGGTGTGTGTTCTGATGAATATCGATCATGAGCTGATTCATGATTTGGGTGCCAAAAGATAAAGAAGATGATGCGAAGATTACTACAGATCATTCGGGGAAAACCTCAGAGTCCCCTGTTTTTGGCATTGGAAGATGTTGAGATTGAGGTGCCGGTCTTGGATGGTGGCAAGGATGTAGGGAAGTCGAAGTTGGTGTCTGAGAGTGTTATCGAAGAAATGGAGGCCCCCGAGCAGAGGTTGATCTGTGGAGAGGCTAGCGGGACTTTACCAGCGGAGGAGTTGGTCTATTTACCAATAATAACTCATGATCTGTCTGCTGGAGTTGGTGGCCAATTAGAACCCAGAAGGGTGGAATTCATCGAGACAATTCCAGTAGTGGAAGTTGCAGTGCAGAAAGACAATGCTGTAGTGACTGGCCAATTAGAACCAAGAAGGGTGGAATTCATCGAGACATCATCCGTAGCGGAGGATGTTGTGCAGCTAGAGTCCAGAATTGACATGGTGTCAAGCGGGAATATCCCAGTAGCAGAAGGAGAGGTGCAGATAGTTCTGACAGATATGCAGATGGAGTCCAAATCAGAGGATCAAGGTAAGTATCCCCACCCAGGTAAACAAAAAGATGATTTTTCAGATTCTGATTTAGTAGTTAGGAAGTCTCCTAGTAAGCGTTTGTTACGTAGGTCCTATAGGGTTCCTAGCAAGCCCTCTAAGCAGAATCCTTGATTAATAAATTGTTATTTTGGAACATCCGAGGCCTTGGTACCTCGAGGAAACGATTGAGGGGGCTTGTACGTGAGCTGCATCCTGTTATTCTTTTTATTGCAGAACCGTTTAGGGATGATTCTCATTTGAGTTATTGGAAGACGTTTCTAGAATTTGATGAGTGTCTTTCTAATGCAAATCAAGAAGGTAAGCTTTAGTGTTTTTGGAAGGCTGATTTGAAGGTGGAGGTTATGGGTGTTTCGGATCAGCACCTTACTATGCTTATTAACTCTAGTTTTTTGATCTCTTCGGTTTATGCAAAGTGTCGGTTTTTAGATCGGAGGCCTTTGTGGTCTAATTTACTTGGTGTTAATAATTTACAGTTTCCTCATGTGATTATTGGGGATTTTAATGTTATTTGTAATGATAATGAAAGAAGAGGGGGAAATCCTAGGATGCTTATTGCAATGGAGGATTTTTGTTCCTTTATTGATGATGGCAGATTTGTTGAGATGCCTTTTTTCAGGTAATGGCTTTTCTTGGTGCAACGGACGATTAGGAATGGCGCGTTCATGGGCTAGACTGGATAGAGCTTTATGTAATTCCAAGTTTAAGGATCTTTATCCGTCAGGTAGAATTCAATATCTTCCTAGGAGGACTTCAGATCACTCCCCTATGGTATTGGGTCACTTGGTTTCATCTGCTAGGTATGGTCACACATCTTTTAAATTTCAATATATGTGGACTAATCATGACGATTTTTGGAGATGTGTTTCTAGTTCTTGGCAGGTGGAGGTTAATGGTACGGGTTTGTGGAAGCTAGCTGCTAAATTGAAGAGGTTAAAATTGGTTCTTAAATCTTGGAACAAGAAAGTGTTTGGCTGGACAGGAAAGCATATTAAAGAGTTAGAAGCTAAAGTGGAGGAAGGTGAATTAAGACTTCAAGAATGTTACTCAGAGGATGTAGAAGCTGACGTTTTAGCAAACAAGGTTGAGCTTGATGTCTGGTTACAAAGGGAAGAGTCTCGTATTGCTCAACAAGTCAAACAAAAGTGGGTATCGAAAGGTGAGGTTTCTACTGCTTTCTTTAAAGCTTTGCAGAATAACAAACATAATATGGTGGTAGAAATGAAGCTCTCTGATGGCAGAGTGCTTAACTCGCCTGAAGATATCCATGAGGCTGCGTGTGTTTATTTTGAGGATTTCCTCAAAGCTAAAGCAACCAGTTCTTTGCCAGATCTGGTGGGGTTAATTTCTGAGGAAGTTTCGGAGGAGGAAAATCAATTTTTTGGTAGTATTCCGTCGGTTGGGGAAGTAAAAGATGCACTTTTTTCTATTCTGGTGGATAGTAGTCCGGGGCCGGATGGATTTGGCTCGGGTTTTTTTCAGCATTGTTGGTCCTTGGTGTATCAAGATTTATTGGAAGCTGTTAGTGATTTCTTTGGCGGGGCTGTCTTACCAAGGTTTTACTCTGCCTCTTATATTATCTTAATTCCTAAAGTTCAGAATCCTACGTCGTTTGGGAATTTTAGGCCCATTAGTCTTTGTTCAGTGGTCTATAAAATTTGTTCTAAAATTTTAGTGAACAGATTTACTTCAATTTTCAGTAGGATTATTTCTATGGAACAGGGAGCTTTTTTGCTTGGTAGAAGTATTTTTGAAAATATTAGTCTTAACCAGGAGCTTATTCATGATATAAACAAGCCAATTCGAGGAGGTAATATTATGATGAAAATTGATTTTGCAAAAGCTTATGACACTATTGACTGGGGTTTTTTAAGTCATATTTTGAAAGCTTTTGGGTTTTCCCCGAAGGTTTGTCATTTGTTAGTTCAATGTGTTACTACACCTTGGTATTCTGTGGTTATGAATGGTGTCGCCAAAGGTTTTTTCAAGGGTGGACGTGGTCTCCGTCAAGGAGATCCTCTATCTCCTTACTTGTTCATTTTGGTAGAAGAAGTTCTCTCTCGGCTGTTAAAAAATAAATTTGAATTGGGGAGAATTAAAACTTTTTCTCATCCTAGACATGGTCCTGTTATTTCTCATCTTTTATATGCTGATGACATGGTTATTTTTGCAAATGGAGGAAAGTCTTCAGTTTCGGAAATTGTTGAAGTTCTTCGTATTTATGCTGAGTGGTCTGGTCAACAGGTAAATAGTGCCAAGTCTTCTATCTTTTTTTCTAAAAGAATTAATTCTATTAGACGTAGACACCTTTTATTGAATACACAGTTCACGGAAGGGGTGTTCCTGGTCAAGTACTTAGGGGTGCCTATTGTTTCTAGTAGATTGAAGTTAATTCATTTTCAGGAGGTTATTCAAAAAATTCGAAAGAAGATTGAAGGTTGGAAGGTGAGTTTTCTCTCCACAGGGGCGAGAGTCATTTTATTAAAGCATGTGTTGTCGAGTATGCCAATTCATTTGTTATATGTGATGCAGGTTCCGAAATTAGTGTTGTTTCAGTTTAATAAATTATTTAGCACTTTTTTTTGGGGCTCTTTTAATGGGAGTCCCAAGAGGAAATGGATTAAATGGGACAGATTATGCAAACCTATTGATGAAGGAGGGGTTGGTTTGAGAAGTTTTGTTGATGTGCAAAGATCATTGCATCTTAAATTTGCCTGGAATTTGTTAAGTTCAGATTCTTTATGGAAAAGATTTTTTTGTGCTAAATACTTGCATGGTCAGAGCTTAATCCATCTAGAGGCACTAGGTTTTGGAAAGCAATTGTCAAAGAAATTCCTGTTGTACTTTCACGTTCCAGGTGGAAGATTAGGGAGGGGAACGTGTCGTTCTGGAGAGACAGTTGGCTAAATTCTGGTCCTCTAATGGAGCAGTATCAGATGGTGGGTGATCCGGAATTGAAGGTGAAAGATTGTATGATTAATAACAATTGGGATATGGAGCAACTTGAGCAGCTAGTAGGGCCTGATAAAATGGAGGATATAGTCAATGAAGTTAGTAGTAGGAGGAATGGTAAGGATCAGCTTATTTGGTTGGAAAATTCGGATGGGTCTTTCACGACCAAAACTGCCTGGTCTTTTGTTCGGATTCGTAATCCTAATTGTCAATGGTCGGATTGGATTTGGAATTCAGCTTTACCTAAGAAGTTTTCTGTGCTTATGTGGAAGGCCTTAAACTCATGCCTTGCAGTGGATGATAGTATAAGGAGAATTGGTGTGCCTTTAGTCTCGAAATGTGAATGTTGTAGGGACGGGGCCATTGAGGATATTAATCATGTGTTATATAGTGGTAATATTGCTAAGGCTATTTGGAAGTTTAGTTCTAATATTTTGGGTATTCCGTTTGTCCCGAATCGGTCTTGGAGGGCAACTGTTGAGGCCTGGTTCCGAAGAGCATCGAAGTCCTCTCAATTAGGTATTCTAATGGGAGTTATTCCTGTCATTATCACTTGGAATTTATGGAAATGGAGATGTACAGCGAGAATGGAAGGTAGGAAGGAGAAGGTTCAAGTTTTATGGAGATTGATAAAGTATTGGATTAATTGGGTGGGTATTAAGATTCACAAGGATTCCCGGCTTGTGGAAAAGGATGAACAGATATTGAAGTCTTTGAATCTTTCTATTAATTTTAAAAAAAGAGGGGTTTCAATGGCAGTTAGATGGGAGAGGCCGAAGAAAGATTGGTTTAAACTGAATGTGGACGGAAGTAGTATTAATAATCCTGGTATTTTGGGTGCAGGAGGAGTAGTAAGAAATGAGTTTGGGAAGATGGTTTTTGCGTTTGCCGAAACCACTGGGAGTGGTAGTAATAATCTTGCGGAAGTTATTGCCTTGAGAAGAGGGATTGAACATTGTAAAAGTTTGGGGCTTAATAATATTAATTTTGAAATGGACTCGCTTTTGGTTGTTAATTGGGTTCAGGACAGAAGATGTACTCTCTGGTACTTAGAGGATTTTTGGGAAGATATTATGAATATGTTGGCAGAGATGAATTTCTCTATTAAGCATATTTATAGGGAAGGTAATAAGGCTGCAGATTTTTTGGCTCGATTGTGTAGTAATGGGGTCTCTCATGAGTGGTTAGGGCAGATGGATGCTCCTCATCTATTAAGAGGTATTCTTAGAACTGATTCATGTGGTTTGGCTTATCTCAGGTAGTGTGGTTGTATTTAGGATTGAGTGTCAGTTCTCTTATTTTCATAATATTCCTTTAGTGTTTTATTTTGGTTTTGTTCTCTTATTAGTTTTTTTTTTGTTTGAGTTTTGAGTTGGTGTCTGGTGCTTGGGGCTTAATTAGTCTTTCTTATTATTGTAAAGCCCGAGTACATATTTTTGTTACCACGGTATTCCTCCGCCACAAGTGAGGGCTTATTAATAAAATTGGGTGGGGATCACTATTGGACAGGTGATTTCTCACTCTTTGATAAATAAAATTAAAAAAAAAAAAAAAGAGATTAAGTTGGATGTACTATAAAGGTAAGAGTTAGATTGTTATTTTTATATTATATTATTTTATTTTTATTTTTCATAAATTAAGTGTAACGAAAAATTTAGGACCCCAAACTTTGGAGAGTTTTTATTTTGCTATTCGTATGAAGTTATAATATTATGTGGAGAGTGCTATTAACTATTTTATATGAGGTTACGCTAATAATTTGGGTGGAATCATTATTAGGCTTTTAATTCAATTATGGAAGTTTATATTTTGGTTGCCTCTCTCTCGCCACTCTCTCTCTTCAATTTTCACTCTCCGTGTTGTGTCATCAGTTACCACTATAGCCTTCATCATCAACCTCTCTCCCGCAGCCCTTTTATCACCTAGGTCTAAGCCACTACACCACCGTGGGATAGCCCTACTGCTACACCCCTACTGAGGCCATGCCAAAAAGGATCATGGCTTCGCACCACAGCATGACCTCCAGGTTCTCTCCAGCAAACACAGACATAGCATCGTTGTTACCTCTTTCTTCAGCCTTAAAGCCATCGTGGGTTACCCCTAGTTTCGAAAACCACACAGACACAAGCCACCAAGCACGTTCATGCAGCTACATCGTATGCCAACCACGCCAATAGCCACCCTGCACCACCCAGCCACTACCTTGAATCACCATGAAAATAGCCCTGGCATGCATCAAGACCTCTATTTCAAGCAACTCGAAACAAAGCACCCTTTAAACCACCTCACAAGACGCTGCCTACCACCAAGCCATACCGTCGACTTCATTGCACTCACCATCGTGTCCCAACGTGCCTAGCCACCTTGGTCCGTTCACGACTCCAGTGACCACCACACGGAGCAGTTAGCGTCTTATCGACACACACTCTCTCTCTCTCTCTGATCTCTCTCTTTAGAGTTTCCCCACCACACACGTTGGAAGCGGAGTGCGCCACAGTGATTTTTGGCTTGAACCACTATCCCCAAGCGCTGCGTCGTTCCTCTTTCAGTAACCTCTACTACAAACACTTTTTCTCCCCTATTGCCTGTGTTGCTCTCAAATAAAAAATGGATTATATATATATATATACATATACATATATTTCATTCCGTAAAATTATTTTTACAAAGGGTAAGCTTTGAATTTTTAATTACATTGCTCCCTTTAGTGTGTTAGCCGATTTCTTTTACTGGGTTGTTCGCAAGGGATTTCGGTTTTAGGCTATATGTATGTTGGAATTTTGTGTTTGAGTTGGGTTTTATGTTAAGATATTATTATGTTAGGAATATATTTTAAATTGGGCTTAGTTTTATATTATTTAAATATTTGTAAAGTTATTATATTATTTCATATGCGTTAGATTTTTAAGCTAGATTGATTTTAATCGCGGCAGAACACCACTACAATATTTTGTAGTAGGCTTGGCTCAAAAGAGGATTTAAGTGTGAATGCCTTAAATAGGCAATGTACGGGAAGTCACTTTATGGTTAAGTAGTAACTGGATTAGAAGAATTGGAACTATAAAAATTGTTACCGTGGAGTCATTTAATTGTGTTGTTTATTTTAGATGTGTCAGTTTATTTGTATTAATAGTTTGTATTAATTATTTTTAGGTGATGATCAATTTTGCTTGACACTGTTGTGAGAATTTTCAGAAAAATTGAAGAGTCAGGTAAGCAGGGTTTCTATGCTAGACTTTACGTAAGAAGCAATGGACAGAAATTGATTTGTGAAAATATGCATGTTTGTTTTGAAAAGAAATGTGAAAACTACCTCAGTTATGTATTCTGCATCACTAATGAAATTTGTATGAAAGAGAGAGTGTTTTCTGTCATGATTGGTGTAGACGTGAGCAAAAGATTTGGGATTCTATTTCTGAACTGTGCAAAATGAGTGAATGTGAAATTTGAAAATTGTTCATGTTATGTGAAGATACTCTGAATTTATTTTAATTATGTGAAGATGATATGAATATGTACAATACTCTGTTTTGACATGATGTGGCATTTGAAAAACCTTTAGCATGACGTTCTGTTTCTGCTTTGATCTGTTAGGGTTCCCACGGGTAATAGTAGTGGTATATGGCCTTACCATGAGTGATACTAGTGTATACGGCCCTACCACGAGTGATAATAGTAGTGTACGGTCCTGTCACGGGTGATAGTAGTAGTCTATGTTCTAATAAGTTGATGTTTCTGTTATAATGTGCCAAAGGACTTTTGTTCATGAATGATTCTGGAAAAATCGGTCTGATATTTTGATAATATGTTTTTGGATATGCATTCTGAAGTTAAAATGTTTTGTTCTGCATTCTAAACTTTATGAAGGTTCATGTCTACATACTAGTATATGTTATCTGCTTACTGAATTGTTGATAACTCACCCCTTATCTCCACAAAATTCTCTGATGTTTTGGATTTTTCAGTTGATGATAAAAACTAAGTAGCATGCATGGGTAAACTGTGGGAGCATAGAAAATTAAGTATAAGGATGGACCTTTGATTATTGTAGATCTCATTAAGTAGTTTTGTTTTGCTCAGTTATCTTGGTTTTGGAAGGTTGACCTTTTTTTTTAGACTTTGTGGTGTTCCTAATTAATTATTTTTGTGTAGTTGGTTTAAAACAAGGAGATTTACGTGTAATCAAGAAATTTGAGTTTATATCTTGACTGTGAGATATGATATTAGGTGACAGTTAGTAACTCTCCTACTCATCCGAGATTGGGGCGTTACATGCATGCACCAAGCTGTCCTAACGTGTAGTTATTGTAATTGCCCTTGATTGTAGCATACATTGTGTATATAAGAAAGTCATTGTACATGTAATTTTTTTTTTTGATAAAAAACCTTCATTCATTCCTATAACAGCTCTAAGATTACACTAGAGAATTGTCCAATCAAACATGTTGTGCAATAAAATCAGGAAAAGAATGCATCCATAATTAAACATCTTGTACTCTCCAAGCATGCCTTGCCAAGCAATGAGCTACTTGGTTCCCCATGCGTGGGACATGTTGTACCCTGGCCTCTTGAAAGTGATGAAGCATCCTCTTCACCTCAGAAATGAGATTGCCTAATACTAATAAGGATTCCCCCCTCTACTTGCAAAGCTTCCACTAAAATTAGGCAATCACTTTCTAGGATTATTTTGGAAAAACCTATTTGAGAGCTAAATTGAAACCCTCTAAGCATTGCAAGTAATTCCACTGATTCAGCTTTCGATACCTCTGGTTCTGTTTTACTAACTGCCATTATTACTTGACCATGATCATCCCTAACCACAACCCCCACACCTGCCTTTTGATAATCATAGAACAATGCCCCATCCACATTGAGTTTGAAAAAACCTGTTGGAGGGACATTCCAGCAAGGAGTAGGTCTCGAATTTGGAGTGTTCCTGAAAGATGAGGTTGTGAAGACTTAATGCATGATTGATAATAGCTACATGATTCTCTTTTGATTGCTCATAAATCAACTTGTTTCGTCTATACCAGAAAGCCCTAGCAATGAGAAAGAATCTTTCTAGTTGTAATAAGTTACCTGTGTTCAATAACTTTCTGGCTGTAACCTTAATAGAATCAGTAGGAGGACTAGTACTTATTGTAGGCATAAACATGTTCCAAGTAGCAAGAGTATCAAGACTGTTAATACTTGCATGAGTGAGATCTTCAATTTGGGATCCACAGAAATCACACGGAGCAGATTCCACAATCTTTCTTTTGAACAAATTATGTTTAGTAGGTAACCCATCTTTACAAGCCCTCCATGCAAAGATCTTAATCTTATGGGGAATATGCATTTGCCACAAAGACTTTCATAATTTCTTATCTTCATTTCTTGTAGAGTTTTTTGGTGAGTCTTGAGATTCCAGGGCTGTCATGGATCTGTATGCACTCCTCACACTAAAATTTCCACTCTTCTCATGGCTCCAGAACCATTCTTCATATCTACCAGGGCTCAACACTATCTTGAGGATATCATAAGCAAGAATTGGATTGAAGAGAGCTCTAACCTGCTGAACATCTCACCATCCCGTGTGTCTATCTATTAGGCTTGCAACCTTTACTGTCATGCCAGTCCCTTCACAGAGGTTCATCTCATTCTTTAGAGCTTGATGTCCTAGTACCCATGTGTCCTCCCAAATTCTAGCAGTGTGTCCATTCCCAATTCTCAATTAGCAACCTTTCAATAGAATCTTCCTTGCTTCTCATATCCCTTTGCATGCATAGGATGGATTATAACCCAACTTTGATTCAAAGAATGAGCATTGGGGAAAATACTTAGCTTTATACACTTGATGTAAAAGGGATTCTTCATTCTTCATTCTTCAAGACCCTCCACGCCTGCTTGGCCAGTAGAGCAGAATTAAAGCATTTTAAATCTCTAAACCCCATTCCACCTTTACTTTTCAGTTCACATTGCAGACTCCATTTGCACCAGTGAGTTTTCCTCTCCTCAGCCCTCTATCCCCACCAAAACTGAGCCAAAATCTTCTCTAATTCCTTACATAAACTTGTTGGCAGCTTGAAGCAACTCATGGTATAGGATGGGATTGAGAGAGCTACTGCTTTGATCAAGATTTCCCTCCCACCTATGGACAGGAACTTTTCTTTCCAGCCCTACTGCTTCTTCCATACTCTCTCTCGAATTTCATCAAAAGCGAAAGTCTTGGATTTCCCCACCATAGGAGGTTGTTGAGCTTCCCCCCCCCCCCCCCCTTGATTGCTCATAAATCAACTTGTTTCGTCTATACCAGAAAGCCCTAGCAATGAGAAAGAATCTTTCTAGTTGTAATAAGTTACCTGTGTTCAATAACTTTCTGGCTGTAACCTTAATAGAATCAGTAGGAGGACTAGTACTTATTGTAGGCATAAACATGTTCCAAGTAGCAAGAGTATCAAGACTGTTAATACTTGCATGAGTGAGATCTTCAATTTGGGATCCACAGAAATCACACGGAGCAGATTCCACAATCTTTCTTTTGAACAAATTATGTTTAGTAGGTAACCCATCTTTACAAGCCCTCCATGCAAAGATCTTAATCTTATGGGGAATATGCATTTGCCACAAAGACTTTCATAATTTCTTATCTTCATTTCTTGTAGAGTTTTTTGGTGAGTCTTGAGATTCCAGGGCTGTCATGGATCTGTATGCACTCCTCACACTAAAATTTCCACTCTTCTCATGGCTCCAGAACCATTCTTCATATCTACCAGGGCTCAACACTATCTTGAGGATATCATAAGCAAGAATTGGATTGAAGAGAGCTCTAACCTGCTGAACATCTCACCATCCCGTGTGTCTATCTATTAGGCTTGCAACCTTTACTGTCATGCCAGTCCCTTCACAGAGGTTCATCTCATTCTTTAGAGCTTGATGTCCTAGTACCCATGTGTCCTCCCAAATTCTAGCAGTGTGTCCATTCCCAATTCTCAATTAGCAACCTTTCAATAGAATCTTCCTTGCTTCTCATATCCCTTTGCATGCATAGGATGGATTATAACCCAACTTTGATTCAAAGAATGAGCATTGGGGAAAATACTTAGCTTTATACACTTGATGTAAAAGGGATTCTTCATTCTTCATTCTTCAAGACCCTCCACGCCTGCTTGGCCAGTAGAGCAGAATTAAAGCATTTTAAATCTCTAAACCCCATTCCACCTTTACTTTTCAGTTCACATTGCAGACTCCATTTGCACCAGTGAGTTTTCCTCTCCTCAGCCCTCTATCCCCACCAAAACTGAGCCAAAATCTTCTCTAATTCCTTACATAAACTTGTTGGCAGCTTGAAGCAACTCATGGTATAGGATGGGATTGAGAGAGCTACTGCTTTGATCAAGATTTCCCTCCCACCTATGGACAGGAACTTTTCTTTCCAGCCCTACTGCTTCTTCCATACTCTCTCTCGAATTTCATCAAAAGCGAAAGTCTTGGATTTCCCCACCATAGGAGGTTGTTGAGCTTCCCCCCCCCCCCCCACATTGATAAGATGCTCCTCTTGACAAGTTCTGGTACATTTTTGCTAGACAATATTGAAGTTTTATCTTTATTTATTCTTTGTCCTGATGTCAATTCATATTTATGCAAAAGAAGCTGGATATTTGTACATGTGTTCACCTCAGCCTTACAGAAAATGACAGAATCATCTGCAAAAAGTAGATGGTTAACTCGAGGGGCTCCCATACACAACTTAATGCCTGGCACTGTCTGGTTTTCATCAACTTGTCTTAGTAACCTAATAAGGCCCTCTGTACAGAATAAGAATAGGTAAGGGGACGGAGGATCCCCTTGCCTAAGCCCTCTAGAAGGAATTATGGGATTAGAAGGCACTCCATTGATCATTACTGAGAATGATACTGATCTAACACATTTATGAGTCCTACCAACCTGCTACTAACTCCCAGCCTCAGCATGATCTCTTCTAAAAAGTCCCACTCGACCCTGTCATATGCCTTGGACATATCCAACTTCAAGGACATAAACCCTTTCTTCCGCTTTCTTTTCTATTTTAGGAAATGTACCAGCTCATATGCTACTAAGATGTTATCAGTGATTAGTCTCCCTGGCACAAATGCTTACTGAGTTGCAAAAATAATGGAGGGAATAACTCTTTTGAGTCGATTGGTTATAACTTCAGAATCTAGTTTGTACATGAAATTGCACAAACTAATTGGTCTAAAGTCAGAAACCTGGATAGCAGTTTTCTTTTTAGGGATTAAGACTAACAAAGTATGATTAAGGCCCTCAGGAAAGACACCAGTATTCAGGACATTAAGAACTGCTGCAACAATATCATTACCCAAGACATGCCAATATTTGTACATGTAATTGTATGCAAGAAATCATAGAATATTTTATACTCTTTTAACGTTGTATCCCTCATGTTCACAACAACACAACTTGCTAAAACCACCGTGAGCCCATATCACCACGAACAGTCCAATGCAATCAAAAGAGTAGTCATCGTGACCCAAGCCACCCCCGCATGTCAAAACAGCCCCTGTTTTAGCAACCCAAAAACAGAGCATCCTAAACTATTAAATCCTACGCCAGAAACTCCACCCAGCCACTGTCGTCCCTCCTCCGAGATGCATTGTGGTTACAACCACCATTACAGCCAGCAAGCCTTTACACCATTATGTCGTGTTGCACCACCTGTACGAGCAATACCACATTTGCCCTGCTGTCGTTGCCACGTACAACCACCAGTGTGAGCACCACGTCCACCTCAGTTCCTCTCTCTCTCTCTCCAGCGTAGTTTATGGCTAGTAGGTAACGGGCTAAGATTTCATTCTACTTTGGTTACAGGCTATAATTGTGGCCTCTGATGTCTGACTGACCTTGTCACGAGTGTAAAATTAAGGCCTTTCATTTCTGAGTGCATTCACCTTGGTGACATGGTGATTTATGTTCAGCACAATCACTATTTTGAGCGCAATCACTTTGATGACAAAGTTATTTATGCTCTTCTTGTCAATCTGCAGAATGCCTAACCTGGCCACAGGGGTAAACATGCTCTCTATTTTGAGTGCAATCATTTTGATGACAACTTGATTTATGTTCTGCTTGATTATTTGCAGAATGTACAACTCCGCACAAGAGTAAACATGGCCCCTGTTTTGAGAGAATCACTTTGGTGAGAAAATAGTGATTTATGTTTTGCTTGACGAACTGTAAATATACACATCCCTGCCACGGGGTAAACATGGTCTCTGTTTATGTTTCTATTTCTAATGACATTTCAGTTATGCTTTTGCCGAAAGTGTATTGTATATATTATTAATTGTAATTAAATGCTTTTGAAAAATACCTCTGCCATATTTTGTTTAGAATTGTCTTTATATACATTAACTCGTGTTTACACAATAGTATATATTCACTATTTATTGAGTCGATGGATGTAATACCCGAGTCCTAGGAAAAAATTGATGTTATTAATTTATTTAAATTAAATACTTTTCTATGTATTTTCAATATAAGGGTCTTCATTAATATGATTTTAACATATGTATATTTTCTATGTTTAAATGAGACTTGGGAAAAAAAGGAGAGGAAGAGTATATTTGTATTTTGGTGTTATTGATCTACCCTTTGGTATTATTATTTTGTGTCATTGATCTGGTAGGTATCTTCTCATTGCAATGCATCTCAGCCGTCCACCTCATCTTCACTTAGCCTTCATTTAAATGAGACTGTTTCAATACACTATATATCATATTTATTTTTTAAAAAAATTTAGTTGTATTTTTTATAAATAGATTAATTGATTTTATGATCTATTCATCATCTATATATCACATATTTGATAAGAAAAAAATAAAAAATTTATATATAATATGTAGTATAAAAATAATGAGCAAAATTTTTCTTTACTAAAAGATCAGGACCCGACAGCACTACTGGTACTATATGGGGAAAAAAAATCACTTGGGTGATTTATGTCTTAATTTGTTTGTACACAAGTAGTTTTATCTGGAAAGGAAAAGAAGTCATGATTAATTTGCATGCAATAATTATTTCCTTTATGATTCTCGAGTTTTGGTAATTGGTTGTAATTTTGACACAGGAGGATCCAGTGTTAGATTCTCATGTTGAGCTGTCAGATATGGAATTGGTAGTAATTAATTAAAGAAAAGATTAATGGGCGGGATATCCTAAGTAATTCTAACCTTCCTAAAGAACACTGATGAACAACATGATTAAATCCATCGAAATTAAGAAAATGGCGTCAACTATTAATAGAATAACCCCACCTCAAATGGAAAAAACAGGCCGACAATGATGAAAATGATATAGCATTAAGCTCCTAATTGATCTCTTGAAATATCCTTCTTCTTGAAAATGATATAGTATTAAGCCCCTGATTATCTGATATTATTGTTAATCATGCTTCCAACTGGGATTTTTTTAAGACATTGTAACTTGTCTTTTTATTCTAAATTATGTTGTTTATGGCAATGTTTTAGTACCCTTTAAACTTTAAAGTACATATTCCTTGAGCAAATTTAGTTCACATAGTCAGATAGCACTGGGGGATAGAAAATAGAAAGATAAGTTAGTCGGAATTGAGAATTGCTTTTTTGGTCCAAATAAAGAGTTCTTTCCTTTGGACTAAAATACGTTTCTTTAGAAGAAACTAATACATGCATAGGGTTGGGCTGGCAGAGAGTCTCAGATTCACAAAAATGGTTAAAAGCTAAGTTTTAGATTAAAAGAAAGATGTTATAAGGATGCATTATATTGAAACGAATCCAGTTTCTCTTTTTTTGTTTGTATGTTTGTTGGGGAGGGTGTAAAGATTAGATTTTAGTAATTTGGGCTTTGGGCATTAACTGCATTTATTTGTATTGTTATTAATGGGCTTTTATGAGCAATAATTGACATATTAGGTGGTGATGGGTTGGCATGAGAAGTAATTGATATTTGATTTGGGTTTTGCAGCTTGGAGGTTTTTGATCCTGTGGAGTTTGATAAGTGGGTTGAGAAGGTGATGGCACCTGCTATTGAACCCAGTTTGAAACTCTATGAAGAGGTTTTGGGTTCAGGATTCAAGGTTTTCTTGCTAATTGGGCGCAGTGAGAGGCAAAGGGAGATTACTGTTGGGAATTTGAATAATGCAGGATTTCAGAATTGGGACAAGCTCATATTGAGGTGAGGAGAAACGTTGTGCACACAAAAAAGCAAGTGGTTATGTTTGATAGGATGCAACAGCTATTGCTATATATAAACTGCCTGCTAAAATTATGATCCTAACCCATTGAATTTATTTGAAACTATACTATATTATTTATTTGAAACTATACTATATATATAGCTATTGCTATATATAAACTGTATGTATATTAGGTTAAAGAGATTTCTATACATGCGTTTAAAGGATACATGCTAGGTGATCTGTGAAAAAAAAAATGATACCATTGCTTACAAGAACGGAGAATAAAATAAGTTTTCTTATTAACACTTGGGGGCTTTTGTTGCTTTTTCTAAGTGAACATAAGAAATCATTGTATTGAGCAGATTTGAGCTAATGGGATATCTAGAGCAATAATTTTACTTAGCATTAAAAAAATGGTTGCAATTCTAGCTAGCAGTTTATCTAGACCAAATGGGATATATACTGTACTTTTATTAGGCATAATGACCTTACCTAATTTGGACATAACAGTATGAAAACAGGGATGATGGATGAGGCCTATAATGGCACTTTTCATTATGAGTTACTCGTGAATGTCATTATTTGTGAAAACAGAGATGATGGATGTTCATTGCAACTCTTTCTTCCCAATGTTTGTTCTGCTTTATGGTAACAGCTCTTTTACTATGTGTGGGTGTATCCACAGTTTTAGATTCAACATCAATTAATGGCCCTTACTAATGTATTGTATTCATGGCAGTCATACATTACTTCCTTTTCATGGTGGCGGCTTCATACTACCATTATCTCAACTTTCTAGGTTATGATGGTAAGCTACATGGTTTGTCTTTTCCATTTGCTCCAATCCTTCTTTACTTTTTATTTCTTATGAGAAGGGAAGGGTCAGGGGACTAAATTCAGAATATCTGGGTTTAGATAACTTAGTATCATCACTGTTATGAACATGCTGTCACAGCACTGGTTCTTTTCTCAGTATTCAGTAATATCGAAATGAAATTTATTGGGCATGGCTACAAACAAGCCTTGTGGTTTCGATCCTCAAATTGGTACAGTTCTTGTGGAGTGAAAATTAAATTTTTTTTTCTTATCCAAAAAAAGAACAGAAAACTTTGTTGTCTGACAAATGTAGTTGTAGTTTCCAACTACCTTTAATAGTTATCTTGTTTGCACCTTAGGCTTTAGAATATTCCTTACATAAGGTACAAGAAAATGACTATATCAATGGTTATAAGGGGTGTTGATGATTTGTTATGAGAATTGATATGCACTTTGAATGCTCCTTACATAAGGTCCATGCAAAGACGGGATGTCATTAGTAATAAGGGGTGTTGATGATTTATTATGAGAAGATGTAGCATACTTGAACTCTGTTCCTCTTTGTATGGGTTTTATTAAGTGTTTATTGATTGGAGCTGCAGGTGTCTGATATTTTCTCAGAATCCCCCCTTCAAGGTTTTTGCAGATACCTTGAAGAGTGGGGGAATTATTAAAGTGCTATGCGTGTCCTCAAGTGCTAAAAGTTATTCAAATACAGCCCTTAAGAAAGGTGATATTTACAATGAAGCTATCAAATCTGGAGCTAAGGGTTTACCTTTCTTGAAGGTCATGGATGATGGTAAACATATTGTTTTTGGAGGCGGTGGTATGTATATTTGAAGGTGAAGAGATATTTTAGTTCCACCCTTGACAACAGTTTTAACATCCTCATTTAGGGAGTCTTGAGGGAATTTCTGCACTGGTGTCTAGTTTGGATCCTACAAACAAAGAGCAACTGCTGAGTCGATGCTCTGCTGCACTGGGTGACCTTATGTTGTTTGCAGTGGGTCAACAAGCATCAGTAAACAGAACTCTTGACTGTCTGAGGGTATTTGTGGCTCATGAGTTGAGCTTGGTTGATCATGTAAGTTTCCAATTTGCCCTCCAGTTTTAATAATATGTATGATCACAGTGTCCTCATTTTCTCTAATATTTATTTATTTTCTTGTGCTGATGTTTAGTCCAGGCATTCAATTTTGTGGGTCACTGATTTCCCTATGTTTGAGTGGAATGATTCAGAGCAGAGGCTTGAGGTCTGTTTCATATATGTAATAGTATGGGTTTTTTTTTTTAAAGTATATTTGTAATACATTCTTACACCTATGATTATTTCTCTTTGTGAAAAACCTCACTGTTGGTGGTTTCTTGATGTTATATGATCGCTATGAATCTTCCCATGTTTCTTTTTCTTTATTTATTTTGATAAGTTTTGGCTGGATCGTCATGGTGTTGAATTTCATAGCTCAAATGATTATTGGCATGATAACTTCTTATATTTTTGTTTACTTTGCAAAACAAAGTATTGCTACATTCTAATTAATATTTTAAAAAAGTATCGCTACATTTTGTTCCTGTTTATCTGTTTATTACTTGAAAGTTTGCTTTTCCACTTTGTGATTTATCCAGTTAAGCACTCTGTTTCATTCTAATATCACAGACTCCTGGCATAGAATAAAGCTGCGAGAATTTAAGATTGTTTCCGACTTATGTTAGTTCCTATATCAGCAGATCATTCTTTCTCCTCTCAAGTAATGGCATTCTGTGTTCACTTTGTTTTGTTGTTTTCGCCTTTTTTCTCATGTTATTTTGAAGGATTTTAGTGGCTACCTTGTGAGATGAAGTGAGTAGATCCCCTGTATGCATTAGTCAATGACTACTTTCTTTTTGGGTTTTTCCTTAAGGTGGGATTTTTGTCCTATTTAGTGTTGGCAGAAGTAGTTGGGTGTCAAATTTCGTAGCACATTTTCTACATCTGTATATGTATGCATAATATTATAATTCTACAGGCCTTGCATCACCCCTTCACTGCTCCCAATCCTGAAGACATGAATGATCTTGTCTCTGCTCGTGCGTTAGCTTATGACATAGTTTACAATGGAGTAGAGGTGCTTTGTTATTTTCTTCTTATCCTTTTATTTTCTGACATCTACAAACCTGAAGCTTTTAAAGTTCTTCTCCCACTGATATCAACCAGTCATTACCATATTTCCTGTCAGATTGGTGGGGGAAGTTTGAGAATATATAAACGTGACATACAGAACAGGGTTTTGGAAATTGTTGGCATCTCCCAGGAACAGGCAAGTGGATCCATAATCTTTTGGGCACTGTGGTTGGCTTTTTATATGGATATTTTGACATATTTTTGTATGTCACATTCATATCTCCATATGTCTATATATTGTAATTGCTCCTTTTCTTCTTCTCTGCATGAAGCAGATGAGTGAATGAAGCCTCATTAGCATTAGCTAAAAGCTCACTTAAAAGTACTATTTCTGCTTACAAAAATCAAATGGTGTTATGAACTTAGCGATCTTTGCATCATGGTTCATGTACATGATTTCTTTTCCTCTTTTGGTTTAGAATGTAAAAAAAGGTGTTAGATAATTTCTGCTATTTGTTCGTGTGAGTTTTATGCCAAAAAAAATTATATAATGAAGAAGGCAGTGTATGTAGGCAAAAAAAGAAACTTTAAAAATTGGTTGAGGATGAGTAAATAATAAATAGGTAGAGCTTTTATCATTTTCCAGCAAAATCTCTAAGTTCATTGATATGTATATATATATCTGTGTAGACTGTGTGTGTCTCTTATTTTCCATCGAGAGAGAGAGAGAGAGAGAGAGAGAGAGAGAGAGAGAGAGAGAGAGAGAGAGAGAGAGAGAGAGAGAGAGAGAGAGAGAGAGAGAGTGAGTGAGTGCTATTATTTTTTTTTATGAAACACATTTTGCGGCAAGTAAAATTCGCCGAAAATAATTTTTTGTCGACAAAACATATTTTGTGGTGATATTTAGTCGCCGCCAAATATTATTTGCGGCGAAACATACCCGCTGGAAAAACACAATTTCGACGATAATTTAAAATCGCCAGGAAAAGTAAGATGTTATTTGCGACGATATATTAAACATTTTCGACAATAAATATGGTCGAAAATAGTTTTTCTTAGCAATTTTAAAGATAAACGGGAAGGTTATTTCCGTCGATTTTTAGGACATTTGCGACAGACTAAAATCACCGAAAAAAGTAGTTTATTGTAACAATTTTTGCCTATCGCTGAAATTGATAAAAAATGGCTTTAGGATTTCGGCGAACCTGTAGCAATTTATAAATCGCCGAAAATGATCAAATGCAGCGATTCTGAGGGGTATTTGTGACGATTTTGAGCGTTGGAAAATGCCTGATTTCTCGTAGTGTAACTAGCTAGAAACGTAACATCGTGAAGGAAAGGGCACTAGGAATATGTATGGGCAACATTAATAACGAAGTGCCACTGCCGCCCACGATAGTTCTATTAGGAACCTCGGTCAAATCCCTAAACACTATGTTCTCCATGCCAATATGGTTGATGTGATGACCGATCCTCCGTTCTTCTCTTGCTTGATTCTCGAACAATGGTGGTTAAGATGACCACTTGGATGGGATATGGTCAAGTGTCTAGGCTAGAATGGATGAATGGAGTGGTGTGAAAGGTAGGTAAAGTGTATGGTAGCAATGGGGAAAGTGGTGCACGACAATGTGGAAGAATGAGGGTTGGCGCCACTTTGGATTAGGTTTAGGGTTTGGAAATATGGAGATGGCGGCTAGGGTTTGTGTTTAGGGTTTAGGAATTAGGGCAAGGCTTGGGCGGCTAGGGTTGGGCGAACAAGCTTGGAGAATGATTGGTAGGATGTTCCTAAATTCAAGGAACTCAAATGGATTGATTTGGCCGACTGAGGTAAGTGTTTGGGTCAACTAGGGATTCCTAAATTATAGGAATCCTAGTTTGGAAAGTGAAGTGGGCGGCTAGGGTTTTTCCCAATTAGGGAAGTTTTGGCCGAATAGGGTTTGCTCACTATGGAAAGAGGGTTTCGGCCACTAGGGTTGGAAGAGTCCAACAATTTATGGAAAGTAGACTAACACTAGGTTAGTCGACTTTTATGAGTGAAATAGATTGAAGAGCGGAAAATATTGAAGAACACCATGAACAATATGAAGATCACTCAAGAACACAAGTAAGAACACTTATGCCTTGAATAATAAAAAGAACTAATAAGATAACTCAACACTTGATTCACGAGTTGCACAAGAATTGAATAAACCTCATATATTGATAAACACAACTTGGATTCATGAATTGAACCAAGTTGCAAGAACAAAATAAATGAACTACACTTATTCAAAGAATTGCAAAGTGTAATCCTCTCCTTGGGATCAACGAATATCACCCAAAAAGCCCAAGTGCTATGGCACCGATTTGTGATCTCTCAAACAAAAGTCTCTCCTCTTAGAAATTTGCCAAAAGATGTGAATGAAATGACTAAGAGTCCTATTTATAAGTTACAACTTGGAAGCCCCCAATAGCTCCATTGAAAGTAAATAATTAATAATTAATTAAAATAAAAATAATAAGACAAAGTCATGGACTAAACCATAGTGTGACATGCATGGGCCCATGGTGGACTAAGTGGTTGCATGTTGGTTGGTCCATGGCTAAGTGGTTCGGCATGGCCCAAGCTGGTGGCTTGGGCGTTGGCTGCATGGCACGGGCTGGAGCTGTGTGCTGGATGGCATGCCTGGTGGGCATGCCACTGACTTGCTCCGCAAGGCACGGGCTGGAGCCGTGTGCTGGATGGCACTCCATGGGGCGTGCCACTAGCCTCGCTGGTGTGCGGCAGATTGGGCATGGGCGTGCTGGCGTGCGGCAGGAGGGCCATGGGCACGCGGGCGTGTGGTAAGGTGAGTATGGGCGTGCGCGCCCTCTCACGGCCTGGACTGGTTGTGCGGCGCATGGGCGCCCGCATGGTCTTACGGCACAAGGGTGCATGCAGGGCCATGCAGCCCACTGATGTGCGCACGGGCCTGCGCACTGGGAAGCGCCTGGGCGCGTGGCCCGCTGGGGCGCATAATGCCACGCGCATGGGCGCGCGGTGTTGTGCTGCGCGCATGGGCGTGTGGCCCGCTGATGCGCGTGATGCTGCACGCATGCTAGCCTCGCTAACCCGCATGTTGGGCGCCCTGTGGGTGCCATCGCACGGGCCAAGGCATGCATGCATGCTGGGCGCCCCGTGCGTGTCACCCCACGAGCCAAGGCATGGTTGTGGGCTAGCCAAGGTGCATGTCCCCACCATGACTAGGGCATGTGCGGCAACTCTAGAGGCAACTCGACGTGGAGGTCTAACAAGTTCTTGTGGCTTGCCACTTCTGATTTCTTTGGCATGCATGTGTTTTCATGCTCACAAACTGCCAAAGTTCTGTCAAATCGAAGAAGTGAGTGAAGTACTACTCATGAAGCTATAAAGAGGTAGTGTATGTGAGCTAAATTCCATACCAATTTCCATTCCACAACTTCTTCAAATGGTTATCACCCATTCCGTAAAAAACCAATCGTGGGATGGATATCAAGAAGCCGTAGAAGAAGGAAAGCTAAGCCAAGAATGCAAGGAACTTCTTCTTTCTCTTCCCAAAGAGAAAGGGTGGCGAACCTCTCATCTCTACAAATACCAAGGCTTTTGGTGCCAGTCAAGGGAGATCGAATCCACAGTATCTTTCCAAAGGCACTTCCAAGCAAGAGACACTAATGTAGGATTAGCTACCGTACCAAAATCAGGCACCACATGGTTGAAAGCCTTGGCTTTTGCCATCGCGAGTCACGAGCGTTTTCAAATCTTCTCAAACAACCATCCTTTGCTTAAATTCAACCCCCATGATCTTGTACCTTTCTTTGAATACAAGATCTATGCAAATGACCAGCTTTCTGACCTCTCCAACCTTCCACAGCCTAGACTTTTTGGCACTCATATTCCTTTTGCTTCCTTACCTAGCTCCATCAAGAAATCTAGCTGTTGGCTGGTTTATATCTGCAGGAACCCATTTGACACTTTCATCTCCTCGTGGCATTTCATTAATAAAATCAAGCCACGATCTCAAGCCCCAATGCCACTAGAAGAAGCCTTTGAAATGTACTGCAAGGGGGTTATTGGGTTTGGTCCCTTTTGGGAACACATGTTGGGTTACTGGAAAGAGAGCAGAGACAGGCCCCATAAGGTATTGTTCTTGAAGTACGAGGACATGAAAAAAGACATCACTTTCCAGTTGAAAAAATTAGCAGAGTTCTTGGGGTTCCCGTTTTCTGTGGAGGAGGAGAGAGGTGGGGTTATTGAAAAGATTGCAAAGCTGTGTAGTTTTGAGAATATGAAGGATTTGGAGGTAAACAAATCGGGGACGTCAATAAAGAACTTCGAAAACAAGAACTTGTTCAGGAAGGGAGAGGTCGGAGATTGGATAAACTACCTGTCGCCTAGGCAGGTGGAGCAACTGACCAAAGTCATGTAAGAGAAGTTAGGTGCCTCTGGTTTGTCGTTTAAAGTGTTCTCTTAACTACTACTGCTGCTACTACTACTACAAGCATTAATATTACATGCATCATGATGTGGTCTCAGCTTATTGGAGCATACCATGCAATCCTCACCATCATCTCTGTTATTAAACAAAGGGAAGGCGCCAAGTAATGCAGTTAGTTAGTTTGTTATTCTTTATTTTGTTTTATGTTGAGTTATACACAAGGGCAACATTGTATTTTCATTTTATATAGGTTGTTAGAATATTCTTTTATGTACTTATATACACGGGTTGATGTACAGCAAAGATATATAACAGAAAATTATTCCTTTCCTTTTTCCTCTTCAATTTCTGGGTTCCCTACTCTGTTTTTCCTTTCGTTACATGGTACCAGAGCTTCCTTCGATCCCAAAATTCACGCCATGTCCAGCAACTCTGATACAGAAATTCCTAACCCTTCCTTTTCACCCAAAACTCCGAATGAAAGGCATCTCAACTTTTCAGATCCTTTCAACCCCTTTCGCATAGACAATGGTGATAACCCAGCCGCTGCTTTGGTCTCGGACCTCTTAACCATCGATAACTACGTTAGTTGGTCTCGCGCCGTCAGCCGTGCCCTTCGCGCCAAGAACAAGCTTGGTTTTATCAATGGTAATCTCCCAAAACCAATTGATGTTGCAGATCCTCTCCTTGAAGCTTGGGAACGCTGCAACGATCTCGTAGTCTCTTGGCTTCAAAATTCGGTAAGCGCATCTGTTAAATCCAGCCTTGCTCTAGTCGATGATTCCAGAATTCTTTGGCTTGAACTTCAAGACCGTTTTACTCAGCAAAATGGTCCTCGTATTTTCCAATTGAAACGCAATCTTGCTAGCCTATCTCAAGGTCAGGATTCTATTAGCATTTATTTTGGTCGTTTGAAAGCCCTTTGGGATGAATTAGCTGTTTATGACCCTTTACCTGATTGTGAATGTGGCAAGCTGAAAATTCTTCACGCTCGCTACGATCGAGACTGTGTTATACAATTTCTCATGGGCCTCAACGATCCTTATTCCTCCTCACGAGATCAGATTATGCTTATTGAGCCCCTACCCCCTCTTAATCGGGTTTTCTCCATGATTCAACAACAAGAACGTCAACACCTCATGCTTCACCAATCCCCCACCCCTAACCTTATGGCTATGTTGGCTAAAAATACTTTTTCATCCTTCAAACCAAACCAGAAATCAGTCTGCCCCTACTGCCCTCATTGTAAAATTCAGGGTCACTCCTTTGAGAATTGTTTCAAGGTAGGAAATGCTACTCCACCTCTGTGTTCCCACTGCAATATGACTGGTCATTCCATTGACAAGTGTTATAAACTACACGGGTACCCACCTGGTCATAAACTCCATGGAAAGACTAAGAGTTCTACTGCTGCTGTCGCTTCATCTCTGCCTTGTTCCAATGAAGATCTTGATAAGGAACCTACTGAGCCCATGGCTCTCACCAAGAGCCAATACAATCAACTCCTTGTGTTGCTGCATTCTAAGGATTCCAGTTCAGCTATGGCCTCCATCTCGGTTGCTCCACCCTCAACATCTTCTAATCCTATTCACAACTCCAAAGTTTCTGGTATGGTCACTTGTTTATTCACTCACACACACACACACCTGTTTCATCACAAACTACCCCTTGGATTATCGATACTGGAGCAACAGATCACATGATCTGTTGCCCCTCTCTTTATACATCCATCACTGCCAGTATTTCTTCTTTGGTTAAATTACCTAATGGTGCAGCTGTCCCTGCTACTCACACTGGTGTTGTGCGTCTCTCACCAACTCTAGTACTTCAAAATGTGCTTTGTGTTCCCTCCTTTCAATTCAATTTAATTTCTACCAAAAAGCTTGCTCTTAACTCGGCTTGCTGTCTTCTTTTCTTTTCTCATTCATGTTTCATACAGGACTTAGCTTCATGGACAACGATTGGGATGGGTGAAGTGAGAGGAGGCTTATATCATCTGCTGCGATTTGATGTGTCACCCTCAGCTTTGGTTGATATTTTTCCAGCTTTTTCTCATCAAGACCAGCCTCTTAGTGCTTCTGTTACTTGCAAGGATTCCAATCCTGATTTGTGGCATTATAGGCTTGGTCACATTTCATTTTCTAGACTTCTTTTAATCACTGATCCCCTTGTACGGCAGACCATGAATTTTTTTAATCAATCACCTTGTTGTGTTTGCCCTTTATCCAAGCAACATCGTCTTCCCTTTCCAACTTCCACCACTAAATCTATTCATGCTTTTGATATTGTTCACTGTGACATATGGGGCCCTCACCCCACTGTTGTAATTGATGGTTCTCGGTTTTTCCTAACTCTTGTTGATGATTTCTCAAGAACCACATGGGTCTACATGCTCAAAACAAAGTCTGAAGTAAGACAATGTATTGAGAGTTTTTTCTCCTTAATTGAAACACAATTTGACAAAAGAATCAAAGTGCTTCGAAGTGATAATGGCAAGGAATTCTCTATGACAGATTTCTTCAAATCCAAGGGCATTATTCACCACACAAGTTGTGTTGAAACACCCCAACAAAATGGGATAGTTGAGCGTAAACATCAACACATCATGAATGTAGCTCGTGCACTAAAATTTCAATCTAATGTTCCTATCAAATACTGGAATGATTGTATCCTAACTGCAGTTTACATCATAAACAGGACCCCCACACCATTACTTCACAATAAAACCCCCTTTGAAACCATTTTCAACAAACCCCCCACTTATCATCACATGAGAGTCTTTGGTTGCCTTAGTTTTGCTTGCACTTTATCTCATGGCCGAAAGAAATTTGATTCAAGAGGTAGGAGATGTGTGTTCCTCGGTTATCCATTTGGAGTGAAAGGATACAAGCTGTTAGACATACAAACCAACCGGTTTTTCTATTCTCGGGATGTTGTGTTTCCTGAAGGAGTTTTTCCATTCACTACCATGTCTTCCGAGCATGACACCTCTCCTCCCTCCACCATCCCCCTCACCACACCTACTCCTTTCAATTTTCTTTCCCAAAACCTCACTTCAAACACTCCAACCCCCCATCCCACCAATGCTGATCAGTTTTTAATTTCTGACACACCACATTCTGATAGTTCCCCACCAGTTTCTTCTCCATCTATCCTACCAACTTCTCCCTCTATCTCCCTTTCATCTCCTCCTCCCCTTCCTTCACTCCCACCCCTTCCTCGTAGATCAACCCGACATAGGAGTGCACCCAAATTTCTGCAGGATTTTCATTGTCAGCAGGCTACTCTCATTCCTTCCAATCAATTGTTGACCACGAAGCTTGGACCTCCACCAGGTAAGTCTTTTCCTCTTGAAAATACTTTATCTTATCATGCTTTTTCACCCTCTTATCAAGCTTTTTCCACTTCTATCTCTACACATTTTGAGCCACAAACCTATAGACAAGTCCTTAGTCACCCGGGATGGTGTCAGGCCATGGACACTGAATTGGCTGCTTTAGAAGCCAACAACACTTGGATTCTTATAGATTTGCCTCCCGGCAAAGTCCCAATTGATTGTAAATACGTTTATAAAATTAAATATCACTCTGATGGCTCAGTTGAGAGGTTAAAGGCCCGTTTAGTAGCCAAGGGCTACACACAGCTTGAAGGAGTTGATTTTCATGAGACATTCTCACCTGTTGCTAAATTGGTAACCGTGAGATGTCTCCTTGCCATTGCTTCAGTTAAGGGCTGGCATTTACATCAATTTGATGTAAATAATGCCTTTTTACATGGAGACTTAAATGAGGACATTTACATGAAGAAACCTCCTGGTTACACCAAGGGAAAACCCACTCAAGTTTGTAAGTTACTCAAAAGTTTGTATGGCCTCAAACAAGCTTCGAGGCAGTGGTATTCTAGGTTTTCCACCTCTTTAATTGAATCTGGTTTCTCTCAATCTAAGGCTGATTACAGCCTTTTCACCAAAGAGGTTGATGGTTCTTTCATAGCTCTACTTGTCTACGTTGATGATATCCTTGTGGCTAGTAACGATATTGCTTGTGTGAATGCCTTGAAGGTTTTTCTTGACAGCAAATTCAGAATAAAGGATCTCGGCTCATTGAGATACTTTCTCGGAATTGAAATTGCTCGATCCTCCAAGGGCATTCATTTGTGCCAAAGAAAATATCTTTTGGACATTCTAGCCGATTCTGGAACTTTGGGCAGCAAGCCAACTAAAGTCCCCATGGAACAAAACCTCAAGTTCAGTCAATCTTCAGGCCAACCATTATCAGACCCGAGTGTGTATAGGAGATTAATTGGTCGTCTTCTCTATCTCACAATCACTCGACCCGACATTTGTTATAGTGTACAAACATTGAGTCAATTTATGGCTCATCCTACTGATTTCTACTTCTTAGCAGCTCAGAAAATTTTGAAGTATCTTAAGGCTGCTCCTGGACAGGGATTACTTCTCTCTAGTTCCTCCTCTCTTCACCTCAATGCTTATTGCGACTCCGATTGGGCCTCCTGCCCCGACATCAGGCGCTCGATAACAGGTTATTGCATATTCCTTGGCTCCTCTTTGATTTCCTGGAAATCAAAGAAGCAATCTATTGTGTCTCGTTCTTCAGCCGAGGCTGAGTATCGCTCCATGGCAACAACATGCTCGGAACTCACATGGCTGCGTTACATACTCTCTTCCCTTCAGGTATCTCATCCTCAAGCTGCCCTCTTGCACTGTGACAACAAAGCTGCCATCCACATCGCTGCCAACCCTGTTTTCCACGAGCGGACGAAACATATCGAACTCGATTGCCACTTGATACGTGACAAGATTCAAGAGGGTAGCATCCAAACCTGTCATGTTTCAAGTACCCATCAATTGGCTGATATTTTAACTAAGGCTCTACCCTCTACTGTCCTTCATCATCACTTATCCAAGATGGGAGTTCTTAATCTGCACTCTCCATCTTGCGGGGGGGTATTGGAGCATACCATGCAATCCTCACCATCATCTCTGTTATTAAACAAAGGGAAGGCGCCAAGTAATGCAGTTAGTTAGTTTGTTATTCTTTATTTTGTTTTATGCTGAGTTATACACAAGGGCAACATTGTATTTTCATTTTATATAGGTTGTTAGAATATTCTTTTATGTACTTATATACACGGGTTGATGTACAGCAAAGATATATAACAGAAAATTATTCCTTTCCTTTTTCCTCTTCAATTTCTGGGTTCCCTACTCTGTTTTTCCTTTCGTTACACAGCTCGAACAATATTTAATATTGTAATTTGTATCCCTAACGCAATAATGAATAAATATATATATATATATATATGTTGTTAGGAAATCGTCTTTGTACGGCTTAATAACATATGCATGCGATCGATCATGATTACCATGCCATGTATCATGTTGTTCGAATCTTTGATGAAAGAATTTCGACCCTTTTTTTATAATTTAATATATAAAAGTATTAATTGAGGTTTGATGAAAATGGAACGGTCACTTCAAAATTTTTACCATGTTATTCAGGTCCCTTTGATAAACTGTTGGTTTATTATTTAAAAAGAAAAAAAGAGAGGGCAGATTGAAATGCATGTAGCAGCTCATCCCATTTTAGGGAGAGGCCGTTGTTACAGTGGACTCATCCATTTTGCGTGATAGGGTAATAAGAGAAATATGAGATAAGTGTCAAGTGGCATAAGTGAATTTGTCATGAGCTAGTGGGTTATTATGATAGATGATAGGTGGTGTTGTAAAATGAGTTACGTGTTAAGCCCATCGAATGCCTATAAAAGATTAAAGCCGACTATGCAGCTTGGATGGTAGGATCAGGAAGAGAAGACGTGACAAAGACAATGAGTTAATTAGATATAAAGAAAAGTGTGACATAAAGTTATTAATACATAAAGCATGCATGCTAGGACACAGACTTGAAGAAGGAGAGGCGGCAACAGAAAGAGGGTTTTGGTTTTCACTATAAAAAAATTGTTTATTTGTGATTAATTATTTATTGCAAAAATGATTACTTCTTGCTAAAATAAGTCTGATTAAAATGAGTCTATTTTCGTCGTAAATAATCACTTTCATCACAAATAATCCGTCACAAAAACTCGTTTTTCTTATAGTGAATTTGATTCTTCATATATATATATATATATATATATATATATAGAAAACTCCATGAGAGTAATTATATCATACATATTTAAAAAGAAACTGTTTTAATAATTTATTTGCTAGCATCTAATTGGGAGGACAGGGATTTCAATTCTTTCTCAAATTAAGTAAATAATATTAATTAATCACGCATACGATGTAATGATTCTGCCAACATCGGCTAGCTAGCTTCTAAGCATCTAAACATAGACGCAATGCTAGCTAACGTGATCATATATAGTTACATACTTCACGCACCATGTTTCAGAAATCAATTCAGCTTGATCTGCATCTTATTATGTAGCGATGTCAAGAAAAGAAATGTAGCATGCAATATATCTGCAATACTATTGAGAAACTTGTATTTCTTTCCAAGAGAAACAAGAGTATTATTGAATTTCCATTGGCTTGTACATCATTTATTTTCACAAAGAGCGGTATTACTAGTGAGAAAAAGACAAGTTAATTACCTTTGACACATGATCCTAGTCGTCCAAATATAAGAGATCTAGATATTTGTATATATGTCATTTAGTAACACTAAGAATTTTAAAGTTGAAGCTTCATGGACGTAATTTTATATGCCAACCATTCATCAATTCTTAGCTATAGGAATGGGATGAATAAACAACGCTTGCACGCGGTCCTTAGTCTCACCATCTCCAACGCCATGACCATCTCCATGCTGGTACATGAACTGGGACACCCGCGCAATGTTCATTGTGATCTCATTAAATGTTTTAGAGAATGGAGAACTTGCAATGCATTCTCCATTAATGGTCTTCCACGCTGCACTAATCAAGAACCTCATGTATTGACGAGCCTCTTCCTCGCTAGCACCGGTATCATTCATGTAGCATTGGATTGATTTAGGATTATCCCCCCTCTTTAACTCGTCCTAGGTTACAAAACACATAAAACAACATGTTATCCTATGTTCAGGTGAAGTAATCCAAAATATTTTTTATAAAATATTTAGGATTGTGTGTTTTACTAACCGTAGATGTTCCGAGATCATCTGCAAGTCGCACAATGAATGATGGCAAGCGAATTATATCGGGATACTCTTCCAATGAATCCAAGGCTTCCTCTGTTATGGGATTTGTGACGAAAAAATAACAATGCACCAGTATATTTGGTATTGTTACGGTGATCCATGCACATTCAAGGTATTCTTGAAGGCTTGGTGTATATCGGTTGTGAAACCAATTTGCCTCCAACAAATAAGATCTACATATATCTGCCCACTAAAAGATTTATGGTGGATCAATGAATTAGAAGAGTTATAATAGAAAATAAGTTATAGGGGAAATAGTGATGAATAAAAAATTCCAAGCCTTACCCCCTTTTTCATGTATGAAATGATATTGCATCCCTTTTCCTTGAGAGTGTCAAAAGCCATTTCATTAATTGTGTTGTAGACGGAAAGGAAACAAATCTGTAGATAATAAGGAAGTTGTTCCATTCCATTGAGATCCCATCTAGATCACATGAAAAAAATTACATATAAGTATTTGCATCAAAGATAAGCAGCCATATTTGAAGTATTGGAGGCATGCTGCCATTAATACAAACCTCTCAACAGCATTAGTAAAGAGCTCAAGTTCTTCTAAAGTGCCATAGACATCATAGACATCATCTATTGTTGTCAACAATGCACCGAGCTTCGCTAACATTCTCCTCTCATATCCAAATTGAGGTTGAATTATTGCTCCTGTTGCCCATAGGAAATTCTCCACAACCCTATCCCGTGCAAAGCTCAAATCTCCAAGGCCAGTGCTCCTCCACCACCTTTTGTAGGAGACAAGGAAATAATATCAGTTTTAGAACTAGAGCATATATTGCAGATTCTTACCCCTCTAACCTAAATATAATATCAAGTAAGGGGATGTTTGGTAAACATGAGAAATCTCAAAACTTCTCAAAATTTCATTCACAAACACTTTTCAACTTCAAATTTTCAACTTTTTTATCTAATCATTACCTAATCATTTTTCAATTACAAACATTAATACAACTTTTATAAACTTCAAAATAAAAATTATATTCAATCAATTTTTTTAACTTTATAATATTTTTATTCAACTTTTTCTCTCTCATTTTCTAAAACTCAATAAAGCATATTCACTCAAACTATTTTACTACTATTCATAAAATTATGAAGTACTCGAAGTAACCAAATATGTCCTAAATCTCCTAGTAGCTTTTTAGGATAAGATACAAGTTACAAAATGAGGATAAACATGTCTTTTTACCTTGACACTTCTTTTAGATCTTCTTGGTGAACTGCTTGTACCATATTAAAATCCAGTTCTGCAAGCTCAAGCAAGATAGGGTTCATATCTTCTCTAGTCTTATATGCATCAATGAACCACCTCGCTTCCAACCTTATCACTCTCCAATGTAGTGGAAGGTCTAGGGCGTGACTAACCATCATACAAAGATATTGATCTTTGCTTTGATCCACATACTCTTTAAGATGTTTGATTGCAAAATCTCTCGCTTCCTCCAAGATGCTTTCGCCCTCTCTCAAATGGAATGAGGCTTCATACAAAGCCAGCATTCCTTCAATATCAATACAAAGACATTCTTTGAAATTCTCCTCTTCATTGAAGAAACTTTTGAAAGTCTCTGAAACAGCAAAACACGCCAATTGTTAAAAACAAATGAGGGCCGGGGTTATGAATCCAATATTTATTTATTTTTTTCAAAGCATTACTAGTATGTTCTTTACCTTGAGGTACATCATATCCATGTTGTCTTAGTAGTCTAAACTCAACAGCTGTAGCATACAAACTCTGCTTCTTGCAAACATCACCACTATGATGAGTATTATGTTTATTCTCCAATATCCTCCTTATTTCATCCTCAAAGTGGTAAGATACTCCTAGTCTTTGCAAGATGTCAATCAGCTCGAGTTGCTTTATAGGATCCACCACTTTGTAAAACATCATTGTTACTGCTCCCTTCAACTTATCAATCTTTTGGGTGAATGCCTCTCCCTGTAAATTAAACCAGATTTAAGATAATCTAACAATAATTATAAAAACTACTTAGACAGATAATAAGAAAATAGAAATTGCACACTTTACCATGTATTCGCTTCTTAATGATTGGATGTAATCATAATTCCAAATGGTAGGATGGTAATTTGCTGATCGTCGGACAATAGTACTTGAATTTTGTTCGGGTGCCATGCTTTGTAAAGAATGGGGTACATAGCCCCCTTTCCCTCTTGTTAAAACTGAGACGTGTTTTTTAGGTAGGACTAGCAATGTAGAAGGTTTGCAATTTCGGATTGAATCAAGAACGCTGAGACACATTGTGTAAGACATTAGTGAAGTTTTGCTTGTCTGATTAGATGGATTGTTGTGGGATATATATAGGCTTCAGCCTCGATGCATATGACCCTTTTATATCGACCCTCGTGGTGGCTATATATAATATATATCATCTTTCCATCGGTGTCAATTAAGGGCACATGCACGACCTTCAAAGAATATCGTGGTAAAGCAGTCAAGGGCGGCTGGCTAATTAATGAGGGTTGCGTGAGCTGCTACTATATATTGGTTGTTTATTATTTCAAAGAAAAAGTAAATCTTTTAGAGTATTTCAAAGCATGTACTGTGTAATATTATAAGACTGTACCAAATAAAATTATATAATTAGAAATGACGTTCTGAATAACAAATGAGGAAGCCAAGTGATCTCCAATAAGCTGGGCCATGCTCGGACCAATTTCCGTAATAACTTGGTTTTTTTTTTCATCTCTCGCCGCCTTACATATTTTTCTGGATTAGGTTGGAAGATGTTTCCTAAAACATATTTAAATAAAATATCTAGATTCGTCTACATAAAATATCTTGCACTACAAGAAATTTCGTCCACATAAAATATCTTGCACTATAAGATATTTCATCCCTAATAGTAATTTTTTGAGATAAAATTTAAATTTCGTCTCAAAATATAAAAGCGATTTTATATCCGTTCAAATAGATAAATATCCGTTTGAACTATTATTTTTGAGACGAAACATAACGCACGTCCCAAAAAAAAAAAAAAAAGCTCAAACATAATGCAATCAATCTAAATGATAATTTATTTTTAATTCGAATGTTGCGACAAGGATTTTAACAATATTTCTGGTGGGAATTAGTTTTATACAATTGTGGTGGGGAGGGTGCAGTTTGAACATAAGTTTCTAGTTCGAACTGAGTTTTAGACCGGTCGACGGTATGGTATTTTCCATTTAAATAATGAGATAATTGCTCGAATGATATTTTTGGACCAAAGTTATATCAATTTTGGCAGGGATGTTTGAAATCTAGTTCCAACGTAAATTTAACATTCAAACAAAGTTACATACTATTTGAATGGTCCAAAAGATTTGTTCGGATTGTGATGAACAAAATTGAAATAACCATTGTTATAGAAATTTATTTAAAGGTATTAATTTTTTTTAAAAAAATAATCATTATTTGAATTTATTAATTTTTATTTCTAAAAGATGAAAAATCTACCTTTATGGATTTATTATTTTCAGTGGTTAATTAAAATAGATCATATATGTCATCCTAGAAAAGTAATATATGTTATTATAAATATAAATTATTAGTTTTTTTTTATGTAAATAACAATTTGCAAAATGTTTTTTTTTATTCCAATGAAATTGATTTTTGATATCGCCAAATGATAAGAAAAAAAAAATTTAATGAATATACAACCTATATATAATAAAAGAAAAACTATTCATATGTGACAATGTTGGAGACAAAAACAAATATTTGATACAAAATAAAACTAAGTTGATAGATTATTGAGGTCCTCCTAGGAGGCCTCCATCATAGTCAAGCATGCCTCAAATCCTTTCAATCGAGAAATGATGGGTGCAGTGATCCTCTTCACGATTTTCTCCATGTCATGGATTAAAAATGCGCGATGGTCCTCTAGCAAAGATCTCATCTCCTTGGTACCCCTGTAGCCTTTGTAACAGCTCCAGCATCCGTAGTAGCTAGATCACTCTAGTGCCACCGTATGCCACCACAACATTAATGTGAGTCTTCTGCAAGTGGCCCTCACTCTTTTTGAAAGTGATCTTATTAAGCGAGCCAATCTGTGGGTGCATCCACTCTATCAAAAGCACATCTACTCCCAATTTAATTAGGAGGTTAGATATCATCAATGCATACTATAGACTACCTCCAGTCAAATACCACGACATTAGTCAAGCGCTTTCAATGCTAAAATAGGTCTTGTGCTTTCTTGCATCGATATTATGTGAGGCAATCGAATTTAACATGTGAAAGAAGGCTCAACAATCAACTTGTTTGATGACCTTGCTTCCATCATATAAAAAGCTAAATTGTCCAGCATCAACCGATGAACCTCATCGTTTGCTGGACCATCATCTGTTGGAGCCTCATCCTTGATATCATCACCCCCATTTGTCCCCACAGTCATGGCAATGCAAGGTATGCACTTGTCTAGTGAGAACATAATACTGGCTCCCCAAATATGAAAAGTGAATGACTTGTCATCAGCCCTCATCTCTAATAGAGCCTAATAGAACTCATCGACCATATATTGATAGGCCACCCACTTCTGCTCACAAATCGGTCCCCATCCTCTATCATGGATTATGGATGATAGGCTCATTCACTCTTAAACGAAATCGCGAAAGTCATCTTATATGATCTCTCACTCAACAAATATGGGTCTTCTCGTATTACTAGCCTCGTTGCTAGGTTGCCCATCCCTTGCATGCTTTCTTCCAACAAATGCCATGAATTCACTATTTAGAAAAAAAAAAGCAATAATCACTTATACATATATTTTTTTTAACAAAGTAATTATGTTATATTGAGTTGTGTTCAAATAGGAACACATATTGTTCGAAAATAAATAGAAATCATTCGAACTTATATTTATATCGTTCGACTCCGCTAGAGGTTCCGTTTGAACAGTATTAGACTGTTGGAACGGATACATATATCATTTTAACAACATCATTCTATGGGTAGTTATCATGGGTAGGAGAAATTGTTCCAACTAATATTTTATTTGTTTGAGCATAATCAAATGTAGATATAGAATTGGGCTAATTATTTATGTTCGAATGGGTGTTGATGTTTAGGAAAAACCATCCAAACAGCTTGAAACCCGTTCGAACGAACAAACCTCAAATAGTTCAAACAGACATTGTCATGTCCGAATTGCAAGCATTGCTATTTGATAAAAACAATTCTAACAGCTTGACTTCAGTTTGAATGAACAAACCTCAGCCATGAACATCCAAGTTTGAGTTGACTCTGAACTGAATAAAAACATGAAAAATGGGTTGGATCTTGTTCAAAATTCTGCCAATTTTCAACACACAACCAACATTTTGTAAGCCTATTTACTACATAGAATGGATTGATGACGATTGTTATATGTTAAATGGAAACCTAAGGTTAGTCTATGACGAAGAGTGTTGGTGAACGGTGAAACAGTGGTTTCGAATGGGGCAAAATGGTGAATGAACAGTTTCATGCTTCTAGGTTATGTATCTATCCGGAATTGATTCTATTTGACCTAGATTTTCTTTTACGTTCGAACGGTTTCAAGTGGGATTTTAAATGTTAAAAAAAAAAAATATGTTCGAACTATCAATTGAATGAAGCTTCAAGAAAAAATCACAATGTATAATACATTTCTGTTGAGGACTTAAGTACATTCGAACTATCGTATAATACGCTCAAACTTGTTTATTTGTACTTTTCGAATAGTTTAAGGACCCATTCTAAAGGTTCGACCAAACAATTCAGTGTGAACAAGAGTATAATATGTTCATACAGATTGTGAATGGAACAAATTTAATAATAATATGATTTTTGCATATAAAATAAAATAGATATTCAATGAATTATTATTTTTATGTCAAAATATGAAATTGATAAGAAGATACATTTATATATATATATAACAATGATTAAAAAGTTGCTAATAATAAGAAGAATTATTGACAACAAATAATATTTTAGATGCTAATTTGTTCTTTAGTTAACATTTGTGCATGGAACAACTTAATTAACAACTTAGGTTATTCATATAAACTTAATTTTAATATATTTGATTATATATACTCATATAAAATGTCTAGAACTTATACTAGTATGTGTGAATTATTATAAAATAATGTACTTATACTATAATATAAGTATACTAATACATGTTATACTATACTATAGTAATATTATTATACTATACCATATACTAACTTATTTTACTATACTATACACTACTATACTATACTAACTATATTATACTATACCAACTATACACTACTATACTATACTAACTATACTCGACTATACTATACTAACTAAACTATACTACTATACTAAACTATACTAAGTATATTTTACTATACTAACATTAAGTATACTATAGTGTACTATACTATACTATATTAATTATACTATAATAAGTTAATTTCACTAAATTAATTATATACTAATAAACCCCTAATAAACCATACTTAAAACTTGAGCGTATAAGCAATACAATTTCATAGTTAAAACATAGGGAATAATCACATTGATTATCTTACTATTGCCCACTTGTATTTGATATAGTCCAAGATATCATTTTTTGCCATTTTTTTTCTAAAGAGTCAGGGCCACCTATCCCTATCCACGAGTGACCATTTCGCAATCTTATTCAAAAACCATCACTTATGGCGGAGGAAAACCTTGGTTACAAACCCAACTAAACCAACTATATCCAAAGAAACCAAACAAATAAAACCCAGAACCACTAGACAGACCTAGTAAACCAGTGACACACCAATTAAGCTCTAATGCTGGGAAGGCCAAGTTTATCAGTACAAATGGCGGGGGAGTAACCCACTCTCCTCATATCTACATGTTGAACCTGCTTCACCTTGCCGAGCCAAAAAATCTGCAACTTGATTTGCTTCCCGATATTAATGTTGAATAATAAAGTGAACACCATAAAGCTCTTTAATCGTCTCCTCCCAAAAATTCTAAAGATACCAAACTGTACAATTTTTTGAATGAATCCAATCCACTATTATTTTAGAATCACACTCAATTTCTAGATTAAAAAATCCCACCTCTTTACAAAATACCACTCCCGCATGTAGAGCACGAAGCTCGGCCTCATTATTCATTCCCTGCCCAAAACAAGTTGAGAAAGCACCTTTAACATTATCGAAAACATCACGGATCACACTGCCTCCCCCATAAGATCTCAGATTTCCCCTACAACTCCCATCCACATTCAACTTTACATGTTTACTGGCTGGCTTTTTCCACGCAACCAGACTTGGTCTGCGTCTATGGTATCGAACTGGAGGAATATCGAGCTCAGCAAGCACCCTTTCATCAAACGGTGAGACAGGCCCTCCCTCATATGTTCTTGAAACAATTTCTTGAGCCAACACCTTATCGAAAGCCACACTTCTTCCACCGAACAAGCAACTCCTTCCATTCTCACTTTGCACCTACGTTGCCATAGACTCCAAGTAACAAGAGTTGGTAACAGCCTAATCAAAATGCCCCTAGGAGAAGACTTCCTAGCCAATGAAAACCAATGGAGAACACATCCCCACCAAGTTCCTGCAAACATGAACGGTAATCCCATCTACAACACCACTCTCTCCCAAATCTGCGTTGTAAACTCTCCAGTGCACAAAACATACTCCAGAGTCTCCACATTCCTATCATTACAACAATCACATCTTGACACCAATGGCACACCGCAGCTTTGCACTCTAGAGTCCACCGACTGATAGCGAAACCAAGCCTTCCACATACACAACGAGATTTTTTTCGTTAGAAGCTTATGCTAAATCCACTCCATACCTGGAAGTTTCTCTTGTTTTAAACGGATCACCTCCCATGCACTTGCTGAAGAAAAAACTCCATCCGACGTCGGCTTCCAAATGAGACAATCAACCCTTTCCCTTTTTGGTGAAACATAGTTAACGATTTCCCTCATAGCTTCAGCACCCACCAACTCCTCCAACAATTCAAAATTCCAACCATCGGTACCCCAGCACTCCTTAATCTGAAGCAAAGGATTTACAATGGTAGGAACATGTAAGCATAGTGGCCCAAAGTCAAGCCATTGGTCAAACCAGAATGACTTTTTGCCCTCTCGAACTTTCCAATGAATATTATCATAGACATATGGCAAAGCTCTCATCACTGATTTCCAAAACCTTGAACAAGCAGGTGTATTTTCATTAGAGCCAGATGACCACTTTTCACATATTTAGCCTTAAAGAATCAGGTCCATAAATTATCCAATGTCAACAAACGCAATGCAAATTTCATATGGAGTGATCGCTATACTTCCCCAAATTTTATGATTCCCAAACCTCCTTCCAAAGTAGGCAAACACATTTTGGACCAAGGGTACCATTTCCTCTTTGCCCTGCCATTACTCTCCCCCCAAAAGAACGACGACAAAATGGAGTTTATTTTTTTCAAAGACACCAATGGAACACTTAGCACAACTAACAATAGAGTGTCCATACAAGAGAGCACATGCTTCAACAAGATCAATCTACCCCCTTAGGACGGCAGCCTAACCTTCCAACCCACCACCTTCTCACAAATTCTATTAACCAATGGCTCAATCGATCTAGCTATTAGTCTCCTAGTCACTAGAGGCACACCAAGATAAGTAGTTAGAAAGGACCCTTCTACAAAGCTAGAAATTCTCAACAATTCACGCCTTCGAGCTAAATTGATCTGCTTTGAAAATAAATAGTTGATTTTTCCGTACTGATTAATTGGCCCAACCAGCTTTCATATTTCTCTAATGTTTTCAACAACATTCAAAACGACCTGGCATCCCCATTAGTGAAAACCAACAAATCATCTGCATAAAGTAGATGCAACACCACGGGAGCATCTCTTGGATGATAAAACTTGCCAAAATAAAAGTTGAAAAAGAATTTCCTCCATAATAATAAAAAGATAAGGCGAAAGTGGGTCACCTTGCCGCAAACCTTTAGAAGGGTGGAAAAAACCTTTGTAGGTTCCATTGAGCATAATTGAAAACCAAGGAGATTGGACACATTCCGCAATCAACTTGCACAATTTATCACTGAAACCAAAGCTACTCAGGACCTGCAAAAGAAACTCCTAGTGAACTCTATCATACGTTTTGGCCATATCTACCTTCAACAACATATTGCCACCCTGGTCTTCTTGTGTAATGACTGAACCATCTCCTGAGCAAGTGTAATATTTTTGAAAATACTATGCCCAGGAATTAAAGCTCATTGTTCCTATGAAATCAGCTTCGGAAGTAAACTAGTCAACCTGTTAACCAAAATGTTAGAAAAAATTTTATAAGCCACCGAGCAAAAACTTATAGGCCTAAATTTGTCAAAACTCTTTGGGTCCTACACTTTTGGTATCAGAAAAATATAAGAGGACAAGTAAAACCTTGGTAACGTAGCACCATTAAAAAAATCTCGCGCTGCTTCGATCACATCATCCTTCACAATCTCCTAACAAGCCATATAAAAACCAAATCTGAAACCATCTGGGCCAGGCGAACTATGCTTCGGAATGGAGAAAACTGCTGCTCTAACTTCATCTCCCGTCGACCTCGCACATAGCATATTATTTGCAAAAACCGAAATCACAGGATTAACCAATTTCGAAAGATCAGCAGGCTATACAGTCGGCCTTGAAGACAAAATATTCTGAAAGAACATTGTTGCCCCATTATGAATATCCTCCGGCTTTGAAAGCACCATTCCATCCGTAAGCTTCATACATGACACAGTAGACTTCTTCCTCCATTGGTTTATAGTTGCATGAACAAAATGGGTATTTTGATCCCCCTTTTGTAGCCATTTCCTCTTTGCCTTCTAAGCCAGTCTAATTTCTTCCCTTGCTTCCCATTCGATCAGCTCCTGTTTAGCATGCAAAAATTCTTCTTCAATAGCTGGGTCATTTCTATCATGAAGTTGGAACTTTAGAAACTCTACCTTCTCTTCTAGAGTCTTAATCGATATATCCACACGGCCAAAAATATTATAGTTCCAAATTTTCAAAGCAGCCTTCACTTTCTTGAATTTAGCAGCTAGATTAACCAAACCACTACCATCAATTGCTGGTTGAGTCCATACTTCCTCCACACACTTAAAAAATGAGTCATGCGAGCACCACATATTTTGGAAGCGAAAAGGAGAAGGACCATATGAGAGTCTCGGCACACACAAATGAACCACCCTGGGACAATGATTGGATGACTTCCTCATCAAATATTCCATATAAGTTGTGCCAAATAAACTAAAAAAAGCAATATTCATCATTGCTCGGTCTAACCGGGCCCAAATTCAGGACCGACCCTGATGGCCATTACACCAAGACATACTTCTACCTTGAACTCTCATGTCTACAAGTCCACAATTATGTAAGCATATAGTAAAATCCATCATTGCCGACAATGGACAAGGATGCCCCCTATACGTTCAGAATCCGAGCGTATTACATTAAAATCCCCTACCACTAGCCACAGCAAATCTACAGGACAAATAATTTCAAGTTCATCACATAAACCATGTGGTTCTAACTGAGTACATTTAGCATAAACAAAGGTCACCAACACTCTTTTAGGACCCAAACAAAACCAACTCGAAAGGGATTGATTAGTCATATGAAGGGTCTCAAACTTATAATCATCCTTCCAAAAAAGTCATACTTTACCTCCTGAAGATTCATTACAGCAAAACTTTGAAAAATCCAAGAAACCAGCCAGTCGTTGCATTTTGTATTCCTCGTGAAAAGGTTCCAAAATTGCCACAACCGTCGCCCGATGCTTTTTAACTGAACTTTTAAGTCTCTTCCTTGGTCGTCCCAAACCTCTAATATTCCAGACTAAAATCATGTCAATCATAAATAAATAAAATGAAATTCAAATCTATTCAAATGGCTTATTAAGCTATTGGAACGCTGTGCAAAACTTGTTCAAATAGCTTATTGGTTCATTTGAATAAAATTGGAATGTGGGAAAGGTCAGGGCCGATTTATCAGTGGCATAATTAGATGAATATTCATTTTACTCGTTCGAACAATTTCTGGTCTGGAATAATGTGCGCAAAAGCTAGGGTGCCTGTGAAGCCCAAGGTTAGATTTCTCAAAGTGTTATTCCGTGTGTGTGTGTGTTGAAGCACTGGCCCATGTAGAAGCTCATGTTATGAATCTGAAGCCCCCTTTCCCCTTGAAAATGGCATCGTTCTGTGGCTAAGGGTTAAAAATCCCAATTTTTTTTTTCTTCTTTCATCTCTCTCTTCCTTCACTTCTCTGTGGCTAACTCAGCTTGTACTGATCTGAGAGTCCACATAGTCGATTCGAGAGTGCCTCGAATTGAGCTTTGTAGATTGCTACTGTGGTGGTTTGCTTAAGACGAGTGAGTGTCTCCATAGGATCTTCATAAGTCGTGGGTCCAAAACGCACCAATATAGCCCGAAGCAAAGTCTCCCAACTATTAAACTGTATCGTGTCCAATGCATGTTGGTACCAAACAAGAGTTTCCCCTTCCATATAATAGGAGACAATTAAAATACGCTGTGTTGAGGGTGTTTGGTAGTAGTCAAAATTGAGATGACTTGAATATCCACCCAGAGGGATTTTCCCCATCAAAATGGGGAAAGTCTAAACGTATTCCTCTGGGATTGCCTCCTTTGAATTGGTTTTTATCATTGTCATTTGTGACTTCCAGGTCCCGTGTATTCTAGGTAGCCACTAGTGAACGGATCATTTCCCTGAGTTGATACAGATTGCCATTCACATGCTGCAATTCACCCCTGACCTCCACCAGGCCCTGACCTCCACCAGGCCTTCTTCATGTCCATCGACCTGCTTTTGAAGGCCCTCCACTTGCTACTTCGAATGTGTTGCATTTGCCATGAGGATTGCCTGCTCAAGATACCAATTGTGAAGAACCCAGCCTAGATTTCACACTCAAACAGTAGGAAAAATGAAGAACAAGATGATGGAAATGGCAAGTTTCATTCAAGTCTCATATGGAATTGTTTGAGGTAATTCCAACCTCCTTTACAGACTAAAATTTAGAACATTCCAGAATGATTCTCACAGTCCTCATGCTCCTGCCGTATACACAGGCACTACAATTCTCATGACAAACTTGTACTAATTCTAACATGACCTCAATTGACCCAACGTAAATGAAAGACACTACAAGGGTGCCACTTGGCTTAAACTAACAGAAAAATAAACTATATAAACGATAGGCCGTTCCCAACAATTGAAAATGCTGCGTATTGCTTATTCCTCCAAATGACAAGACGTCTGCAACCAAATGAAACGTTGCATCTCAAATCACGACAGTCTTCCTTCATCCCTTCCAAACGACGTCGTTCTGAGTTCTCCTTTAACCCTAACACTTCACTTCTAGATCACTTCAGTTCCTCGATGCCTCTCTTCTTCCTCCCCGCATCTAGGGTTCCTAACACCATGCATGGTTCATAAATGAATTTGGCTTGATCTGCATCGTATGAAGTGATGTCAAGAAGAAATATAACATACAATATATTTATAATATTTCCAAGAAAAACAAGCGAATTTTGATTTGACTTGTACATCATTTATTTTCACAGGCAACAATATCATTTATTTTCACAAGCAGCGGTAATATTATTAGTGAGATAAAGACTAGTTACCTTTGAGTACACATGATCTAGTTGGATCCAAATATAAGAAATTATAAAGAGGAAAAAGTAGAGATCTAGATATTTGTACGTAATTTTGTAACACTAACAATCATTCATCAATTCTTTGCTATAGGAATGGGATGAATAAACAACACTTGCACGCGATCCTAGTCTCACGGTCTCCAATGCCATGACCATCTCCATTCTCGTATATGAATTGGGATACCCTTGCCATGTTAACTGTGATCTTAATAAATGTTTCAGAGAGTGGAAAAGTTGCAAAGCATTCTCCATTAATAGTCTACCACGCTGCACTAATCAAGGACCTCATGTATTGACGAACATCGTCGACCTCGCTAGCACCAGTATCGTTCATGTAGCATTGGATTGATTTAGGATTATTCCCCCTCTTTAACTACTCGTCCTAGGTTATAAAACACTTAGAAACATGTTATATGATGTTCATGTGAAGTAGCCCAAAAAATTGTTGATAAAAGAATTAGGATACTCGAGTTTGTTGATCGTCGAACAATAGTAAAGTCAATACTCGAGTTTTCTTTAGGAGTCATGCTTTGGAAAGGATGAGGTATATTACCACCTTTCCCTCTTGTTAAAGTTGTGACGAGTCTTTTAGATGGGAGCTATATATGTAGAGGATTTACAATTTTAGATTGAATCAAGAACGTTAAGACACAATATTGTACGTATACGCCATTAGGCAAGCTTTGTTTTTCCGATTAAATGGATTGTCGTGGAACATACGCTTAAGCCTTCAAGCATATATATATATGACCTTTTTGAGAAAAAATATTAGTAATTTTGAATTGTACAACTGCCGCGTAATCGTTTTGAAAAAAATAAATCAAATATGAGATCTACATGAAAAAAATTAATTTTTTAATAATAAAATTTATTATTTTTTAAAATAATTACGCATCGTTTACACATAATTATATATAAAATTAAAAGCACACTTTGTACAAGTTTCAAAGAATCTCGTGGTCAAGCAGTCAAAGTAGGCGCCGAAAGAGGGTTGGCAATGGCAGCTAGCATATTTTGGCCGCTAATATATAGTTAGTTAAAAAATTATTCATTAAGACTTCATTTGGATCATCAATACATCTCAATTCATCATTATAATTTTTTTAAATTTCAATACAAAATATAATAAATAATTCAACTTTTTCAAATCTCAAAATAATAATAATATTAAAAAATAATATTCTAATAATATTTTATCATCTCAACTCAACTCAACTCATTTCAACATCCAAATTCAACCTAACAGTTGTTAAAAGCAAGTACTGGCTATGATAACACTAGTATACCAAATGCTTTTTGACAAATCTTACACAACTTTTTTCATTTTTAGGTATTATATTTTTTAAAATTTTTAAAATTTTTTTAAAATTTTATTTTGAGTTTATTTTTTTAAAATTAATTCAATTCTTCTATTTATTATTTAAATATTAAATAATTAATAAAAATTAAAAATTAAAAAAATATAATATATAAAAATTATATGAATAATAAAAAATTGTTTAGATTTTTTGTTTTTAAAAAGCACATGATTTGAAAGATCAAAATAGCACGTGGCAATCTGCCTTTAAAGTAGTCTTCGTAGTAGTTAGAATCTTAGTACACGTGATAGACGATGGCACTCCCTGCAATAAAGTCCTTGTTTTCTAACAAGTTATCATGAACTCCCAAACCCCCGAGTCACGACGCTGCCGACATGAGCCTTTGAAAATTGTTCAACCCTCGGTCCTCACATGGACTCTACGTTGAATAAGTGGTCGTTGAGATTTCTTTCGGTCGTTATAAACTTTCAAATCTATTTTCTAGCTGCCTAACTTATTTCAAAAAATTAGGTTGGAAGAAATTTCCTCCAAACTAATTAGAAAATAATATATTATATTGATATAAAAATAAAAATATATAAATTTTAAATAGTAAAAAAAAATGATGTATTAAATTAATATTATTTAGTTGACATGTCACCTAAGCAAACGATTGCTCTCTTTTTTTTTATCATTATATATATTATTAATTAACTAAGTTGTGTTTTAACAATGCTTGTAAATCACATCCATGGGATCCTCACAATAACAATATTTAAATTTAAAATAGTTACAAAAATTAAGGGTAGTAATATGCTTACTACCTTATTATTTGAAGTGTATTTCAAGTGTATTACTACAACTCAAGTGTATTTCAAGTTTTTTTTTTTTTTTTTTTATCATTTTCTTTTAAGTATTTTTTTAACATTGTTAATCACTAAAAAAAATATAACGTTACTAATAATCATTTTCTTAATTATTAAGTAAAATTAAAAATTAAAAAAAATCAAATATAAAAAGAATAGTAGATGAGTAGTAATAGAATAGTAATCCTATCATTATTCTTCTCGATATAAGAGAACTGAGTTCTACCCCTCTCCTCTATATAAATAAAAAATAAAAAAATAAAAAAGTCTACATGACATGCCATGATAGTTACTTTTAGACCTAAGACAATTGTGCTTTGGTGGTTCCTTATACACTATACCTCATTTAGACAATTTTAACTAACTTACTTCTTCTTGTTACCTAATTGATGTGTTTTAAGGCTTGTTCGATGATTGAGATGAGACACAGTATTCTCAAATTTTGTAAAATTTCTTGAAATCTCATTCCCATATATACATTATCACTCAAACCCAAAACATTTTTTAATTTTAAAATCTTCAAAATTTTCATCTAATCATTACCTAATTATTATCCAAACACAAAAAATTAATCATATATCAACTTATTTTATACATCCAAATACATCTCGGTAAGACCCACAATCTCAAACAAATTCCACTTAAGTATCTTAACTCAATTATTTACACATATTCTTAGATATTCTCATACACTTTTAGCATCCAACCAGAGTCTAATAGTAATTCTTTTGCTTTGATGAGAGTGTGATGACTTGTCGATGTGGTTATGACTATAAGGAATGAAAGCAGAAGGAAGCAAATGCACAAAATCAAAAATGAATTCATCAGATTGCAGCACATGATTTCAACAAATGTTGTAAATTGTAAAATGATATTCTATTCTTGGAAAGTCTAAGCTGTTAGTCAAATGTATATTCTCCTTTATTGCTGCATTCTTTCAATTATTTCCATTTGTATAGTTTCCTTAGTTGATAGCTTGTAATTACTTAGTTGACAACTTGTAATGATCCTATATATGTGAATAATAAGCATCCTCTCTATCTCAAGAGCCACAACAGGTTGATAGAGAGTGTTGTTCTTCAATTTTTTTCAGAAATGGATTCTTCAGCCTCATTGGTGTCTTCTGATAACTTAGATCCCTATCCTTATCCAATCTCACAAAATGTTTCAAACTATATTTCTCTCAAACTTAGCTCCTCCAATTTGCTGCTATGGAAAACACAAATGTTAAATATACTTGAGAGTTATGACCTTCAAGTTTTCATCACGGGTGAAGTTCAACCTCCACCCCAAATAATGCTTGATGAGTCATTCAATTCTCAGCCAAATCCACTCTATCAAAAATGGCTCAAGTCTGATAGGTCAGTTAAAGGCTGGCTCTCAGCCACACTGTCTAAGGAAGTTTTGGACATTGTTGTGGGTTTATACACTGCCTCAGAGGTTTGGAGTGCATTGTTCATGCTTTTGCAAGAGTATCTTCAGACCATAATCTTGCACTTAAGCAACGACTAACCTCCATCATCAAAGGATCTGATTCCTTAAGTGACTATCTGAAAAAATTATTTACTATTTGTGATGAGCTTGCTGCTATTGGCAAGCTAGTTTCAGAGCACAAAAAGTCTTGGTGGCTTCTCAATGGTCTTGGCAAGGAGTTTGAGGTCTTCATAGCCACGATGCTTAGGCCCCCTATCCCTTCATACTCTGAAGTGGTTACATTACTTGAAAGTTATGCTGGCAGGGACAAGCTTGATGCTCCTCCAACATCCATGGTGTTCTATGGCCAGAAGTCATACAAGAACAGAAAGCAGATTGGGTCCTTGACTTCCAAGGGACATGGTTTTGTTCAAGGCCAAACAAGTGGATCCAAAGCATCAACTCAATATCAGGGTCAAGCCTCTAACAATCAACCTCGAGGTTCCTGTAACATCAAAACTACACAAAAAGAATAAATTTTTTGTCAGATCTGTCATAAAAGGAATCACATGGCACTTAAGTGTTTTAATAGATTTAATCATTCATTTACAAATGATAATCTTCCTCAAAGTGTTGTAGTAATGAAAATGGAAAAACTTTCAGAAACTTCATGGCATCCTGACACTGGTGCCACTGATCACATGACAGCAAATCAAGGTACCATTCAATCATTGATTCCCTATACTGGTCATGATGGTATAATGGTTGGAAATGGAAAGGTATTGCTTATTACACATAGTGGTTAGGCCATGGTTGACCCTGCTCAATTTCCACTTTAGTTAAATGATGTCCTTGTGGTACCTAACATCAAGAAAGATTTGCTATTAGTTAGTAGGCTAACCTCTGATTATCCACTAAAATTTCAGTTTGATGGACATGGTTTTGTGATAAACAACAGGATAACACATAAGACAATGGCAACAAGGAGGAAACAAAAGGGTCTATATGTTTTTAATGCTACTGCCTTTACTCTTCCAGATTTCTAGATTTCGGTCAACAAATAAAGACAACTGGCACTTAAGGCTGGGACGTCCAAATTCCAAAGTTCTTGATTATCTTTGTAATAAGAAATTGATTTCATTTGATTCCAAACAACATTCCACTGGAATTTGTACAAGTTGTAGAATGGGAAAAGTTTCAAAATTACCCTTTCTTCCTAGAGAGAATAATGTCAATGTTCCTTTCTCAAAGATACATTGTGATCTATGAAGACCAGCTCCCACTCCTTCTAGGAAAAAATATAGGTTCTATGTCATTTTCATTGATGAAGCAATCAATTTTACTTGGTTGATCCCTCTTAAGCATAAATCTGGTCTCTTTCCAGCATTTCTTCAATTCCACATGTTTGTCACTTGTCAGTTTAATGCCAAAATACATGTCTTCCAAATTGATGAAGGACGTGAGTTTAATGACAAGACCCTCATTGCTTACTTTCATAAACATGGCATAATCCATCAATCTACATGTCCTAAGACACTATAACAAAATAGCAAAGTTGAGAGGAAACATCGAAGTATAACAAACTTGGGCATAATCTTGATGTTTCATGCCAAACTCCCAACTAGGTTTTGGTTAGACTATTTTCCCATTGCTATTTTTCTGCTGCTTAACATGAACTCACATTTTCTCAACCTCTATGATAAGCATCCAGATTATAGCATACTTCACATCCTTGGCTCTTGATGCTTTCCCTACCTTGGAGACTATAGGCCGTCCAATAAGCTTGAACCAAAGTCATTGCCATGTATTTTTATTAGGTACAACACCAAGAATAAAGGCTACAAATGCCTTTATCCACCCACTAGTAGAGTCTATATTTCAAGGCATGTTGTTTTTTATGAATCTGTCATGCCATACTCTCAACCAACTCAGCTGCATGACTCTCCTCCTGTTGATGGTGATTTTTCAAGTTTTATGGAATGACACAGAGATAATAAGCCATCACCTTTTGCTTTTGCTCCTCCTCCATTAACCTTAAATCCAAATGATGCTAAACCTAGATCCTCCTTTCCCACTCAAACATATTCCTTAAATCCAAATAGTTCTCCCACATCATCTCCAATTGTTCCTTCTTCCCATACTCAAGTAGATTCCACATCATAGACCGTTGCTAAACCTGTAGTGCAGGTACCACCATTACAGCATCCAATGCAAACCAAAGCTAGGAGTGGTATTCATAACTTGGTGAATATCCCCGTTGAACCAAAATCTATAAAAACTGCAAGGAATCATACTAGATGGTCTGTTGAAATGGAAGAAGAACTACAAGCCCTTTCTGTGAATAGCACTTGGGAACTAGTTCAAAGAACCTCTGATATGAATGTGATTAGATGCAAGTGGGTGTAGTGGGTGTACAAGGCTAAGCTAAGAGTAGATAACACACTTGAGAGACTTAAAGCTCGACTGGTTGCAAAAGGATTCAGTCAAGTTGATGGAGTGAACTTCTCTGAAACATTTTCACCTGCTGTAAGGCTTGCTAACATTCGTGTAGTTCTCATACTTGCTACTGTCAAACATTGGCCACTTCATTAATTAGATGTTACAAACGTTTTCCTACATGGATATCTTATTATTCCTATTTATATGCATCAGCCACCAGGATATATAAACAAAGATAATCCTCTGCATGTGTGCAAATTAAAAAGAGGCTTGTATGGCCTCAAACAGGCTCCTAGAGCTTGGTTTGACAGGCTCGGTGATTCTCTTCTACAATGATTATGTAGATGATATGGTTGTGATAGGTGACAATCCACAAAGAATTCAGTGGCTCATTTCGCAGCTCAATACCCAATTCTCTGTCAAAGACCTTGGCTTTCTTCATCATTTTCTGGGTATTGAAGTTCATAAACATGGTACAGATCTATTTCTATAATAGCATTGGTATATTGTGGAATATACATGAGAGCAAGCCATTGTCCACTCCTATGCCATCAAAAGGCCAACATAACTCTGCTTCTGATGCGGTATTTTCTTATGTCAAGACTTACAGAAGTCTTGTTGGTGGTTTGCAGTATTTAACTTTTACAAGATCGGCTATCTCCTACAGTGTTAATTATGTTTGACAGTTTATGCAAACACCAACAGTGGCCCATTTTCAGCTTGTTAAGAGAATCCTAAGATACCTACAAGGAATTGTTACCCTTTGTCTAAGGATTCTGTCCACCAGTACACTTGATCTATATGGGTTATCTGATGCAGATTGGGCTAGTTGCCCCACTACACGAAGGTCTACAACACGTTATTGCACATTTCTTGGAAGTAATTGTATATCATGGAGTGCAAAGAAGCAACCTACAGTGGCAAGATCAAGTGCAGAAGCTGAGTATAGGGCTATGGCCTCTATTGCAGCTGAGTTAACATGGTTATCCATCCTTCTAAGAGACCTTGGTGTTCCATTACCAAAAGTTCCATGAAATCATTGCATTGTGATAATTTGAGTGCACTGTATATGACTATTAATCCTATTCTACTTGCTCAAACTAAGCATATAAAGCTTGATTATCATTATGTCAGTCAAAGAAAAGGTGGCCCTCAGTTCCTTGGAAACTAAGTATGTCACCTCTCTTGATCAGCTGGCTGATATATTTACTAAGCCACTACTTAAGGCACAATTCAAGGAGCTGAGGAACAAACTTGGCCCTCAGTAATTGGAAACTAAGTATGTCACCTCTCTTGATCAGCTGGCTGATATATTTACTAAGCTACTACTTAAGGCACAATTCAACAGATTGCAACGCATGATTTCAGTATATGTTGTACATTGTAAACTAGTATTCTATTCTTGGAAAGTCTAGGTTGTTAGTCAAATGTATGTTCTCCTTTATTGTAGCATTCTTTCAATTCTTTCCATTTGTATAATTTCCTTAGTTAACAACTTGTAATTACTTAGATGACAACTTGTAATGATCCTATATATGTGAATAATAAGCACCCTCTCTATCTCAACTCGTGAGATAGTATTTTCTCAAAAACTTCTTCAATGACACCTTAATTCCTTGTAGCTAAATTAAGGAGGAAAAAACCACATAGTTTGGGAAGTATAAACATGACTTGCTTACAAACTTTTAAATAACCACATGTATGGCCACCATATATAGCTAGCAATCCTACCCTTCTAGAAATTTTGCAATTTTTATGGGAGAAAAATACAATTTATTTTTCAAGCAAGTTCATGTCATTCATGCATATATGTCATGTTTATTGTTAATGATGCAATTGTAAACTGTTTGTATGTTTTTAGCTTAACTTATTGGAAATTTATAAAAGTCTTACCGTGATAGACCCAACTATTATTCCCACCTCAAAATGGTAGAATCTATGACAAGTTATGAAGGGTCGAGTCATAATCAAGAACAGACCACAAGATTGGATGAAGTTGACTAAAAATAATTTTTGTTTGGATGGAGGAATGTTCTTGTACTTATGTTATCAGTTATCTATGGTCTTGGTATTAAGTTTATAAAAACAATGTGATGGTCCAAGTTTATAATGAAGGAGTAAGCTACTCCAAGACTATGTTGTGTTTCTGGTTTGTATATTGTATTGACTAATGTTCGAACAAGTTGCTATGTGTTTAAGGTTACTATTAAATGTTTGGGGTTTTAGTTTATTTTGGTATAAATTATAAAAAGAAAAAAAAATCAGTGCAATATTGAAAGAAGCATGCTAGCTAGGTAGAGAGTAAATAACCTTGCGTTGTGTGTCCAGACGCTTCAGTCTCCGTTAAATCACAAGCGGGGTTTGGGGCCATCAAAGAAATGTTCGAGAACAAATTATTATGAATCTAGAAATCAAGCTCTCAACACTTTTATAGGGTATCGAATGTTGTTGAATCATTTCTCCTTAAGAGCATGATCAAAAGCCATTTCATTGGCAGTATTATGAAGAGAAAGGAAAAATGTTTGCACGTAATAAAGAAGTTGTTATGTTGCATTGACATTCCATCTGGAACCACAAACAGTACACCTAAGTCTAATTTACACCAACGAAAAATCATATATATGATATATATGAAGCTTTAGATTTGCATTAATGCCATTAATAAATAAATATAAACCTCTCTCAACAACATCCGTGAAAAGCTCAAGTTCATCCAAAGTGTCATATACATCATATATTGTTGTTATTAGTGCAGTGACTTTTGTTGAAACTCTCCTATTATATCCAAGGCCAGGCTAAAATATTGATACTTCCACCATCTATAGGAAATTCTCCATCACTCTATCTCTTGCAAAGCTCAAGTCTTCAAGACCAGGGAGTCTCCACCACCTTTATATAATGAATCAAAGAAACCTGCGCTGTATCAGTCTTAGAATTCAAGCAATGCATTTTACTATCTCTTGAATCATATATCAAGTAAAGATCTTCATAGTTAATCTTGTTGAGATGCAAATCAAAAAATGAGGATAAAATTGATTCTTCCTTTGACTCTTCTTTTAGCTCTGGGCGGCCCTTATATATACAAAATAAGGCCTTAAGGCTAAAATTTAAATTGGGTAAAATAAATATTATATTAAATGTTGTCTATACTTTTATACGTTAATCTAAAATTATTTCAAACTAATCTAAAAATATTTTAAATTATAGAATAGTTTGAATAAATAACAATTTTACAAGAATTGAGTTACATTTTTTTTTTTAAAAGAAACAAAGGTAACAACATGAACATGTAACAAGCATTTGCCAACTCTAATTGACATCATAAAACCTAAAAAAAAAGAACATGATTAATATGATGTCTCAAAATTAAAAGAACATCAATTAGGAAATATTAATATCATTACTAACATATGTAAATCAAAGCTACAAGAAAACAGGTCTATTGCGGCAGTTTTAATTTCGCCGTAATAAAAAACGCCGCAATATGCGGTTAATTGCAGCGACTTTGTGGTCGTCGGTTACTTTTAACAGCAACTTCAACTGTTTTCACTTATCGGGTATGGCCTTACTTGTTGCAGCGATATTATGGTCTACTGCGTCAGAAATTTTCGTCGCAACTTCCTCATAACTTGTTGCGTCGGTTTTTCCATCGGCAAAAACCGTGCTCCAACGGTAAGATAATATCAATTGGGCACCAGTCTTATGCGCACCAAATTTCCTTCCGCAAACCCTCGAAACCCAAAACACAAAACACACGAAAACACGAACCCCTTCTCATATTTCCTCTTCCATTTACCACGAAATCCGCCGTGCTCACACAGAAATCCCTTCTCCATAGCAACCTTCTCCACTCCATTGTCGCAATCTTCGGTCACCTTCTCCCTGTTTTCCTTGCATTCGCATCCACAATGAGGGGCCCTTAGCATTTCGAATCCATTGGACTCGCAGAAGATTTTCGGCCAAAGGTTGGGTCAAGTCGCAAATCTGCCGAATTGATAGCTCCTCCTCATTCAACGTCTTCCACCACACCCAAATCTTCTGATTATTTGCAGAGAAGATCCCTCCACAAAGTGGAAATTCTGGTTCCCTGTGACAGGGGACCCGAATTGTTCTTGGCACCAATTTCGACCTGAATTGACTCTACTAAGTCGTCGTCGAGTGACTGTTGGGCAACCCACATTGGAGGTTTATTGTCTTGAATAATCATAAATTGCCTCCCGACTTTTTACAACTCTAGAGGTAACTCTATACCTCTATGGATTTCCGCTCCCCTTCACCCTTGCAGTTCTCGATATTGCATTGCCATATTCCATTACTCATTATTTTGCTGTGGTTTAGTTAATCTTTAGTGATTAGTACATACTTACAAATTCCTCTAGGTATCTGCCTTTTGTCTGCTGTGTGCCATTCTTATGATGTGGTGACTAGTTTCTGGTGAATTTTTCCTTGGATAGTATTCTGCAGTTGACACAGCACATATGCACTAATTTTGCACTGGAATGCCAAACATACCATTATTCACCAGCTATATTTTCAACATTTGTTTTGGCATTATTAGCAACCCACATACATGTCATAATGGTGCATGTCTGTAAAAGTGACTTAAATGAGGTATATATGCATGTTGGACCATCTCGCACCTGAGTCTTTAGACCTCCATCAAACTGACTAAGAATGGTTGACACCTCCCACCTGAATCCCCATTAAGTTACTGGTTCTTGGATATATATTGAGTGTAATTAAATTGTATCTTTCTTACAATTAAACTCATTAAATATCTTTAGATCTTTATATTGAGTTTATTAATTATATTAGTTCATGTATTGTGCCAAATTCTCATAAGTCCTGTTTTCTTGTTTAATAGATGGTTAAATCCTCCAAATATTCGTTTATCACTGTAGCTACTAGGTATATGTCATCAACAAAGGAAAATTTAATTAATGTTAAAGTCAATAAATATCCTGCATTTATTCAGGCTATTATTAAGTTTATAGAGATACTTAAGGCATAAAGTATATAGAGTCTTGTTGGGTAATGTTAAGCGGATCCCGAACTGTTTTGTAATTTCCCCGTGGCATTTAGGACAGAGAATCTGCATTTGTTGAATATATCAAATTCACCTGCTTCTCATGAACAACCAATTGATATACTACATTCAATTGGGGAAAATTTCTGGGTTAAGGATTTCTCTCCCTATTCAACTGTGCAACCAATTGCACCATTTGGATTCTTGACTTGCTGTTTTATTTATTTTTCCTATAGCCATCGTAAATCGTAGCTGGCAGCCATTCATGCTACCTAGTTAATGGATCTTACTTGACTGAATCATTCCTAACTGCCACTACATAATATGTTCTCTGTTTTATGACAATGGTCATTACATGAAAACTAATTACTACAAGATGCTTATTACTTTGGGGTAGGTACGCAACAACTTGACTTGTCATTGTACGAGTGTCATCAAGAAGGTGAGTTTTTGTTCTCTACTTATTTTGGTACCCTATCTTGGTGCATTCTACTGTGCAGATCTGAATTGTTACCTGTCAATTCAGATCTGGACATTTTACTATTTCGTCGTCCCCGCGAACAATATATATTCAATTGCATCAACTCATGTGTTTCCTCTTTCTCTATAACTTAGTTTCAGCAATGAGAGGATAAAAACCTGAATTTTTCTGTTAGTGTAAGGTTGTCGTTTAGCCCTCTAGTTTGTTTAATTGGCGCATTTGGACTATTTTTCTAGTGCGCCAATTCAGTGTTATGACTCGTTAGTGGATCATAACACTGATTTTGCTGATCACGACATTAACTCTAGAAGTTTGCATAACTTCCAGATATGGCTAGCTGAGCCAGAAACAAAGTTTTAACAGAAAACTCGTTCCCACCATAAATTAGCATGGAAAACAACTACCATTGCCACTTGAGGAACTCCCATAGTACACTAATAATTGGGATAAAAGCTTTAGACTTCAAGCTGTGCGCAGGCTTCACATCTACTTGCGTATAAAGCTGAAGGGTACCCCTGTGAAGCCCACAAATATAGATCAGGTGATGCCGGCATCAATAAGTTGAAATACTACTAACTTTATGGCAGCGTTCACACAATTGAATTTGAAGATGGAAAACTATCTTCAATTCCTAATTGCTGGTAAATGATAGTAGTACTGTTCATGTGCGATACATGAATGGTAAGGAATACTCACCACATTGGATTCGCCTCTAGGCCATTATTGTGTACCGATAAAAGGTTGAATAATCTTTGGTAAGATTTCAAATCTGATCCTAACGTCAAATACCATTGGGGAAAATTGTGAATGTGAAATGCTTACCATGCAACAAATCAAATAACAAATTTGAAGTGTTATAGTTTTTTATGTGGATCTGTTCTCTTTACTTAACCCAATCACGTATGCACTAAAATCATTTTATACCAAAAACCCGCAAATAAATATCTAACACTGCTATTTAAAATATTAGTTCGGAGTTTGATGGTTTTGTGCATACTTGGGGAATGACTGGGATCTAAGGGGGACTCAATTGGTTTTGTAAATTGAGTCTGGATTAGAACTACAATATTAGTTCTACCTTGTATAATACTCAACTACTCACTTTTCCTTCCTTGGAATATAAAAGTAATACATTTCTCATAAATGTCACGTTACAAAAGTTTTCCCTACTGTGCAAAGTTTGAAAAATTTAATGCAATTAGCAGGTTAGATTATAACATGATTTTGGCTGTAAAACTCCATTCTAACCATGTGGAGCTCTACCTACATCATTGCATAAGAAATTGTGCAAATACATGATATATTCCTCATGTATTTGCAACCCTATATATTCCTGATATGCATATCCAATGTGGGTGTTACTCTATGTTTTCTTCTCTCAATGGTCTACAATATGATCTAATAATTATCCTAGATGTTTCATTTCTTTTTATGCACTTCTCCTGGCCCTTTGTTTTTTCACACGCCAAACTCTCTCTCTCTCTCTCTCTCTCTCTCTCTCTAGATAATTTGTGAAGAAGTTGTGCTCTCATCAACTGTATGTAATTGTTATTGTATTTAGCTAGACTAGTGCTCTCATCCATAGGGCCTATGCTCGGAATATGAACGATTATATTTCGAGCATTTGAAGGCTGACTGCATACCCTACTGGTATGTGAGATTTAAAGCTATTGCAGCCATCAATAAACCTTTGCTTATTGAGAACAAAGAATTAGATTGGGATTCTTTGAACTCAAGACCCACCTCACAACAGACCAAGGCGATTTGGTTTTAAATGTGTCTTCGCTCTCAACCCATAATTTCATCTCAACCGACTAGCCCCGCCAACTTCCCCTCTATCACCATATATATCACCAGAAATATATCCATTTTTGGCGTTGGAGGTTGGCAGACCAAGTTAATTTAGCTCTCCCACAGATGCACTAACTATATTGGCATAAAGACGTAGTTGGGGTCTTTCTAATTATTTAGAAAGACCCCAACATTTGTCATCCACCCTTATTAGCTCTCTGTTCTGATTGCCATTGGGTGTTCAGAACAGAGAGCTAATATTGCCATATTCTCATTTTGAATATCTTCCAAACGACAATGTTAGATATACTCTACTAATAATGTTGTATCATTATTGTAGTGATGGACAAAAGCTGGATGACTGAGCCCAATAGACTTCGATCACCTGCTTATGCTGCAGGCGTTAACAATTTTCTTGAGATGGCGCAAAACCATGCTAGGGGAAGTGATCGCATTCGGTGTCCATGTCGAATATGTTCTAATAATCTCTTCCTGCCTTTATTTATCGTAGAGAGTCACTTGTTCATAAATGGGATCGATCTGAACTACACTGAATGGATTTTCCATGGTGAGGAGGAAACCCGAAATTTCGATGTGGACGATGAAGAAGTTGCTGTTAGTGATGAAGATGAATTCATCGATGATATGGACAATATGTTAGACGACATATTGGCTGGGACAAACATCGATGTTCCCCAAAGTAGCACTCCATTGCTGAGCTGGGATTCATTTCCTAAATCATTACCAGTGTCATCGTTTGATGAGCTATTAGAGGATGCTCGACGTCCACTTTTCGGCGGTTGTACAAAATTCTCTAAACTTTCGTTCATTGTGAAATTGTTACACATAAAAACCCTTGGTGGCTGGTCAATCAAGTCATTTGATATGCTCCTTAACTTGTTGAAGTCTGCTTTTCCGGATGCTGAATTGCCACTCTCATATGAAGATGCTTGTTCATTGGAGCGAGGTTTGGGCTTCAAGTACAACAAAATTCATGCCTGCCCCAATGACTGCATCTTATATTGGAAGGAATATTCAAAACTAAATTCATGCCCTATATGTAAGGCCTCAAGGTGGATGTCAACAACAAATGGGACCCGGGTGATCCCTCATAAGGTGTTGCGGCATTTTCCTTTAAAGCCAAGATTACAGCGGCTTTTCCTGTCTACAAAGATAGCAGCTGAAATGAGATGGCATAAAGAGAAGCGAGTGACAGATGAGAATTTTCTGCGTCATCCCGCTGACTCTAAGTCTTGGAAGGCTTTTGACGAGGCACATAGTTGGTTCGCTAATGATCCTCGCAATGTTAGGCTTGGTTTGGCAAGTGATGGTTTCAATCCATTCAACAATATGGCTAAGCCTTACAGCATATGGCCAGTGATCCTTGTACCATATAACTTGCCACCGTGGTTATGCATGAAAGACCAATTCTTTATGACATCCCTCATTATTCCTGGCCCAAAATCACCGGGGAATGACATCGATGTTTATTTGTAACCGTTGCTCGATGAATTGCTTGAACTTTGGGAACATGGGGTACCTACGTATGATTCCTCCACCAAGGAAACGTTCATGCTGCATGCCACTTTATTGTGGACAATCAATGACTTTCCTGCCTATGGGAATCTTTCCGGTTGGTCAACAAAAGGAAAATTTGCATGTCCATGTTGCAATGAGAATACAGATTTCCATTGGTTGAAATATGGTCGGAAACACTGTTATATGGGACATCGGCGTTTCCTCCCGCAAAACCACATTTGGAGGAAGAAAAATTTGTTGTTTAATGGTAATGAAGATCATCACATTCCACCAAGACTGTTAGGGGGAGCAGATATTTTAAGTCAGCTACAGATGCTTGGGGATGTACCATTTGGAAAATCTATTAGGAAGAGAAAACGGACTGCCGTAGAGTTGAACTGGACAAAGCACAACATATTTTTCAAGTTACCTTATTGGTCAACACTACTACTTCGACATAATTTAGATGTCATGCATATTAAGAAGAATATATGCGATAACATCTTCGGCACTTCATTGAATATTCCTGGGAAAACAAAGGATAATATAAACTCTAGACGTGATCTGGAGTTGTTAGGGTTAAGAAAGGAATTGCATTTGAAGGTTGAAGGGCACAAAATTACCATGTCTCATGCATTGTACACGTTACACGGAGATGAAAGGAAGACATTTTGTTCTTGGATGACCAATGTTAAATTTCCAGATGGGTTCGCTTCCAATATCTCCCGCTATGTTTCTGTACATGATTGCAAAATCTCTGGCTTCAAAAGCCATGACTGCCATGTTTTCTTGCAGCGCTTACTGCCTATTGCTGTCAGTGGGTACTTAAGGAGTGATATCGCCTTAGCGTTGACTGAACTAAGCACTTTCTTCAAAGAGTTGTGTGCGAGAACACTAGATATCAATCACCTGTCCCAGCTTGAAATTGATGTTGTAAGCATCCTGTGCAAATTGGAGATGATATTCCTGCCATCATTTTTTGATGTCATGGTTCACCTAGCTATCCATTTACCCCGTGAGGCCATACTTGGGGGTCCAGTACAATACCGGTGGATGTACCCATTTGAGAGGTATTTGGGCAAATTCAAGCGGTACGTAAAAAATAAAGCACGCCCAGAAGGTTCAATAGCGGAAGCATACATTCACACCGAATGCCTGACATTTTGCTCGATGTATCTTAATGATGTTGAGACGAGATTTAATCGACCGGACCGCAATGTTGATGTTCAAGAAGAGCCGAGTACAGATGGATTTTCAATCTTTAACCAAAAAGTTCGTCCGTTGGGTATTGCTTCTGACGTGCGATTAGAAGACAACCTCTTTATCGTAGCTCGTTGGTACGTGCTTAACAATTGCCAAGAAATTGGCCCCTACTTGGAGTAAGCATCCTTGATATACCATGTACCATTATTAATTTCTTCTTACCCACAGACGACGTTTTTCAGTCCTTCCCATTTGTGGCAAAAATTGTTGCATGTTCGATCAAGCGGTAGTACTAACATGGTAGATTCCCTTTATGTCCTGTGTGCAGGGAGCACTACGCAAAATGTCAGGTGAACAACCAAAATTCCATTGATCGAACACATCAACATGAGTTTCCAGCGTGGTTCAAGAAACGTGTAAGTTTGACTGATGCATGTCTACTTAGAATGACCAATAAGACCATTCTATACGTCCTATGTGACTTACTTCGGATAGTTAACGTGTCACTATTTTGTAGGTTCAAGACCAGCGAGCTAGCAACCCACTTGGGGTCTCTGCCGATCTATATGCGTTAGCTTGTGGTCCTAACAATTGGGTGGGATCGTACACTGCTTGCATAATAAATGGGAAAAGGTTCCATACAAAGCAGCGCAAACTTCGGCGACGAACACAAAATTCGGGTGTGGTGGTAACTGGGGACCAATAGTCTAACAATGTGGACTTCTATGGTGTTATCAATGATGTCGTGGAGTTACACTACATGGGAGGGCGTCGAGTGTACTTGTTCTCTTGTGATTGGTTTGATGTCGGCGATAAGAAACGGGGTGTACGAGTAGACCACCACATGACTAGTGTCAATATGGACAGGACTTGGTATAAGGACGACCCATATGTGTTGGCATGCCAGGCTTCGCAGTGTTTTTACATTAGAGATCTAAGAATGAGGGGAAATTGGTGTGTTGTGCAGAAGTTCAATAATAGGAATGTATATGACATTCCACCCATCATGAGGGTGTTAGAAGATTTGGATGGTCAATGTAGTGACGATGATGCTTATCAAGAAAATGAATCTGCATATTATTACGTACCCATGCAATGTGATGAAGTTCCTGTGGTGACTCCACTAAGTCGGATTGATATAGAACCTAGGCAAATTGATGCACGTGAAGTGGCGATGATGGGTCCAGCAGGCATAGATTTAGTTACAAGAGCAAGCATGGAAGATCCACTCGCCATGTCTGGTTCAGATGATGAGTATGGGGATGGAGAATATTCCGATGAGGAAGACCTATCCACAGATGAGGAGTCCATGTAAAATTACACAATTTGTGGGGAATATTTCTTGGAAGGTAAATACTCTGTATTTCTGAAACCCCCGAAATGGGATGTTGGACACAGGCTTGTTTCCAAGTCAACTACAACATAGTTTTTCAATCGCGTTGGTGCGTGTCGTTAATATGCTCAATAATTACATGTCCTTATTGAGCTAACCCAATTGTTGTGGTTTTGTTAACACGTGTATGCTCCCTATTGATGCGAGATGCCCAACTCACAACATTTCATCAATAATTAAAGTTAACTTCTTGTAATTGCTGGTAAAAGATTTTTTCCAACACATTTTGTTCACCCACTAAGATATATAAGAGTTAGATGACACTTACCTCATTTATTTGATACACATGTGTTGTTAATGCAGGTGCAAGGTTGGTGTACATGTTCGCAAGACGTGGCATGGGAAATAAGATGGGAGATCTTCAAATGAATATTACTACAATAGAGATGTAAATATAGGCTAATTCCCAAAATCCAGCAATATGCATGGCCATTAGCGGCAACTTAAATCTAAAGAAAGCAGTCCATTAATTGTTTAGCAAATCTATATAAACTATGATAATCTTTAAACAAATCTACAGCATTTCGTAAGTATACCTCCCACCCCCTAAATGAAATTTTACAGAATTAAGCTGGTATTGCCAGATTAATGGGAGATTAATCTGGTGCTTTGAATGCTAAATTACATCGTTGGAATAGCACGTAGATTTTGTTTAAAATCTGGAAAAGTATGTCAAATGGAATATGACAGTACAAATGACATCACCCTTGGGTGCAACATTTGCCAAACAGAGTGTAGATGGTGATCAGAGTGTTAAATTAATATGTTATGTTGTAATGTTAGAAATCTAATGCATGAAAATGGTCAATTCATCAGGGGTCCTCATTTATAATAATTAGATGGAAAAACTGGTTGCATGTAACTGGATTAAAGCAACATAGTTAGTTAGTATACAATGGATTGAAGGAATTGCATGTTGGATAATAAGCAGGTTGACAATAATGCAAGATGGTCAATTCATCTAGTGTAACTTTATAATTGGGATGGAAAAACTGGTTGCATGTAAAAGGTATATGAGCAACATAGTTAATTTCTATTTTGGATTTAAGGAATTGCATGTTGGATAATAAGCAGGTTGGCAATAATGCAAGATGGTCAATTCAGTAGGTGTAACTTTATAATTGGGATGGAAAAACTGGTTGCATGTAAAACGTATATGAGCAACATAGTTAATTTCTATTTTGGATTGAAGGAATTGCACGTTGGATAATAAGCAGGTTGCCAATAATGCAAGATGGTCAATTCACATGGTGTAACTTTATAATTGGGATGGAAAAACTGGTTGCATGTAAAACGTATATGAGCAACATAGTTAATTTCTATTTTGGATTGATGCTTGCTGCATGTTGGATAATAAGCAGGTTGACAATAAAATCCCCCAACCATGAAAGGAAGACATTTCTTCAAGGCCTAGAGAGAAGTGAGGTACGAATGATGAATAAACATCCTGCAGAAAAAGAAAAAGTGGCATTTACATTACCCAGATTGATAACTGATATGTTATATGGAGCTCTCAAATTTCAGCTAAAGACTTAGCTTTACTGGTCCCATACTGCTGCCAGTAAAATGTGATTCCCATATGTTCTATAAATATATATGCTAAGAACAACTATATAAATGGTGTCAACTACATATGTTACAGACTGGGGGATAATAACAAAGAAATCTGGCCAAGTAGAGAGGTGCCAAGGATTTTCAGTACGATGTTAATTTAGCATGAACTACACTCCCTTACACTCTGTATTTCAAAATGATAGTTATTCTCTACACTAAGTATATATACAGCTGTCACCGTGGGAGTTACAAGCCAATTAGCATGTCCCTATCTACTACTAATATCCGAAACTTATGTATCTCAGGATAAATCCCAAAAAGTTGGCGCTAACATCCAAGACAAGATGGGCGGGAGTTTTACAAAAAGCTGAGACAGATTGAGGGCAAAATAGTAATCTCATGCTACTGACATGATCAGACTGAGAACTAAGACAGTTTAAGTCATGCACCTCTTCATACTTTCACACGGCAGAACCAGAAAACACTTGAAGAATATAGATGTTCCTGCCTTTATGCACCTCTAGCTGCCCTGCTGCAACCTGAAGAAAAGCTTCAGCTTTTCACCAACACACGTCCATACCTGGAAGCTACACTGGACCAGTGCTGATCTACTCCACAAAGGTTCCATAACAGAAGCTGTTTCCTGGTAAGTGGTTGCATTGGAGCCATTTTTAAGCAAGTCATATAGAGATGTGGCTGGTATAGTGTGGTAGGCTTCTGCAATAAATTAGTTATACGTATTGTTAAAGACCCTTAAGCACACTTTGTCCATAAAAGTGTGAGGATTCCCCGAAACATGTTTTAGCTATAGTGTTTTGCAATTTCTGGGTGTTGTCCTGGGGGGGGGGTGGTTTGTTGGGTTAAAATAACATGTAGGGAGGGGGTAGCTATTTACAACATAGTTATATCCAATAAAATATGTGGAGTTGATGTAAAAAGCCAAAGAAATCATGTTTACTTACTGGTTCTCTGTAACGGGAACCAGATTTGTTTTCAGACATCAATATGGTATTGCACCCACTTGCCAAATCTCCAAAACAGAAGGTTAGTATATAATGGTTGAACCCAGTGATCCTTTTCTCTGTTTTCTTGTGTGTGTGTATATATATATATATATATATATATATGAAGTCTGGTTGATTTTGAATATTCTGCTGTTAATAAGATCAAGTTCCATCGATCTATATAATATATTAGATATGCCTATCTGGAAGCTATTTTCAGCAGCACAGGCCAAAAGTTGTGAAACTAGTTCTTTTGTTAGGCAAAAAAATGTTGATGGAAGTTGATATATATATATGCACATGATCATTATAATACATACAGAAATATTTATATTTCTACATATTTATTTGTTACTCCATTCTGATATTGATAGAAAATAGTCATTGTCATCGTATATAATTGACCATCTGCTCAGAATTTTTCTTGTAATGATACTTACATATATAGCTAGTGTGTAGTAAAACGTATATATATATATATATAATTAAACATCGGTATATACTGATGATATATTAGATCAATTATAATTTCAAAAAGTTACAGATATTAGGTGATTTCTTATAATAATTAGATGCATGCATGGAGGAAGGCTGGGATAGAAAAACTGATGAAAAACCAAATGTCCAGATTCAAATTGAAATATAAAATTTGGTCTGGCTTCAAAAGATCAAAAGCATGCACACTAGCATGCATGCTTTAAGTGGGGCCGAGACAGGGACCGATCGAGTACTATATATTCATTTCGTAGCACGATACTAAAGGATTTGTTGCTTTGCGCACTACAAGAAAAGATGGATTTCTCAGCGCTAGTTTTCGTCTCAATTACGCCCCCCCCCCAAATCGCTGCAATCACTCGCAGGGCGACTATATATGAATATTCTGCTGCTTATGCTCTGACATTAGTTTATGTTCCAGCATATTTAAATGTACTTTGGCATGGTCAATGCATCCGGGAGTTATTTTTTAATAAATTGTTAAATAACTACAACTGACAAGATTTAATGAGTTATATTTTTAGGTGCCCTCATGGAGACAAGTGGCCATTTTAGAGGAAGAGGACCAGTGATCCATCCTAGAAGACGTTTGCCACCGTGGTCAACTCGAGCCCGCCGACCACGCGGTGTTCACATCGCGTCATACCATAGCCCTGTTGAGTCATCTGAGTCCAACTCAGATGACTCAACACAGCCTCCCTCACACGTTTGGGAGACTCCACCTGCCAATCCAATCCCACAACCGCAACCTACTAGAGAAGAGATTGGTAAGGTTAACTACTGTTGATAACTGGATTAACACTGATTAACAGTTTTAATCATGTAGTTTAATCATGTAGTAGTACAATAGGCAATAATAGACATTTATTATTGTGAGATTTATATATTAATTTATACTTTCATACAGACATGGAGGCAACGATGGTGCCTATTGTAAACCAAGTTCAGAATAAATGGAAGCGGGGGCCCGCGAAGTGCACAGAGTTTGAAAAATTGCGAAAGCATGGGAAAATTCACTTGAAGATTAATGATGGAGAAACCGCACCTTGTTGTGAGAACGCGTCAATGTTTACGACACGGATAACATGGATATTAAAACATCATTTGGACATGTCATATGCTAGATGGAGTGACGTACCAAAGGCAGAGAAGGATGAGCTGATTGAACGGGTCCGGGTAATTTTCTCAAAACTTCGCTGACAATGCTAAAAGTGAACTTAGCATATATGTCTGGTAAATAACTACATTTTTTGTTATAAATATGTAGGGTGACTTCGAATTAGATTGGGAGCTGGATAATCATCGATTGGCAGTTACAAAACAGCTGCGAAAGAGGTTTAACGCCTTCCACCATGAGTTGCATAAGAAGTACATGGCTTATGGCAGCCATGAAGAAGCGTTGGCGTCTGGGACAACTTTGGTCGACAATCTCGTATGGGTAAAGCTATGTGGTCGATGGGGAAGTGACACGTTCAAGGTATGGTGTGGTTGTTTTCTGAACTTAGTTAGATAAGTAATACAATATATAGTGCTGTAGATTGGAGGTTGGCTGGTGGGATCACACGTGTAGTAGTACTAAGAATGGTTGTTTTTGGCCAGAAAATGTCAGCCCAAAATCGGGAGAACCGGAAGAGACTCAATACCAATCACACTGCAGGGCGTAAATCGTTTGTCCGGATCCTAGAGGAGAAGGTAATATTTCCATAGTTTGGGTGGGATATGCTATAAGCGGTACGTAAAATAGATTCAGCTTTGCTAGAGCTAGCTGTGGTAGTCAAAACAAGCATTGTTTGAGTAACGGAATATATTTTAGAATAATCATCTTTCGTATACAAAGTGTATATTCGATTGATACATGTCATATGCACAAATTTGTAGAGGGCTGAACGAGCCAACTTGGTGGACTTCTACAAGGAAGTTCGTTGGTCGAAGAAGAACAAAAAATTTGTGACGCCTACCACATAAGACATACATGTGCGTGTTGAGAAATTACATTCAGCCACTACTACTTCTTGGTTAAATTTTTGTTCCAAAAGTGATAAACAAATCAACGCCATAGGACCACTTAAAACAAATCTTCTCTAACCATGTGCAGAAATCCATGGTCTCCAAGATGTCTGAGTTAGAACCTTCCCAACGTACTGAGGAGGCAGCGGCAACAGTCTTCAGGGAGGTCCTTGGAAGTCGACCAGGTTATGCACGAGGGCTAGGTGAGATGGTGATACCAGAGACTACTAGAGTTCGTGACCGGGAGCGAGATCAACGATACTTAGATTTAGTGGCCAAACATAAGGGAGATGCAGAGATGCACAAAGCTGAAATAGACGAGATGAAGGAAAGGTTGAACAGAGTTTTGGATAGACAGAATGAGATGGAGAGGATGATGACGACATTTATTGCCGAATTCCCTTCTTAGCTCACTGACTCTCTTCGGAGGTCTCAGTGAACAAGATACAATCAGTAGATTTTTGGGTGGGATCTTTTTGAGTATTTTGGGTGCATTTTTGGTAGAGAGATGGTGGCTGAGCAGTTTTTGAGCATTGGAGGTTGAAGATATAGTGTTTTGTGATAACTAGAATAACCTCGATGCAAACTAGTGTCATTTGATATGAATCATGTACATCTTTTTTGATATGAGAGGATCTGCCGATCTAGTAATATGGATGTTGCTTTTTTGGCAAATATGGGTTTTGGGGGGGACACAACAGGCTGTGTTGTAATGGTAACGAGGTATGATCGTTAGATTTTGGTACCCTATATTTTCCTGAAATGCAGTGATATAAATTGTGACTACTGGCATGCTATCTAACTTCTGTATAATGTTGTTATACAGGCACTTCTGATGGGCAGACTTGGGTTAAATTGGGAAACCCAAGTTGTGGTTAAGACTGAGGTGGGAGAGATGGACGTTTTCAAGTTGTATTTAAGATGCATACTTGGGGAAAAGGCCAGTGTTTTCCTTTGGGGTGCATTTCAGGTGCGGTTGTTTTTCATGTTATATAGATTAAGAATATATTATAAGACATAACCCAAAGATGAAATTAAGCATGTTTCTGTTTGATATTTGTTTGCAAAAAAACCACCTCCATCACATATCTTCCCTATCTTCCAGACTACATACAATAGTGTCAATATATGCTGATGATATTTGAACTATCACAAAATAAATTATAGTTATTTTGTAATTCCATGATAACAATCAAGTATTCTGATGATATACTTGTCATAACTATAACTAGAGTTTTAACATGCTACATGCCGTTTGTGGGGGAATTTTTGAATGTAGGGGCAGTAGAGTGTAATAGACATCCTGCATGATGTCTACAAAGTTAGATAGAAGCAGTAATTACTCTGCCATAGGGTGTTCATAGGTACATCAAGACTAATATTAAATCATGGACAAATTAGATAGGAAGGAATACTCACCAGTGCCAAATTTCAGTCTGTTTTCTTGTGAAAAATGACTACAGCAACTTTCAGATTATAACTATCCATCCTCAGTGCCAGGATATATCAGCATATATGCTGAAATCAGTCCACAACTATAGACCACCTTTATCAGCATATATCAATCTAATGTCAACAACAAACTAAAATTACCCAATGCCATTAATTGATGGTATATATAGTAATTTATCCATGCTGGAAGAGAACAAAAAGGCCTTCTCAAAAATTGAATAAAACTAGTCAACTAGTTTCCACACTCCGGGGACCAAATACATGAAAAATCCTACAAACCAACCTGGGGAATGCTGAGTGGAAGTTGGGAATTACAATATATGCACTAACTTCTAACTAGTATGTCAATGGATTTGCATATATACCATTATATATATATATATATATATATGCATAGGTGAGGTATATATTTATATATATATATATATATATATACCTCCACTCAATAAAGAAAAACTTCAAGAAATATCATGTAAAAGTGACATCCCTCATTATTGGGTAAAAAACAACATAGACATTCAAAAATTAATTAAAATAAAAAGGGAAAAGGAAGCTGGCTAGCTAAATAAGAATGAAGGGAGCCAACTAGCTAATTATGTACAACATAGCCACACTGAGTTGTATTGTGGGTAACATTACATATTGGATACCCTGGGAATACAGACCTGAAGCTAGCTTAGCTTAATATTATTTCCTCAAATGAATTGATATTTGAAGGGTTATTGACAAGATCTAGACAGAGAGAGAGAGAGATGTGTAAATTTGTCCATGATTTAATAATACTAAGTAGTACTGAGATACAAACAAAGAACAAACTCATAGATGTTATCATGAGGATATTCATTTAATTAATTGTGTAAATTAAAAACAAGATCTCTGCATATTCCACAGCTATTTTATCACGAGGATAATCATGTAAATCTGATCCTTTCAGTGCCCATCTTTACCCCAAGGTCCAGGGGAATTTTTGAGTCAGCTTTCTGAGTCTTTTATGCCACAATATTAGTTCTATCAGCTTACCATAGATCGATTAATTTCATTACTTCTCTGTAGATCAAATGGGCAAAGTATCATTGTTACAAGACCAGTAATGGTAAATATAATGATATACCATTAGTGGGACTGGGGCTAATGATACCATGAATCTACAGAGAGAGAAGTCATGTTAAGTGCATGTCATGTAGTATATATATATATAAGCAACGAAAGGATGTATGTCATACGGTTATATTCAATGGTTATATTCAAGTGGTTTCATCTCACTAATGATATATGTTAAAGATGTATTACACTAAGATGCAGGGTTGTAACCCAGATGCAAAGGCTGATTAATGTACACAAAAGGAAAAAATATGCTGCTAGTGTGTAGTCGGGAAAGTAGATGCAGTACTTATGTTGGTGGAGATCCAGTAGTCATGCATGCGGCAACAAATATCATATATAACTAAGACTTGTGTGGGCATATGGACTGAAGGAGAAAGCTACAGGTCATTGAGTCAATGTCTGTTTGTGAAATAGGGTATCATTCCTAACTGCTCAAGCCATAAATCTTTCTACATGTCTATATCCAATATGCACCGGACCAGAATTATATAGTGGCTTCTGCCTTTGTTAAAATGACATGATGTACACCTCTTGGGGGGCTATGCTGTTGATATGAACTGCTTTAGATATTTGATGAATGAATCATGATCATCTCTGTCTATTGTCTCATGATGATGGTTTATTTAATATAGAAAAAGGAATCATGTCTTTCTATATATGTATATAGCAATTGGGTGAGCAGGATCATCATTCTCAACTTGATGCTATATTATACTAGATGACTACTATGCATTGACTAGTGTCATAATTAGTCGGTTAAATTTGCATCCAGATTGCAAATATAATTATAATTGAATTTGTGTGTTTAAGTCATAATAAGCCCACATATATATATGTTTGTTTAATTATAAAGTATGTACCATCCCAGATTGACGTTACCACTTGGGTTTTAATGCAAATATATATTGCAAAATTATAACATATATGTTAAAACAAACATATATGTATTTGGGGTATGTACGTAAAATTGTGCCAAACGTAGTGCAACAGGACAGTAGCAATTTAAGTGCCCACTAATGGGTTTTTTCCCACGCTAATACGTCCACGTTTTGGGCTGAAATAGCACTGTAAAAATATCCCTATTGCGGCGAAATGGGAACGACACCCCAGCATCCCAATTACAGCGCGTCGAACAAACAAATCGCTGGAAAACAGGTCTATTGCCGCGAAAAAAATGCCGTTGCAAGAGTCAGACGTTGGGTCATACACATTTCCGTCGTATGCTCACATCGTAGGTAAATAGCTTATTGCGGCAGAAGAAATTAAATCCCTCAATAGACATATTGCGGCAGACTCTAGTTTGGTCGAGACAGCAAATTTCCAGCGATAGAGGCAGATTTTACGTCGACATCCATCGCGACTATAAATCGTAATTACGGCGATTACTGAGACGCCGGCGAGAGGCGAAGTTAATTGCGTCGACTTATTCAATATTTTGCGTCGCAATAAATTGACGAAAGCAATTGATTCCGTCGATAAGTTGGCATGTCGTGACACGCATTTGCCGCGATAATTTCAGTTTTCGCGGTGAAATCTTTTCGCTGGAACAGGAACACCAGTTGCGGCGATTTTCACATCTCGCTGACTGTCATAAAAAAAATGCACTTAATCTCAACCAACGTGTGGCGTTTTGCTTATCGTCGAGAGCGAGGACTGCAGCGAATTGGGGGGATAATTGCGACGAAAACTGGCGCTGAGAAAGGCCTGTTTTCTTGTAGCCTCCTTGTAGCTCTCTGCAAAGTCTACCACCTCTCAAACTTGAATTGACTTTCATTTGATCCAATTCTAAGTGCAAATCAAAGCCTCAATAATGCTAGTGGATAATGAACTCCGAAATATATCTAATATGCGCCTTTTGGTGCTAAATGTGTACTCTGAGGTTATGATAGAGATAAGGATGACCAAAATACTGTAGGTCATCTCTCTAAGGATGGGATACTTGACAGAATGTACCTTCCACCATGATAAGATATCAAATTCCTCCACATAAGGGTGTACTTCAGCCCACAAGTTCTTTCCAAGTCTAATTGGCCATCTAAGATGCGGTGGATGGTTGAACATCTATATTAACCCTCTGAATGTGGCAAACTCATCATACAACCTATTGAGAGTGTCCTTCACCCTTAGCACAAGTTGATTCGTCCATCCCTTCCAGCTAGTGCTTTCCAAGCCATACACTATTCCATCAATTTTGTACCGTGAGTTATGAACAATAGCCATTGTCCGTAAAGTAGGATCAACATTTCTAATATTTTATCTAATTGCTCTTTCACTTGACGAACTTATTGATATTATTTATTGGCTATTACATATAGAGATCTAGAAATGGTGCATGTCACATCATCAAAAAGCCTTAGAATATCTAAACAAAACCTTGATATTTTCCAAATCAAAATTGTTGGGCTGCCCGAATCTCCCTTTGTTCTCTTCAAAGTGGTGGACATATTGCATATCCTCATCACCCATGGCATCAAAGACGTTTCTATATTGTTTGGTTGTTTCCAACATGAAGAAGGTTGAGTTCTATCTTATAGCAACATCAAGGCACAACATCTTCAATCATTCAATGCTCACAGCACAAACAAAGATTTTGAATTTCTTAAGCCTAGCAGGCGAAGATCTTACAAATCTCGCCGTAGTTCTTACTCTTGCAACCGACTCATGAATCGGTTAAAGTGTTAGTCATAATAAGATTGAGGATATTTATACAACATCTAACATGCAAAGACTCACCAACCAATATAGACATATTTTCCTCTCTAACCTTATTCTTCATATACTCAAGTATGATATCTTTAGACGAAGCATTGTCAACCATTATTGTCACTACCTACTCCAAACCCTATTCCTTTATTCTAGACTCCACCACCTTCCCACTAGAGTCACCTTTGTGATTTGCAATTTAGCAAAACTTAATAATATTTTCGTGTAACCGCCAATCACTATCTACAAAATCAACATTCAAACACATGAAGTTCATGTTTTGGACTGATGTCCATGTATCAATGGTGAGACAAACTCTTTGACCCTTCAATAAATTTCTTAAAAGATATTTCTCTAAACTATGTAATTTAAGAAGACCTTTCACTCTTGTGTTGCGAGAATAAATATTAAACCTATGTTTTAAGTTGTTAGCAAAGGCTTGGAATCCTTCGCCGTCCACAAACCAAGCTAACAATCTACTGGTCTCGGATTCACTTTAGAAGTACCATCAATATTAAGTTTGAGTTTCCAAATTGGAGGGAGAAACCATTTGATCAAATGGGGTTAATAGCCAAAGTAGGGATGTTGAAAGTGTTGAGGATTCGAGCATTAGATATATCAAATTACGATCTCTAAGCTACCCAGCTTGAGATGCTATGGACAACATGCTGCCCCAACTCCCAAGGTACCTAGCCATGATCCATCCCTTCAAATTTTCTCTGTTTCTAGCCAACCAAAGCTCCTAAGAATAATGGACTTTCTTTGCAAGATGTTTATTTGAAGTCATATTTTTACGAATATAATTTGAATTTTTTGTTAAAATATACACTTTTCTCGTATTTCTCTGATTAATTCTTGTGCTATGTATTAGAATTGATTGATTACACATTCGAGTATTGTTATCAATAACAATTTGTTTTACTATTTCAAATATAATGTACGTATTAAGTCCGTTCCAAGGACTAGTTAGTTATTAGATACTAATTCTTTAATAGAACTAAATATTATAATGTGTTTTATACTGAAAGATCCAAGTTTATCGAGAAATTCTTTTTGAGATTGAATTAATTTTTTATTTCAAGTTTTTTTTATTAAATCTGGTACATTTGGTTACCAAACCCATCTCAATTAATCATTACAACTTTTTCAAATTTCAACATTAAATATAATAAAAATTTAACTTTTCAGATTCCAAAATAATAATAATATTAAAAAATAATATTATAATAATATTTAATCATCTCAACTAAACTGATCAGTTCAATATCTAAACGCACTCAAGTACCAATTAAGATCATTTACAACTAATCTTAGAATTTTGCTATTTCCAATGTCAAAAAGGCTAATTGCACGAATACGTGCATGTTTTGCGTTGAAGTTGTTTATTGGCATTAAACAACCACTTTTGAGCACCTGATGATCACATACACACAGATATATATATATATATATATATATATATAGCTAGACTTATAGTTGTTCCAAAGTGTTAAATCATAGAAAGCATTCTAGGTGTTTGTGAAAAGTTTCAACAGAAAAATAGAGAGCAACACTTTTCGGTGAAATTCTTCTTGATTTTTCCCTATCAATCATGTACAACCAGAGTATCACTTTATACACCAAGTACTGACAACTCAGAATATTCCTCCTAATAAGCATATGACACGTGTCCATAAGTTGTTACAAAAGTAGTGTACTGGAAGTTACAGAGTGGCTAGCAGTGAAGCTATTATTCTGAGTTGTGCGCCTTGCCACTATCATCTGAGGAACAGCTAGCGGTGTAGCTGTTCTGCTGAGTTGCGCTCCTTTCATTATCATTTGAGGTGCAGCTAGTTGTATAGCCTTTAATACCCTCCCGCGAGTCAAGCGGCACTGATGTAATGGTGAGGCTTGACTGTAGTTGCTGAAATCTGACTGCTGAAAGTGGTTTAGTAAGGATGTCAGCTATTTGATCCGTTGCTTGAGATGAGGAGACCTAAAGTGTTTTGGTAGCAACCATTTCCCTCACAAAGTGGTAATCAAGATCAACATGCTTAGTTCTAGAGTGAAGCACAGGGTTGACCGAAAGATAAGTAGCTCCTAAGTTGTCACACCATAGGATGAGAGGATTTTTTTGGAAGATTCCAAGTTCCTTGAGTAAGGATTGCAACCATAAGATCTCACATGTTGCATTAGCAATTGATTTATACTCAGCCTTGGTAGAAGACCAGGCTATGGTTGGTTGCTTCTTTGAACCCCAAGATATGAGATGAGACCCAAAATAGACACAAAAACCACTCGTGGATCGACGATCATCAAGGCATCCAGCCCAATCAGCATAAGAAAACGCAGATAAAGTATGTTGTGATGATGAGGTAAAATGCAAGCCAAAGGACTTAGTATGCTGAAGATATCTTAAGATTCTTTTAACAGCCTGCCAGTGGGGCAGGCGTGAACTATGCATGTATTGACACACACGGTTGACAGCATAGGAAATGTTTGGACGTGTAAACACCATATATTGTAAGCTCCCAACTACACTCCGATATATAGATGGGTCCTCAAAGGAGCAACCATCCAAGGCCGTAAGTTTCATAGAGGTGGACATTGGAGTAGAGACTGACTTAGACTTATGCATATTAGTTTTCACAAGGAGATCATGCATATACTTTGACTGAGAAAGAAAAAGACCCGACGAGTCACGGCTAACTTCAATACCAAGAAAAAAATGTAAATTACCTAAATCTTTAACAGAGAAATGTAGACTCGGGGATTTAATGAATTCAGCAATAAGCAAACTACTAGAGTCAGTTACAATCAAATCATCAACATAAACAAGTATATACATGCAGCCTATAGAGTTTTGAAAAATGAACAGAGATTAGTCTGACCGAGACCCATGAAAACCAAGTGACATTAGTCTGTCGCTTAGTTTAGCAAATCAGGCCCTAGCAGCTTGTTTTAAACTGTAAATGGACTTTCGAAGCTTACAGACAAGAGAAGGTTGATCTGGATTGACGAACCCTGGCGGCTGCTGCATGAACACGTCTTCATCAAGGTCTCCGTGGAGGAAGGCATTCTGGAAGTCCAATTGGTGGAGAGGCCAGTTGGAACTGACAGCAAGAGAGAGGAGAAGTCTAATTGTGGCTGGTTTCACTACATGGCTAAACGTCTTAGAGTAATCCAGGCCTGGTTGCTGATGAAATCCCTTGGCCACAAGGCGAGCCTTGTGGTGTCCCAGGGATCCATCAGCATGACGCTTGGTTCTCAAAACCCACTTGGACCCAAGGAGATTATAATGAGGAGAAAATGGGACGAGATCCCAAGTGTGATTTTGGAGTAGAGCCCGAAACTCTAGATGCATTGTAGCCCTCCACTCAGAGTATTTAGAGGCCTCAGTAAACAAGGTAGGTTCCTCTGGAATAAAAGCAATTCGTGAAGGAGTAGTGGAGGTTGTGAGAGGCAGAGTCGGTTTGGGTGGAGGCCACGGGATAGTACCATCTGAACGAATTTTTGGACACTGGATTTGTGACTTGGACCTGGTGACCATGGGGTGAGACGGGCGCACGGTTGATTAGGTGACTGAAGATGGGGACGAGGATGAAGTAGAGGACGATGACTGAGAGTGATTTGGGTACACAGGGGAATCGAAGGAAGGAGACGAAGCCCTAGAGTCATGAATGGGCGAGAACACACGGACGGGCTGAGTTGAACTAAGGGTTGTAGAGGAGCCCATAGGTAACGACACATTGGAAGGAATGGAGGTGGATTCGGTATGGGCTAGTATGGGAACACGAAATGTAGAGGGTGGCCCAGATGAAAAAGGTTAAGTCTGAGGGGAGGATATGGAACTGGGTTGAGAGGAGAAAGGGTATTGGTTTTCAAAGAACTTAACATCCCTAGAGATGTAAGTACGACCCGTTTCCAAATTAAGGCAAATGTAGCCTTTGTGATCTAAGCTATAACCGATAAACACACACGGCTTGGAACGAAAATCAAGTTTGTGTTTATTGTAAGGTCTTAAGTTGGGCCAACATAGAGAACCAAACACCTTAAGTAAGGAATAGTCGGGTGTTTGGCCCATGAGAGTTTCATAGGGGGACTGATTATTTAGGACCAGTGTGGGCAAGCGGTTAATGAGAAAAGTGGTCGTTTGAAAAGCTTTGGCCCAATATATGTAGGGCATGGATGCATGAGCCAAGAGTGCAAGGCCCGTCTCGACAATATGTCAATGACGGCACTCAACTGTGCCATTTTGTTGATGAGAGTATGGGCACGTAATACGATGGGTAATTCCAAGATTTTTAAAGATGGATGCAAGGGGGCGAAATTCACCCCTCCAATCGGATTGGACCGCAACAACATTGGTAGAAAAAGTGTTTGTGACGTATTGTAAAAAAGCAAGAACAATAGGAGTAACATTAGACTTAGATTGTAAAGGGAAAAACCAAATATATTTTGAGTAATAATCTACTATGGATAGATAAAACCTACAACTAGTTGAAGACAAAATCGGGGATGGACCCCATACATAAAAAAAAAAAAAAAAAAGAGCAAAAGGCTTGAGAGATCTTGTTGATGTTGGTGGGTGAGGTAAGGCATGGGCCTTGGCTTGTGCACACGCGGAACAGTCAGAAAGCCCATGAGATGAGGTGGGAAGCTGGAAATGTGAAATGGTCAGGGCAGGGATGCACGATGAAGGGTGTCCTAAGCGTAGATGCTAGAGTTGAGCTGTTGTCTGGGAACTAAGAAAAGCACAAGGGGGATTGGAGGCACTGGTGGTGGTTGTTGCAGAGGCGGAAGGCAGAACGTACAACCCTTGCTAAACGGGACCCCGAAGCATCACCATCTGAATACGAGAATCCTTCACAACAAAGAAAGTGGAATGAAACTCAAAGTAAGCATTATTATCTTGGCAAAATTGCCAAACCGAGAGCAAGTTACGAGAAATCAAAGGCACATGAAGGAGATGAGTTAAGAGATATTTGCCAGTAGGAGAAGAGAGATGAGCGGAGCGAATGTGTTGAATGGCCAGGGAGGAACCATCACCAATGTTGACTTGATTTGAGCCCTGGTAAGATGTTGATTCAAAGTTGAGATTGGTAAAATCTGGTGTAAAATGATGAGTGGCCGCCATATCTGGGAACCATGAGGTCGAGCTTGGAGCCATAGAAATAGTGGTGGAATTTGCTGTTAAGGAGGAAGGTGTAGAAGCTTGATACGAGTGATCAAAACGGTGATAACATGCAATTGCAGAATGCCCCGATTTGTTGCAGACCTGGCACGTGGGTCGTGGATTTGACGAGTTAGGTGCGAGGAATGATGGTCCACAAGGGGAAGGGAACCTTCCTCTGCCAGAACCATGACCAAGTCGTTCCCCCTGTAAGAGTTATGGCTACCACGGTTTTGTGAATTAGGATTGAAAGAAGGGCGAGCTACGGTATTATGAGAAGAGAATGAGGGGGCAGAGAGTAGAGATTGAGTCTGATGCGAGAGACGAGATTCGTGAGTGAGCAGATAGCTATATAGTTGATGAGGTGAAAGAGGGTCTGATCTAGTGGTAAGAGAGGTGACTAATGACTCATAGTCAGAACCTAAGCCAGCAAGGAGATAAATGGAGAACTCTAAATCAAAGAGGGGATGCCCTACAACACCGAGTAGGGAGGTAAGATTTTTGGCTTTGTTGTAGTATTCTGAGATGGATTTTGAGCCTTTCTTAAGAGTGGCAAGTTGGTATTGAGTATGCATGATATGAGCAGATGAATGAGATGTGAAAAGACTTTTGAGTGTAGCCCACACTTCGTGAGAAGTTGAACACTCCAAAACTTGAGTGAGGAGCGATTCAAAAAGAGAGGAGTTAATAGCAGAAATTATTAGTTGGTCTTGAAGAAGCCACTGAGAATGGGCGGGATTGGGTTTGCCATTGAGGTTAGCTAGAGGCATGGGCAAGGTACCATCTACATATCCAAATAACTGGTGACCTTTCAAAAAAGGGACAATTTGTGCCTTCCAAAGAAGATAGTTTTCCATGTTGAGTTTTAATGTAATCGAATGTGTGGCTGCTGTGACTATGGAGGGTGGGACAAGAGGAAGAGAACTTGTTTCTGGGGATGCCATGAGTGAAGAGACGTGAGTCTTTCTAGGCTCTTGAATCATAGAAAGCATTCTAGGTGTTTGTGAAAAGCTTCAACAGAAAAATAGAGAGGAACACTTTTTGGTGAAATTCTTCTTGATTTTTTCCTATAAATCATGTACAACCAAAGTATCACTTTATACACCAAGAACTAACAACTCAAAATTTTCCTCCTAATAAGCATATGACACCTGTCCATAAGTTGTTACAAAAGCAGTGTACTGGAAGTTACAGAGCGGCTAGCAGTGTAGCTGTTATTCTGAGTTGTGCGCCTTTCCACTATCATCTAAGGAACAGCTAGCGGTGTAGTTGTTTTGCTGAGTTGCACTCCTTTCATTATCATCTGAGGCGCAGCTAGTTGTATAGCCTTTAATACAAAGCAACTCATTCGATATTCCAAAAGAAAAATAGCTACAGTAAAGGGAATTCGAAGCATGGCCTCTAGAGATCAAAATTCAAGTGACTCTAGTACTATTGTTCGAAGATCCGCAAATTACAAACCTACCATTTGGCACTATGATTATATATATACAATCATTGAAAATTGAATATGTGGTACATTTTTCTGTTTATATTGTTTATCACTGGTCTTAGAATTTATTGTATATATATTTTTGGATTATCGGTAATGAGCAGATATGAAAATTGGATTCTCAGGGGGTTTCATACACCAGAAAACTTGATGAACGGAAGGGAAAAGTGACTATGATGTTTCATAAAGTGTTGGAGCCTCCAAAGCAAGTTGATCCTGTTGATATCTTGCAAAGATTGGAGTGTCTTACCACTTTCAAGATGACATAAGAAGGATATTGAAGAAAATAGGCAATACTAGTACTCACAATGGTGATGTGTGTAAGAAGGAAAGTTTATATACCACATCTCTTGAATTTAGACTGCTAAGGCAAAACGAATATAATGTTCCTCAAGGTAAAGTGGTATACAACATATGATCGAGTTGATTTTTCAATATATATATAACAAAGAGATCTTACGCACCACTGTCCTTGAACCATGATGATAATATTGATTTCAATTTTCAATATTTTTTTAATATATATATATATATATATACACACACATACATACATATGGAACCGTCACCCATCATTTAAAGTTAACAACGGGTGAGATTTGTTGATTGTAGAGATTTTTAATAATTTAAAGAATGAAAAGGGAAATTTCAAGGAATGTCATTGTAATGATATTGAGGGAATATTGGCTTTGTATGAAGCCTCATTCCTTTTGATGGAAGGTGAAAGCACCATGGAGGAAGCAAGAAATTTTGCAACCAAACATCTCAAAGAATACATGAACCAAAGCAATGATCAAAATCTTTGTGCAGGGGTGAACCATGCCCTGGAGCTTCCATTGCATTGGAGGATGCCGAGGTTAGAAGCAAGGTGGTTCATTGATGTATATAGGAACAGGGAAGATATGAACTCTATCTTGCTTGAGCTTGCATAATTGGATTTCAACATGGTACAAACAGTCCATCAAGATGACCTAAAAGAAGGGTCAAAGTAATAATCATTATTATCCTCATATTTTTTTATATGCATCTCAACAAGATTAACTATGAAGATCTTTACTTGATATACAATTCAAAAGATAGTAAAATGCATTGCTTGAGTTCTAAAATTGATATGGTTTTCTTTGGTTCATATAAAGGTGATGGAGACACACTAGTCTTGGAGACTTGAGTTTTGCAAGGAATAGGCTTCCTATGGACAGTGGGAGAATCATTTCAACCTGGATTTGGATATAATAGGAGAGTGTTAACAAAAGTCAATGCATTAATAACAACAATAGATGATGTCTATGATGTATATGGCACGTTGGATGAACTTGAGCTTTTCACTGATGCTGTTGAGAGGTTTGTATTAACCATTAATGGTATTACAAATCTAATGCTTCATATATATATATATATATATGATTTACCTTTAGTTTAATGTTTGTGGTTCCAGATGCGATGCCAATGCAACGGAAAAACTTCCTTATTATATGCAAACATGTTTCCTTTCTCTTCATAATGCCATTAATGAAATGGCTTTTGAAACTCTCAAGGAGAAAGGATTCAACAACATTTAGTACCTAAAAAAAGCGGTAAGACCTTGATTTCTAAATTCATAATCATTTCTTCACTAACATTGTTTTCTTGTATGTATTATATATACTTCCTCTAGCTCATTGCTCTAGCTCATCGGAGGAAAAGTGGTATTACAACGGTTATACACCAAGCTTTCAAGAATACATTGAAAATGCATGGGTTTCAATATCTGCACCAGTTCTACTGGTGCATGCTTATTTTGCTGTCACAAATCGAATAACAAAGGAATCATGTGATTTCTTGGATCAAGAGTATCCGAGTATAATTCATTGCTCATCAATGATTCTATGACTTATGGATGATCTTGGAACATCTACAGTAAGCAAACCATATATACTACCTTAACAATTTCATCAAGAAGAGCATTGCTATTCATAAGCCTACACACCACACCATAATTTTTTTTATTTTTTAAAGTTTTTTTTTAATTTTTTTTTTTGTTTTATTCTTTTTAAAACAATTTAATTATTCTACTCATCATTCATATACCACACATTTAGTAAGAGAAAAAAATTAAAAAAATCATAAAAAATATGGTGTGTGGTGTATGAGGCTTATGAATAGAATTTTTCATATATGTATATGTGAGTGTACATGTTTGTGTTTCTTATCTCATCAGGATGAGCTAGAAAGAGGTGATGCTCCTAAATCAATCCAATGTTACATGAATGATACCTCATGTGTTAGTGAAGAAGATGCTCGGGATCGAGTACATAAGGTCTCACATAAGGTCTCTGATTAGTGCAACTTGGAAGAAGTTTAATAAAGAACACACTGTTACTTCACCCTTCTCAAAAACGTATATCCTTGCAAGGAGGGCCTAATGCATGTACCAACATGGAGATGGTCATGGTACGTAGTGCAGAATCTGAAACTAAGGATCGCGTGTTAGCATTGCTAATTCATCCCATTCCTCTGCCTAAGAATACTGATACATAGAAATACGTGATTGAAGCTTTAAGTTCACAATTATTAGTCATAATAAATCACATAAATTTGGAGAATAGATCATCAAACATTAACAGCTCAGCTGTACTTCACTGATAATATCTAGCTGTTTAACACACTATAACACAATTACTTTTTAGTGACGGTTGAAAAATTGTGACAGTCCCCAAACCGTCACTAAAGACAGATGAGATTTTTTTTACGTTTCAACATATGGGAAATTTATGTTCGAACGTCACATATACGTTCGAACATTGTGGCTACTTACGTGCGAACGTGAAATGTTTTGGCACCAACATTCGAACGTAAAATGTTTTGCGCCAACATTCAAACGTCAATTACTAACGTTTGAACGTTAATTGTAAATTTAAATTAAATATGACTCTAATTTAAAAATTATATAGTTTTTATAGTGCATAATTTGTGAACAAGTCTAAAAAATTGACTTCTATATATTTATATATACACAATTTGTAATATATAAATATATATTTATGTTTATATACATTGAAGTACAGTGATTTAGAATTAAAGATGGAAAATATAACATTAAAGAAGATTGAGAATTGAAATTAAAAAACCATAGAAATATTAAACAATATTTTTCTTTACATATAATAAAAAGCAAAATACAAAATATGATCGAATTTCTTAAACAACACTCAGATGATAGCGTTGTTCATGAAATTCGAACTTTGTACCTCCTCAGTTAAGGTATCAACCTTGTCGTTGAGGGTACCTACATAATGAGCGATCTCGGAGATAGACGCCTCTATAGCCACAAGCGATCGATCGATTTTATGCGCAGTCAGCTGTGAGATCACTGCATCAACCCAAGCAGGTCGCGCATCTCCCGCAGATGTACTCGGCGGCTGCTGACTACTACTCCCCATATGACCTGGCTCAGCCTACGTCGGAGGAACTAGATCCTCTACAGGGGTGGTTGACGTCCCCTCGCATGTCCAATGCTACGTCAATGTGTGGTCATGTCGAGGGGGCTCATCTGATCTTTGACCTGCTCCTCTGGCTGGGTTGGCACTCCCTGTGCAAGTAATAGCTGGCTGATCATGACACCGTACGGGAGATTATCCGTGAAAACGATGCTGGCCTCGTAAAGGATCCTCTCAAAGATGTGCAGTGGAAAATCTATGGGATCTCCACGTGCCACTCATATCAAAAACTGTGCCCGAAGCCAACTAAATGTGGTTTTACGTGCCACAGGATCTACCTTTGTTGCAACAATAAAGTGCAACATGTGGAAGAAAGGTAGCAGATGGTTCTAGTTGAAGGCATTCTTCCTCTCGATCTACATGATGTCCCTCTCGGTGAGGATGTAGAAATCCTGGTCTCGGTCATCATCTTGAGCCTTGAGGCCAGTATCCTTGGCCTCTAACTGGTCTGCATCTCTGGTTGATGCTGGCTCAAATGGGCGGCCAGTAGATGATGCAGAAGTACCTACATTCTCACGGGGTATAGCATTTACAGATGTCTCAACTCCTCGATGAATCCCGAGGTGCTCGGCGATGAAATCTGGTGAAATCTCAATGGACACACCGCATACAGTCATAGTGTGAGAGGATGTGTCCTGAGGCATGTCGCACATTCCCATATAGAACTCCTGAACCATTTAGGGGTATACCTTCCCCCTTAATGTGCAGATATTTCCCCAGCCTCTACTGACGAAAACATCTCTCATGTTCGTCTACTGACGAACTCATTAATTAGGACCTCTCGCTCTACCATAATAGTACGAGCCCCATTACGAGCAGTGATCTAAGTGGCTCCTTCCCTCTCTTGTCTCCTAGTATGCAGAGAATGAGCCATATCCTAAAAATAGAAAAGGAAAAAAAATTATTTACATTGTTGCATTTTTTGTGTTAATTTTAATTAACGTTTGAATATAGTAAAATAAACGTTCGAACGTTAAGATAAAACTTTCGGACGTGTATTCTTTACATTCGCACGTAAAACACATACGTGCGAATGTATAACATACACATTCGAACGTAAGAAGTAAAAGAACGTTTGAGCGTTTCACCAAGACGTTCAAACATACGACGTTTCAATTACATAGCCGTTAAGGCTTCTATGTTCGAACGTGTATTGTTTTATATTCAAACGTTATTTTTCATAAACTTTTAATCCAAGCGTTTAATTATAATGTCCAAACGTACTACTTTTTAAATTTATTTGTGCTTCAACGTTTGGACGTTCATCTTTTACGTTTGCACTTAAAACCCACACATTCGAGCGTATAACATAAACGTCTGACCGTACGTCATTTAAATTTATTTACTTCTTACATTCGAACATGTATGTTATATGTTCGCACGTATGTGTTTTACGTGCGAAGGTAAATAATGCACATTCGAACGTTTTATCTTAACATTCGAACGTTTATTTTACTATGTTAGAACGTTAATGCAGAGCAGCTTAAAATTAACACAAAAGCTGCATCAATGTAAATAATTTTTTTTCCTTTTCTGTTTTCAGGATATGGCTCATCCTCTGCATATTAGGAAACGAGGGAGGGAATGAGCCACTCAAGACACAGCTTGTATCGGAGCTCGTACTGTTATGGTAGAGCGAGAGGTCCTGATTAATGAGTTCGACGAACTCATATGGGAGCAGACGAACCTTAGAGATGTTTTCGTCAGTAGAGGCTGGGGAAATATCTACACATTGAGGGGGACGGTATACCCCTCAATGGTTCAGGAATTCTATATGGGGGATGTGGGACATGCCTCAGCACGCATCCTTTCACACTGTGACTGTACCCGGCGTTTCCATTGAGATTTTACCAGATGTCATCGTCGAGCACCTCGGGATTCGTCGAGGAGTTGCGACATCTGCACACGCTACACTCCGTGAGGATGTAGGTACTTATGTATCATCTACTGGCCGCCCATTTGAGCCAGCATTAGACAGAGATGCAGACCAGTCAAAGGCCGAGGATACTGGCCTCGAGGCTCGGGATGATGACCAAGACGAGTATTTCTACATCCTCAACGAGAGGGACCGCATGCAGATCGGGAGGAAGAACGCCTTCAACCAGAACCATCTGCTACCTTTCTTTTGAATATTGCACCTATTTATTGCAACAAACGTGGATCCTGTAGCACATAAACCCACATTTAGTAGGCTTCGGGCACAGTTTTTTATACAAAGTGGCACGTGGAGATCCCATAGATTTGCCACTACACATCTTTGAGAGGATCCGTTACGAGGTGGGCATCGTCTCCATTGATAATCTCTCATACAGTGTATAAATAATAAAAGTAACAAAAGAAGAAATTTACCTAGCTAGTCTGAGATGTCGCTAAAGAAGCATGAGAGAAAAAAGCATGGGTGAATAGCCCAAGAACACGGGGAAGGACTTTGATCTGTAACTTTTGATATTTCTAATCTTGGATGTTTGATATTTTAACATGAAACAATAATATTGGGATATTCAATTTTCTATCATTCACGATATTAAATAATAATAGTTCGAAAACATACCTCTCTTTATTAAAATTTGATGGTGAATCTGACTTGATTATGAGAAGGATCACCCTTTCAATTTTACCTCTGAGTGTCTCCCGATAGGTAGAGACACAATTATGTTGTAAGTGAAAACCCTTAAGTCTCTTAGTGCTTAAATATACTTCTGGCCATCATGAAATCTAAAAGTATTTGTGTCCCACTATAACTCATTAATTGAGAGATATATTTGAACTAATATAAACTCATACAGATAACGTTGTGTAAGACTTTGAGTTTTAATAAAACTCTTACATTTTCCCACTTGGCCCATACACCCATAAAACAACATTTTATGTTCACGAGCTTATTATAAAAAAGTAACCATACTATGCACTTTCATTTTCAGAATAGTTTCCTAACTCAAAATCCATTACTTGAGTTCCGTAATATCAATGTCAAATCAAGTACTAATGCGAGTCATGGTTGTTCTTTGTTATGTAACTAACAAAATTTCTTCCATGTACTACAACACTTATAACTTAATTCAACATGATCTTTAATTGTGACAATTAATGGTAATACTATGATGCTTTGGGTTCCACTTCATGTCTTTTTAAGATATTATCTTGTTATTATTCATCCACACCATTCAATGAATATATAAAGTGGAAAGACAAGACAATAGAAACAACCATAATAGATATCTCTCAATTTTCAGTAAGAAGATACTTAACATATCAATGATCTTGTTAACATGTTCAAGTCATGGGTATAGACATAAGACCCAGCTTTTTAACAAGTTCTTTAAACCATAGTATTGATATATTATATGGACATTATTTGTTTATATACATTTTCCTTGAACTCGGATATTTAAAATTTCATTAAATATCCATTATATTGGAGAAAAACGTAAATATGAGATATTCTTGCAATACATTCCACTACAAGATAAAATTTTTTTGGGGACGAATCATTTCATCCCAAAACATACCATTTTAGTCTCAAAAATGTTTTTGAGATGAAAACAATTCGTCTTTAAGTTGTCTAAAAAAGCCCGTCTCAAAAGCTTTTTGGGGACAAGATTTGATTTTCATCCCAAAAAAATACTTTTAGGGACGAAATTGGGCCTTACCAGTTGTTGTTAGAACAAGAATTTTTTTCTAAGACGAAACATTTTCATATCACAAACCCATTCAAAAGGAAATCCTTCCGTTCAAACAAACTTGAACAGTTTGAACGGTAAAGAAACTTGATTCGAACGACCGAATAGATTTGATCCTGTTCGAACAGACAGAGTGTGGTCTATTCAAACAGAAAAATTGTTGTTTGAACACAATTATTATGAACGATTACTGCCAATTTGAATATAAAACAACTAGGTTTTACAATTTGAACAGACTAGATTTTTCTCAGGTTGTTCAAATGGTTTTGTTTTCGGTCTGAACGCAAGGTAAAAAGATTTACCATTCGAACTGAGTATTTTTTGTTCGAACATTACTCATGATACAAAATTGATTTCAATTAAAAAAACGATACTAATATTAAATAATATAATTTTAATATCACATTTGTTCAAATGTTCTGAGACAGAATAATAAAAAAAAATTAAAGAAAAACAAGTTTTAGGATTGTGGTGGTCGCATAGAGTTTTGGGACATGGTTGATTGCCATTGTTCAAAAACTTTTTGGGATTGAATCTCCAGCTTCTTCTGCATGTTTTCTTCTAATTTAGCCTCTAAATCTGCTGCTTGATCTAATCGGGTTAGCAACTATTTTTCCTTAGACCTCAAATGTTCTATCTCAAGTATTGCTTCCTTTAATTCCCGAGTTTTGTCATTCGATCTGACTTGAGAAGAGGATGATGATGTTAATGACGGATTCACGCAACGTCCTAGGTATATGTGACAAGGTATAATATATAACTATAGATTATATCTAATATTTGATATAGGCATACGTGACTAGGTATAAGTAATTAGGTTATATGATATATATATTTAATTATATAAGTTGTTATGCTTCAATTATATATATATATATACATACATTCATCGATGTATGAGAGAGCTTTAATTGAGTTGAGATAAGTAATATATTATTACCCTCATGTCTTTACATCAACGATAAGCGATAGCATTAGATAATGTTTCTTGCCATTACTAAGAACCTTTCAACAACATTGGTGAAAAGTCCAAGTTCATCCAAGAAAAGTTCAAGTTCATCCAGAGTGCCATATACATCATACACATCATCTACTATCGTCATCAGCGCATACAACTTTGTTGCCATTTTCCTCTTATATCCACATTGATGTTCCCATTGACCATAGGAAATTCTCCACCACCCGATCCGGCCCTGTCAAAGCTCATCTCATCAAGGCTATTGCTCCTCCACCATATTTGGATGAGGCAAATAACTTTTGATATTTCTTATCGTGGATGTTAGATATTTTAACATGAAACAATAATATTGGGATCCTCAATTTTCTTTGTTTCACAATATTAAATAATAATAGTAAGAAAGCGTACCTCTCTTTATTAAAATTTGATGGTGAATATGACTTGACTATGAGAAGGATCACCCTATCAATATTACCTCTGAGTGTCTCCCGATGAATAAAGACACAATTATGTTATAGGAGAGAACCCTTAAGTCTCTTACTGCTTAAATACACTTCTGGCCAACATGAAATCAAAAAGTATTTGTGTCCCACTATAACTCATTAATTGAGAGATATATTTGAACTAGTATAAACTCATACAGATAACGGTGTGTGAGCCATTGAGTTTTAAAACAACATTTTCTGTTCATGAGCTTATTATAAAAAAGTAACCAAACTGTGCACTTTCATTTTCAGAAAACTTTCCTAGCTCAAAATCTATTACTTGAATTCCGTAATATCAATGTCAAATCAAATAATGCGAGTCTTGGTTGTCCTTTGTTCTGTAACTAACAAAATTTCTTCCATGTACTACAACACTTATAACTTAATTCAGCATGATCTTTAATTGTAACAATTAATGCTAATACTATAATGCTTTGGGTTCCACTTCATGTCTTTTTAAGACATTATCTTGTTATCATTTATCCACACCATTCAATGTATATATAAAGTGAAAAGACAAGACAATATAAATAACTATGATAGATATCTCTCAATGTTCAGTAAGAAGATACTTAGCATATCAATGAGCCCGATTGTGGGCTTTAGAACCGGATTTTGAATATTGTTATTAATCAATATTTGCCAACGTTATCTCTATGTTATTATGTCTCTTTCTCAATTTCAATCCTTTGCTTCTTTAGATTGACTAGCCACCATAATAATTGCATTGCAAGTTTGTTCGGCATCAAAAACTATGTCCGTACTTTTAACCTACCTAGGTTGCTGGTGTTGTGTTGTACTTGCTTTATAATTTGTATATTCCATATATTGATCCAATTATTTATTCCTATTTACAAGAAAAAATATATTATGGCATAATTTGATTTGAAAGAGAAATTTTAAAATTTGAATCTTACAAATCAAATCTTACAAGAAAAATGTCCTTTACCGGCAATTTATAAATCGATGCAAAACAAATCACTGCAAATAGACATCATTTGCAATGATTTTCTACTCGCCGAACGTTTTTAACACCAAACTAGTGTTTCTATCTAGGACTTCAGTTAAAAAGTTCTTTGCAGCGATTGTTTTGGTTTTAGCAGCAAATGTGTGCACAGGAAAAGGTTTTTAACTTGTTGCGACACTGTAATTTACGTCGGGATTGATTCTGGAGCACCAAAACACGAAAATAGATAAATTTCCCCCCACAGCCTGTTCTTCTCCACTTTGAAAAAACCCAAGAAATACGAAAACCCACTTCGCCAAATATGTTCCCGGTACTTCCACCTCATGTTTATGCTAACGATCACTCCTACTTGCGACGGACGGAACGCCACTTGAAGGCCTCACTGCTGAAACTCCTCTGTTCACCTTCGGAGTCCCATTTTCCCACGCTCTTCTCTAGCTCCCCCTATAATTTGATATTCCACCATGGATAGCCCACCTGCAACTTAAAGTTCCTCGTACCCCAGTTTACGTGCGGATTTCTGACTTCCCCGGTGGTATCGCCCCAATATTTCGAGTCATTTCCTGCCCCTTGAATTAGATTAGGAAATAGTGCCTCCATATTCGGCTGGGAACTAAGTTTTTGGGCTCTATTTCGTGAATGACCGAGGCTGATTTTTAGGGAATAAATTCCCTTTCAGGTATGTTTTTGGGGTCTAATTCTTCTATCAGAGAAACCTCCATGCATTTCTTATAGTGCTTCATATGTTTTTTGTTTGTTTGTACAATAGTTTTTTATCACCGTCAATCTGTAACGACCTGTCCCCGAGGGTCTGGAGAGTTAACTCATATCACGTAAAAATCATTTCCAAATAATAATTTTAAAAATAAACCAGAGTCTTCATAACGTATTAACCTATTTGTTCAATACAAATATCTATGTTCCTACATAAAGGCACGTTAGTGGCGTCTCATTGATATACATAAACTTTTCCACAAAGAATAGAAATATTCATTACTCAACATACCAAAGCCACATAAAATATCAATGCTACCAAAGACTCCCCAAAAGTCATTGTACCCTAAGGCACTTAGTCTTCTATGATCCACAAAACTTGCAAGTACTCTCTATTCCTGATTCTCAGCTGTTGCATCAAAACTATCTGAAACATATTATGGAGATAGGGGGTGAGTTATCCACAACTCAGTAAGCAGAGAACATATACTAGTATGTAAACATGAGCCATTTTTAGAAAGTTTGGTATGCAGAAATAAAACATTTCATTTTCATATACACATCTCAAAGCGTGTTATCAGAAAATCAGAGCGACGATTAAATCATTTCATACTCATAAACCATTTTCATCTTAAAAAGAAAACCACTTTGGTATAACATAACTGAACATCTTCATCTTATCATATCATATCATATCATATCATATACCATGTTTAACCCCCGTGGTAGGGTTGTGCTATCCCCGGTGACCAAACTAGGCAGTATCATGTGGTGAACTTCCCCTTTTTCAATCTCGGAGCCCCAAGTGTGCACACAGGAAAGAACACGTAAAAGACCACTTTGTTTCCAAAGTGGGTGCACTCATATCATATCATATCATATCATGTTGGTACCAACCATATCACATGAACCAATATCATCTCAGAACCATATTCAGAACAGATAAGTATGCCAAAGTTTTATCATATCCATATCATATCAAAACACGTGTGAAACATATTATATCATTTCCATTTGATCAAAAACAGATCCAAATCATTTCATATCACATCCATAAAAATCTCAATGATATCATATTCGCTCTTTTGCATATTTCATAAACATGTCAAATATTGCTCATGTGTACACATTTCATCTCAAAAACATTGCTTTTCTCTATCATACGTATCTCATGAGGGAATGCGAAATATATACTTAGGTTGTTTTTTACTTTTTCTTTTTAAAACAACATGCACATTTTTACAAACCAACCTCAGTTTATTTTTTTTTATGCAAATCTAGCATAGGAATCTCGCTTACCAGAAATTCTTAACTTTTCAAAAATTTCCTCAACAATGCCGAACAAAAATTAATCGTCACCTATAAGATAATCACGTAAATTTTCAATCAATCTCGTATTTCGATATTCAAGCCTACAACTTCTAAAATAATCCATTTTTAATTCCTCAAACCCAAAATTCTCATTATTCCTAAATACCAACATCACTTATGCACCATTGAGATCTTACTATAATTTATAAAACTAAAATAACATAAGTATATCGAAATCATTATAAATAGATAATCATACTTTTGTTTAAATAAAAATATTCTTTTAAAAGGATTCAACAATAAGATTTTGCACTTACTAATTATTCCAAAAAAAATTTATCAGTATTTACTTAATAATTATTTTTTGATAAAAATATCAATCTCTAAGAAAATACCAACTTAACAAAATAAACCACACGTCGACATCCAAATAAAACATACTCTGTAATCCACGTAATATACTTATGATTTCAAACCCGAAGTACAGTAATATAAGCTTATTAAACTAAACACCCAAAATAATAAATCTGGAGGCATACTTTAAGGGTAAAAGGTAATAACACCTCTTACTATTAAATTAACGTAAGTTACAATATATATATGTATACACTAGAAAAAAAAAACAAAACAAAAAAAAAACAAAACAAAACAAAAGAAAAAAAAAAGAAAAGAAAAAGAAACTCAACAACAGTGCAGTGGCAGCACTTACGGAAATGGGGGGAAGCACGACAGCGTGGAGCTGGCGGTTGGCTACTGCGGATGTGGGGTGGCGCTTGGTCATTGGCTGAGGGAAAAGAGAGAGAGCGACGAGCAAAGAGGCACACGGTGAGAGGATGAGGGAGAAACCAAGAGAGAAGAGAAACCAACAGAAATGGCGTGATCTTACCGGGGGACTCGAGGCGGCGTGCGACAGACTGGGGTGATGGAAGGTCCTCGTCAGCAGTTTCTCTGGGGCACGGCGCGGAGGAGCTCTCGATGGAGCGCGACTGCAGTGGCTTGGACACTGCTTTGTTTTAGACAACTAAAATAGGGGATTTTCGGGGCTTGTAATGGAGGCTACGGAGGCTTTGGGAGGCGGCTACGAGGCTGAGGTTCCGCGTGGGCTAGGTTCGGGGGAAAGTGGCGACTAGTTGGCTGAGCTGGTGCTCTGCTTTTCGGCGGTGCAACCGAGGTAGAGTTTACACGGAGAGGGTGGTGGTGCACGGCTTGAGGGGTGGACTTCGTGTGACTGTGGAGGTGATGACCGAACGGCTTGGGTCACTACGGCGTGAAGAGAACAAAAGAAAAGCAATTAGGGTTGAGAAAAACTTAATCTATATATAGGCTATAAATAGAAAACAGAACACTTAAAACAAAGGGAAGGAAAACGTGCATGAAGAAAAAGGAAAAATGGTGTTAACTCGTGTGACGGAAATGAGAGACGTTATTCACGTACGTGGGTGAAGCAATGAGCTGGGTTTTACAATCTAATTCCCGTGTTCTTCCTTGAGGTTTAATTTTTGTATATCTGCCTTTTGTGTACGTGGTGGTCTAAGTGGTGGATATTACCACAATGTAGCGATGCGTGGGTGATATTTTTGCAAGAATAGTCTTTTTTGTTGCAACGTTTATGGCCCTTTTTGGTACCTTCTAATATGTAATTAGAAGATTTCTGTGAAGAATGTTGCTTTGTTTGAATGTGCATTTCTTAGAGTTCTGTGGGAATTGTTTTGCTGATCATGAATTATTGTACGTTAACTCTTTCTTTTGTATCCATATAGAACAAATGCCTTTTTTGATTGCCCTTCGATTTTATCTTTTTTATATATACAAATATTTAGATCCATCCCTCTCATTTCTATATGATATATTGATCATCTATAACTATCAGAAAAAGAAATAAATGCCTTGTTAACAAGACTCTAGATTAGAAAACATACAAGTGTGTTAATTTCTTGCGGAAAGTAATATTGAAACCTAATTCGGGATGAGATATCAAAATCCTTCGCTTCTAGCTAAGAGAGCAGTTAGGGAAGATTGATTTAGAACTTTGGCTGAATTTCATTGTTTTTCTTCCAATTATTCTTTCTGTTTGCATGCATGCATTCTACCTATGATCTACTTGCTAGCTGCTTGTTTGTTTTCTTTAGGTTATCTAATAACTAGTTAGTATATATGATGATCATGATCATCATGTGCAAGCTGCTAGGACAAAAAGATTAATTTTTTTATGTGTCTTGATATTTTGATCAAACAAATTAAGCTAGCTAGCGTATTTATTAACTTTGACCAGCTCCCCTGATCTACACTAATTAATCCTGTACAAACCTCAAATTTATACCTAAAAAACCAAAGAAAATATCATAATCAAGTAAACTCAGTACTTAAGGATGTACGTTGATCATTGCTTGCTTCAACATATAGAACGTACGGATCGATATTCTAATTACATGATATGTATGAACAAAGCCGAAATAAATTAAAGTGTATAAGAGGACAAGGACCGGAATTACCAATACCTTCGCACATGTTAATTCGAAGATCATCAATCGATATCCTTAATTTTAATTTGGTCAGCCTCCGAAAAAAAAAAAACGTACCATGCATGTGTAATGTCGTAATTCAGAATTCATTCCAACCAATTAATTTAAGTAGAAAGAATAAAGATGGATGATGTGATCTGTCATCATTGGTGAAAGATCAAGGTGGAAGATCATTAATGGGTGTATGCTATAATAATTAGCTATTATATTTAAATGAATATATATACACGTAGGCTATATATGGAAATGGTGAAAACTCAATGGAAAGCAAGAAGAAAGGAGACAATACTAGCTAAAATATTCAAGAGTTGATTAATTAGGTCTAGAACTAGCTACTAGATCTTTGTGTTCGACATGATTAATTAATGCAAGCTGCTTAATTGATAATTGGTGTAAAGAAGTAGAAGTTCCCAGTTAAATAAGATGAAATAGTTCATATGAATATCGGAGGTGCTATAATATAATAAATATATCATCTTCAAATTCCTTTAAATTGGAATTAGGTGTAGAGACTCAGCTTGCAGCAGCTGGTATATATCTGACTTCTATTTACCCTAACAAGACAATTAACTGGCCTAAAAATAGTTGCTTATCATATATATTCAGGTTAATTGAAAATGTATAGCTTATTTTGATAGGAAGGAAATGCTACAATTATAAGGTATATGCTGCAATATTATAAACACAGAGAGAGAGAGAGAGAGAGAGAGAGAGAGCACCACAAGGGGAGTCATTTAGCCAGCTAGCAGGTGATTAACTGTGTCATTATCCCAGCCTAGACAGTGAGCTAGCTAACTTTTTGTTAATTGGCGGATTGATCGAGTAATAATTATTATATATGTCTACTTTTATAGCATAAATTAATTAAAGCTATACGCCTAGTACTGATCTCTCTCTATTCTATTTTCTTTGATGTTTGAACTGCTCTTTAACTTTTTTTTCAATTCTGGTGATCCCTTTGTTTATCTTATAAAAATTGTATCACTATAAAGATTTGGATTAGAGGTGTTCAATCGGATTTGGATATCTGGCCATAACCGGATCCGGATCTGGATGCTAAAATCCAGGCGGTTATCCGCCCAAATTAATCCGGGCGGATATCTAATCCGGATCATGTTATAACCGGAATATTTAATCCGGTTTTAATGTTTTATTTTTTTAAAAAAAGACTTTAAAACTTGAAAAACTGTTTTTATAGCACTTGTTTTCTTTAAAAAAATTCTGATATGCTTACATTGTCCAAATTTTTTTAAAAAAATAATTTAAACACTTTTAATAAATGATTCTTATAAAAAATAAAATAAAATAACAAATAGAATAAATAAAAATGCAAAATAAATAATATTGTTGTTACATTACAATGCAAAACATAAATTTACAAAAAACAAAATAAATAATAATACATCACAACTAATTAACTAAAACATAAATTTACAAAGAATAAAAATAATAAAAATACATCACAAATAATTAAACTAAAACATAAATTTACAAAGATCAAAATACATTAATCTTTTAGGTATGACCCCACAACAAGTGCCACCCCAAGGGGAATGCCAATTCCAATGCTCTGCACTCTGCAGATACCAAGATAACGAAATCAGTCAAGATAAACCAGTAAAATTATGAAGCATTGTGTAACAACTTGAAATGAAGCGAATGGATGGCTTCTGGCATCCTAAATTTTAAGCACTACTGAAGATTTGAATCACTATTGAAAATGAACCTTTGCCATTGTGACTATGTCAGGCAAGAAACAAAAGCGATATAAATTGCATGTTTTGTTCAACAAAGCATAAATAGCACCCACCAAGAATGAAGATCACAGCTTGGAGAGACTACTAGTCAGTCAATATAAAAATTGCTTCACTAGGGTCAACAGCATGGGCAGCCAAAGCAATTAGAGCAGCCTGGAAGTATAAACAATTAGGAACCAGTAAAACCAACAATTTAAGTAACAAAACAAGAATGAAAATTCAGAAGAATATATATATATATTTATATATATGTTATAATCGAAATTGCTGAAAGATTCAAAGGAAGGTACCAAAACATTAATTAACCTTACAAAACCTAGGACGTAAATATAATTCAAACAGGAATATATATCATAACTGTAATCCTCGTTGTTCTTCATGTTCGTCAAAGATTTTTGTCCCAAAAGTCAGAAATTGCAACTGGGAAAGTGGCGATATTATATCATACACAGCCTACTTTGAAAATGTAAGAAAAGAGAGAACTGGGGTATTGAGAATTATCCCAAATGACCCAGAAGAGAATCCAGATGCATTCATGAATGCAGACTACACTACAATTCAAGCTCCTCTAGATGTCAAATATATATAACTTTAAAGAAACTAGAGATTACACTAATAAACCAAACCAAACAAACAGAGTATTACCACAATTCTAATATTCCAAGTAAACATTTTTAACACAATGAGTATCAATATGGGAAAGACACTTCTTCTACTTTGAAATTAAGACTAAATAATTGATGTAATTCAAGAATTACATCAATCCCATGTACACTAGCTATAGCAATACCTAGCCCCTATAATAATGTATAAATTAATAAAACAACCAACAGAGTGTTCTATAGCAGAAACATAGTTATACCCATTGAAAAATTCATTTTAATTGAAACAAGTCTACTGAAAGTCTGAAAATGGGAGAACATGAAACAATTCCGTAAAACCTTGGTTAATTCCCCAAAACCAGAAACAAACCCTCCCCATCTAAAACAACCACTCATATCTTACATAAGAAAAAAAAAAACCCTCTTATTCTCTCTTTCATAACTTAGTCCCATCGTTTACAACCAAACCCTAAAACACCCAAAAATACAATAAAACCCTAAAACACAAAAATCCCAAAACACCCATCGTTTACAAAAAAAAAAAAAAAACCCCAACACTCATAATCAAAAATCCCTAAACCCATCATTTACAGAAACTAACAAAGTAGAGAAAGAGAGATGACCATACCAGATGCGCAAACTGCAAAGTACTTCGAAAGACAAAGGGATTTAGCAGAAGAGACGCCTGCGTCAAAGAGAGAAGGCATAATGGATTCGGAAAGGAGGAGACGCATGCATCGAGGAGAGAAGAGAATGGATTCCGGAAAGGAGGATATGCATGCGTTGAAGAGAGGAGAAGGGATTCGAAAGCTTAGGGCAGCAAGGGGCGGATTTTTTTTTTTTTAAATGACCCGGTTAAGGATAACCGGGTCACAGAACCGGATCCAGATTCTTCTCACCCGCCCGGGTGTAATCCAGGAGGATAACCGCCCAAATACACCCGGATTTCCGGGCTCCGGACCGGACCGGAAACAAAACAGTCCGGATGCACACCCCTAATTTGGATAGTAAAATGAGCAATGATATATTAATTGTTTTTTATTATTACCTTTTCCTATTGTACTATTTGCGAAAAACTATTATTACCTTCGGCTTATGTTTTCTACATTCTACTAGCCTTTGTGACAGCTTGAACTACAAACTTAATCTGTTATTCAGTTTTGTTTTAGTGAAGTGGGATTTAAGTGCACATGACAGTTGTGGTTCTGTTTTGTGCATCTGAGTTGTTGTTCTTTTCTGTGCATCTGTGTTGTGGGTTTGTTTTGGAGTAGTTGGTTGCTGTCATTTGAAATGTAGGCTTATTGTATATTCATATTTATTTCTACTCTTTTTAAATATTGAGAAGATCTTCTGTTTTTAATATTGAGTTTGAATGAATTAAGTTTTGAGAGCCTTTAACCCTTTATGACAATGTGTTAAACTAGTAGATCATGGGAATGTACTTTTGGAACACTTTTCTTCAAGATTAATAGCCTAAACACTTGAATGTAAAAACCCAAGTGTGTAGAAAAGATCTTCATCTGGTGTAACTGCAGACATTCTATCATCCCACCTGTAGTTTATATTACAATAATAATGAACTCTTCATCATCAATATATATGTATCGAGATCATAAGATGTGTGTATGTAGTAATAATTCTAGAAAGTTCACGTCACATCCAGATGACCTATGTTCTAGACTGACTAATCAAGGTTAAAATTGAAGTCCCTTCGAATCATTGTAAAGGGCAGAATTTAATTATATAATCAGAAACTAAGACCCCATCCATTGCCTTTCTATGCTTAATTAATCTCGATCGGAGCTTGATTATAATGTAACTCTATGTGGAATTAATTATGCAGTATTTAAGAACATGACTAGCTTGCTTGTTTCGGTTCATGGGGTAAACGATGACAAGTCCCGTAGTAATGTTTCGTTTAAGAACAATGTCCTTGAAAACACAGGAGTTGAACTCTGAGATATGGTATATTCAGGTAACTGATTGAGTCGCGAGGCCATTCTGATATGCAGGCTAGCTAGGTGTTCGTAACTGCATGCCCATAGTCACTATTGCATGCATGTAGATCATTATCTATAATTATCTGGCGAAACAGTACTACTGCACATAAGTAGTACTTCAACTACAAGCCTCAACAAAAATAATATCTTTACACCCTATCTCAGTACCGGTGTCTTAGGAACAATATTCTAATAATCTCATAATTATATTATATGCGAAGACTTGAAACTTGATCTACGTAAGATTTTCTATTGTCCTTCTCTCTGATCCGCACCTCCCTTTCTAGTTTTCTTGTTATTCTTTCATCTTCTCTTATTTATTTATTTCTTAGTTTTGATTCCATTAATTGATAGGATTTTATTATAAATATGGCTCTATACGGCCTGGAAGGTACATACTGAATTGGTGTGTTGTCTAGTACTGGTTCACTTAATTCCATGTAATACTAAACAAGTAAATACTAGCTAGGAAATTCAATCCGTAATTTTGTTAATGAAAAATCCAATTCAAAATCAATATATCTGATAAAAAACTACAAGGCTAGTAAAGATCGATCGATGCAAGTAATTAAGGTGTACTTCTCAAAAAAAATAGTTTACGTACGTACGTACATATGATCATCATCAGGTCGATCAGAATCCAAGAGAAAAGGTAGGAACATATATAATGGATGAAGTCCACATGTATGATCTTACGGTGGGACGTCGTTCCTATCATGCCTGAGTATTTTGGAGTTACGTACGCCGAAATCATCACATAAAAAGTTGTTTTCCATCTTCTTAGGAAACATGCATGCATATATATATATATATATATATATATATATATATATCCTCAATATATATATAATATGCTGAACATGCTTATATATAACAGGCCAAAAGGTTGAAGGGGCATTTGGTGAGACCAAATGGCATGATTAATAACACATTTGGACATAAAAAATGAGAAGCTAGATAAGGCTAATGTACATATATATAGTTTGCATAGTTAGCAAACATTAACTAGTCATGACTTGCACATGCATCTTTCTTTGTGTAGTCTTTTGATATGTGTATTGCCTAGCCACACTTTGCGCGCTACACAAATTTGTATGTTTGTCAAAAAAGCATATAAGAGTTGTATTGCTCTTCATCATTTTATGTTGTCATGAGTAGTATTTATATAATGTAGTTATCTTTCTTAATCATCTAACCATAATATAAATATTAAAACAAAGCATACAATCAAACAAAATATTAAAGCAAAAATATATTAAAACTTGGAGTGCTAAATAAATAATATAATGTCCAAATACAAAATGATCAATATATTGATCATTTTGTATTCAAATATCATTTTTGCAATAACATATAACATACGTTCAAACCCTCCAAAAAAAAAAATAACGTTCAAATATAATACAACTGACAATATTCGAAGGTTATATCTTCAAATAATTACATTTGGATGTTCCATACATTACAAGAAAATTTCTTATTTGTGGCTAGTTATTTCTTGTGGAAATAATTATTTCTTATTAAAATGAGTCTGTTTTCATCATAAATAGTCATTTTTGTCGCAAATAATTCATAACAAATAATCGTTTTTCTTGTAATGATATATATATAATGAAGTTTGAATGTAAAAACTATATATGTGTGTCCAAGCATTATAAGATTACGTCTGAATGTAGCATGAGCATGGTACGTACTATGTCCAACCTATAAGTAATTCATGTTCAAGTGTTTTCCTTGTTAAATTTAAATGTACAGTATTGCCATTTGAATTTGTCTCCAATTTTTCCAAATTTTCTATGACGATTTACCAAAACTGTCACAAAAAAAAAAAACTCACACTTTTTTGTTGTATTTTATGTATATCAAAGTCCAAGCCGAATCAATAAATTATATTTTCAATTTTTGTTTTTAGAACAGGAAAAATGTATTAGAGATTACATTTATCTTAACAATCAGTAATATCATATACAAGTTTAACTAGAGTGTGCAAGTCCTGTGTACTCCATTTGAAAAAAAAAAGTAGGGTTCAATACTATACTAAAAAATAATTTTTTATGCAAATTCCAGATTTATCTATTTTTTTCGGAAGAAGTGCGCAAGAGTACTTGCACACCCTAAGATTGTAAATATTATTTTCATAATTTGAGGCTAAGATTTCTTTAAGCTTGAAACAAAATGGGTTCAAACTTCAACTCTCTAGACATTTGAGGTTGGAGATTGGTGACTGATGATGATGATGATGATGATGATTTTTGTTCGTTGACAAGTCAAATATAAGCCCCAACCATACCAAATTCATATATTTTGGTTTCGAACTACAACCACCAAAATTCAGACAAAAAAAGAAAAACCCAATAAATAGATCAAAACTCTAATTACCACTAATTAAAGAAACACAAAAGTCATGAATGTTCTCCAAATGACATATGTTTGCGATAAAAATGACCATTTCATATTTTAAGCATCCCCCAAGAACCCTATATAAATGTTGCACCATTTCAGTTGATATTCACAGGATTTTTCATACTCTAATTCATCCCTAGTAAAGAGGAAAAAAAAAGTTGATTTCTTTCTGTTTGTTTGGAAGATAGAAGAAGAAATGGCTAGGGTAGCACTAGTTTTTGTAATCTCCTTTGCACTTTTTTTATCAATCCGCTCTGTGGTGGCTGAAGAAAGCCCAGCGCCAAGTCCAATGGACTCAGATGCCTCTGCTCACACACAATCATGGGGTGATTGGTTTGGAGATCAAACAGGCTGGTAAGTTCCTAGAATTGTAGTCCTTGAAGTTCCTAGAATTGTAGTCCTTGGAGTCTTATATATTTTTATTTAGTCTCTTTGCTTTTGCATTCTATATATATGTGTGAGTGAGAGAGAGACACTAGATCAGTGAGAAGTGCGATCTACAAAAGAATTTCATAATAGTAAATTCACAAACTGACGTGATATAGTGTGATATATCATATTTACTTTATAATATAAAAAACTTTACAATCTAATGTACTATATTAAACTACATCAATTCGTACAATTATTTTTGTGAGATCCTTTTGTGGATGAATAATTCATCTCTCTCCATATATCCATAAAGAAATCAAAGCATGAAACAACTTTCCTAAAAAGGGCACATATGCAAGTTATTTTTTTCTTGTTCCTTTTTAGTTACCAGGAAATAAAGTATTTTTCATGCAACCTAGCTAAGGGTTGAGATTCAAAAAATGGGAAAACCATTCTAACTAAGCTATGAAGTGAGAGAAAAATAGATACACATAGTAAATAGAATTAAATAATTAAGATAAATTATTTTTATATATAAATTGGACAAACCTTTAGAAAAATTTAATTCAAGATTCAAAATAACTTCATAATACATTTGATCTATGTTTCTTTTTTTCTTAATAAATATTTTTCAATTTACTTTAATAAAGACTTTTTTTTTTCTTTTTTAGGCATACTGGTGTCAAATCTAAGGATGACAACGCAGGAACACCAGCAGGGGAACCAATAGGAGCACCAGCAAGTGCATAGAAATATTGATATATTGTGGATGCATCACTCTAATTACAATCTATATGATTATATATTACTTATAAGTTTTTTGTCCAAATAGTAACATGCATCCTCTTCTAGACCCCCTCTTTTTTTAAATTTTTCGACACATTATCTACTTGTATACTTGTGACTTATCAATAAAATTATATTTTTTTCCTTTGCCATTTGCTCTTTTCCTTCTTCAATGTTCTTTTTCCTTTGATTTTTCTTCTGTCAACTTGGGGGCCCTGATGCAAGGGATAAGTAAAATCTAAGGGAGACACGATACTTGGCTCCCCGACCTTCTTCACTAGAGTTGTAGACCGAGGCAATGGGTGGAGCAAGTCCTTAGGAACACGGTGCTTGGCTCCCATGAGCTTCTCGTCGGCCTCATAGATTGAAAAGTCCACAGAGACATGGTGACACTTGGAATCACAGCTATCTAGAAAGTTTGGAGAGAGTGAGAGATCACGTGCCCCCGAATCCTAGAAGTGATTCAAGGGTATTAAGAGTGTAAGTACTTCCTCCGGACCCGTCGGCGTTGGAGTGCGGCGCCTTGATAGGGAAGGAGTTGATGTCAAGGATTTTCTCATGCTACCCCGCCAATACTTACCCTACCAGCTAGGTACTGCCCTTCTGGTATCGATACACTTCTTGGGTGGTAGAGAGAATGAGTTTGCACTCTATGTACTCCCTAGGGGGGAGGAGTTGAGTTGTTGAGAGGTCGTCTTACTCTGGCTTCTTATTTGGTGGAGGAGGTATGGAGGATTCTGGGGTGTTATATGCCTAGTGTCCCATCGTTGGAGATGGCGTTATGCAAGTCAGTCGAAAGACTAAACCAACTTTCCACCGAGGAAGGGGTCAGGACGTTTTTAGGCGCAGTAGTCCCCTTTAATTCTCCCGATGAGGTAGTATGCCGAATGGCTAAGAAGTTGGTTCACTCTTCACCATGAGGCAAGCGGGAATGTCCAATGTACCGCTGGACAAAATAAATAATTTAGCATAATTCATCCCTGATCTACAAGTGTAAAATTTGTAAACCCGAGTTGCCTTGTCGGAGACTTGAGGCGTTAGTCGCTCGGCTTCCCATTGGGTGGAGAAGAAGCAAGGCGAGGAGCCCAAGGCATCGCTCGTTTGACATTCTGTTGTTGGAGATGTCATTGAGGCAGGTAGTTGAAGAACTAGACCCGCTATCAGTCGGGGGAGGAGTCGGGATGCCTTAGGCCAAGCTCACCCCTGTGGTCTCCCAAGGAGGTAATTTTTCGAACAACTGAGAAGCCGATCCGCTCTTTGCTGTGTGGGGTTGGGGTAGGTTGTTGGGCTATTTGAGACTAGACCCACTCCTCCCGGTTGATATCACAGGGAAGATAAGTGTTGGTTCAGGTTGGCACTGATCCCATTCTTTGTACTAGCGGAGGTCGAGGTAAGTTGTTGAGCAGCCAAGGGGCTAGACTCGCTATCCATCACAGGGGGTGAGATGAGCCTCATCTCCAACGGGAGGTAAGTTACCGGGCAATTTGGAACTAGACCCGCTCCTGCCTATTGACGCTCACGAGGAACGTAAGTGTCTAGCAGTCGAGGGCTGACCCACTCTCCACCGCTAGAAGGATAGAGCTACCTCTAGTGTGACTCATCCCTTTGGTGCCTTGTGGGGAGATAAAGTAGTTGTTGATGGAGATTTCGTTGGTGAAGATCGCGTCAATGGAGATCACTTTGGCGGAGATTGTGTCAATGGAACTTACATTGGTGGAGATTATGTTAATAGAGATTACATCGGTGGAGATTAATTTGATGGAGATTACGTTGGTGGAGATTACGTTTTATTCCTGAAAAGCCACATTCTCATTAATAGAATTTACACTTCGATGTGAAAATGTAAATTACAAGTCATAAGGTTCCTTCACAGTGAATCTCTCACAAACGCTTGACGTCCCGTGGGTGTGGACCACGTGCACCTCGCCACCCTTTGGCTTCAATGCTTGCGAGTAACACTCCCACGTTAGGACCTATTCTCCTTGAATTTCTCTCACCTCTTGAGTGGTTGGAAACTTCATCTTCAAGTGGTAGGTGGACATTATTGCCCTTAAGTTGTTAAGGGTGGGTCAGCCGACTATGGCGTTGCATGATGAAGGGGCCTTCACCACCAGGAAATCGACTATGGCAGAGGTCGTTGAGGAGGCGCTGCCCACCAAGACGAACAGTGTGATGGTTCTGACTTGTTGGACCATGTCCCCGGAGAAGACCTTCAGTGGCATGGGGACTGGTGGAGTTGGGAGACATCTATTCTCATTCGCGTGAAGACTTCCCAGAAAAGGATATATGTGGAGCTGCCATTGTCGATAAGGATCCTCCGAGTGGTGAAGTTGGAGACCGCCATAGTCACCAACAGGGCATTGTCGTGCGGATAAGGGGCATAGTCACCAACAAGGCACCTGAAACTTGGTAGGGGCGCACCATCACCTCCTCATTATATGAGAGGCCTGTGCTGGAGAGAAAATTGTCTACCGATGACAATGTGTCCATCTTCCTTACCATCTCTTCCTACTTCCCTTTGAGGTTACGTAAGTCGTCCTACATGTTTTTTCTTTCTTCCTATATGTCGCCTCATTTTCCTACATTTCTGAATCCCACGTGCTCGTTGTTGTTTGGTTTTGTTTCATTTTCTGGCTCGTTGGTGGCCACTTTGAGTGTCTCATTTTACTTCTAGAGGGTCTCCACCTCGGTAGTAAGTTTTCCCACCATCTGTTCCATTATGGCGAGCCTCGCTTCCATGTTTGATGATGATGTTTCTTCCTATACCCGACTTGTTTGAGAACAGGTTGTTGTGGGCATACAAAGGACATGTGAAGTCTATAAAGATCCCACAGACGGCGCCACTGTTAAAATCATGTTTCAAGCGCCTTTAACCTTGGTTATGGAAACTCAGGTCTTCAGGCTATCACCTACACACTTTAAGCAAACATGGAGAATGGGGGCCTCGGTGATGGTCATGGAGTCTCCGATGCTAACGTCAATATATCTTGTTTGTATTTTGTGCATAAGCTTAGAGGAATCAGAAATAGTTCTTCATACCTGGGAATCAACTTTTATACTAGGTTTCGGGTGGGGACACCTCGTCCTTGACTTTTATACTAGGTTTAGGGTGGCTTTTTGACTCACTTTACCCAGTAGACGTTCCCTGTTAAACCTATTTATGCCTGCTGTCAGAAGATCGAGAATTCTCCATATTTTCTAGCTACCTGCCCGTACAGGATCCATAGGGCAGGGTTCATCGGGATGGTGTCAGGGCGGAGAGCCCCATCTGCCCCTACCGTCCACTTTCTCTGTGTATGGGTTACTTCGGGGGTGGGTTTTGCTCATGAATCGAGTATCCTGCAGAGGCCCACTGACTCCTTTGGAAGAGAGTCGTAGGTCTCGATTGGGCTTGGCCGAGCTCTCCGACTTACTTTCCCAGTGGCCCCCAGTGGGTTTGTTATAAGGGCTGATAGGGGAAAACCCCTTGCACATATAATTTGTCCTTGTAGTACAAGCAACCTCCCCTCACAGAATATTTAATTCCCTTGGCCGCAATTTCTAGCAACTATTGGGTCACTGCATCCTCCTTGTTGTACCCTTTAATCTCTTTTAATAACTCCAACATAGGCACAAAAATCATAGTCAGGGTGATAGGGATTTCTTCTTCCTTTTCTCTCCTATAAAGGGCATCTGCTGCCCTATTGTCTGACCCCTTTCTGTACTCCACCATAAAATCATAGTCGAATAGTCTGCTTACCCACTTTTGTTGCATTGTTGTCCCCATTTTCTGGTCTAGTAGAAACTTTAGGCTTTGGTGATTTGTTTTCACTGTAAATGGCCTCCCTAGGATGTATGGTCTCCACTTTGCATTGTTGAAACCAGTGCAAACAATTACTTTTCATGAGTCAACAATACCAAGGCCCTCCCCTTCAAGGCCTTTTTGCATGAGGAAAGCTCCCACAACTTTCCCAAAGGCATAATACTCTATTTCAAAGGGTAAAGTTAGGTAGTTCCAAAACTGGGGGACTTATCATAGTCTGTTTGAGATCATTAAAGGCTTTTTTTGTTGTTTCAAACCACTTAAATCCATCTTTTTTAATAATTCTACAAGTGGGGTAGCCACTCTCCCACACCCCTTGATGAACTGCATGTATTGCCCAGTCAAACCTAGAAGTCCCTGCAGTGATTTTATAGATTTTGGACGAGGCCAATCCCACATGGCCCTCACCTTTTCTGGGCCTACTTTTAATCCCTAGGCTGAGAAAAAATGCCCCAAATAAGCTACCTTAGGGCTACAAATTTGCACTTGGACATTTTAACATATAACTGGTGTTACCTAATGTAACACCCCCCCTTCCCGTAGGCTAGGTATGTCACGTGTTTTTCATAAAATAAACCCGGCAAGAGATCTCATATTTAATAAAATGAACTTAGGATTTATTTTGTAGAAAAACTGTCTAATAAAAATCTTTTCTAAAAACATTAAATGAATAAATTGAATAAATTCATGTCATAAAAACATGTTTTATTTTAGAAAGTCTGAACTAAAAATAAATGCTCCTTCTACTCCTGGTCTGCCTGCTCGTAATCATCATCTTCACCTGGGTGGTTAAAAACATGAAAATAAACTAAAATGAGTCGAAGACTCAATAAGAAATCCATCACAACGTAAACGTAATAAACATAAAATTTTCATAAAAACTTTCATGATGAGCTTAAAATTCATGACTGTTCATATTAATGCTTATGCTATGTATGACTGATTTATCTGAATTTACTGACTTAACTGACTGATCTGACTGATTTAACTGATTTATCTAACTGGCCAACACACTTAACCCTGTGTGCGAGGTTGTCCACCGGCCCCACATCCCGATGCTGCAAGGGGAACCGCTGATAGTTATATTCTAGCATACTATGGTGGACCATGACTGAGTTCGTGGCTTGTACATCCACCCTGAACTGAACTGAACTGCATTGGTACCATGCATCTGAATGACCATCTTATTAACTAATCTGATTTTTATCTTACACTTGAATTTAAGATGGCTTACGTGTCTTATACACATGAGATGCTTGACATATTATATACATAATCATAATTTCTGAATTTAAACATGATGCGGAATGACATGATCGTATGCTATGCTGGATGACATGTTTGCATATGACATGAGTGATTCATAAATAACTGGCTGGAAATGAACTGGCTTGAATAATACTTATTTATAAGCTAAACTGTGATGATCCTAATTTATGATCAAATCACTTACCTCACTGTACTTCTTCCTGAATCTCACTTCGTAACTCGACACCTATACGCAATAATAACTATCACTAAATCTAGTTGAAAACAATATTTACTAATATCCTACTAAATCAATTTCACAATCTAATAGGTAGTCAGATAAATCTTTTCTTTAACACTATAATCAATAAATCCTAGTATTTAAAATTACTTAAATACAAATAACATATTATAATTTAGAAGAATACTTGGGCTATTTTAAATATGTCATAAAACTTAAATTCTTAAACTAAGTTTCATTTCTTAACATAATTATTAAATCTTATAAGAAACCTAACAATTTCAAATATTGTTTAAATATTCTTAATATAATAATTTTATTAAAACCCTACTAAATTGACAAAGGAAATATTAACTAAAATATTAGGCTTAAAATTATACTTAAAATATATTTCCAATTCTTTAAACACTTTCTTATAAAATGAGCCTTTAACTAATATATTTATTTAATTAAAAACCAACCTTTAAAAATATTAAGCCCAATAAAAATTACTAAAACTGTTGTTTGAATAAAATAAGATTAAATCTAATTTAAAATGCCTTTCAAATTCTTTAACTATTTTCTTATAAAAAATGACCACATGACTAATATATTTATTTAATTAAAAATTTTGGGTTTAAATTAGTAGTCTAGTTTTAATTGAGGAAACAGTCTATTTAAAATAATTAGAACAGTTTCTGTAAAAAATATAATATGGCCCATAGAAAAATATTATTACTACATGCATCCATCTACAAAAGCCCATTGCACATACATAAGGGACTAGGGCTCATTGGCCCATCAAGAACCTAAGGACTCCACTAGAACCGGATACACGACTAAGCAAAAGAAACAGAGAGTTTGAGATAGAGAGAGGGTCTGCGATGGAGGAACTCACCGAGGAAGGGCTGAGGGTGATGGCGGCGCTGGGTGGCTGGGAGTGACCAGCGACGCGACTGGGGGGTTCCCTATGGTGGTGCGACGCCGAGTGAGGGAGAGAGAGAGAGAGAGAGAGAGAGAGAGGACTACCTAGCCGAGAATAACGGAGGGAGATCACTATGAGGCAGTCAAGGATGAGGTGGTGTGCGACGTCCCTGGGGTGACGGAAAGTCTTCACCGGCAGTTTCTATGATCCCCGAGAGGTGCTCCGACGTCCTTAAGGTGGCTGGCAAAACCACTTGGATAGACTGCGCCGAGGTGCTCGTCTACGGGTGCAAGAGGCCGCAACGTGGTTGAGTTGGTTTCTCGGCAGTGGCGGTCCATGAGCTGGCACCGGCGTGATCTGAAAGTGGTGGCGGCGTCGGCATGTTCTGGGCGATGGTGGAGTCGCCGTGGGGGAACGTGGGTGATGGTGGTTTTGGACGATCGGGATGCTCTGTTTTTGGGAGTGCTAGACAGAGGTGCGTCCGTGCGGTCGCTATCGTGGAAGAGAAGCAGAGGCTTCTCCACGTCCGTGGCTGCTGCGGCGTGCCTTGGCTGCTGAGGATGGTCTACTGTCTTCTGTGGTGGCTGGTGGTGGCGTGGAGTTGCCACGACTGGTTTCTCTGAGCTGGGTAGTGCAACGTCGAGAGAGAGAGGACGAGATTCTGTTATGCAGAAACAAGAAGGAGAGAGAGAAGGGTGGTGGACGACACTCTAGCTTAGGTTGAAGATGATCACAATGTGCCTAAGGGGTTGGGCCGTGTGTGTGAAGTGCGTAACGCATATATATAGAGAGAAAGTGATAAAAACCCTAGAGAAACAAAAGTAGAAAAACTGCATATGTGAACGCATATCTCTCATGCAAGTTGCTGTTGTAAATGTCGTAGGGATAGGAAAAAAAACAAGATTTAAATTCAAAATAAAACTCTAATAAAATCTGATAAAATAATAATAATAATAAAATATTTTAGTTATAAGAAAAATACCTAAAACTTATTTTATGGCCAAATCTTAGGACCGGGTTGTTACACCTAAGAATGTCCAGTGCAGTTTTTAGGTGGAAGGTGCATTGTTCATGCCAAAAGGCATGACAAAGAATTCATTGTCCTTCATGGGTCCTAAAGGCAACTCTTGGTATATCCTCAGTTTTGACCCTAATTTGGTAATAACCAGATCTAAGGTCCAGTTTTGAGAATATTATAGATCCACACACCTCATCCAATAGTTCCTCCACCACTAGTATGGGATATCTATCCTTGACAGTAGCTTTATTTTAAGCTCTATAATCAACACAAAGGCATTATGTCCCATCAGTTTTCCTAACAAGTAGGATTGGTAAGAGTAGGGACTCTGACTTGGCTTAATCACTCTAGTAGAAAGAAGCTCCATCACAATCATTTCTATTTCATCTTTTCGGTAGTAGGGGTATCTATAGGGTCACATCGATATAAGTTTGATTCTAGGTATTAAGGGAATGAAATGGTTTTGGGATCAATGGGGGGGTAAACCTAGTGGTTCTACAAAAACATTGGAAAATTGGTTAAGTAGGTATTTTAGTAAGGTTGGGGGTTTAAGGATATTCTTTTCAGCTTCTAGAAGATGTAACAATACTCCCTTATTCCCCACACAACTAGTCTTAGGTATCCCATCCACTTTAATCAATTTGGAACTAGATAGTCCCTTCAACCAGACTAGTTTTCCTGCAACTACAAACTACATTGTTAAGTCCTTGAAAATCCTTATAATGCATCCTAAGGTCTGAAGCCACACTACGCCCAAAACCAAATAACATCCTACTAGCATTAGAACATAATGCTTTTGAACTGAAATTCATATGTTGGATGGACATTGACACTTGCTCAATTTTACTTTCACTAACAATTTGTTCACCACTAGCCACTTTAATGAAGACCCTCTTAGTCATATTTACCCTCAAACTTGCCATGCAAACTACAGCTGGGTCAGTAAAATTATGGGTATTGCCTGTGTCTATGAGCATAACTACCTAGCAGTCCCTAATCCTCCCATTCACCCTCATAGTCTTGCGGTTTAGACATCCAGCAATAGCACATAAGGAGATTTCTAGTTTCTCATTTAGTGTTATTACATCCACCATTTCTCTCAGTGGGGTTCTCCACTAAAACTCCCACCACTGTCTCCTTTGTCTCGAGGGAGTCATAGATCTCTTCAATGCGATATAGCCGAGGCATTTGACACTTATGGTCTGGGCTCCACTTGGTCTCACAGTAATAACAAAGACCATTTCCACTACAGTCTTTCATTTGAGTTTTGTTGATGTTTTAGAAGAGATGTGTGGTTTTACTGGAGTTTTCTAGGATTATGGTAGTGGGAGAAAGCATTTGGAAGGGGCTGGGTCAGGGAGGTGAGAGAGGTAATCATTACTTCTAACAAATATTTTGTTGCCACCCAAGTTTTCTTCTTGTAACTTGGCCAAGCTATAGGTTGAGAGGAGAGTGGGGAGATTAAACATCCTCACTGGGAGGTGAATTTTATCCTAGAGATCACTCAAAAAGCAACTTAGCTTATAGTGGTATGATAAGCCCCTTTGTCTATTAGAGAGTGACTCGAAATTGGCCTTGTACTCTTCAATACACACAGTCTGCCGCAACCTAGTCATGGCCTCCATTGGGTCATCATAACAATTAAGACCAAATCTAGCAAACAAGGCTTTCACACTTTTTCCCCAATCATTTAAATATCCCGATTCATCTAAGTTCTGAAACCACACCAGGGCTTTGTCTTCCATGTGGAATAAAGCTAACCTTAGCTTGTGTTGTGGCAGGGTATTATGGAAATTCAAGAATTGTTGTGCCTTATACAACTAGCCAATTGGGACCTCACCACAGAACACTGGGAAGTCCAGCTTCATAGCTCGAGCTTGCACCTCTCCCATTGGCACCAAGGCCATGTCCTGTTGCCCTCCAGATCTATTGGAAGTCTCACCTTTGTCTTGGTTTTTCTTTTGCAACACTAGGGTTAGGGTGGTCAGCTGCCTTTACAAGGCTAATATCTCAGTTTCCAAGCTTTTGAACTGAAATTTGGATTTCTTTTCAATGAATTAAAGCCCTCCTGCAGCTGTGAAAGCCTTGTACCATCCACCATTAACACGCTCTTGTAGGTGGGGGATGGAGGTATCTCTGATATCAAATCTGTAACATGCACAAGGGAGAAGGTATTCGTAGGCTCACTTCGAGGGCAAGCTACCTCTAGAGAAGAAGAGAGAGAGAGAGAGAAGAGAGATTTTATGCATTCAATTTATAGTGTTCATTTTCTCGCCATCTTAGACCATATAAGCTGATAGTGGTAACAACTTGTAACAAACTTACAGAATATTCCTTTTAGATCTATTTGGCGCACTACATATCCAAACATGAAAATTAATAACAACAAATAAACTAACAACAAATTGGACCCAGGCCCTAGGTCAATTTATTTAACTATTTAACTCAAGAACTTCTAGCCTATTTATTGCTTCTATCCACCGAATTGGAGGCCTAGTAATAGGTTTAGCCCATAAGACTGAAGTTCACACAAATGTTGAAGTCCACTTTCAGCTTCTAGATGCTTCGTGACATAATGGGACCTTATTGTAATGACTCAAAGTAAGTTCAAATAAATTTTTGCTCATTCTAAAAACTTTTAGTCAATGTTACAATTAGGGTACTTTATAATCAATATAGAGGGTTTAAATATCTCCTTACAAAGTAATGTGCAGTCTCATATATCACCTTTCTATAGAAAATCTAAGGTAATAAATTGTTCAATCTACATAAACAAATATTTTTTGTGATGTTCATAATTAGATGTACCTTCGGGTAAGCATATGAGTGTGAGAAGCTCTTGTGGAAGAAACATATGTCCAAACTATTGTGCTAAGATGGGAGAAAAGACACATCCCAAAACAATAAAACATGACAGTGAAGATCAAGAGGTCGGAATAGATCATTCATGACAGCCCAAAAAGTTGAAGTGGCATTGGTGAGACCGAATGGCATGACTAAGAACTCATTTGGACATAAAACAATGAGAAGCTAGATAAGGCTAATGTACATATAGTTTGAATAGTTAGCAAACATGAACTAGTCATGACTTGCACACGCATCTTTCTTTGTGTAGTCTTTTGATATGTGTATTGGCTAGCCACATTTTGCGCGCTACACAAATTTGTATTTTTGTCAAAAAAGCATATATTAATATATATCTTGCAAACGCATGTCTACAATTTATACATGACCTTAATTAATAATTAGCCCTTGACGACACTCAAACTAAAGAGCGAATTACTTTTAATTCGATCTTTGGTGAATAAACTCTTTAATTATATTAGAATATCTACTTACAGACATAAAAATAACCCTATAGCCAACTATAATTTTTACGAACTTACCCCTATTTTCTGCTCTGCTAGGGTTCGTGTGTTTTGAAGGCCTTGTGACTCTGCTGCGTTGTGGCTGCATGGCAGCCATTGATGGCCATGGTTCTGTTCGTCAGTCCTTTGCCGAAATGGCTACTGCGACCCCACAGCCCCTGCCTGAGATTCATGTTACTCATCGTGTACCAAAAGTCATGGATGGAGAAATCTTTTTTCAGTTTTCGAAAGAAGAAATAAACCGTTCGGCTGAACCTTTCCGCTTCTCCATAGTTCTTAAGTTCCTTCGTCAAAGGCCGTCCCTGGATGCCATCCGTGCTTTTATTCTCAACCGGTGGGGTCTGTCCTCTACTCCTGTGGTCTCTTCCATGAAACTTCCCCGCAATGTCTTTGTTCGGATGAACACGGAGGCTGACTTCGTGAAAGCCCTGTCCCGCGAGTCTTGTGAAGTGAATGGCGTGGCATATCATGCGTTCCATTGGTCTCCAGAATTTAATGAAGAGCATGAACCATCCAACGTCCCGGTGTGGATATTACTCCCTGGATTGCCGCCAAACTTCTATCAAGAGTCCTTTTTACGTATTTTCTCTGCACCCATTAGACGATTTATACGTAGGGATAATCCTACTCGTTGCGCGACTCGGACGGACGGGGCTAGGATCTGTTTGGAGATGGATGTGGCCAAAGAACCCATTCCCTATTTCTGGATAGGCACCCCTGGACTATCAACGAGCCGAAAGCAAGAAATTCTTTATGAAACATTACCGGCGTATTGTGGAAAGTGCAGAGTGTAGGGTCACAATGTTAAGACATGTCGTGCGGGGAAAAATATGAATGGAGAGAAACTTTGTGACCGTAAGAAAGAAGAAGTAATTACGGGTGAAAATAATTATGGGAATGTGCAGAATGGTGAGACATCAAAACCGGCACTTCATGAGAAAGAAGAGGGTGAGATTGCTGAAGAGCAGGATACGGTGATCACGTCCTCTGTTCAGGGGATTAAGCTTACCGTAACAGAAAATCTTGTTGATAAAGCAGATGGAGAGTTCGTGCCCAAGGAGCTTACGAATAGGGGTGAGTTTGCGACCAATGCAGAAGCAGGTAACACTCTAAATTCTTTTAGTTCCCAAGAACCAAATATTATGTTTCTGAAGGAAGATACTCCTGAAGAAGACCCCTGTTTGGTTGATGTTAGTTTGAACAAAAACCAGGAAAATTTGATTGAAGATTTTGTGCTTTCTGAACCCGACCCTGAGATGCATCCGCATACATTATCTCAGGACAAAGATTATTATTCTGATAATGAAGGCAAAATAATAATAAAAAAAATCAGAGAAAGAAATTTGAGAAAGTGCGAAGTTCCCTACGGGTCCTTACCCGTTCCTCTAATTTGCCTTTATGAGTGAATCCATAATTGTTTGGAATATTCGCGGCATTGGCACTTCTAGTCGTCGTTTAAAAAGTTTGGTTCTTAAGTTCAAGCCTAAGATTATTGCCATTTTGGAGCCATTCCAAAATCAAAACAAAGCTCTTCGGTTGATGAATTCTCTTCATTTTGATTCTTTTATCTCTAATGTTGATGCTGGGGGTAAAATTTGGATTTTTTGGGATAATGTCCTTGATGTTCAGATGGTAAGGTTAAGACAGCAGTTTATTTCTCTTCGTGTTAGTACGGGTTCTTATCAATTCTTGTGCAATATTGTTTATGCTAAGTGCAGCATGTATGAGAGGAAAGTTTTGTGGGAAGATCTCAGTTCTCAATCTCTGGGTTCAGAACCTTGCTTAATTGCTGGTGATTTTAATATCATCCGTAATAATTCCGAGAGAAAGGGTGGTTGTCCCCGTCCGAATGCCGCTATGGAGGACTTCAATAATTGGATCCATCAGGGTGGTTTGGTTGAAATGAGATCAAAAGGTAATAATTATTCCTGGTGTAATGGGCAGTCTGGCCTTGCTCGATCTTGGGCAAAATTAGATCGGGTTTTCATGGATGTTCCTTTGTTCTCTTCTTTCCCGAATGCTATTTGCTCCTATCTTCCGCGCACTACATCTGATCACTCTCCTATGGTTATTGAATTCAAGATGGATCCTTTCTCTTATGTCCCCTCGCCTTTCCGTTTCCAACAAATGTGGGTGGACCATCCGCAGTTTTTATATTGTATTCGCCAGGTGTGGTCTGAGACTGTCGTTGGCCAGGGTCTTTCTAAATTGGCTATGAAATTGAAAAAGACTAAGGTGGCTCTGCGGGAATGGAACAAACATATTTTTGGTCATACCACCAAGCATATTAATGCGCTTGAAAGACACATTGAAGAGCTTGATCATAAACTTCATATCAACTGGGATGAAGCTATGGAAAGGGACCTCCTTATCTCGGCTGCGGAATTAGATATTTGGATTCGACGTGAAGATACCAGATTGAGTCAGATGTCTAAAATAAAATGGCAAATGGAAGGGGATCGGAACACAAAGTTTTTTCATGCGTGCCTTGCCAACAAACGGCGTAAAAGAGTGATGGATATGAGATGTTCGAATGGGATGATCTTTAACTCGCCGGAGAGCCTTCATCAAGGGGCAGTGGATTTTTTTTCTAATTTTCTGAAGGGTATGCCGAACAGATCTCTTCCAAATCTGTCTTCTCTTATTTCTCCTGTTATTTTAGACGCTGATAGCAATATTCTGTGCTCTGTTCCTACATTGAATGAGGTTTTCTCAGCTCTTTCTTCTATCCCGTCTAATAGTGCTCCGGGTCCTGATGGTTTTGGTTCGGGTTTCTACAAAAGTTGTTGGGAGATTGTGAAAGAAGATGTCTTGGAAGCCATATCGGAATTCTTTGTTTCTAAACAGCTCCCTAGATTTTTTACGGCCTCTTTTCTGGTTCTTATTCCAAAGGTTGATAATCCTTCTGGGTTTGATAAATTCAGGCCTATCAGCCTTTGTTCGGTCTTTTATAAAATATGTTCCAAGATTATTGTTAATCGCTTGACAGGTTTACTAGATCGTATTATTTCTTGGGAACAAGGCGCCTTCATTCCGGGAAGAAGTATTTTTGAAAATATTAGTATTACTCAAGAAATGGTCCATTCTATTAACAAGAAGACTCATGGTGGTAATATCATGATTAAGCTGGATATGGCCAAGGCCTATGATCGAGTGGATTGGTCTTTTCTTATAGAGGTCCTTCGCTGTTTTGGATTCTCCTCCAACTTCTGTGATCTAATCAGCACTTGTATTTCGACTCCTTGGTTTTCTATTATGATGAATGGTACTACTAAAGGCTTTTTTCAAGGAGGTCGTGGCTTACGGCAGGGGGATCCCCTATCTCCCTACTTATTTATTATTCTCCAAGAAATTCTATCTCGTCTCATTAAGAAAAGTGTGGAGACTAGGAAATTTGGTCAATTCTCTCAAGCCCGAGGTACGCCTATTATCTCTCATCTCATGTATGCTGATGATGTGATGCTTTTTTCTAATGGAAGTTCCAAAGCCATCAAGGAAATTTTGGATGTGCTTAATATTTATGCTAGTTGGTCGGGCCAATGCATTAATCATTCTAAATCTGCCATTTATTGTTCCAATAAAATCATTTCTTCTCGTAAGAGTCTTTTATTAAGAATGACTGGATTTTCAGAAGGATCTTTCCCTTTCAACTATCTTGGTGTGCCTATTATTTTGGGCCGTCTCAAATAGGTGTATTTGGAAGATATGGTGGCTAAAGTCCAAAAGAAAATCTCTGGCTGGAAAATGAAAATTCTTTCAGCTGGTGGTAGACTTATTTTATTGAGACATGTTCTCTCCAGTATGGCTCTTCATCTTTTTGCTATTCCTCAGGTTCCGCAAGCCACTATCAATACTCTTCATCGTATGATGAGTACCTTCTTCTGGGGAGAGTTTAATGGTAAAAGGAAAAAAAAATGGGTGGCCTGGAATTCTATCTGTCGTCCCGTGGATGAAGGTGGCTTGGCTTTGAGAAATCTTGATGATATGCAACAAGCCCTTCATACCCGTTTTGCTTGGAATCTCATTCAAGGTAATTCTTTATGGGCTAATTTTTTTAAAGGTAAATATGTAGGTACCAAACCTTGGTCCCTTATTGACCCTAATAAAGGGACTAGATTCTGGCGAATGATTGCTAAATCTCTTCCTTTGGTTTTGGATAGCACTAAATGGCGTTTAAAAGACGGTAATATTTTATTCTGGTATGATAAATGGCGGGAAAGAGGTCCTTTAGCTAACGAGATGCCTATTGTGGGTAACTCTCTCTTGAAAGTTAAAGACTGTAAATTATCTAATAACTGGGATGTGGACTTTATTCTCCAGTTAGTGGGTCCGGCAAATCTGGACGGTATTTTAGAGGACATTTGTAAAGCTAAACCTGGTCTGGATGTGTTGATATGGACTAAAAATGATAATGGTTTGTTTTCCACCAAGTCGGCTTGGGATTGTGTTCGTATTAGAGGTGGATCTCTAGAAGGGCATTCTTGGATGTGGCATAAAAGTCTTCCTTTGAAGATGTCTATCAATATGTGGAAAGCCTGGCATATGGCTTTGAGTGTTGATCATCACCTTCGGTGCATTGGTATTCCTATTACTTCTCGTTGTGACTGCTGTGCTAACGGTCATTATGAAGACCAAAATCATGTTTTGTTTGCAGGTGATATAGCTAGCACTGTTTGGCATCATTTTGGGGCTAATCTTGGTATAGTCAATGGTCGTACTTGGAAAGATACGGTGCAAACTTGGTTTCGTCGTGCGAAATTAGCATCTCAAATGGGCATTATAGTGGGAATTCTCCCGGTGGTTATTACTTGGCGTCTCTGGCGAAGGCGTTGTCTGGCGCGTATGGCCGGAGGGCCAATTTGAAACGGCCGCTGACATCATTCATTTTGTCAGAAGGTGGATTAGTACTATTTGCCGTGATATACATACTAGCTCTCACATCTCTGGTTTTGATTTGCAGGTACTTGAGAGTTTGCAGGTTCAACCTAGTTTCCCTCCTGCTCGGAGTTACAAGATTATTAAATGGCAAAGGCCTTCGGAGGGTTGGGTTAAATTGAATACAGATGGCAGTAGTTTGGGCAATCCAGGAGCTTCTGGCATAGGTGGGATTATTCGAAACGATCATGGTAAATTAATTCATGCTTTCTCTGCTTTTACTGGCACAGGTTCTAATAACCAAGCTGAGCTTCTAGCTCTCCTACACGGACTCCAGGTTTGTAGGTCTTTATCTCTCAATCATGTTGAAATTGAACTTGATTCTATGACTGTTATTTCTTGGTGGCGTAGTAAAAGATGTGGGGTTTGGTATTTGGATTCTGGGAAGAAGTTCTTGATATCATGAATTCTATGACTTGCTCTATTCACCATATTTTTCGAGAGGGAAATAAAGTTGCAGATTGGTTAGCCAAAAATGGTGCTTCTGGTAACGATTCAGCTTTCTCCCATTTGATGGAGACTCCCCGCATGTTGCGTGGCCTTATTCGCATGGACTATTCCGGGACTCCTTCACTTCGTATTTCTTAGTTTTGGTTTGTTTTTTCTTGTGGTTTTGTCGTTTTCTTGTTGTTTTATTTTTTATGGTTGTTGGTTGGTTTTTGGTATGCTGGGTTTTTTGGTTGTACCCCAGATACTTGTTTTTTGTAACCACGGTTTTCCTCCGCCACAAGTGAGGGCTATTAATAAAATTGAGAAGGGGTCACTCTTGGACAGGTGACTCCAACTCTTTAATAAAAAAAAAAAAAAATATCTACATACAGAGATTAAAAAAAATATATATTTTAATTAATCTTTTTTCAGTGTGAAACAACCATTCACAAACCCGGCCCCGCTAGAGATCGATCCGGCACGAAGCTAGTAAACTATATATATATATATATATATATATGAAATTGCATATATATATATATATATATATGCAATATCACGTACACATTCGCAATACCTTGTAATATTTCTTTGAAAGAATGTACGTTAATAAAACCATTTGATCCCATCACTGGAATAGCACTGTGGAGGTCTTAAGGCAACTGAGTCCACTATTTGATGTCGGTCATAGTACTTTTTCTCATTTTTTAATATTTTTTTAATATATTTTAATATTTTTTTAAAAAAATATATCAATATATTAAAAATTATTTTTTTAATCATTAAATAAAAAAATTAAATACACAAATGATCAAAATAAATGAATAAAATTAGAGGGCAACCTAACATTTTCCTTTACTAAATTATATGTCATGAGCAGTAAAGGCCCCAATGTCTTCCTCAAGTCGATCGGGAAAACGTACGGCTTGCCTTTTGCCCTTTTGTTTCTTTAATTATTTCAAAGCTGGTTTTGGATGTTGAGAGTCTGATCATCGTAATGTTTAAACATATGCACTCAAATATAAATGTTTTTAAATTTTAAATTATTAATTATTTCGTTTAATTATTATCTAATTATAATAAAATTTTTAAACAAAACAAAAAAAAGAATTCAACTTTTTTAAATTCTAAACAAAAATTATAGTAAAAATTTATATTTTAATAATATTTTAACTTTATAATATTTTAATTTAATTTTTTTTTATTTCTTAAAATTTTATAAAATATTTTAATTCAAACAATTTCACTATTATTCATAAATTTTTTTATCTAATGATCCGAACAACGAGGCATCAATCTTCATGTCAGTATTAATATTACATGCAACTGAAAGATAATAATTCTGCCTTTTGGTGGATAATGTTTACGGCCAGCTTGGAAGATCGAATTAAGTTCCAAGTTGCACTGCAAAAAGTTATAAAAGTTAGGTTTAATAGAGAAATTAGACAAAATTAAATAGTCACTACAAGAAATAACGTATTTTTCAGCAATTTTACTATCGCCGCCAAAAAAATCGCTGCAATTAACCCTTATTTGCGGCGATTTTCTTATCGTCGCTGAAATTTAAAACAATATATACGAAATCTAATGTTGTTATTACTGTTTACTCATTTGCGGCGACTATTTTTGCATATTAGAACTGTAGCCATATTTTAATTGTGGCGAATGGGAAAATCGCCACAATAGCTAGTTTTGCAGTGAATAAAAAACGCTGGAATAGTCTTCTAGAAAATTTAGGCCTTTGCCAACGATTTTAATATCGTTGCAATATAAATACCACTAATAAACATTATTTTCAACGATTTCTAAGTCGCCGCTTGCCCCTTGAAGGAAAAGAAATTACTCTTACTTTTTGCAGCGATTTTAATATCGTCGCAAATTGAACAATAGATATTGTTTGCAACGAAAATATTCTTTGTATTTTCGCCGCAAGAGCATATCTAATAAATTATATACTATTAGCGGCAAATCAAAATCGCCGGAGAAGTGAAATTAAATTTAAACAACCCGCCTTACCATTTCCACTCATTTCTTTCCCTCTCCCGCTCTGCCTTCCCGAATCCCAATCCCTCTTCTCCCTCAACCCACGCCACCGCGCACAACCCCCCACCACGCCACCGCCACCTCACCTCGACAGCCACTCCTCAATCCTCACTCACAAGTACAAGTACCTCCCAGACGAAATCGAAGCCATCCCTTCTCTGCGCAGCCCCTCCCAGACGCAGACGAAGACCAACGAAACTCTCCCTTCTCTGTGCAGCCTCTCCCAGACGAAGACCACAGAGGCCCTCAATCCTCACTCACCTAGACGAAGACCGAACCCCACCCAGTTTCCCTGCTCTGCGCAGCCCCTCCTAGACGAAGACCACCGAAGCCCTCAATCTTCACTCACCCAGATGAAGCCCGAAGCCCCCCACCCTCACTCTCCCTTCTCTATGAAGCCCGAAGCTCCCTACCCTCACTCTTCCTTCTCTGCGAATTCCCCCCACCCTGTCCCTTCAGTCCCCGAAACCCTAGAAGACTGCAGCTCCATCTCCCTCACCCCCTTCGAGCCTCTCTCTCTCTCTCTCTCACCGAGTCCTCTGGATCTCTCACCGAGCCCTGTAAGGATCCCTGGTTTCCTCATTGAAAGTTATACACTTATTTGTTTAATTTTGTTGTTGTTATGCATACACTAATTTGGTTGAATTTTGTTGTTGTTATGCATACACTGATTTGGTTAATTTTTTTGATGTTATACACTGATTTGGATGAATTTTGTTGCTGTTATACATACACTGATTTGGTTAATTTTGTCGATGTTATACACTGATTTGGTTAAATTTTGTTGCTCTTATACACTGATTTGGTTAATTTTGTTGATGTATACACTGATTTGGTTGAATTTTGTTGCTCTTATACACTGATTTGGTTAATTTTGTTGATGTTATACACTGATTTGGTTGAATTTTGTTGCTCTTATACACTGACTGTGTGATGTCAATTGACAATGAGCATAGCATGCAATGGTCCAATATAGCATGCAATGGTCAATTGTGGGGTTTTCTTGAATTTCTGCTGCTGTCTAGAATTTGGGTAGTGAGTTTCACCTTCCATTTCTCACATCTTGTGTATTTGAGTGTAAAATCATAAGGAAAGAAGGATCTATAAATAGGTTTAAACCCACCTGTTAGAGTTCAAAGTACATTAAACAATTCCTAATGTTTGCTACTTGTGGTCATTAGCCACATCTAGCCCTCGAGCTTGACAGCTATCCAAATATGATAGAGATGGCAATGAATCAGACTTAATGCCCATTTTAGGCCCTTAATTACCCGAATCTTTTCTTTGAAAAAAATAGTTTATACATAGTATCACAGCAATCACTCTCATTCAATGAAAATGGGTTCCAAATTTTTTTTAAAAAAAAGAGAAAGCTCGAAAGTACACATCAAAATTGAAGTTGGTGAGATTGAAGCCAATGAATGAGCATGATGATCAGCATGCATGCATGTTTCAGTAAAAAAAAAAAAAAAAAAAAAGCCTTGACTTTAATGCATTTCAGCTAGTTGTCACGTACTAAGCTCAGAATTTTCATGTGTGTTACTCCATATATAGATATATATATATATATCCTTATTAGTTTTTGAAAAACAAAGCTCAAAAGTTGTACCATTAAGACCGTCATCACACTCGAGCATAATTTGGCTGCAAACACAGGTGGGTCTCTTGAATATAGATGGCTATTATGATTGTTTGGATTGTTTGACAAAGGGGTGGAAGAAGGATTTAATGATCCATCTGTCAGGAACATTATCATTTCCACAAAGATAAAGATCTTTATCTAGATTTAGCTAGAAAATCACTTTTTTTTTTAGCACACTTTTCAAAATATGGTTGATGTGTATATTTAAATTCTCTCTCTCTTCTATTAAAACAAGAGCAACTCATGAGATAGTGGATTAGCCCCCATTGCATTTTAACGATGGGTCACACAACTAGTTAGTATCTAATTGGCCGGCTTAATTAATATATATTAATGAAGAGACCTTAAAACGCACGTACGTTACGTATGTACTTACGTGCATGAGTCCCATGAAAAATTATGTGCTGTCAGAAATAATTAATATAACGCAAATCTCTACATACATAAGTTGGGCGAAAGATATACGATCGACCGGCCCTGACCTGCGAAAGATACAATATCAATTATCATGTGTCTGCTTAAATAAAAATGCATATAGCTCGCTAGCTAGCACTGTCGGGTGCATGTGGATTAATGGTTTCCATTACAGTTTCGCAGTACTTACAGTACTAGCCCTAATGCATTTCTTGAGTTGTTTAAAAATTTAATCAATATTAGTCTTTAGACAGTACTATATATAGAGTAATGTTAGGTACAATCATCACTTGGGGTACAGTCCCCATTTAGGGACTGCATGTGCAACTCTAGATTATTTTAATTTTAAAATTTTTTAAAATTAAAAAATTATCTCTCTTAAAATAATATTTTCTCTCATTTAATAATGTGCCTGCACATACAATCCCTACTTAAAGACTGCAAATAGAATTTTTTATATATTAATACAGTACTTGGGGTATTTGGGACTTAGTTTAATGACGATCCAAGAAATCATGATTTAAAAAAATTAATTAATTAAGGCCATAATTAATGCATATGGCCAGGCATGGGACAGACGTACAAAATACATGATGAATTATGAAAAATATTCTAATTAATTAATGCATGCAGTATTCGACAGTGTTAATTAATATAGTACTACTCATGATCATGTATATATTAAAAATTTATACTGAAAACAAGAAGTGAAAAAGGAAACCAGACGTTGATGATACATACGACGCTGATCTTCATGATGATCATGCCTGTTACTACCAGCTAATTGCTGCCTCCTCATGCATGGTGTTGGTGCATGTTTGGACGTTGCATGCAGTTTTGGTTATTGCTACTCGATCATGTTATACGTACTGTTGTGTTATGTACTTTTTTTTTTTTTTTTTTAAGCATGTTGTGTTGTGTTGTGTACTTAATTGATATTTTGGTTGCTGCTAATTAAGAGTACTTGCAATATTACTGCTTTTGTATTGGTTAAAATCTATATATTTAACAGGAATTCTATGTATTAACTACTATTCACTTTCACACTTCACATCTATAATTTATTTTTTTCAGAAGATGTGAAGATATTTTTCATATAAAATATGGAGTGTTTTTCAGAGAGTATGGGGCTATTAAGTACCCCCCATTACTACTGTACATAAGTAGACTCAAATAAGTAGTACTTCAAATAAGTACTACTGTACATAAGTACTTCAGTACCGGTGTCTTAGGAACAATATTCTCATAATCTCATAATTATATTATATGAGAAGACTTGAAACTTGATCTACGTAAGATTTTCTATTGTCGTTCTCTCTGATCCGCACCTCCCTTTCTAGTTTTCTTGTTATTCTTTCATCTTCTCTTATTTATTTATTTCTTAGTTTTGATTCCATTAATTGATAGGGTTTTATTATAAATATGGCTCCATACCTGGAAGGTACATATTGAATTGATGTGTTGTCTAGTACTAGTACTCCATATAACACAAACTGATCTTTGGTATGGTTGCTAGTAAGTGAGTGGAAGGGGAGGTAAGAGGTGTGTGCTCGTTCCATTTCCACTCAACAACTTAATTCTCTAAACTTTTCTGGTATATATGAACTTGTGAGATTTAGTTCTGAGAAATTTAGACCAAATAAATAATAGAAATACTACTTTACAAAGTTACATGGTATAAAGGACTTATCAAAAAATGACAAATAGAGAGAGAAGTCATGCAGCTCAATAGAGTAGTCACAAAAATAAAAATACATTTGTGTATACTTGCTATTAATGTTTCTAATACCAACAATGTAACATCCCATATTTTAGTGTATTTTTATTAAAGAATTATTTTTATTATTTCAAAATGTATTCTCTTGTTTTAAAATTTTTGGATTTTTAGTTAGTTATTTTTTATGATTTTTAATTTTGTGAAAATTATTTTGAAGTACTTTCTTAAAATTAATTATTGTTATGTATTTAAATTTCTTTTCATATTAAATTAACTTATTGTTGGATTTAATTATTTATATTCATTTTAATCACTACATTTGAATTATTTTATTTTTACTTGCTGTTTTGAAATCGTTTCCATTGGATCATGTTTGTGACCCAAGATGTGAGGGTTGGACCACATTTCTTTCCCTCACTTTTTCCTTTTCCCTTTTTCTTTTTCTCCCCTTTTTCTTTTCCTTCTTTTTCTTTTCTTTTTTTCTCCTCTCCTCTCCCGCGCGCCGCACCCTCTCTCCCCGTGCGATTTCTTCTCCTCCCTAGCCCGCCACCATGTGCCACCGTCCAGCGACACCGCCCAGCCCACTGCCTCCCCCACAGGCCAGCGACCCCACCCCTCCATTTCCAGCCCCTCTCATGCCGCCGTGAGCCCCCACGCACGATGCAAAGCCGCGGCATTTCTTGTGCTCGCGCACCGCCGTCGCGCCACCACTGGCCACCATTTCTTCACCACTTCATCCTCAACCTCCTAGCAACCCAATGCGCTTAACCCCAGCTCTGATCTGCCACCGGTGAAGCCCCACCATCAACATTTTTGTTTTGAACATTTTGGCCTTAAACCGCCCTCTACGCAGCCACCCATGGCCACAGTGCATTTTGCACTATTCCGTTGCTGTGCCGCCACTTCTAGCATCTTCGTGATCTTTCAAAAATTATATTATAGCATTGTAAGTATTTTCCTAAAGAACTTTTGAGATTTAAATCTATTTTTGCACTAACTCATATTTACTGTTAATTGGTTGGTTGTGCCGGATACAGTCCGAGGAGTAAGGGGGTCGGTTGGATTAGATGATGGAGTTGTTTGTGTAATTGGTTTATGCTATGAGATTTGTTGGCTGTTTCGAATTTAAATATCGGTGTTTTGAGTTTGACGTTGGTCATGGTGGATATTAGTAATTTTTAGGAGGTGATGATATATTTTGGGATTTTGAGGGTTTTAAGTTTTGAGAAATTAAAATAGGTTATTTTAGAAGCTTAGGCTTAAATATCGAAATCCGTAATTGATTGAAAACATACGAAAATTATGTGATTATTTTTATAGGTGACGATTTATAGTCGACTCGACATTTTTTAGGAAAATTCTGAAAAGCTAAGTTGTCCAAGTAAGCGGGGTTCCTAAGCTAGACCTTACACGAATTATTGAGACTGAGGTTGACTTTCTGAAAACTTTGCATATTTTTGTGATGAAATGAGAACTTGGGAAAAAACCAACCTCGGTCCCTTATTTGCATTACTCATGAAATCTATATGAAAAAGAGAAAATATTTTCTAACATGCATTGTGTAGACATGAGCTAAATTTTGTCATGTTGTCTCTGAAATCTGAAAAGAGCGATATTGAGAATCTGAAAAATTGTGCATTTATTTAGAAAGATGCTCCGACTTTTATTTTCAGTATGTGAGAATGATCTGATTATGTTTTCGTACTCTGTTTTATTTTGATATGGCATCTGAAAACCTTTGGCATGGTGTACTGATTTTGTGTTTGACTCAGTCTCTGCTCTGCTCTACTCTATTATGCTCTGCTCTGTTTAGGTTGGTACCAACTTCTTTGTCTCTGAGTGCACCCACTTTGGAAACAAAGTGGTTTTATTGTGATCTTTCCGGTGTGCACACTCGGGACTCCGAGAAGAATAAGGGAAAGATTTCACCTCTGTCTCTACCCGGTTTGGCCACGGGGGATAGCACAACCCTACCACGAGGGTGAAACATGGTCTCTGCTCTGTAAGATGCTCTATTTTGATATGATGATGATGCTCAGTTTATGTTATGCCAAGGTACTATGGGTTTTTACTTGTCTTAAAACAATCACTCTATTACTTTTGAAAATATGTTCTGTTCTGCATTATAACTCTGGAAAATATTTTGTTCTGCATGCTATACTTTGTAAATGCTCATGTTTGCACGCTAGCATATGTCCTCTGCTTACTGAGTTGTTGATAACTCACCCCCTATCTTCATAATATTTTTCAGATGATGTGGAGAGTCCAACTGAGGACCTGGATTAGATTGGTGAGCATGTTTAAGCTGAGCAGAAGATGTTAGAAGAATGAATTTTGATGCCATTTAGTTATAATGTCTCTTAGATTTAATTATATCTTGGGTTTAGTAAGACTCATGAAATTATTAGTTTGGTTTGTTATGACTATCGGGAGATTATGGACTCATTAGTTTATTTTTGCTATGGTAAGGACTTTGTGGAGATTTCAATGTAGTTATTTAGAATATATGAGATTGAGTTTTGCTAATAAAGTTTTTTTGGAGATTTACTTGAGTTGTGTTGGGAAACATGTTTTTAGGTGTCAGGTAATAATTCTCCAAGCCACTTGGGTTTGGGGCATTACAAACAAAGTGTTAGATACATGCTAAATTGAAAGCAGTTATTTGCAATTTCTTGATCAAAATTAAATGGCAGATTTGGTAAAAGTTATTTATTTTGGGAACTTTTAGATCGAACTAAGTATTGACTGATGTTTAGGCCTTGCTATTTTTATTCGATTGTGAGTCGAGCTCAAGCTTATAACTAGCTAGCATAAATTGTGCACTAGTATTGTAACACCCCAACCGGGGTGGCCTGAAGAATTACTACCTGTCACTTAAGAACATGTTTCCCAATACAACTAAAATAAAACTCTAAAAACTTTATTAGCAAAACTCAATCTCATGTATTCTAAATAACCACATTAAAAACTCCACAAAGTCATTACCACAGCAAAATAAACTAAGGAGTCCACAATCTCCCGGTAGTCATAACAAACCAAACTAATAATTTCATAAGTCTTACTAAACCCAAGATATAATTAAATCTAAAAGACATTAAAATTAAAGGTCATCAGAATTTCTTCTTCTAACATCTTCTCCTCAGCTTAATCATGCTCACCAATCTAATCCAGGTCCTCAGTTGGACTCTCCACATCATCTGAAAAGTATTATGAAAATAGGGGTGAGTTATCAACAACTCAGTAAGCAGAAGACATATCCTAGGGTGCAAACATGAGCATTTACAAAGTATAGCATGTAGAACAAAATATTTTTCAAAATTATCATGCAGAACAAAACATATTTTCAAAAGTAACAAAGCGATGGTTTTAAGACAAGTAAAAACCCATAGTACTTTGGCATAACATAAACTGAGCATCATCGTCAAATTAAAACAGAGCATCTTACAGAGCAAAGACCATGTTTCACCCCTGTGGTAGGGTTGTGCTATCCCCAGTGGCCAAATCGGGCAGAGACAGAGGTGAAATCTTTCTCTTATTCTTATCAGAGCCCCGAGTGTGTACACAGGAAAGACCACAATAAAACCACTTTGTTTCCAAAGTGGGTGCACTTAGAGACAAAGAAGTTGGTACCAACCCAGACAGAGCAGAGCAGAGATAGAGTCAGATACAAAATCAATAAACATTGCCAAAGGTTTTCAGATGCCATATCAAAATAAAACAGAGTACCAAAACATAATCAGATCACTCTCACATACTGAAATAAAAGTCGGAGCACCTTTCTAAATAAATGCACAATTTTTCAGATTCTTAATATCGCTCTTTTTCAGATTTCAGAGACCACATGACAAAATTTAGCTCATATCTACACAATGTATGTTAGAAAATATTTTCTCTTTTTCATATAGATTTCATGAGTAATGCAAATAAGGGACCGAGGTTGGTTTTTTCCCAAGTTCTCATTTCATCACAAAAATATGCAAAGTTTTCAGAAAGTCAACCTCAGTCTCAATAATTCATGAAAGGTCTAGCATAGGAACCCCGCTTACCTGACTCCTGCAGCGTATTATCTATGTCTTGAATTCGACCTCTAAAAATCTCATCACCTATTGATAGAAACAAAATATATACACCGAGTATTAAACAACAATTGGCATAACTTCCATCTAATAATTAAAACCCATAATCCCAAACCATATAATAGCAACAACAACTCACTAAGACAACCATATAGTAAATTGGACAGCCCGCATTTCAACCCAAAGTACCATATACTAATCTTTGATATTATCCTAAACACCCACCAAAGTCAACGTCAAACACAAATAATAAAATATCAATCCCACTTCAATGGCCCCTAACTCCAAGCAATCACCTACAACTCAACCAAAACAACCATAATATTACTCCAAATAATTTAACCTCCACTCTGACGTCGTATAAAAACCCGAACAGTACAAAAACAACAACTACTCAACTCCGAGTATCCATTTGGTTTACTGTGCATCCAACCCAAATAATTCAGAACTCAGAACAGCCAACACAACCCTGAACAGTTACAAAACTCCTCCCACACAACCACATCAAACCCAACAACCACCCTTTATAATCCTTTATCAACAACAAAACACTATCATATTACAAAGCCCTCAAATTCAATTATAAACAGTAGAAATTTCCCAACGATCAAAATATTAAAAGCCACTAATTTACACCATGAAAAACAATGTAAAACGGCACTCAGTTTCCTTACCCGTTCGACAGAGCTCAGCGTCAACACCACAGCAAGGAGATTAACCACTTCGCAGATGGAAGAGAACAAAAGAGAAATGGAAGAGAGTGAGCGTCTAATGAGGGAGCTCAGAGTGGGGAAAACATAGCAGCAGCACCTGGAAAATTCAAAGCCGGAAACGCATGAAACAGAGAAAAAATAAGAGGAAGGCGTCGACTTGAGAGAGAAAGAGAGAGAGATATACCTGAAGATGAAACACTATGCAAGCGGGAGAGAAGAGCCGAGTCTGAAGATAGAACACCAACTGCAGAACTAGAGGGATGCGAGAGAGAGAAACATAGTGATCTGCTGCAATGGAGGGATGCGATAGAGTGAGAAATTGATTTTGAGAGAAAAACCGAAAGTGAGGAGATTTAGGGCATGAGATTCGGAACCACAAAACAAAACCAACGACAGGAAAAAAAATAATGAAAACGGAAGGAAGTGAGTAATGTGGGAGAGAGGGATGCGGGGTAAAACAGAAAGAAAAGGAAATCGAAAGAGAAAGAGGGGGAAGAAAGAATCGGGGGAGGTTGAGGAAGAAGGGGAACTTACCCCAAAACAGCGCCGTTTCACACTCTTCCAAGAAAAGGCTGGGCCTTTGCGCACAAGTCTGGGCCTCACAAACAACTGGGCCTTACAAGTATGCTTTCATTTTCTTTCAAATTGCTATTTTATGCCAAGTTGTAACCTTGCTAGTTTTCGTTAGAATTTTTCTTCAACACTAGTATACTTTGTGCTTGGGTATATCTTTTGTTTATGCCATATTGTAACCAAAATCAGGTTTGTATAGAATTTTTCCCCAACACTAGTATAGTTTTGGGATCAATGGTTTGTTGGGAAGTCTTGATTATTATTTTTATTTTTTGAAATGAAACTACACTACATAAATCATTCAATACAATACTACATCAAATTTAATGAAAGGGAGGACCTCAACCCAATTGTCGCTTCCATCCATATATCTTTCATGTAGAAAACTCAATGGCCTTTATTGGACAACAAACATTCTATTTGTCATGTTCATGAATTCATTTAGAATGCTTGAAATGAGGAGTTTAAAAGTTTGGCTTAGTGCTAAGTATGGAGAGAAGTTAAATGGGTTGAGGTTGTGTTTTGTAGTTGATTTTCCCTAAGTGAAGAAGATGTAAGGAAAGTGCTTTGTAGTTGATTTCCCCTAGTTGGTTTATGCAGTTAAGATTGTGATTAAAACCATTACTCCTATAATTTGTTGCTATTTTTTTTTTTTTTTTTTGGATTTTGTTTGTGTTATATTCTGGTATTGAGATTTAAACTGAAAATTACTTGGATTGTTGGGTGCAGATTGTAGGACGGATGTCGAGTGCTTTTGATTTAAAAGGCGTTGACTGAGCCCGACGGGCTTGTTGGTGAGCCATTTCAGCTAGGGGTGAGCTGAAACTCATTTAGTTGGGGATTGAAGGTAACTATTACCCATACTCAGCTACAAATCCTTTTTTTCATTTCAATAATTCTCAAAACATAGATGGATCTTTTGTTGTTCGTGTTATTATATATGATAGACCTTATGAGTTTGGAAAGAAATATGGGTTATTATTAGATAATCACTCTAAGTCAAGTGCATTCTACTTACCAAATTCTCCTGGAGTTGGTTTTTTGTTTTGGGTGATGTTGTTCATTTGTATGTCTATATATATGTATATATATATACATACACACACACACACACACACACACACACACATATATGAGAGTGAAGGTGGTGGACATGTAGTTGGCCATCGACAGTTAATACTATCACAATCCAACAATATTTATTCAGTATTGATATATATATATATATATATATCAATACACATCAATATTTTGTGCAAGGGATCACTGCATGGTCATATCAAGTATGCTCCCTTCACTTGACATGTGATGAATTATCTTAATTCAGCATCTCGATCTGAGTTGTCATTTGCTAGTTCTAAATTATGTATTACTAATTACAACATTTAGACATGATAGTCTTGGCCATTACTCAGTATAGACCAGCAAAAATATACTATATAGGGGTTTTTCTTTATTTTGGATAAATTACTATATGGACAACTAGAGACTACGTAGCTAGCGTCATCATTGAACTTTGATCACCTTAATGCAGATGACAACTTATCCGATATCAATTTTTGGAGAATATGTTGTCACATAATGTCATAAACAAGATGATATTTTGATTTTTATATTTTCAATTGCCCAATGATCTCCATCGGGTACATCTATGTTTAGTCAACCAATTCTCCTTGAACCATACATGACTAGAAACCTTCTGAGATACCTAGCTAGCCACCTTCATAAATGCTCTTCAAGTTAAACATTTATTCTCCTATCCCAACCAACAGCATATGGTGAGTTTTTCATCAAACTTGTATAATTACGGTCTCTACTTATCTAACTTCCTTTCCCACCATATCTTTGTTTAGATGGACAAAAGTTGGATGAACGAGCCCAATAGGCTTTTATCACATGCATATGCCGAATGGGTTAAATATTTCCTCACACAAGCACGAAACCATGCAAGTGGAAGGGATCACATTCGGTGTCCATGTCGTGCATGCCTTAACAATATGTGGCTACCTATATTTGAGGTGGAAACCCATTTGTTTATCAAAGAGAGCAACCCAGATCACACCCAGTGGATATTTCATGGGGAGGAGGAGACAACATTGTACGTCAGTGATGATGATAATGACGATATCATCTAAGAAGACGATTACATTGATGGCACGCAGCATATGTTGGATCACATCCGGGCAGGCACCTTTGTTGATGTGCCCCAAGATAGCACTCTTGCGCCAAACAGGCCACCAATACCTGAAGATTCACCAGCATCATCTTTTGACCAGCTACTAGAGGATGCCCGACGTCCTCATTTTGAAAGGTGTACAAAATTTTTAAAGTTGTCATTCGTTGTCAAGTTGTTACACATCAAATCAATTGGTGGATGGTCAATTAAGTCATTTGACATGCTCCTTGATCTATTGCGATCTGTCTTTCCTGATGCGCTCCTGCCACAATCATATGAGGAGTCAAGGTCTTTGGAGTGTGGTTTGGGCTTCAAGTACCACAAAGTCCATGCGTGCCCCAACGACTGCATCTTATTCTGGAAGGAAAATGCCGCTCTTAATGAATACCCTACATGTAAGACTTTGAGGTGGATGCCAAATACACATGGGTCACGCGCGATACCTCAAAAAGTTTTGCGTCATTTTCCTTTGAAACCTAGATTGTAGCGTCTTTTTATGTCTGCAAAGCTAGCAGGTGATATGCGATAGCACAAAGAGCAACGAACGATAGAAGATACTCGTATGAGACTCCGGCCGACTCTGAGTGCTGGAAGAAATTTGATGAACATCATAGTTGGTTCGATGTGGATCCACGCAATGTTAGGCTCGGTCTGGCAAGTGATGGCTTCACTCCCTTCAATGGTAGAGAAGATCATCGCATGCCACCAAGGGATATAGGAGTAGACAATATTCAAACTCAATTGTAGATGATTGGGGATGTTTAGTTTGGCAAATCTCATTGGAAGAAAAAATGCACTGCTGAAGAGCTGAACTGGACAAAGTGTAGCATATTCTTCATGTTACCTTATTAGTCAACACTTCGACTTCAGCATAATTTAGATGTTATGCATATTGAGAAGAATATTGCCGATAATATCTTATTCACTTTAATGAACAATCCAGGAAAAACTAAGGATAACATCAATTCAAGGCATGACTTGGAGATTTTGGGCTATAGAAAAGAATTACACTTGAGGTGTGAAGGTGATTGTGTAACAATGCCACATGCACTGTACACATTATACGGAGATGAAAGGAATAAATTTTGTGAGTGGCTGTCTAATATCAAATTTTCAGATGGGTTCGCTTCCAATATCTTGAACTGTGTTTCTCTACATGATTGCAAAATCTCAGGGTTGAAAAGTCACGATTTTCACGTTTTCCTTCAAATACTACTCCTCATTCTGCTGGGGGTATTTAAGAAGTGACATTGCCTTGACTTTGACTGAACTTGGCACTTTCTTCAAAGAGTTGTGCGCTTGAACACTGGATGTGAATCGCCTATCTCAACTCCAAACTGATATCTTCACCATTCTAGGCAAACTAGAGATGATATTCCCTCCTTCCTTTTTCGATGTCATGGTCCACCTAGCTGTCCATTTATCCTATGAGGCCATACTTGGGGGTCCAGTACAATATAGGTGGATATACCCATTTGAGAGATATTTTAGCAAATTCAAGCGGTATGTTAAGAATAAAGCCCCCCAAAAGGTTTAACAGCTGAGGCCTACATTCACACCGAATGCTTGGCATTTTGCTCCATGTACCTCAAAGACATTGAGACGAGGTTTAGTCGAGCGGACCGCAACATTGATGCTGACGAAGAGGAAACTATAGATGGGTTCAGAATTTTCAGCCAGAAAGTTCATCCCTTGGGCATAGCTTCTAATGTGCAATTAGAAGATAAACTCTTTAGGGCAGCCATCTGGTATGTGCTCAACAATTGTGCGGAGATTGGACCTTATATAGAGTAAGCATCAACGAGTCTACTTAAAAATCTACTTCCATTCAAACTTAACAAGTTGTTATCAACCCAATACCAACTAACTTGAATATTTTGCTTGGCCTCGGTGCTCCAAATGTAGGGAACACTACGAGAAATGTAAGGTGCAACACCCAAATTGCATCGATTGCACGCATCAAACTAAGTTTCCAACTTGGTTCAAGCAACGTGTAAGTTCTTACCCATCCCTATCTACATTGAAATGTTATAGCTTTCATTTGATATGCTTTGGAATGATGAAAATAAACGTTGTGAGATTTGGGTACAATTTTGGTATAGATCCAGGAACATCGTACCTTACATCCACTTGATGTGTCCACTAATATGTATGCGTTAGCTTGCGGGCCTGACCATTGGGTTGCAACATATGCTGCTTGCATAATAAATGGAAAAAAGTTTCATACGAAGCAGCGTGAACTTCGTCTGCGTACACAAAATTATGGGGTGTTAGTAACTGGGGATGAGGCCACAAATAACGTGGACTTCTATGGTGTTATAATAATATCGTAGAGTTACGCTACATGGAATGGCGTCGGGTGTACCTATTTGAATGTGATTGGTTTGGTGTTGGTGATCGAAAACGAAAGGTGTGGGTGGATGACCATATGATTAGTGTCAACATGAACAGGACTTGATATAAGGATGAACCATTCGTGTTGGCGAGTCAGGCTGATCAATATTTCTACATAAGAGATTTAAGGGCAAAAGGGAGTTGGGGTGTTGGGCAGAACTATACAAATAGGAATGTATACAACATTCCACCACTACCAAGGGTTCTCGAAAATATTGATGGTGAATTAAGTACTCATGATGCCGATCAAGAAAATGAGTCATCATATTATTATGAACTAGTGCAGCGTGATAATAGAGATCCAGTGTCAACTCCACTTAATAGGCCTGATATACTACCTAACCATATTGATGCACGAGAAGTCATGGATCCGGATGGTCAATGCATAGATTCAGCAAGCTTAATTAATGATGACATGATGACTTCTGGTTCTGGAGATGCGGCCAGTGAGGGGGAATATTCAGATGAGGAGGACCTATCAACAGAGGATGAGTCTGTGTCAGATTTATAATTACAATCCAGAAACTTTGTTGATTTAAGGTTGACACATTAGATTTCTTGTTTGAAATTGGTATGTGTACATAGACAGTTTAATATGAGATTGTTTAAAATTGGTATGTGTACATAGATAGTTCAATATGAGATTGTATGAAATATATGTTTTGATTTATTTATTAAAACCATGAAGGATTTGCTTTCTCCTAGCTCGAACTATTTATCATGCAAATAACAAACAAGTACAAAAGTAGTATTCAGCTTTTACAACATTAATACTTAATTTAAACGAAGTCTAATATGTGATTTTATTTGCTTCATGTGACGTTCAAACCGAAAGGCCGCATGAGGAGCACTATCAATTATCAAGGTATATAATTTGACAATTCAATTATTCCTCTGTCTATGTTATGCTCATAATGTAAGGGTTACTCTACCCACAAGTAATTGAAAATGGTAGATAAATGATCTTTACGAACCTATCTGTGACTTTGAGCTTATTATGTGGAATGAACTTATCAAATTTATCACAATGTTATTAACTTGTACTCGTGCAGGTGACCAACCGGGACCCAGTTCTAGAGGCAGAGGGAGGTTTCGAGGTATTCGTGCAAGGCGCTATATACCGGTCGCCACATCCGACCACACGGAGCGAAAATATGTTCATATCACAACACAGAAGAATGTAATCAATCCTCCTCGAATGACTTCACACAGCCCCCAAGTCCCCCACCATGCGCCAACCCAATTCACGTACCAAAACCTAATCAAGAACCCTCACCAGCAATGGAACAATCACCTCCTAGAGAATAAACTGGTGCATGTTTTTCCAATATATATTTTGAGGGCTTTATCATGTTTGTATGTGTTATTAAGTGTGAATATTCCACATTACACTTACAAACACTAATTTAGTGAACCTTGAAATACAATTGTAGATGCCCCCACAGAGGTCGTAGCAATGCAGGAACAGAGGAAACGAACTCGTGGGCCCGCGAAATGCATTTTTTTTTAGAAGTTGAGGAAGAATGAGAAAGTGCAGTTGAAGATAAACGATGGCAAGACAGCCTCATGTTGTGAACAAGCTTCTATGTTCACGACACGAGTATCGTGGATTGTTAAACAATATTGCGACATGAGTTATAAGAGTTGGTTGGATGTCCCACAAGGCATGAAAGAGGAGTTCATCGACCGTGTTTCGGTAAGTCATTGGTTAGTTTTAGGGATTATTTGAAAGTTTTTTATAACATTAATCATTGCCCAAATAACGAGATGGCCCATAATTGTAGAGTGACTTCGTGTTTGACGGTGACAAAGGCTCTACGTAAGCGCTTCAACTCCTTCCATCACGACTTGCACAAGATTTATCAATCATATGGAAGCCATAAAGAAGTGTTGGCTCATGGGACTAGCTTGGTGGACCCCATTGTATGGGTGAAGTTGTGTGAAAGGTAGGGTAACGATGCCTTTAAGGTACTTATGCTCTTTCTCACATTAAGCCATATATCTACCCATTTAATATGTCTAATTATTATTGTGGCAAATCTGTTTCTTTATCGTAGCTAACATCCCTGATGTGTATGACAAACAATTTCAGCTCAAAATCGGGAGAACCAAAATAAGCAGGCGATTAATCACACATCAGGAGGTAAATCATTCGTCCGATTACTTGGGCAAAAGGTATCTCTACGTAAATAATTTCTTTTCATTTTAATAGACATGTGAAAATGCACATTACTATTGTTTTAGTGACAGTATTACATTAATGTTGGGTAGTGGTTACTCACAGCTTTTGGGCTTAAAATGCACATGTCCACCACAATAAAGTTTTCTTATATGAAAATATATTCTTATACTCATTGCTCACACATGTAGCACACTGAGAATGGGAATTTGGTTGACTTCTACAAGGAGACACGTTGGTCGAAGAAGAAGAATAAGTTTGTGATAGATGCTACAGAAGTTACTTATGTGAGTAGTACACTTACATAAGTTGAGATCTATGTTTCTTTCTCTACCTGATAAATGCATACATAGCACTGAACCTAGATTTTTTAATAATCGTTGTTTTGTCAATGTGCAGAAGGAGATGCAAGGTAGGTTGGATGGCCTAGGACTAGAGCAACGTAGTGATGAGGCAGCAACAACTGTCTTTAGGGAGGTCCTTGGCCATCGACCGGGATATGCACGAGGATTCGGGGAGATGGTCATCCCTGAGTCAAATAGACAACGTGACCAATTTCAAATGCAACATTACCTGTCTGAGATTGAAAAACACAAGAAAGATGTTGAACAACATAATGAAGAGTATAAGAGTCAGCTGGATGAAATGAGGACAGAGATGCGGGCTCTTAGGGAGCATCAAATACAGACTGACAATCTGCTTCAGTCTTTCTTTTGGGGTTTTCCATCATTCACTCAGTCACTTCGACAGACTTATTGTAACAATTCCCCCGGCCCATAAGGGGGTCCTATGTTTTGGATATTTTGGGTGGTTTTTTGTTAGTCAATATGACACAGGGCAATATATATATATATATATATATATATAGATATATTTATATATAAAGGGATTTATGTCTACACCGGGGAGATATCAAGTTTGGGTGTCCTCTTTTTTAGAAGCTTTTAAACATATCTTCAAACTCCATACCTAAACCATTAAGTGTAGGACAGGTTTTATGGCTATCTAGTGTCCATGTCCCTTTTATTCACAAGTAGGCCGAGGCAAAGATAATTATCGCAATCATGATAGTACAATTAAATCTCAATGTAAGCTCCTTAATTCAAAAATAAAATTCTCACCCAAACGGTACAAATACTTGTTGACTCTTTATTCCTATTTCACATCTGATTCAGCTTGATATGCTCTGCAGTGATGTGATGTGTGAATCATCTGATGGGACGTGGCTTGCAACACAGTGCAAGACGAAGGTTATTTTAAATGATTTGTTGTTTGTACTTCCATCCAACGCTTATGGATTATATTCGCTAGTAGAATCCATGAGCGTTGGATGGAAGTCATTTCTCTATAGTCCTACTAGACAAGGGTGTAAAGTAACATAACTTAACTTTAGTCAAGTCACCTGACTATAGAGATTGTTGTTTGGAATCTGTGGTGCTTATTCACTTGAGTTTTTTTTTTTTTAGTTATTCTTGTAATTCTTTTATTGGATGAAGAAGCATGGTATAACATACTCAAAGTCTGTTGTGCTGATGTACATTTGCATGTCACCATGTATTCATGACCACATATCGTAACACATGCTTGACTGACATCTGTGGTGCATGTGAGATTGGCACCCAGATTTGTCTTGATAGATGTGGACATAGTTACCTAGATTGGCTGCGAAGTATTCATGAAAACTTAAATCTCTAAAATGTTGTCATAGATGAACTAAACCAAGTTAGAATTATATTTTCAACCAGAATTTTTGTACAGCTATATTAGGTAAGAATTATGGTTCTACGCCATGCATCTTGCACATACATGATGAGTATATTGCTAATTTAAATAGAGTGGGGTTTCAAATATATGCAGGAGCTGGGAGACATTTATGGAGATGAATTGGTTGCATTTCTGAAATCCTCTCCCAAGAAAGAGCTATGGATTGCAGACAACATATATGATCTTTTTTTGGGGTTGATATCATCGTGACTCGAGAAAGATTGCTGTGAGGTAATAATTATGTTATTAGTTAGACTCATAGTCCTGGCCAGATTTGCATAAACCCTAATAACAATTAATGTCAATTAAAAACAAATAAAACACACCTCAAAAATTCTTTGGACCCTTTTGAGTTATTTATTTTTCATGATTTTGTGTGAGCTGTTTGTAGGTACGGAATATGCCACTTGATGAATTGGAGGCTTCACTACGAGGAACAATTCAAAGAGTAATTAGTTGTCCCATTTATCTCTTGATTTTATTTTTATTCTTTATGTCTAAAGCTTTATATGACTTATCACAAAAATACAAATTCTCTATGTCAACCAGTATCTGAATAAGCCAAATTGCTTGATTGGCCTTAGCCCCATGACCTAAACTGTCGACCAGTTTAGCTGCTTTATACATTGAGACTTTACCCTCTTTCTTAGCTATTCATATTATTTTTCACTTTAGACATGGGAAGGAATTAGAACAATACTCGAGACCTCCATAAGCCGAAAAACCTCTAAGGTACATATTTACGATCAGAATATTCGAACAAGAATATTCTGACGTAAATATGCTATTGAATGCACACAATAAAGCACATAGTCTGAACTTTATATTGTGACATTCAAACAACATGAAATAACATTCCAACGTCATAAGGTTTTGTTCGAACGTTAACAAATTTAAACTAATTATATTGGGTATATATAGCATAAATTTTTTTATTACAATACCTATTAGTTTTTTTATATTTCAATTTACAACCAAGAATTGCAGCAAAGAAGGAATTCTAAACCCTACGAGGTTTAAGGTTCAAATTATTATGGTAGAGTCTAGTGCTACAGTTCTCTGACATGGGATGGTAAGAGTTTAAGGTCTGTCTTCATTAATAGACAAAGAAAGAATATAAGCACATTTAAAGGAAAAATGTATCAAGATATGGTTTAGAAGTTCTACATCCAAATGCAGGACATCCCACAATCCGCAGATATTCATATAATTATATCTGTACGGGTTGTTCAGATGGAGGTCTCAGTAAAAGTTGTTGCCAAGCTACCACAAATCTCTTGGATATCTAAAACATTATCTTCTATGAAGGCCGAGCAGGCGTGTAACACCACTACAACAAATACCTCTTTGGCAAGGGATTGTGGTGGCAAAAAGCCTCCATTCCGTAGGAAAAACTCTTTTCCAACAAATTTTATTCGTGGGATGCTCGTGGAATAAAATTAGTGAGATAAAGTATTTTTCTCTACGAAAAGCCCAACTTGTGGGAAATACCTATATTTCCCTAGAACATTAGTTACGGAAAAAAATTATTTAACCATGGAAAATATGATAGCTTTTCCTAGTAAATCGTGGGAAAAAAGTAATTACGAAAAACTTTTGTCGTGGGAAATAATCAGTTCCAACCAAAACAAAGTATTTGCTTCGAGTTATATTCACAACAAATGCTAAGATATTTCAGAAAAAAAAAATGTAAAAAAAAAAAAAAAAGACCCTTAGCCAAAAACAATCATAAGAAATGGTCTAATATAAGCTAAAAAATATATCTTGGCTTTATCAGGTACAATCTACAATAACATGTTCATTCTCAATGTAGAGCTTAAAGAGTAGAATAACAAATTGTTGCAATTGTATTTAAACAGAATATCTAGAAAAGGAAACTTGAAATCTTACCATGAACATAGATGCCAAAAACCTCCAAAAGGATTTCTGAATAGGACAATGAGCTTATACCAAATTTCCATTGAAGTAAAAATTTAGAGACTGAAAATAAGTCATAAGAAAGACCCAAAATTTATGAGTAAATCGTGCTTTGCATATGTGAAAATGAGAAACAGAAATCCATAAAGGATTTATTGTGATACCCCGTATTTTTTTGTATTTATTTTTTTTGTGAAATATTATTTTTAATTAATTTAAATATTGTTTTTCTTGTTTTAAAATTTATCGTATTTCTCGTTAGATTTATTTTATAATTTTTAAGTTGTGAAATTTACTTTGATGTGCTTTCTTGATATTAATTAGTGTTTGCATTTAAATTACTCTTTGCTTTAATGAATAATTTTATTGTTGGACTTTAATTATTATTATTTTTTCCCACGCACGGCACTACCCTTGCACGTCTATTTTTTTTTCTTTCTCTAGGGTTTTCTTAGCACCCATATAAATATACACTTTCATCTTAAGACCTTCGAAAAATACCCTGTGTCGTCGCTGCCACCAGCCACAAGAACCACCCAGCCTCTCCTAGTTCAATGCCAACCTCCATCTCCACATAAAACTGACACACATCCCTTCACCGTAAACGACCATCACCAAGGCTCAATGCCTCACTGTGCGCCATCACCTCCTTCACGGCCTCAGCCGCAGCAATAGGCTATTACTGTGAGAATGTCTCGCTCATACGTGGAGGTCAGCAACTGCGGGCAACCATTACACCACGTCTAGCCACCATCGCCAGCCCACCGCCCAACTCCACTCACCTCCGTTGACAGCCAAAACTGACTGCTTGGCCTTGTTATGCACCTCTTTTTTTACTTCTGAAAAACAGAGCACTACCAAAAGAAACAAGACCCCACGCACCTCCATTGACAGCCAATGTTTCTCGCTGGAAACGGCCACAAGACACAACCGTAGCTTGGTCATGCTACTCCCGAATCCATCGTACGTAAGTCCCTCTTTCTCACCATGTTCTCTTTTATCTCTACCTCGCACTCTCCGTGCTTTCTCCCTCTCATCGCTCTCTCTCTCAATTTCTGTACACCGTCATCGGTTCAACCATCACTTTGCCGCTCGCAGCCTTGCACTCTCTCTCTCTTAGTATTATTTCACGTCGCCGACCACCCAGTACCGCCCCAATCTGCTGTCTCGAGGTCCTCTCTGGTGAACAAGGAGCTGCTACATGTATGCCTTCCCTCTTAGTAAGGTTTCGAAATAGGAAAGTATTCAGCCCGTACGTAGAAAGAAGAATAATTTTGAGCTTTTATTACAGTTTTGCCCCTCTGTATGATGTTTTCTGATATGTGGTTACATGGTTTTAGTTTAATGGGTTTATGTTTTAATGGGCTTGGTTTAATTGGTTGTGATTTAATGATTGGGCTTGATTTTTATTATACATAAAAGAAAAAAAGATTATATTATTAATTTGAACTATTTAGTTTTCAATGGAACTCATTTTTTTTAAGTTGGCCTTATTTTATGGGATTTTAAGTAGCCAGAGTATTCTATTAATCTATAATACGTTATGGGTACTTTACTATTTTAAAAACACCGGTACTCATTTATCATAATATTTATTCGATTACTCTCTTCTGTATGAATTCGTTTAAGTGGCTATTGATGAAATTAGAAAGTGATAATATTTTAAGGGTTAGGATAACTTTAGAAGTTTAAGAAAATAGGTTATTTTAGCATTTCAAGTTTAAATATTGAGATACATGTTTGATCGGAAATTTACGAAAATTACATGATTATTTTATAGGTGACGATTAATTATTGTTCGACATTTTGAGGAAAATTCTGAAAAAGCTAAGAAGTCTAGGTAAGCGAGGTTCCTATGCTAGACTTTGCATTAAATAAAATGAACTGAGGTCATTTTTGGAAAATGTGCATGTTTTGCTATGAAAAGAAATCTAAAAACAACCTCAGATATTTGTTCTACATTACTCATGAGATTCTGTTTAAAAATAAAGTATTTTCTGTCATGACTGGTGTAGACATGAGCTTATTTTTGACATTCTGTTTTTGAATTTTGAAAAAGAAAGCGAATATGAAATTTTGTGTATAAGTTATGTTTTTGTAATCTGATTCTGTTCAGTACTCTGTGTTGATAAGATGTGGCACTTGAAAAACCTTTGGCATGACTTTTTGATTATGTTCTGACTCTGATTCTGATATGGTGATTGTGATTCTGTTTTGCTCTGATATGTGGCCCTGTCACGGGATACAATAGTGACTTCTGGCCCTGTCACGAGAGATAATAGTGACCTCTAGCCCTGTCATGGGATATAATAGTGACCTCTGGCCCTGTCACGGGATATAATAGTGACCTTTGGCCCTACCATGGGATATAATAGTGGATTTCTGTTCTGAGTGCAATCACTTTGATATTCTTGGTGATTTATGTTCTACTTGGCTTTCTGTAGGATGCACAACCCTACCACGGGGGTTAAACATGGTCTCTATTCTGATATGATGTTCTGATATGATATGATAAGACGAAGATATTCAGTCATGTTGTGCCAAAGGAGTCTTTGAATATGAAAAGTTGGTTTCTGAATATGAAATGTTTGAAAAGTCGCTCTGATTTTCTGATAATATGTATTTTTGAGATTTGCATATCGATACTGAAATGTTTTGTTCTTGCATTCTAAACTATGTGAAAATGCTCATGTTTACACACTAGTATATGTCATCTGCTTACTGAGTTGTTGATAACTCACCCGTTATCTCCACATATTTTTTAGATGATTTTGAATAGTCCAGCTAAGGATCAGGATTATGAAGCATTGGTGAGATGATTATTTAAGCATAGTGGTTTACTCATAGAAGATTTCTGAGAAGTGGCGGATTTTATTAAGAGATTTTGTAGTATTCTGATGACTTTATATTTTGGAGTTTATAAATACATTGATGAATTGTGAGTTTTAAGTTATAGGAAGTAACTCTTCGATTCCTGCGGGATCGGGTGTTACATTTATATATTAAATCTATGGTTGTCACTAACCCTTCAACATAGTTGCAGGTCTTATGGGATATCTTGAAAAAGAGTTCTGGTTGCAACCCTTGGCAGAAATTAACCATCTTCCCAGATCAATATCCTAACATAAATGTAAATATATTTAATGATACCAAAGAAAACGAGGTAGGTGCACTAACAGTCTCATTCAAAGGAAAACATTGTTACGTAAGCCGACCAACATTTTTTGGCTCTAACTTGTCTAGAATTGTATTGATCTTTTCTGCGAGATCTTTTTGAGCTTTAACTAACTTCATTACTTAATGATATAAACTTTCATTCTCATGGTCATACTTCTAGTAATAAAATTTTTGTTAAAACTCTCTGTGTACTCCAAGTACATGGGTTGAACGCAAGAAAATACCTATCTAGAAAAAAGAAAGCATCCATCAAAACATGCAAGTTCAGCCCACTAAAGTCTAAAGTCTATGGTAGCAGTCCAAAGGAGTAGAGCATCGGAAAGGAAAGTCTTGAGCTCCTCCATAGTCTGTTCAAGGTCCTCTAGCATGTTGTTCTCACACTACAAGAAAAATCATTTTTATCGACAAAAGGTTTAGCAGCGATATAAAAACAGTGGCTAAAGGTTTACCTTTAGTGAAGAAAATTTTAAATTCATCGCTGATGTTACTTTTAACAATCAAAATTGTACCATCATTTATTTTGATCACAAATACATAAGCGGGAAAATTTTCCCCCAAATAAAAAAGTAATTGTGACGATAATTATAGAACTACCAACAACTATAATCGTCGCTAATAATTTTGATGTAATAAAGTATTGCCAACTAGTTACATTTTGTCATAAATAATAAGTTTTAGTGAAACTATAATTTTTTGTCAATTTTAGTCTAATGATTGACTTTTTGTGACACAATTTATCTTCGCAAAAGTAATATTTTAGCGACGATATAAAACTCGTAGCTAAACAATTATCTTCAGTGAGAAAAAATTTAAATTCGTTGCTGATATCACTTTTAATGACCAAAATTATACCGTCATTTGTATTGGCCACAAAAACATAAGTGGGAAAATTTTCGAGCAAATGAGAAAGTAATTGTGACAACAATTATAGAATTAGCAATGATTGTAATGGTCGCTAACAATCTTTTTACAATTGAGTGTTGCCAACGAGTTGCATTTTCTCATAAATATTTTATTTTTAGTAGGTAAGCATCATTTTGTCATAAATAATAAGTTTTAGTGAAGATATAATTTTTTGTCCTTTATAATCTAATAATTAATTTTATGCGACCCGATTTATCTTTGCAAAAGGTAATGTTTTAGCTACGATATAAAACTCGTAGCTAAAAGTTTATCTTTAATGAGGAAAACTTTAAATTCATCCCCGATATTATTTTTAACGACCAAAATTATACCGTCATTTATATTGGTCGTAAATACATGAGCAGGAGAATTTCTCATCAAATGAGAAAGTAATTGTAACGACAATTATGGAACTAGCAACAACTATAATCATCACTAATAATATTTTTGCTGCAGTATAGTATTGCCAACGAGTTACATTTTGTCATAAATAATATGTTTTAGTGAAGTTATAATTTTTTGTCAATAATAGTCTAATAATTGACTTTTTACTATCTAATTTATCTTCATAAAAAGTAATGTTTTAGCGATGATATAAAGGATTATCATGACTTTGTGGTATTAATTCTTATTATGTTTTTATTTGTCTTGAGATATGTATTTTTTTTTATAGGGTTTAATAAAAAGATAAACTTAATTTAGATATTAACATATATAAAAGGAAGAAATGAAAAAAAAAAAAAAACAGCTGGAATGAAAAGGCGTGATAGAGAGAGGAAGGAAAAAAATAACAGAAGAACAAAGAGAAGAGACGTATAACTCAAGGAAAAGAGCAAAAAAAAAAAAAGAGTTAAGATTGACGCAACAAACGGGATGTAATTGATATATAAATAGGTTAAAGCAAACGACAGGCCGAACGAAATCAAAAAAAATATATATAAGTAGACAAAGCAAAAGGGCTTGCAGAACGAAATCCAACAAATGAAAACACTAGGCTGTGTGGCGCAGAAGTATTATGGGTTTGAGAGAAGGAAGATTGAAATTGGACAACTGTGTGTTTATGTATGTAATTTTTATTTTTTTATATTTTCTTTCAAATATTATTTTAATGTTTCTTTACATTCAAATTTTAGAATTTATTTTTATCAATATATCTAGCTAAGTTTGAGGATGAAATCTCATTGATGATTATATTGTAGTATTATTTATGAGATTGATTTTTTCTCCACTTATGTATGTGTTCAAAGATTTATTATTCTTACTTCATATTAATTGAAGATAAAGTTCTTGATATGAGTTCAATCATATTTTTCTCAAGATACAGAATAATCTTAATCAATTGAGAGCCTGAATTATAATTTTATCAAAAATAAAATCTTATATTTTTTGTGATTTGTTTTAACAGATATAAGTGATGATTTGATTTTGTATCTTTGAGCGAACAAGAACATGCATACTTTAAACATTTTCTTAGAAATAGGTTTCAACGATGCTATTTTTGATGATAACAAAATTGAATTCTAGATTATCATGTCAATATTTTGAAAGAATCAATTTTCATAAATATATTATTATGAATTAATAAGGTGGATTCCAAAACTTTAGTTCATTATCCATTAATAGTTTATTCCTTTTTTAGATTAATTTTCATCTTAATAATTTATTTTAGTTCTTTTATTGTGATTAGTTTATTAAATTAATTATTTCTTGTTTTGATTAATTGATTGTTAGTTCTTAATTTTTTGTTTTATTTTACAACACATCTTTATTAGAATTTATTTGGTTTATAATTAATTAGATTTCTATGTTTTTACAAGTTCTTGTGAGTTCGACCTCGTTCTTGCTACAACTATACTTCGGTACAATTTGTCCACTTGCAAGTACAATTAAAATTTCACAACAGTCTTGCTGATATCGTTACGTTCTAGAAGCACTGTAAGTGTTATTTTTCTTTAAATTAATTATTTTAATGTTTATTTATATTCAGGTTTTTTAGTTTATTATCGAAAACATGTCTATCTGAATCCTTAACTACTATTGCAGATGAAACCTTATTATTATGAGATATGATTTCTTTCCCAATTGTTTGTGTTCAATGATTAATTGTTCTTGCTTCAAGTCAATTGATAGATATGGAATTATGAATATGGGTTCAATCATAATTTTCTCACGATCTTGAATAAATTAATCAATTGAGAATGATAATATCTGAATTGTGAATAATTTTACTACTTTAAATAAAGATTTATCACAATTAAGTAGTGTTAATCATTATATTTTTACTAATTTCGAAATAATTATTTTTTCTCATTTAACTTTAAATTTTATTTTAATGAAGTAAGTGAAATAATTATTTTTTTTCTCATTTTATTTTAACAAATATAATTGATGATTTGACTTTATTATTTTAAAAGAAAATGAACATGCCTTAGAATGTTTCTTTAAAAAATGGTTTTAACGATATTATATTCTATGATAATGAAAGTTAATTTCTAGATTAAAATATAATTGTTAAGAGATGGTAAATTTATAATTTTTCACACATATACTTTTCAATGATGTTTTTAGTTTTAGTTGAACTCGATTTGTTTGTTAAATTTTTTATAGGTACAACAAAATGGACAAAAGCTGGATGAATCTTACTAATAGATTTTCTACAACATATGTAGAATGAGTAAACCAATTTATTAGTATTGCACGTGGTCATGCAAACAAACTGGGCAGGATCAGATGTTCATGTGTTAAGTGTAAGAATGGGTATTATAGGACTATAGATGTGGTGGAAGATCATATATTCATTAAAGGAATTGATAAGAATTACACGCAATGGATATTTCATGGACAAGATGAAACATGGAATGAAAATCAGGTTCGTGACAATCCTAATGAGAATTATTGGACGGAAAATCTTGACGAAGTTGAAGAGCTGTTAGATGATGTTTACATGGAAACATTTATGGACACTAATATCGGAGAGTCTTCCAATAGCCAAGGTCCTGCATTGCCAGAATCAGGAAATAAAAATTTTGAACAGTTGTGGGAAGATTCTCAACGTCAACCTTATCTAGGTTGTGTGAAGTTTTCAAAATTGGCTTTCATTATAAGGTTGCTCCATTTGAAGGCAAATAATAATTGGAGTAATAAGTCATTTGACATGTTGATCGACTTGTTGAGAAACAAACTTCCCGATGGAGAGACATTACCTAAGTCATACTACGAGGCAAAACAATTGAGACGGGGTTTGGGCATTAATTATGATATGATTGATGCATGCAAAAATGATTGTGTACTTTTTTGGAAAGAGCATGCAAGTAGTCAAAAGTGTCCTATATGCAAAGAGCCAAGATGGATTGACAATGAAAGAAAAGACAAGAAAATTCCTCACAAGGTGTTGTGGTATTTTCCATTAAAGCCAAGGTTGCAAAGGTTATTTATGCAAAAAAATATAGCTGAGGATATGAGATGGTATAGAGAAAAAAAGAGTTCAGGATTTGAATAATTTGAGACATCCAACCGACTCTGTGGTTTGGAAAGAATTTGATAAATCGCATCAATGGTTTGCTCAAGAATCGCGCAACGTTCAACTTGGACTGGCAACAGATGGTTTTAATCCATTTGGTAACATGAGTACATCTTACAGCGTGTGGCCAGTACTACTTATGCCATATAACCTACCTCCTTGGAAGTGTATGAAAGATCCGTACTTCATGATGACCTTACTTATTCCTGGACCTAGGGCACCTGGAAATGAAATTGATGTGTATTTGAGACCATTGATTGATTAATTGAAGCAGCTGTGGGAAGAATGTGTAGATACATTTGATGTATCAGTATCATAAACCTTTCGATTACATGCAGCATTATTATGGACAATAAATGATTTTACTCTTTAGTATGCATAATTATTAATAATGTCATATATTTTATATATGATTAATGAATACCAAATAATTTCATTGTACATAGATTATTCATGATTGCTTGCAACTTAGGTATTTTAAAAAAAATTACATAATTATTTTAATTATGTAATTTCATTGAATGACAATTTACATATAATTAAAAATTTACATATAATAACATAAATTATCACATGATTTATGATTTATTATTATTTGATAGCATATATTATTTTTTATAGTCAATGATAATAAATTAGATAAAAATTATGTCATTAACTTATATAATTACTATATAAAAATAATATATTAAATTATTAAAAATGTTTTTAAAATATATATGGGATCGATCCGATCCGGTCCAAAATTTATAGACCCCGAGACTGGACCGAATTTCTTCGGTCTACAATTTGTGGGATCAAGACTGACCGGTCTCAACTTCAATCCGGACCGAACTCCATACACCCATATGGATGGTGAGTGTTTCTAACTATTACATAGCTACAACCAAGTACCAATTCCTAAAAGCAACTAATGATATTATTAGGGGTAAAAATCAAACATCCATATCTACTAAACAATATCTGTTAAAGCCTTAACTTATACAACAGACTGGAAGGGTGGAAAGAAACATCCCAACTCACGATGGTGGTTCAGGCTATGATATGATGCTCTTCACGTACATCCATATCATAGATAATAAATAGGTGAATAAAAGTAAATAAAGAGATATACAGAGATTTACGTGGTTTGACATAATGCTTACATCCACGGATTGTTTATGAGCGAAATCTACTATAATGGGACTTTAGAATCTCTCATGGCCTCACATATCTTACAATACAATAGGAAAATTTAGGGAAGATTCTTTGGAGTTGTAGTGAAGTTTGGCATAAGGAGCTTCTGTGGAGGGTCCGCCCATTTTATGTGGGATCTCCTCATATATATAGAGGTTCAACTTGCCTTATGGAGCCTTTTCTTATAAGAAGTCTGAGTCACTTTCCTTTTAGGAGTATGTGTCCCTTTCCTTTGAGGAGTTTGAGTCCACTTCTTGTTAGGTATTTGAATCACTTTCCTCTTAGTAGTCAATGTGTCTTTCCTCTTAGAAGTCTTAGTCAGCTTGTCCTATCCCTTCATAGCTTTATATCTTAGCTTGATTTTTTGCCTTATCTCGAGGCTAAACTATAGGCTGTTGATTTGACCCTTACAGATGCCTACGATTCTTAAGGGTGATTTGCTGGACAAGAAGGCCTTGAGAATCTTCAAGTCAATAATTTGCAAAATGAATTTTGAAAATTGATCCCTGGTTTCCTGTCTTTTTCTTGATTTTCTGTTTGTTTCTGGGTTTTCTATTTGTTTCCTAGTTTTTTGTTTGTTTTATGCTAAGCGATAAGGAGCTCAGCTTGGAGAGATAGGCGAGAGATGTACTCAACCTCATTAGGTGTGAGCCTAGAGCTCAATTTTGAGTTTGTTTATTTACGTAGATGTTTGCCGTGAGAGACAATTTATTGTCGACAAATAGTGCATATTTCCATGATTGGTTTTTTGTGTATATTTTTGTGATTGTTTTTTATTTTGTTATTAGTATTGGATTTTCTACCTTCTTGGTGTAAATTGTTGTTGGAGTTCTTGTTTTGTTGTTTGTTAGTAGTGGTGGATTTTTTTCCCCTCAGTGTAAATTTTTGTTGGTGTTCTTGTTTTGCTATTGGTGTTTGTTGGTAGTTACCCACGCCTAAGTAGTCAGGGAGCCTGCCGACTCCTAGATCCATCTTAGGCGGTTGCTGAGCCCGTCAACTCATTCCCAAAGAAAACTTGAGCGAGGCGGTTGTAAAGCTTGGTGGCCCATTCTTGAAGGTAACCCACTCGAGGCGGTTGTAAAGCTTGGTGGCTCGTTTCTGAAAATAACCTGCTCGAGGCGGTTGTAGAGCTTGGTGGCTCATTTCCGAAGGTAACCTGCTCGAGGAGGTTGTAAAGCTTGATGGCTCATTCCCGAAGGTAACCCACCCAAGGTGGTTGTAGCGCATGCATAAACACTCGGTGTTTGCTAGAGAAGATGTTGTGCTTGTACTATAGTCCATGTGAGAGAGGTTGGGCAGTTCAGAGAGTTGTCTGCCTGTTAGGTGCCTAGGAGGTCAAGCGGTCCTTGACCTATCCCACCTGTTGGCTGCACCGCGAGTATTGACTCGACACAAGTGGCTAATTGTATAGGTCGAGCAGTCCCTGACCTTTCCTTCCTGTTAATTTGCACCGCGAGTTAGACCCGACAATGGTGACTAACTGTTGGGGTTGTGGAGTGTTATGACCTCAATGCCCGTTGATTCACACCGCGAGTTAGACTCGACATTGGTGACTAACTGTTGGAGTCGTGGGGTCTTGTGACCACCACACCTGTTTGCTTGCACTGCGAGTTAGACTCGACACTGGTGGTTAATTGTTGGGGTCATGGGATCTTGTGACCTCCAAGCCCATTAATTTGCACCGCGAGTTAATGTAATACCCAGTGCCGTAGCTCAAACTAGAAGGGAGGCCAAGCCCACGACGATGTCGTTTTGGTATTTCCCTTAATGCAATTTTCTTGCAAAACCGTTTTATTTTATTTTATTTGTTTTTCCTTCAGTTTGTTCACTTCCGAATATCCCTCCACCTCAAATCTGTTATTATTTTTTTTTTCCCCACGTCTCGACGGTTTTCTTTTCTCTTCCATCACACACTCAGACCCTCACTCACCCACAGTGCCACTCGTTCGATTCACTACAACATGATTAGTCATCCTCCAAACTTTCTCTCTTGCTCCTCTTTTTCTCCGTAAGTTCTTTCCACCCACGATCCAGTCACTGCTCAAGCCCTTCTCGGTTGGTCTCACTGCCTTGAAACATAGAAGCATTTTTTCGTCCCATGCAAACCGTGTAACGCAGCCCTTCCCGTCCAGAAAAGCACCGTAAACTCCTCAACCCATGCATGGCAACACCCCGTTAGCCACAGTGTGAAAGCTGCCCAGCCTCCATCTGCACGTAAAACCGATGCCACCACCGCTCACCCGGCCACCACGAAAGCGCCAGATCCTCCGCATGTCAACCCTGCAAGCCCTCCTCTGTTTTGCAAGACTGAAACGCCGGGCTTCCTCCATAGTGAACCCTAGCCAGGCCGCCGAAACCAACCCTGCCCCGTGATAGCCCAACTCGAGTCAGCCACCGCTGCTCTGCCCTGCTCCACCAGCCCACACGGCGACACCGTGACCATCCTAAAGCAAAGCCTATGTTTTTAAGTAAGAAAACAGAGCAAATAAAGTGCTCTCAGCCCCGATACATCCTGCACGATCATCCACCACCCCATGCGCCTTCATCAGCAAACAAAAGATGCCGAAAAGCAAGACTCGACGTTCAGACTGCACCTACTTCTCTCGGCACCAAGCCAACCGCCCATGGAAACCAAGACTCGACATTCGGTCGTCGCGTTCGTCGTTCGGTAGTCGCGCTCCTTTCCTCCGCAGACATACAACATGAAGTGGATATGTAAGGCCTAGTCTCTTCATCAAAGTGGCCCGGACCGTGCGTGAAAATGGCCCAGCCATTTTAGGGCTTAGTAGGACCACCGAACGACGTCGTTTTGGGAGGTAAGTGTTCCTCCTCTGTTTCCGTTTCTTCCTTCTTTCTCGCGCACTTAGTTTCCATTTTCGGTTTCACATACTTCCGCATCTCTCTCTCTCCCACGTTAACTCTTTTCTCTTCCATTTCATTTCAATTTTTTTTTCTCCTCATCGATTTCTCTTGCTGTTATTGAAACTCTTGCCCTAAACCTCATCACTTTGTTTTTTTTTTCTTTCTTCTTCTGCACTGCTTCTGGTTTCCGGTGTGCGTGTGTTGTCTGCTGCATCACAGTTTCTCTCCAGTTTTTCCCTCTGCAACACGGCGTGCATCGCTCCGCAGCCTCCATCTTCCGACTGGTAAGAATGTCGTCTTCAAACTTTTGTTTTTCGGTCTCCTCTGCTGTAGCGTAACCCTTCTGCTGTTTTTCCTGTTTTTGGTTTGTTTCATCCTTTCTTTTCTGCAGTTTCTGTTTCTGGCCGTGGGTTTTGGGTGTACGTTTTGTCGATTTTTGAGTTTGTCACTCGTGTAATCGTTGAAGCCTTTGCTGGAATTCTTGTTGCCGTGGGTAAGTTTTTCTTACCTCTGTTTCCTGCACACACAATCACACACAGTTACACTTCTAGTTTTCTCACTGAATTTTTTGTGGGTAATGTTTTCATTTTTAGTTTAGTTTAGTGGGCGGCTCTTTGGGCATTTCTTGGTATAATGAATTTATTGTGGTGTATTGTCCTAGGTTTGGATTATTTGAAGTTACATTGTAGTGGAATTGTTGGACTGGTGGTTGAGAAAATATTTAGAAGTATTAGTTTATACTTTTTGTTATGGAGTTGTGAATGGAAAGAAGTGTGCTTTGTGAAGTGTTGTTTGGTTAAGTTGGTGGTAATTGTTTGAAATTGTGAACTACTGGAAAAAGTGAGTTATTGGGATTTGAGTTGACTTTGGTTTTGATGCTTGTATTGGACAATACTGAGTTTGGTATAGAATATTTTGGGTCGAAGTGTGGGCTGTCTGGATTGTTATTTGGCTATTTGAGTTTGATTAAACTCGCTGAATTATGGTCTAGGGTTTGGGTCTTGAGTTGTTCAAGACCAATTTTGTATTGTTAGACTTTAATATTTAGTTTATATTATTTTATGAATGGGTGACGAGACGGATAGAAACCGTATTCAAGTCATAGATAATACGCTGCAGGAGTCAGGTAAGCGGGGTTCCTATGCTGGGTTTTATGCAAGTTAATAAGACTGAGGTTGATTTTATGAAAATTTGCATAATTTGTGTTGTGTTGGGAACTTGTGAAAACAAAGATCAACCTCGGTCACTATTCTGCATTATTCATGAAATCTATGTGAAAGAGAAAAATATGTTCTGACATGCATTTTGTAGACATGAGCTAAATTCTGTCATGTGGTTTCTAAAATCTAAAAAATGAGCGATATTGAGAATATGAAAAGTTGTGCATTTATTTGAAAAGATATTCTGGCTTTTGTGTTCAGTGTGTGTAAACTGTCTGATTCTATTTTGATACTCTGTATTATTTTGATATAACACCTGAAAACCTTTGGCATGGTGTACTGGTTTTCGTATCTGACTCTGTCTCTGCTCTGCTCTGTTATGCTCTGCTCTGTTTGGGTTGGTACCAACTTCTCTGTCTCTGAGTGCACCCACTTTGGAAACAAAGTGGTTTTATTGTGGTCTTTCCTGTGTGCACACTCGGGGCTCCGAGAAGAATAAAGGAAAGATTTCACCTCTGTCTCTGCCTGGTTTGGCCACCGGGTTAGCACAACCCTACCACGGGGGTGAAACATGGTCTCTGCTCTGTTTGATGCTCTGTTTTGATCTGATGATGATACTCAGTTTATGTTATGCCAAAGCACTATAGGTTTTACTTGTCTTAAAACCATCGCTCTGTTACTTTTGAAAGTATGTTCTGTTCTGCATGATAACTTTAGAAAATATTTTGTTTTGCATGCTATACTTTGTAAATGCTCATGTTTACATGCTAGCATATGACTTCTGCTTACTGAGTTGTGATAACTCACCCCCCTATCTTGATAATATTTTTCAGATGATGTGGAGAGTCCAAATGAGGACCTGGATTAGATTGGTGATCGTGTTTAAGCTGAGGAGATGTGGTTAGAAGAAGAACTTCTGATGTTCTTAGTTTTAATGTCTTTGAGTTTTAATTATATTATGGGTTTAGTAGGACCTACGGCTTTATCAGTTTGGTATGTTACTATTACCGGGAGATTGTGGACCCTTTGATTTATTATTATTTCATTAAAGATCGTGTGGATTTTGTAATGAGATTATTTAGAAGATATGAGATTGATTTCACTTATGAAGTCTTTGGAGATTTTTCTTTGGATGTGTTGGGAGACATGTTTATGAGTGACAGGTAGTAATTCTCCAAGCCACCCGGGTTTGGGGCGTTACATTTGGTATCAGAGACAGGTTTGAATTCTGCATACTATAAACCTTGGAGGTTTAGATTTCTGTGGGTTCATAGGATGTAAAGATTTCAGTGAAGAAACTTGAGGAATTTAAGGATGATCGGATATTTAAGTTTGAGATTCAAAAAAAAAAAATCCCTTGTGATTGATTTTGATGGGATTTGAGGATTTAGATTTTTGCAAATTCTAAGAAATGATTTTTATAACATATCAGGTTTTAGATTCGGTAAGCTTATTTTGTAGGATGCAGGACATGACTTGGAAATGATCTAAGGTTTAGCTTTTGAAGTTGACCTAAGTTTGACCGAAAGATAGGTTTGAGGTTCTGCTGACTAAAAACATTTGAGTTTTGGATATCCGTGGGTTTTGGGAGAAACTTCAGATTTGAGGTATAGATTTGTATAGAATAAGAGCTGATTTTGTGAATATTTAAGGTTTTAAATTTTACAAACTTTATGATTGAGTTTTGAGATTTTGAGGTTTAGAGATTTTAGATCCGACAAGCTTACTTTGTGGAGTATAAGATTTAATCTTTTTAAGATTTAAAGTTTAGATTTTTTTTTTTTTTTGTGGTTTGGATTTGAAAGATGTACTGGAGTTTAGAGCGATGTTGGGTTTATAATATGAGACGATAGGACTGACTATACGAGTTGGTTAAAGATATGGTTAAGAATGGGTAAAACCATATGTGCAGTACCAGAAAAGTTTAAGGTTTTGCAGACTTTAGGGAATGATTGTTATCATTTAATGTTTTAGATTTTGAAAGCTTCGGGAATCGATTGTTTTATTATTGGATATAAGTTCATCGATCTTACAGATTTCGGAAAATGATTCTGGTATAATTTAAGGTTTTAGAATTACAGATTTGAAGGACTGAATTGAAATAAGATTTAAGTTTTTAATTCTGCAAGCTTGGTGTGCTAACTTGATTTATTTTGGAGACTGATTAGTATGTTACCATTAAGATGGGATTGATTAGAGTCGAGTTATTGATGGTTAACTTTGGAAATAACTATTAGGTTACCAAGGGTAGAATACAATGAATATTTGGAAGTTATACCGTAGGAATCAATTGAGGTTAGTATAGATTATCGAATAGAAGCTTCTTGGGATTGGCGGGGTATTATCGTCGATTCATTGATGGGTTTTCCAAGATAGCAGTTCCTCTCACTGCACTCATTAGGAAAAATAATAAGTTTGAATGGATAGCAAAGTGTGAAGAAAGCTTCCAAGAGTTGAAACAGAGATTAGTGACAGCTCCGGTGTTAACAGTTCCCACAGCTAGAGGCGGATTTGTTGTCTATAGCGATGCATCTAGGCTTGATTTGGGGTGTGTACTGATGCAACATGGGAAGGTTATAGCTTGCGCCTCACGCCAATTGAAAGTGTATGAGCAGAATTATCCCACTCATGATTTGGAACTCGCGGCAGTCATTTTTGCACTCAAGCTTTGGCGACATTACTTGTATGGGGAAAAGTGCGAAATTTATATGGATCACAAGAGTTTGAAGTATTTCTTTACCCAAAAAGAATTAAACATGAGACAAAGAAGGTGGCTTGAGTTGATCAAGGATTATGATTGCACCATTAATTATCACCCAGGCAAAGCTAATGTAGTAGCCGACGCTCTGAGTAGGAAGTCAATCGGACCGACAGTTGCAGCCATTACCACTCAGCATAAGTTGTTGATGGATTTAGAAAGAGCCGGTATTGAAGTCTTTTCTAGTGATACAAATGCTGTCATGGCCAGTTTAGTGGTTCAACCTGCTTTGATAGATAGAATCAAAGCTGCTCAGAAAGTGGACTCAGAGTTGGTGAAGCTAATGGAAGGGATCGAAAACGGGGACAAACCTGATTTTTGTGTTTCCAAGGATGGAGTTTTGAGGTTTAGGGGTAGAGTATGCGTACCTGCTGATGATGAACTAAAAAGGTTAATTCTTGAATAGGCACACCGTTCTTTGTACACTGTTCACCCAGGGAGTACCAAGATGTATCGGGATTTCAGAGAGTCCTTTTGGTGGAATGGCATGAAAAGAGAAATTGCTAAATTTGTAGAACCATGCCTGACTTGCCAACAAGTGAAGGCGGAACATCAGAGACCTGCAGGATTATTACAGCCACTTCAGATTCCAGAGTGGAAATGGGAACATATCTCCATGGATTTCATGACAGGCCTACCAAGGACCGTAAGCGGACAAGATGCTATATGGGTGATCGTGGATCGCTTAACGAAGACCGCCCATTTTGTGCCCATTAAAGTTTCTTATAAACTAGAGAAACTAGTTGAATTGTATGTGCGGGAGATAGTGAGGTTGCATGGAGTACCGGTATCCATTGTGTCGGATAGAGATCCTCGTTTTACCTCTAAGTTCTGGCGAAGCTTACAAGAGGCAATGGGTACTCAGCTAAGTTTCAGTACTGCTTTTCACCCTTAGACAGATGGACAGTCAGAAAGAACTATTCAGATTTTAGAAGACATGTTGAGGGCATGCTTGATGGATTTCAAGGGATCTTGGATGCAACATTTACCATTGGTTGAGTTTGCATATAATAATAGTTTCCAGGCTAGCATTGGGATGACACCTTACGAGGTTTTGTATGGCAGGAGATGTAGGTCTCCATTGTATTGGGATGAAGTAGGTGAAAGGAAACTTCTAGGGCCAGAGATTTTTTTAGTAGACCACCGAAAAGATAGACACCATTCGGGCTAGAATGAAGGCAGCTCAAAGCCGACAAAAGAGTTATGCAGATAAACACCGCCGACAGTTAGAGTTTACGATGGGAGATAAGGTATTCTTGAGGATTTCACCAATGAAAGGAGTTATGAGATTCGGAAAGAAAGGTAAGTTGAGCCCTAGATACATTGGGCTGTTTGAGATTCTTGATCGGATTGGACCGGTGGCGTACAGGGTGGCTCTACCACCGGCGTTCTCGGCAGTGCATAATGTGTTCCATGTGTCCATGTTGACGAAGTATATCCATGACCCCACTCACATCATAGATCATGAACCCTTGCAGATTCAAGAAGACATGACCTACACCGAGGAACCATTACGGATTCTGGACAGGAAAGAGCAAGTATTGTGGAATAATCATGCTATCAATAAAGCATCTTGGGAATTCGAGGAAGAGATGCGGGTAAAGTATCCTCACTTGTTCGAAGGAATTTATTATAGCTTGTAGCGAATTCCGAGGACGGAATTCTTGTAAGGGGAGGAGGATGTAAGGCCCAGTCTCTTCATCAAAGTGGCCCGGACCGTGCGTGAAAATGGCCCAGCCATTTTAGTGCTTAGTAGGACCACCGAACGGCGTCGTTTTGGGAGGTAAGTGTTCCTCCTCTGTTTCCATTTCTTCCTTCTTTCTCGCGCACTTAGTTTCCATTTTCGGTTTCACATACTTCCGCATCCCTCTCTCTCCCACGTTAACTCTTTTCTCTTCCATTTCATTTCAATTTTTTTTTTCTCCTCATCGATTTCTGTTGCTGTTACCGAAACTCTTGCCCTAAACCTCATCACTTTGTTTTTTTTTTTTTCTTTCTTCTTCTGCACTGCTTCTGGTTTCCGGTGTGCGTGTGCTGTCTGCTGCATCACAGTTTCTCTCCAGTTTTGTGTTTCGATTTTCCCTCTGCAACACGGCGTGCATCGCTCCGCAGCCTCCATCTTCCGACTGGTAAGAATGTCGTCTTCAAACTTTTGTTTTTCAGTCTCCTCTGCTGTAGCGTAACCCTTCTGCTGTTTTTCCTGTTTTTGGTTTGTTTCATCCTTTCTTTTCTGCAGTTTCTGTTTCTTGCCCTGGGTTTTGAGTGTACGTTTTGTCGGTTTTTGAGTTTGTCACTCGTGTAATCGTTGAAGCCTTTGCTGGAATTCTTGTTGCCGTGGGTAAGTTTTTCTTACCTCTGTTTCCTGCACACACAATCACACACAGTTACACTTCCATTTTCTCATTGAATTTTTTGTGGGTAATGTTTTCAATTTTAGTTTAGTTTAGTGGGCGGCTCTTTGGGCATTTCTTGGTATAATGAATTTCTTGTGGTGTATTGTCCTAGGTTTGGATTATTTGAAGTTACATTGTAGTGGAATTGTTGGACTGGTGGTAGAGAAAATATTTAGAAGTATTAGTTTATACTTTTTGTTATGGAGTTGTGAATGGAAAGAAGTGTGCTTTGTGAAGTGTTGTTTGGTTAAGTTGGTGGTAATTGTTTGAAATTGTGAACTGCTGGAAAAAGTGAGTTATTGGGATTTGAGTTGACTTTGGTTTTGATGCTTGTATTGGACAATACTGAGTTTGGTATAGAATATTTTGGGTCGAAGTGTGGGCTGTCCGGATTGTTATTTGGCTATTTGAGTTTGATTAAACTCGCTGAATTATGGTCTAGGGTTTGGGTCTTGAGTTGTTCAAGACCAATTTTGTATTGTTAGACTTTAATATTTAGTTTATATTATTTTATGAATAGGTGACGAGACGGATAGAAACCGTATTCAAGTCATAGATAATACGCTGCAGGAGTCAGGTAAGCGGGGTTCCTATGCTGGGTTTTATGCAAGTTAATAAGACTGAGGTTGATTTTATGAAAACTTGCATAATTTGTGTTGTGTTGAGAACTTGTGAAAACAAAGATCAACCTCGGTCACTATTCTGCATTATTCATGAAATCTGTGTGAAAGAGAAAAATATGTTCTGACATGCATTGTGTAGACATGAGCTAAATTCTGTCATGTGATTTCTGAAATCTGAAAAATGACCGATATTGAGAATATGAAAGTTGTGCATTTATTTGAAAAGATATTCTGGCTTTTGTGTTCAGTGTGTGTAAACTGTCTGATTCTATTTTGATACTCTGTATTATTTTGATATAACACCTGAAAACCTTTGGCATGGTGTACTGGTTTTCGTATCTGACTCTGTCTCTGCTTTGCTCTGCTCTGCTCTGTTATGCTCTGCTCTGTTTGGGTTGGTACCAACTTCTCTGTCTCTGAGTGCACCCACTTTGGAAACAAAGTGGTTTTATTGTGGTCTTTCCTGTGTGCACACTCGGGGCTCCGAGAAGAATAAAGGAAAGATTTCACCTCTGTCTCTGCCTGGTTTGGCCACCGGGGTTAGCACAACCCTACCACGGGGGTGAAACATGGTCTCTGCTCTGTTTGATGCTCTGTTTTGATCTGATGATGATACTCAGTTTATGTTATGCCAAAGCACTATAGGTTTTACTTGTCTTAAAACCATCGCTCTGTTACTTTTGAAAGTATGTTCTGTTCTGCATGATAACTTTGGAAAATATTTTGTTTTGCATGCTAAAGTTTGTAAATGCTCATGTTTACACGCTAGCATATGACTTCTGCTTACTGAGTTGTGATAACTCACCCCCCTATCTTGATAATATTTTTCAGATGATGTGGAGAGTCCAAATGAGGACCTGGATTAGATTGGTGATCGTGTTTAAGCTAAGGAGATGTGGTTAGAAGAAGAACTTCTGATGTCTTAGTTTTAATGTCTTTGAGTTTTAATTATATTATGGGTTTAGTAGGACCTATGGCTTTATCAGTTTGGTATGTTATTATTACCGGGAGATTGTGGACCCTTTGATTTATTATTATTTCATTAAAGATTGTGTGGATTTTGTAATGAGATTATTTAGAAGATATGAGATTGATTTCACTTATAAAGTCTTTGGAGATTTTTCTTTGGATGTGTTGGGAGACATGTTTATGAGTGACAGGTAGTAATTCTCCAAGCCACCCGGGTTTGGGGCGTTACATTGGATAGCACCTACTTCTCTCGTCACCACGCCAACCGCCCATGGAAACCACCATCTGAGGCTAACGCTGCCCCAATCCACCGTCTGACACCACCCTTTTGGTTGTCCAGCACTTTTTCCGCAGCCCTCATGTTGCATGCATGGAGCGTACGTAAACCACCTCCTCCCCACCTCTCGGGCTCTCTCTCTCTCTCTCTCTCTCTCTCTCTCTCTCTCTCACCCCTTTTTCTCTTCGTCCACAGTGCACTACCGCTGCCTCAGCCACCTCGCCGCCGCTTCGTAGCTACTCTCACGGTGAGTTTTCGTTGCACGACTCTGGGTCTCTTCTGAAATTTGGTCTGTGCATTTTACGTAGTGTCCTTATAACGTAGATAGTAGAGAAATGTTTTGAATATTAATTTTTATTGAGTTCTATATTTATCATAATACTTATTAGATAAATTTTCTTCTTCAATATGAATTTGTGTAAGTCGATATTGATGATCTTAGAAAATGAGGGTATTTTTTTAGGTTATGAGGATTTTTTTAGGTATTGAAGGATTAAAACAGGTTATTTTATAAGCTTAGAATTAAATATCGAAATGTGTGATTAATTGAAAATTTACGAGAATTACGTGATTATTTTTTGGGTGACGATTAATAATTGTTCGACATTTTGAGAAAATTCCGAAAAAGCTAAGAAGTCCAGGTAAGCGGGGTTCAAATACTAGTTTTGCATAAAAGAAATGAAATGAGGTTGACTTTGAAAATATTCATGTTTATTTTTGAAAAGAAATCTAAAAACGACATCATATGTTTGTTCTGCATATGCATAAATTCTATAATAGAAAGTATTTTCTGTCATGACTGGTATAGACATGAGCTAGTTTTGTGCTTTATGTTTTTGAACTATACAAAAAGAGCGAATATGGAAGTCTAAAAGTTTTTGCTATGAATAAATGAAGATGTTTTGGTGTTTGTTTATTTCGAACATGTGAAATGATCTGAAGCTTTTCAGTATTTTGTTTCGATATGATGTGTCATCTGAAAAACCTTGGCATGAAGTTCTGAATCTGTACCTGAATGTGATATGTTTCTGATGATGTTCCGTTCTGTTTCTGTTAAGGCCCAGCCACGGATATAATGGTGGTTTATAACCCTACCACGGGAGTGAAACATGGTATACGGCCCAACCACGGGTATAATGGTGGTTTATAACCCTACCACGGGGGTGAAACATGAAATACGGCCCAGCCACGGGTATAATGGTGGTTTATAACCCTACCACGAGGGTGAAACATGATATACGGCCCAACCACGGGTATAATGGTGGTTTATAACCCTACCACGGGGGTTAAACATGGTATTTGTCCCAATGTGATGCTATGAGATGATATGAATATAATGTTTCAGTTTGGAAATGCCAAAGGATTTTCTTTTCGGTAATAAGTTTGTTTTTCTGAAAATTTCGCTCTGATGTTTTGTACAAAGTTTTGTTTATGCATTCTGAAAGAAAATATTTTGTTTCTGCTTTCTGAAAGTAAATGTTTTGTTCTACTTATCAAATGTTATAAATGCTCATGTTTACATGCTAGTATATGTTCTCTGCTTACTGAGTTGTTGATAACTCACCCCCTTATCTCCACAATATTTTTCAGATATTTTGATAGTTCAGCTGAGGATCAAGATTATGAGGCATTGGGTGAGATGTTTTAAGTATAGAGGATTAAACATAGAAAGTTTTTATGAGTATTGGCTATTTTTATTAAGAAATTTTATTGTGTTATGATGACTTGGCATTTTTTGGAAAATTGGTTATATTGAGGAAATTAGTTTGAATCGAATTTTCTATATGCTATTGGGAATTTGGAGTCTATTATTGTATTGTTAAAATGTGAGTTTAAGAGATAGGAATTAATTCTCCGACCCGTGCGGGACCGGGGCGTTACAGTTAGACTTGATATTGGTGGCTAACTGTTGGGGTTGTGGGGTCTTGTGACCACCACGACCGTTGATTTACACCATGAGTTAGGCTCGACACTAGTGGCTAACTGTTGGGATTGTGGAGTCTTGTGACCTCCGTGTCCATTGATTTGCACCGTGAGTTAGACTCGACACTGGTGGCTAACTGTTGGGGTCGGGGGGTCTTGTGACCTCCACGTCAGTTGATTTGGACCGCGAGTTAGACTCAATAGTGGTGGCTAACTATTGGTGGGTGGTAGGGTCTTGTGACCTACACGCTTGTTTACAAAGCCCTGAGAGGTTTTCACCAAAAACTAAGTAGCTTAGTGTAATACAAATTACAAATTTGAGATTTGTAAACCTAAGTCATTCCGCTAGAGTGTGGTGAAGGTTGGTGACACCCAGGTGATGCCCGCAAGTGGCCATGCTTTAGCATTGATGAGGGTCTGGGATGCCCGCAATATGAAACTGTCTATTTTGATGAAGATAGATTAAGATGACTGAGAGGGGCTTTATAAGCGATGTTCTGTGCCACGTGGGTGATTTCTAGCAAAGTATATTCTTGGTCGTGTAGCCATAGAGCAATGAAGCCTCCGCTTTTCATTTTTCCCAACTGGGTCGTTTCTCGCCCACCCATGGTGGAATGGTTGCTTGCTAGTGGGCGATGAGATAACATGTGTTCTACATGTTTTCCACCTGGTTTTATCTCTTCGTTGCCCCAGGCGAGTTGTGCCTTGCTTGTGCGCCGACCGCCAAGGGTCATGGGAGCTGCTTGAGTGAGGCTGGTGAGACATGACCCACCACAGAAGGTGGTGAGGTGCACTATGGTTGCGTTGGCTGCAGTGTTGCAATAGGAGTCCAACTACTGGGATTCCCGTGGAACATCCTTATGGAATTTAGGTGGGAGTGGCCTTCACAAATCAAAACTATTAGCAAAATAAATTTAGACAGTAAGTGATGAAGCTACCTCAAATAATTTGGTGTTTCGTTGTGTATCTAGTACGGAGCAGTCGCCAGTGAGAGCGTTGGGCAACTGTAATTTCCATATGGCAATGCAGTCTCTGATGAGAGCGTTGGGCGACAGTTGTTTCCATATGGCAATGTAGTTGCTGGCGGAACTTTCAGACACAATTGAGAGAATCGCAAATCTTCAAAATGTCGATGTGGTTTGCTTCATTTATCTTCTCAGGGAGAAAGGATTTGCAGTTGTGGAGAATGTTGCACCAAGGGACGTCCCCCACCATGCAAAGTTACCCACCACGTGCCATTGCCTGCCGTATGCAGTGAGTTCCTTGGCAAGATCGCTGCTCACCACAGGGGTGGCAAGGAACGGTGGGTGAACTCACCTTCTGTTCATCGTCTCCACACTTGGTTGCACCATGGCCCACAAATGGCGATGTTGACGAAGAATTTATGTGTGCTACAACTGGTGAGTATAGCAATGAGCTGGAACTTTCGTGACGAGCATTGGTGGCGAGAAACTCTCTGCGACACTTGGGATTGGAAAGGACTCCTACAACAACGAGGACCCAACGGGAGGGCTCTTATCGGCGGTACAGGTCGTGGTCGAATTGGTTTCTGTAGTGAGTAACAGCTGGTGTCAAGCAACTCCAGTAGCGTGCATTGGCAAGAATGGCAATGAACAAGTGGCGAGGAACACCATTGTGGTTGGGAACCGCCACTCTTGGCCACAAAAGATCACGACGAATTAGATGGTGGTTGGCAATGGGCTAACCAACGCATGGACGCTTGGTTTTGGTGGTCCTTCGGCAGCGTGCATCCTCTGTCCATGCCATACCCGATGCGAGCAGCTTCTGTGATGGAGGAACTGCCCTGCCAGTGACAGAAAGTGCCGGCGGTTCTGGTGGCAGCCAGTGTTGCACCATGCAACCCAAAGGCGCTTGTGCTTGGCCTCCAGTAGTTGGTTTATTCTCTGCTCACACTGTGCAAAGTGCTCCAATCCATGGGTGTTACCAGCGGAAGTCTCCGTAGTCGCTATATCACTGATGGGTCACGAGTGGTGTAACACCCCATATTCTTTTAGTGTATTTTTTTATTGGAAGGATTATTTGTTATTAATTTAAAATTTGATTATCTTGTTTTAAATTTTCAGATTTTAGCGGGTTTATATTTTTATGATTTTTAATTTGTGAAAATTAAGTTTGACATGTTTCCTTAATATTAATTATTGTTATGCATTTAATTTTCTTTTCATATTAAACTAACTTCTTGTTGGATTTAATTATTTATTTTATTTTTAATCACTACGTTTGAATTATTTTATTTCACTTGCTATTTTAAAATCGTTTCCGTTTGATCTTTTTTTGTGACCCAATGTGAGGATTGGATCCCATTTCTTTCCCTCATTTTTTTTTCTTTTTTCTTTTTCCCTTTTCCCTTTTTTTTTTCTTTTCTTTCTTTTTTCTTTTCTTTTTCTCCTCTCCTCTCCCGCGCGCTGCACGTCTCTCCCTCTCTTCTCTCCGTCTGTGCGTCGTCTCCCAGCCCGCCGCCGTGCACCGGCGATGACCGAGACCGCCCCTCCCTCTCACCTCCCCTTTGACCAGCGACCACCTCCCTATAATTTCAGCCCTCCTCGCGCTGCCGTTAGCCCCCACGCACTACACCAAGCCGCGGCACTTCTTGCGCCGCCGTCGCACCACCTCCGGCCACCATCTTCTCACCACATCATCATCGACCTTCTAGCAACCTAATGCACCCATCCTTGGCTCCGATCTGTCACCGGTGAAGCATATCTATCTCCATCTCCGATTTGAGCATTTTGGCCTTAAACCGCCGCCCATGCCGCCACCCACGGCCAACCACCACCACCACTACCTTCACCGACATCCCTAAGCTCTACCCTATCAATCTCGGGTCTTCATTTACACCAGTTCAAAAGTGGGTTTTTGAGACCCACGGCCACAGTGCATTTCGCACTGTTTTGTTGCTGCGTTGCCTCTTCTAGCACCTCCGTGATCTTTCAAAAATTATATTATAGCATTGTAAGTATTTTTCCCAAAGAACTTTTGAGATTTAAATGTATTTTTGTGCTAATTCATATTTACTGTGAATTTGTTGGCTGTGCCGGACTGAGTCTGAAGAGTAAGGGGGTCGGTTGGATTGGATGATGGAATTGTTTGTGTGAGATTGGTTTATGCTTTGAAATTTGTTGGCGGTTTCAGGTTTAAATATTGTTGTTTTGAGTGTGATGTTGCTCATGGTGGATATTGGTGATTTTTAAGAAGTGATGATATATTTTGGGATTATGAGGGTTTTAAGTTTTGAGATGTTAAAATAGGTTATTTTAGAAGTTTAGGCTTAAATATCGAAATCTGTGATTGATTGAAAACTTACGAAAATTGTGTGATTATTTTTATAGGTGATGATTTATAGTCGACTCATCATTTTTGAGGAAAATTCTGAAAAGCTAAGAAGTCCAGGTAAGCGGAGTTCATATACTAGTTTTGCATAAAAGAAATGAAATGAGGTTGACTTTGAAAATATGCATGTTTGTTTTTTAAAAGAAATGATCTGAAAACAACCTCAGATGTTTATTCTGCATATGCATAAATTCAATATAAGAGAAAGTGTTTTTCTATCATGACTGGTGTAGACATGAGCTAGTTTTGTGCACTTTATTTCTGAACTATGCAAAAGAGCGAATAAGAATTCTAAAAGTTTTGTTATGAGCCAATGAAAATATTTTGATTCCGTTTAGTCGAACATGTGAAGCGATCTAAAGCAATTAAGTATTTTGTTTTGATATGATGAGTCATTTGAAAACCTTGGCATGAAGTTCTGATTCTGTATATGATTGTAATCAGATTTTCGATGAAATCTGTTCTGTTTCATGTTAAGGCCCAGTCACGGGTATAATGGTGGTTTATAACCCTACCACGGGGGTGAAACATGGAATATGGCCCAGCCACGGGTATAATAGTGGTTTATAACCCTACCACGGGGGTTAAACATGGTATTGTCCCGATGTGATTATAATGTTTCAGTTTAGAAATGCCAACGGATTTTCTTTTTGGAATAAGTTTATTTTTCTGGAAATTTCGCTCTAATGCTTTTGTACAAAGTTTTGTTTCTGCATTTTGAAAGTAAATGTTTTGTTCTGCTTATCAAATGTTATAAATGCTCATGTTTACATGCTAGTATATGCTCTCTGCTTACTGAGTTATTGATAACTCACCCCCTTATCTCCACAATATTTTTCAGATATTATGATGGTTCAGCTGATGATCAAGATTATGAGGCATTGGGTGAGATGATTTAAGTGTAGTGGTTCAAGCATAGGAAGTTTTTTATGAGTATTGTCAATTTTTATTAAGAAATTTTATTGTGTTATGATGACTTGGTATTTTGAAAAATTGGTTATATTGAGGAAATTAGATTGAATCGAATTTTCTATATGATATTGAGAATTTGGAGTCTATTTTTATATTGTTGGAATGTGAGTTTAAGTGCTAGGAAGTAACTCTCCGACCCGTGCGGGACCGGGGTGTTACAAGTGGCCACAACTTCCGCATGGTGAAGGAAATGGGTGCACGTTGTGCACCCCTTCCTACGTACGCTGTGCATGGCACATGTGCAGTGCATGGTGCACGTGTGTAGTGCATCCGTTTCTTGTGTTCTTCCTCCACATATATATATATATATGATATATATACATATTTTTATTCACTACAGCGTTAGTTTCTAAACAAAAAAGAAAAATTACAAAGTTGAGGAGATCTTATCTGGTTTTTCGAAGACATTCTCGTGAGTCGGAGAATATCTTTCTCTCAATTCCGATGTAGAAGATATCGTCGATCCCACAGATGGTGCCAACTGTTAAAACGTTAATTTGCACAACAGACCGGAACGGAGGAAAGAATCATCCCCGGCTCACGACAATGGTTCGGGCTATGATACGATGCTCTTTGCGTACATCCATATGATAAATAATAAATAAGCAAATAAAATTAAATAAAGAGAGACACATGAATTTACGTGGTTCAGCATAATGTGTCCATGAGTTGTTTGGGGTGAAATCCACTATAATGGGACTTTTACAATTTTTCATGGCCTCACATATCTCACAATACAATATAGAAATTTAGGAAAAATCCTTTGTAGTTGTAGTGGAGTTTGACGTAAAGAGCTTCTATGGAGAGAGCTTGTGGAGAGTCTGTCCATTTTGTGGGGGATCCCGTCATATATATAGAGGTCCAACTTGCCTTGTGTAACCTTAACCTGTTAGATATCTGAGTCACTTTCCTTTTAGGAGTCTGCATCCCTTTCCTTTGAGGAGTCTGAGTCCACTTCTTTTTAGGTGTCTAAATCCATTTACTCTTAGGAGTTTGTGTGTCTTTCCTTTTAGGAGTCGGAGTCAGCTTGTCTAGCCTATCCCTTCATGGCTTTATCTCTTAGCTTGATTTTTGGCCTTATCTCGAGACTAAATTATGATTGTTGATTTGACCCCTACAAGATCCATGAGTCGGTTGAATTGTAAAGCATGGTAAGTTTTTCGTAAGGTGTATCCTTACCAATATTGTTGTAATCACAAAAAATGGGAGAAATATTTGATGTGCAGAAGAAAAATACGTGCTAGACTAGACAAAAGTATGCACTATAGATTCATAGAAGATAAATATTAAAGGTAATGTACCTTTATGGACCCATAGTGCATACTAGATTCCTACAGCAAAATTATTGGATAAAAAAAATCTTTTGAAGTTTTAAAAGACGGCCTTATCACTCCCATATATTGAATCACGTATAGAGAAAATTCTTGGATTAAAATAATCTTGTCCACAAATATTTCTAATAAATATGAAAGATATATTGTCTTTTGTCTCTGACTTCAAAAACATTATAGATGTGGCATTGCACATTAGAGGTGGCCTTATCACACTCATATATTGAATCAAGTATAGAGAAAATTATTAGATAAAAAATATCTTGTCCACAATATTTCTGATAAATATGAAATGTATATTGTTTTTTGTCTTTTGTCTTTTGTCTTTTACTTCAAAAAAATTATAGATGTGGCATTGCACATTAAAGACGGCCTTATCACGCCCATATATTGAATCAGGTATAGAGAAAATTATTGGATAAAAAATATCTTGTCCACAAATATTTATGATAAAAATGAAAGGTATATTGTCTTTTGCCTTTTGTCTTTGACTTCAAAAAAATTATAGATGTGGCATTGCACATTAGAGACGGCCTTATCATGCTCATATATTGAATCAAGTAGAGAGAAAATTATTAGATAAAAAATATCTTGTCCAATTTATTTCTAATAAATATGAAATGTATATTGTCTTTTTTCTTGTCTTTTGTAATTGACTTCAAAAAAATTATAGATGTGACATTGCACATTAGAGACGACCTTATCATGCCCATATATTGAATCAGGTATAGAGAAAATTATTAGATAAAAAATATCTTGTCCACAAAAATTTATGATAAATACGAATGGTATATTGTCGTTTGTCGGGTCTTTGACTTAAAAAAAATTATAGATGTGGCATTGCACATTAGAGACGGCCTTATCACGCCCATATATTGAATCAGGTATAGAGAAAATTATTGGATTAAAAATATCTTGTCCACAAATATTTATGATAAAAATGAAAGGTATATTGTCTTTTGCCTTTTGTCTTTGACTTCAAAAAAATTATAGATGTGGCATTGCACATTAGAGACGGCCTTATCATGCTCATATATTGAATCAAGTAGAGAGAAAATTATTAGATAAAAAATATCTTGTCCAATTTATTTCTAATAAATATGAAATGTATATTGTCTTCTGTCTTTTGTCTTTCGTAATTGACTTCAAAAAAATTATAGACGTGACATTGCACATTAGAGACGACCTTATCACGCCCATATATTGAATCAGGTATAGAGAAAATTGTTAGATAAAAAATATCTTGTCCACAAAAATTTATGATAAATATGAATGGTATATTGTCGTTTGTCGTGTCTTTGACTTAAAAAAAATTATAGATGTGGCATTGCACATTAGAGACGGCCTTATCACGCCCATATATTGAATTTGGTATAGAGATAAGTATTGGATAAAAATTATCTTGTCCATAAATGTTTCTGATAAATATGAAATGTATATTATCTTTGTCTTTGACTTCAAAAAAATTATAGATGTGTCATTGCACATTAGAGACGGCCTTATCACACCCATATATTGAATCACGTATAGAGAAAATTATTGGATAAAAAAAATCTTGTGCACAAATATTTCTGATAAATATGAAATGTACATTGTATTTTGTATTTTGTCTTTAACTTCAAAAATAGATGTGGCATTGCACATTAGAGACGGCCTTATCACGCCCATATATTGAATCAGGTATAGAGAAAATTATTAGATAAAAAATATCTTGTCCGCAAATATTTCTGATAAATATGAAATGTATATTGTCTTTTGTCTTTTGTCTTTCACTTCAAAAAAATTATAGATGTGGCATTGCACATTAGAGACAGCCTTATCACGCCCATATATTGAATCAGGTATAGAGAAAATTATTGGATAAAAAATATCTTGTCCTCAAATATTTATGATAAATATGAAAGGTATATTGTCTTTTGTCATTTGTCTTTGACTTCAAAAAAATTATAGATGTGGCATTGCACATTAAAGACGACCTTATCACGCCCATATATTGAATCAAGTATAGAGAAAATTATTGAATAAAAAATATCTTGTCCAGAAATATTTCTGATAAATATGAAAGGTATATTGTCTTTTGTATTTTGTCTTTAACTTCAAAAAAATTATAGATATGGCATTGCACATTAGAGACGGTCATATCATGCCCATATATTGAATCTGTTATAGAGAAAATTATTGGATAAATAAAATCTTGTGCACAAATATTTCTGATAAATATGAAAGGTATATTGTCTTTTGTATTTTGTCTTTAACTTCAAAAAAGTTATAGATGTGGCATTGCACATTAGAGACAGCCTTATCACGCCAAAATATTGAATCAGGTATGGAGAAAATTATTGGATAAAAAATATCTTGTCCACAAATATTTCTTATAAATATGAAAGGTATATTGTCTTTTGTCTTTTGTCTTTGAATTCAAAAAAAATTATAGATGTGGCATTGCACATTAGAGACGGCCTTATCACCCCTATATATTGAATTAGGTATAGAGAAAATTATTGGATAAAAAATATGTCCAGAAATGATTCTGATAAATATAAAAGGTATATTTTCTTTTGTCTTCGACTTCAAAAAAATTATAGATGTGGCATTGCACATTAGAGATGGTCTTATCATGCCCATATATTGAATCAGGTATAGAGAAAATTATTGGATAAAAAAAATCTTGTGCACAAATATTTCTGATAAATATGAAAGGTATATTGTCTTTTGTATTTTGTCTTTAACTTCAAAAAAATTATAGATGTGGCATTGCACATTAGAGACAGCCTTATCACGCCCATATATTGAATCAGGTATAGAGAAAATTATTGGATAAAAAATATCTTGTCCACAAATATTTCTGATAAATATGAAAGGTATATTGTCTTTTGTCTTTTGTCTTTGAGTTCAAAAAAATTATAGATGTGGCATTGCACATTAGAGACGGCCTTATGACGCCCATATATTGAATTAGGTATAGAAAAAATTATTGGATACAAAATATTTTGTCCGCAAATATTTCTAATAAATATGAAAGGTATATTGTCTTTTGTCTTTAACTTCAAGAAAATTATAGATGTTGCATTGCACATTAGAGACGGCCTTATCACGCCCATATATTGAATCAGGTATAGAGAAAATTATTGGATACAAAAAATCTTTTGAAGTTTGATAAAATCATGATTCCTACAACAAAATTAAAATTTCCAATTGAAACAGATTCTCTAATTAAGATTTTTCGAGAGTCTCATTTATTCATTCTGCTATTGAGTTGTACCTACATATATAGTCTATAGATTCATATATATCTTGATCCAATTGTTTATTCCTTTTTATAGGGAACTCCAATAAGAATCAGTCTTTAGAGTAATTCAAGAGCAACAAGAACGCAAAGGGAAGCCAAAGACTCTCAAAACACACACACTTAGAGAGAGAGAGAGAGAGAGTAGAGGCTAAGATCAATCAAGAACTGCATGCAATGGCTAGTAGGAACCCTATAGGCAATGAGAGATCAGAAAGAAAAGATTATGAGTTTGATGAAGAAGAGAATATGAGGAAGAGATCAGAACTTGATCATGATGGAAGAGTGGTGGAAGAGGAAGCATTAATCAACGACACAAAGGTGCCACCATGGACAAAGTAGATAACAATAAGGTCAATGGCAACAAGCTTTGCGCTGAGCGTTATCTTTAATGTGATTGTGTGCAAGCTTAACCTAGCAACAGGTGTGATACCTTCGCTTAATGTGGTGGCTGGATTGTTGGGTTTCACCGTGGTGAAGGCCTACATGGCCATGATCGGTAAATTTGGCCTCTTGAAGCAACCATTCACTATGCAAGAAAATACGGTCATCCAAACATGCGTTGTTGCTTCCTCTGGAATCGCGTTCAACAGTATGCATCATGTTCCTCTTCCAAATATGTGTTGTGCTTTCTTTCTTTTTGTTTGTTTGTTTGTTGATTAACCATATATGCATGCAAGTAATCATTATTACTTGTTAATAATTTGGAAATTAATTAACTATCTATATATCTATACATATAATCTATATATGCATGCTTGCTTAATTGGTTGTTAATAAGTTTTTGGTTGTATATACATGATAATTATTAGGTGGAATTGCAAGTTATTTGCTCGGTATGAGTCCATTTATAGCTACCAATGTCGATGGAGCGAACACACCAAGAAACGTCAAGCATCTATCTGTTGGTTGGATGATTAGATTCCTCCTTTCTGTGACTTTGTTGGCTTTTTCTTGATTGTGCCCCTAAGAAAGGTTAGAAAATAAATTAAGACATTTTGGTGATTAATAATGATAAGATTAATTGGTTAATGTTCTCAAGACAATAATATAATATTCTAATTCCAATGATTTCCCTTGTGAAATAGAGAGAATGTTGAATTTTCTTATTTTTGGATATATTGTATGCATGGTTGATCAACAGAAAGAGATATGTATACATATATGTATATTAGGCTTTGAAAATTGATGTCTCGCATATGATGATCCTAAAGTACAAGTTAACCTACCCAAGTGGGACCGCCATTGCATACCTCATCAACAGCTTCCACACACCCAGAGGAGCCAAGCTCGCAAAGTAAGCGTTACAAATTTTTACAACATTTTGATTAATCTTCACTACCCAAGTTCAGACGAATGAGGAGGATTTAAAGTATTCATAAGTTTTGTAGTGTAACGCCCCAGTCCTGCACGGGTAGGAGAGTTACTTTCTAACACTTAAACTCACCTTTCAAAAAAAAAAAAAACTCCAAATTTCCAATATCATATAGAAAATTCGATTCAATCTAATTTCCTCAATATATCCAATTTTCCAAAATGCCAAGTCATCATAACACAATAAAATTTCTTAAAAAAAATCGACAATATTCACAAAAACTTCCTACGCTTAAACCACTATACTTAAACCATCTCACCCAATGCCTCATAATCTTGATCCTCAGCTGAACCATCAAAATATCTGAAAAATATTGTGGAGATAAGGAGTGAGTTATCAACAACTCAATAAGCAGAGAGCATATACTAGCATGTAAATACGAGCATTTATAAAGTTCAGCAAGCAAAACAAAACATTTACTTTCAGAATGCAGAAACAACATATTTACTTTCAAAATGCATAAACAAAACTTGGTACAAAATATCAGAGCAAAATTTCCAGAAAGATAACTTATTCCCAAAATATCAGAGCGAAATTTCCAGAAAGATAACTTATTCTATTGGCATATCTAAACTAAAACATCATATTCATATCATCTCATAGCATCACATCGGGACAAATACCATGTTTAACCACCGTGGTAGGGTTATAAACCACCATTATACCCATGGTTGGGCCATATACCATGTTTCACACCCATGGTAGGGTTATAAACCACCATTATATCCGTGGCTGGGCCGTATACCATGTTTCACCCCCGTGGTAGGGTTATAAACCACCATTATACCCGTGGCTGGACCGTAGACCATGTTTCACCCCGTGGTAGGGTTATAAACCACCATTATACCCATGGCTGGGCCTTAACAGAAACAGAACGGAACATCATCGGAATCAAATCACATTCATATACAGAATCAGAACTCCATGCTAAGGTTTTCAGATGACACATCATATCAAAACAAAATACCGAATCGCCTCAAATCATTTCACATGTTCAAACTAAACAGAATCCAAAACATCTTCATTTATTCATAGTAAAAACTTTTAGATATTCATATTCGCTCTGTTTGCATAGTTCAGAAACAGAATGCACAAAATTAGCTCATGTCTACACCAGTCATAACAGAAAATACTTTCCCTTATATGGAATTTATACATATGCAGAATAAACATCTGAGGTCGTTTTCAGATTTCTTTTCAAAAACAAACATGCTTATTTTCAAAGTCAACCTCATTTCATTTTTTTTTATGCAAAACTAGTATATGAACCCCGCTTACCTGAGCTTCTTAACTTTCCAGAATTTCTCCACAACAGTACTAAATAATTGTCAATCGTCACCTATAAAATTTTATTTAACTTAAATGAATCTCCAATGAACAGACAATCTCATATTACAAATGAAGTACCTATTTTAATTCCTCAAAAACCTAAAATTTCTCTTAATTCCAAAATACCATCACTTCCCTAAGTCCTCATTATCCACATACCTATTAAACTCAGAATATTTCTAAAATTGCATAATAATATTAATAATATATACAATTATGCCATAAAATACATTTCTAGTTTAAAGACTCAATAAAACAAAATTGATTAAAGTATGAGAGCAAATATTTCATTTAATAAAAGTAGACTAATTAGTTTCTCTTTAAAGGGTTCAAAATAAAAACCTTGCACTACTATGTACTTCGAAAAAATATATATATTAATACTAATAATATATTTAAATATTTATTTAATCTTTATTTTAAAATAAACTCATAAAAAGTGAGTTTAATATATAAAACTAAAACATGATCAACTTATAATTACTCTGTTAAAAGCATCAGTGTACTGACTTACAACAATAAATCCATACGTCTACATCCAAATAAAAATATAACATGCACGTAATATAAAACTCATGATTTCACATAATCAATTCATTAAAATATAAATCCATTAACCTAAACATCCAAAAATAATAAATCTGGAGACCTCATACTAAGGGGCAAAATGGTAATAGTACATCTCATCTATTAGGTTAACCAAGACACAAAAATTTCCTTTTTAAGTAACTACCACAAAATAGAGGACCACGTGTAGCAGCAGCACTTACCCAAGGAAAACTAAGAGGCAGTGGCACCATGGGGAAAGGGGTCGAGGCAGAGTTGGGTTGCAGTGGGAGGTGGCTGTCCCAACAACGGCACACTGAGAGAAAGAGAGTGTGTGAGAGAGAGAGAGAGAGAGAGATACATAGAGGGAGGTCAACCATGAGGGAGAGAGAAACAAAGAGAAACTCGGGCCTACCAGGAGAGAAAAGTGCGACGGATAAGGGCTGGTGGTAGGCTTCTAGCGTCGCTTCCTGATGTTGATTCCGGCGAGGTGGTGCAACTGGGTGGCTCATGGCTGAGGCGAGGAGTGAGGGTGGCTTGGCAGCTCACGGTGGGCAAAACAATCACTTTGTTTCGGTGTATAAAAACAGAGTGCTTCACGTCCAAGCTAAACGGTGGCTGGTCATGGAGATGCAGGTCAGCGTGGCGGCGTGTAACACTCCGACCCCGAGGGTCTGGAGAGTTAACTCATAACACCTGATAATCAACTCTAACAAGGCTAGAGTACTTCCAAATTCAAGAATATATCCATTTTCTCAAACCTCAAATCGAACGTAAATACTTCAATTAAATAAATCAAATAAACTCATTTATCCAATATTCAATCCAACAACCCAAATAAAATCAACTTTTCTTCATGTCTCAAATAACAACTAGAAATAATAAAATATTAACATAGTCTCCATAAACCGTCTAAATCCATTGAAGCAAACTTAAGAAAGATAATTAACCTCCAACACCAACACTAATATCATGAGATACCCAACAACAAATCAATGCTAATCTTCTCCTTAGACTCTAATAATGATCTTCAGCTGAGCCATCGATATCATCTGAAATATTATGAAGATTAACGGGGTGAGTTATCAACTCAGCAAGCAGAGAGCATATACTAGCATGTAAACATGAGCATTTATAACATTTGATAAACCGAACAAAACATTTACTTTCAGAATACAGAAACAAAACTTGTACAAAAACATTAGAGCGAAGTTTTCAGAAAAATAAACTTATTCCAAAAAGAGAATCCGTTGACATTTCTAAACTGACACCTTATAATCATATCATCGTTTAATAAACACATCGGGACAATACCATGTTTAACCCCCGTGGTAGGGTTATAAACCACCATTATACCCGTGGCTGGGCCATATTCCATGTTTCACCCCCGTGGTAGGGTTATAAACCACCATTATACCCGTGGCTGGGCCATTTTCCATGTTTCACCCCCGTGGTAGGGTTATAAACCACCATTATACCCGTGGCTGGGCCGTATACCATGTTTCACCCCCGTGGTAGGGTTATAAACCACCATTATACCCGTGGCTGGGCCTTAACAGAAACAGAACGGATTTCATCGAAAATCCGGTTACAAACATATACAGAATCAGAACTTCATGCCAAAATTTTCAGACGATACATCATGTCTAAACAAAACACTGAAAAGCTTCAGATCATTTCACATGTTTGAGATAAACATAAACAAAATATTCTCATTTGTTCATAACAAAACTTTTAGAATTTCTTATTCGCTCTTTTACTTAGTTCAGAAACAAAGTGTACAAAACTAGCTCATGTCTACACCAGTCATGACAGAAAACACTTTCTCTTATAATGAATTTATGCGTATGCAGAATAAACATCTGAGGTTGTTTTCAGATCATTTCTTTTCAAAAACAAACACGTTTATTTTCAAAGTCAACCTCATTTTATTTCTCTTATGCAAAACTAGTATATGAACCCCGCTTACTTGACTTCTTCGAATTATCAACACCTTGAGCCGAAACTCTAATAGTAACACCACCTAAACAAAAAGAACATATATCCAACATTTAATAACCAATCTAGTAGCCTGCTATTTAATGAATAAAAAAAATCAAAACAGTCCCTTCACAGCTCCATAACTATCTAACAATTAAATCCGAACAACTCTCTCTTCAAACCATTCGCAATTGAAACCCCAAAACAGCCAAAACCTTCTATTAATACCAACCGACTATAATCATTTCCAAAACCAACCACAGCAACTCCAATAATTAAAACATAATCTAACCCAAACTTCACTTCCACCATTCGAATAAAACAATTTCAGTGTACACATCAATACTCTAATCATTCAACAATTCAAAACTTGCACAAAAGTTCAATACAACTAGTTCCAAAACACCTATCATTTTAAACCAAAAAGTCTCAATTAATACTTCAAAACCGATTCACGAAACACCCAAAAATTATACTCCTCAACATCCAAAATCCCAACACACTCTACTGCTCCAACAATTAAAACATCAACTAAAAAATAAAATGTCAAAAAAAAATATTCTATTGAAAAATGCTTAAAGGTCTTCGCAAAGAGGAAAATACCATCTAAAAGTGATGCTTGGCCAACCAAACAGTGTGTGTGTGCGCGATAGACAAACCGAAGGAAGAGATAAAATGATTTAAGGGATGTGTAACAACAAAAAAAAAAAATTTAAGAGACTAAGAATTTAATGGTGGGCAGGAGTTACCGAAAATAGAAGGAAAAATCCTTCAGTGAAGAGCTTCAATGGAGGCAGTTTGCGAGACCACGAAAACTCTGCACTAATCCGAAACCCAAAGGAAGAAACTTTACAAAGTCGTCTAAGAGCACAAAGAAGCCACGGAAGGAGGAGAAAAACTCATAAATTGCTGTGAAAACAGGAAGAGGAAAACTGAGGGCGAGAGAGAGGATGATAGCTAACCTTCGAAGAATCAGAAAAACGAAACCCACGGAGCCGGAAGGATGAACCGCAAGTCTGTGTGGAACCGAAAATAAATCGTGGGTATGTGGGATGCAGTTGCACGGAAAGGGAAAAGAAATCGTGGGAAAAATTGCAGAGGAAACCAGCGGAAGGAGATAAACAGTGCAAAGCAAGAAGGGAAATTAATCCCTCCCCAAAACGACGCCGTTCCTCACTCAACAAAATCATGGGCTGGGTTTCGTGCATCTTGACCATAACAAGGGCTGGGCCTTAGCCCGGTTATTACACGGCGTTTCTCGACATTTCACGGTGTCTTTATGGTTGGGGATAACGGCGACACCAATGTTGCACCTGCGCTCGTTGGAGATCAGGACCCGCAGGCACTGGTTGTGAAACCGTGCTTCTCCTTGGCATGACCTCGGCTGGGCTGCTTTCACACGATGGCCAACGAGGTGTTGCCATGCATGGGTTGAGGCCGTGGGTTGAGGGGAGCTCGTGAGGGTGCAGTTTACGGTGTTTTCTGGATGGGAAGGGCTTCATTACACGGTTTGCATGGGAGGAAAAACAATCCTGTGTTTCATGGCAGTGAGACCAACCGAGAAGGGCTTGAGCCGTGACTGGATCTTTGGGTGGTGAGAACTTACAGAGAAAAACAGGAGCAAGAGAGAGAGTTTGGAGGATGACTGATCATCTGGTAGTGAATCGAACGAGTGGCGTCGTGGGTGAGTGAGAGTCTGAGTATGTGATGGAAAAGAAAAGGAAAAGAAAACAAACCGCAGAGAGGTGGGGAAAAAAAATGGATTTGAGGTGGATGGATTTTCGGAAGTGAAGAAACTAGAGGAGAAAAAAAAACAGTCAGCAAGAAAACTGCAGTCAAGCCAGGAAGTACCAAAACGACATCGTCGTGGGCTTGGCCTCTCTTCAGGTTTGGGCTTATGCTCTGGGTATTACATGTAGTAATCTTACATGTGAGTTAATTTGACTATCTCCTTGATTATCTGCTAATGCATTGATTTTCATGGATACAAGAAACAGGTTGCTGTGCTATTTAAAAACTTCTGCTTTAGCTTTGTGTTTGCCTTTTTTCTAATGGTTTTACACTGCTGCCGAGGGATTTGGGTTTTCAAGCTTCCCTACATTTGGTCTCCAAGCCTATAAACAGAGGTAAATTAAAGTGTAATTTTCTAATCACTTTTAAGATAGTGATTATTGATCAATGCATTCTCAAATAAATTTCGATAGAAGAAAGGAAGATGATCATTATCTGAAATTGTCAACTGGGCAGGTTCTACCTTGATTTCTCCTCGACTTACGTGGGTGTTGGAATGATTTGTCCTTACATGGTGATTATATCTTTGCTTATTGGAGCCGTTGTATCATGGGGAATCATGTGGCCATTGATTGAGCTTAAGAAAGGTGTTTGGTATAGTGCTGACCTATCCGAGAGCAGTCTCCATGGAATTCAAGGATATAGGGTATTTGTATTTATAGTACAAAACTATATTTATAGTACGTTTGTATTTATATACAACGATCTTCTTTCCACTGTCGTCATCATGACTTTTGTGTTATAATTTACACTCACTTACCTTTTCTTTTGTGCATATCTCCATGGGTTTTTATTGCCATTTCCATGATGCTGGGTGACGGTCTTTTCCACTTTGTCTACATGCTAACCAAAACTATATGCAGTCTTGCAACGCATAAATCTGAGAATAAAGAATCATCTCCCATCATCCCTGAAATTTTGGAAAAGTCACTAGATTCTTCGATTGCAAACTACAATGAGCAACGACGAATTAAATTGTTCTTGGAAGATCAGATTCCCAATCCGGTAGCCATGCTTGGTTATGTTATCCTTGCAGCCATATCCATTATTGTAGTCCCATTTATCTTCCATCAATTGAAGTGGTATCATATATTGGTTGCTTATGCCATAGCCCCAATTTTGGCCTTCTGCAATGCCTAAGGCTCCGGTCTTACTGACTGGTCTCTTGCCTCCAACTATGGTAAAGTTGCTATCATCATTTTCAGTTCTTGGGTTGGCCTTGAAAATGGAGGAGTTGTTGCTGGTCTTGCCTCTTGTGGAGTGATGATGAGTATTGTTTCTACAGCTTCTGATCTCATGCAGGACTTTAAGACTGGATATCTGACTTTGGCATCTCCTCACTCCATGTTCCTTAGCCAGGTTTTTGGTACAGCCATGGGTTGCATCATGTCTCCTTTGGTCTTCTAGTTTTTCTACAAAGCATATCCTATTGGAGACCCAGATGGACTGTATCCCGCACCATACGTGGCAATATACCGTGGGACTGCCCTTCTTGGAGTTGAGGGTTTGGATTTCCTTCCCAAGAATTGTGTCAAACTTGCTATCACATTCTTCTTTGCTGCTATGGCACTAAATATACTTGGTGAGCTGCTGAAGCATTGTGAAAAGAAGTATAAGATCTATAGGTTTGTTCCAAGCCCAATGTATAAGGAATACATGCATCAAATCAGCAACTATCAAGCCAAGTATCAAGTCAGATTGCTAAATTGCAGTACATATGTATATAGTCAGCTGTTAATCCTTCATAGGAAAGTCTAGGCTGTTTTATTTTTCTCCTTGATCTCATCTCATACTTATTTCTTTACTTGTGCAGAGTTTCCTTAGATAACAGATTGTAATTTCCTATATATGTGAATAATATACACCCTCTCTATCTCAATGGGTGAGATAGTTTTCATCTCAATATTTCTTCATGGTATCAAGAGCCACAACGTATTGACAGAGAATGGTGTTTTTTTTTTCTCTTTTCCTTCGAAAAATGACTTCCTCATCATCTTTTGTGTCTTCTGATAATTCAGATCCCTACCCATACCCAGTTTCACAAAATGTTTCAAACTATGTCTCTCTCAAACTTAACTCCAACAATTTTCTGCTATGGAAAACCCAAATGCTGAACATACTTGAGAGTTATGATCTCCAAGGATTTATCAATGGTGAAATTCAAGCTCCACCACAAATCATCCTTGATGAGTCATCCACTTCTCAGCCACATCCACTCTATCAGAAATGGCACAGGTCTGATAGGCTGGTCAAAGGTTGGCTCATAGCAACACTTTCTGAAGAGGTCTTAGGCATTGTAGTTGGATTAAACACTGCCTTGGAAGTCTGTAATGCTCTTGTTCATGCTTTTGCAAGAGTATCCTCAGAACGAAGTCTTGCTCTTAAGCAAAGACTCACCTCTATCACCAAAGGATCTGATTCCTTAAGTGATTATCTCAGAAAATTCAAGACCAATTGTGATGAGCTTGCAGCTATTGGCAAGCCAGTTTCTGATCACAAAAAGTCTTGGTGGCTCCTCAATGGTCTTGGCAAGGATTTTGAGGTCTTTACAGCCACAATGATGAGGCCTCCTGTCCCTTCATACTCTGAGGTAGTAACCTTACTAGAAAGTTATGCTGACAGGTACAAACTTGATGCTCCTCCTGCATCAATGGTGTTCTATGGACAAAAATCTTACAAAAACAAGAAACAGACTGGTTCCTTCACTTCCAAGGGACGAGGTTTTGCTCAGGGAAACTCACATGGATACAAAGCATTAAATCAGGGCCAAGCCTCCAACAATACCTCTCGAGGTTTCAATCAGGACCAAGCTTCCCACAACAACTCTCGAGGCTCTAGCGATAACAAATCTGCACCAAGAGAAGATCTTGTTTGTCAAATCTGTCATAAAAGAAACCACACAGCCTTGAACTGTTTTGAGAGATTTAATCATTCCTTTACAAATGATAATATTCCTCAAAGTTTTGCAGCAATGAAGTTAGAAGAACCAGCAGAAGCCTCTTGGCATCCAGACACTAGAGCTACTGATCACATGACAGCAAATCAAGGTACCCTCCATTCTGTGATTCCCTATACTGGTCATGATGGTATAATGGTTGGCAATGGCAAAATCTTACCTATTACTCATACTGGCCAGGCCATGATTGGTTCTACCCCATCTAAAGTTCAATTAAATAATGTTCTTGTGGTCCCTGACATCAAGAAAGATTTGCTATCAGTCAGTAGGTTAACATCAGATTATCCATTAAAGTTTGAGTTTGATGGCAATGGTTTTGTGATAAAGGACAGGATGACACAGAGGACATTGGCAACAGGGAGGAAACATAAGGGCCTCTATGTTTTTAATGTTGCAGCTTCAACTCTTCCAGAAAAACAGACCTACTTCTCCTCTAGATTTCGAACAACAAATAAAGAGAGCTGGCACTTGAGGCTGGGACATCCAAATTCTACAGTTATTGATTATCTTTGCAATAATAAACTTATTTCATTTTATTCTAAACAAAATTCCATAGGAATTTGTACAAGTTTTCAAATGGGAAAAGCATCAAAATTGCCTTTTCTTCCTAGAACAAATAATATCAATGTTCCTTTCTCAAAGATACATTATGATCTATGGGGACTAGCTCCCACTCCTTCTAGAGAGAAATTCAGATTTTATGCTATTTTCATTGATGAGGCTACCAACTTTTCTTGGTTAATTCCATTAAAGCATAAATTTGAACTATTTCAAGCTTTTATTCAATTCCATAAACTGGTTACTCGTCAGTTTAATGCCAAAATACAAGTTTTTCAATGTGATGAAGGCGGTGAGTTTAATGACAAAAACCTTATCACTTATCTTCAAAGCCATGGCATCATCAACCAATATGCCTGCCCTAAAACACCAGAACAAAATGGCAAAGCTGAGAGGAAACATCGAAGCATAACAAATTTAGGCTTAACATTGATGTTTCATGCTAAACTCCCAAACAGATTCTGGTTAGACTGCTTTTCTACTGTTGTTTTTCTTCTAAACAGGCTACCCTCTTCTTTGCTGAACATGGACTCTCCTTTTCTTAGACTCTATGACAAGCATCCAGATTATACAGTGCTTAGAATACTTGGTTCTAGATGTTTTCCATATCTTGGAGACTATCGATCCAATAAACTAGAACCAAAGTTCCTGCCTTGTGTTTTCATTGGCTACAGCAGCAAGCATAAAGGCTATAAGTGCCTTTATCCACCTAATGGTAGGATTTATATTTCAAGGCATGTTGTCTTTGATGAGTTTGTCTTGCCATACTCACAACCTACTCAGTTGTATGCCTCTCCTCCTGTTGAAGGAGATTTTTCAAGTTTTGAGGAATGTCACAATGACAATCAGCCATCACCTTCTGCCTTTGCACCCCCTAATGCAAATTTCCCTCAAAATGATGTTGAATCTCCATCTTCAACTCAGCAAGTATCAATATCAAGCAGTTCTCCTTCTCCAACTTCATCTCACAATGTTTCTCCAGCAGGTTCCCCATCACAGTCTATTGCTGAACCAGTAATGCAAGTTCCACCATTGCAACATCATATGCAAACCAGGGCCAGAAGTGGTATTCATAAGCCAAATCCAAGATATGCAAATTTGCATAATCTGGTGGAAATACCAGCTGAACCAAAAACCATCAAAGTTGCAAGAAATCACCCTGGATGGTCTGCTGCAATGGAAGAAGAATTGAAAGCTCTTGCTGTGAACAACACTTGGGAATTAGTTCCACGAACACCTGAGATGAATGTAATTGGATGCAAGTGGGTGTACAAGGCTAAACGTAGAGCAGATAACACATTAGAAAGGCTCAAAGCTCGACTAGTTGCAAGGGGGTTCAGTCAAGTGGATGGTGTGGATTTTTCAGAAACTTTCTCTTCTATTGTAAGGCCTGCTAGCATTCGAGTTGTTCTTACAATTGCCACTGTTAAAAATTGGCCACTTCACCAACTAGATGTTAAGAATGCCTTTCTACATGGCTACCTTAACAAACCTGTTTTTATGCATCAGCCTCCAGGATATATCAAAAAAGATAATTCACTGCACGTATGCAAATTACAAAGAGCTTTGTATGGTCTCAAACAGGCCCCTAGAGCCTGGTTTGATAGGCTCAGTGATTATCTCCTTCAACTTGGTTTTTACTCGAGTGCAGCAGATCCTAGTCTCTTTGTTTCACACTCAGAACATGGGATACTAATTCTACTCCTTTATGTAGATGATATGGTGGTGACAGGTGATAATCCACACAGAATTTAGTGGCTAATCACACAGCTCAGTACTCTGTTCTCAATTAAAGACCTTGGGTTTCTTCATCATTTTATGGGCATTGAGGTTCATAAATATGGTTCTAATCTCTTTCTCTCACAGCACAAGTATATTGTGGACCTCCTCACTCGAGCTAGTATGCATGAGAGCAAGCCATTATCAACTCCAATGCCAACAAAAGCACAACAGAAATCTGGTTCCCAGGAACTATTTACTGATGTCAAAACCTATAGAAGTCTCGTGGGAGGTCTGCAATATCTCACATTTACAAGACCAGATATTTCCTACAGTGTGAATTATGTTTGTCAGTTTATGCAAGCTCCAACAACAACCTATTTTCATATGGTCAAGAGGATCTTAAGATACCTACAAGGCACTGCTACTCTTGGTATTCGAATTCTGTCCAATAGTTCCCTTGATCTATATGGTTTTTCAGATGCAGATTGGGCTGGCTGCTCAACTACACGAAGGTTTACAACAGGTTTTTGCACTTTTCTTGGAGGTAATTGTATATCTTGGAGTGCAAAGAAACAACCTACAGTGTCAAGATCAAGTGCTGAAGCTGAGTATAGAGCTATGGCCTCTACTGTAGCAGAGCTAACATGGTTGTCCCTACTTCTCAAAGATCTTGGTGTTCCTTTAACCAAGGTTCCAATACTGCATTGTGATAATTTGAGTGCATTATATATGATCATTAATCCTGTTCTACATGCTCGAACCAAGCATATAGAGCTTGATTTTCATTATGTCAGGGAAAGGGTAGCTCTCGGGTCTTTAGAAACAAAATTTGTTCCCTCAACTAACCAGCTGGCTGACATCTTCACCAAGCCTCTTCTTAAGCCACAATTTAAGCAGCTGCGAAACAAACTTGGACTATGCTCTCCACCACAGCCAAGTTTGAGGGGGAATATAAGGAATACATGCATCAAATCAGCAAGTATCAAGCCAAGTATCAAGTCAAATTGCTAAATTAAAGTACATATGTATATAGTCAGCTGTTAGTCCTTCATAGGAAAGTCTAGGCTGTTTTATTTTTCTCCTTGATCTCAGCTCATACTTATTTCTTTACTTGTGCAGAGTTTCCTTAGATAACAGATTGTAATTTCATATATATGTGAATAATATACACCCTCTCTAACTCAATGCGTGAGATAGTTTTCATCTCAATATTTCTTCACAATGTGCATGGCCATCCCATTCTATCTTGGTGGATACTTCACCATTGACATGGGTCTTGGGAGCTTGATTCTTTTCTTGTGGGAGTAGAAGAACAAGCAAAAGGCCAAAGACTTTGGGCCTGCTGTGGCATCTGGCCTCATATGTGGTGATTCTTTGTGGGGAATTCCAGCCGCTATACTTGCTCTTGCTGGTGTTGAAGCTCCTCTTTGTATGAAGTTCTTGTCTACCTCTGTCAATAAAAAGGTTAATGCCTTTCTGGGTAACTAATAATGGATGCTTCAACAATAGGCAAATTATCCGTACATATATTGTAACGTCCCATTCCCTAAAGTCCAGAGAGTTGGCTCTTAATACTTAATATCAACTTCAATAATACAACTATAAAATCTATAAAACTCCATAAAATGTTAATCCATTTAATCAACCCAAATATCTATGTTCCTTCATGGAGGCAACAAAGAAATTCTTAATAATATAAATTAAAAACTCTCCAAAGATTGGAAAATATTCTTAACTCATCAAATCAAAATAACCGAAAATAAATCAGTTTACTAACTACGACTCTCAAATAAGCACTTGTACCCTTAGGCACTTATTCCACTACGATCATCACACCTTGCTAAAACTTCCTACTCTTGATCTCTAGCTGAACCATCAAAATTATTTGAAAAATAATTGGAGATAAGAGGTGAGTTATCAACAACTCAGTAAGCAGAGAATATATATCAGTGTGTAAACATGAGCATTTACAGAGATCGGAATGTAGAACAAAACATTTTTATTTTCAGAATGCGGAAGCAGAACATGTTATCAAAATATCAGAGCGAAGATTTAGAAATAAATTCAAAAATATCCTTTGGCATAGCATAAATGATCATCATCATCATTGGAACATCATATCAGAACAGAAGCCATGTATAACCCCCGTGGTAGGGTTGTGCATCTGCGGATAGCCAAGCAGAACATAAATCACTCCATCACCAAGGTGTGCACTCAAAACAAAGACCACTACTATAACCCGTGGCAGGGCCGTATCCACTATTATTACCCGTGTTTGGGTCGTATCCACTATTATAACCAATGGTTGGGTCGTATCCACTATTATTACCCTTGGTTGGGCCATATCCACTATTGTAACCCGTGGTTGGGCCGTATGCCACTATTATCACCCGTGGCAGGGCCATAACTAAACAGAGCGGAAACAAAATCAAATTCAGAATCAGAGAGTAATGCCAAAGGTTTTCAGAAATCACGTCTTATCCAAACAGAGTACTGAACAAAATCTTCAGAACAGAACAAATCATATCACAACATAATTTATGCGCAAATTTCTTATTTGCTCTCTTAGAAACAGAATGTCAAAAATAAATTCATGTCTACACTAGTCATGACAGAAAATACTTTCTTCTTAAAAAGAATCATGAGTAATGCAGAACAAATAACTGAGGTAGTTCAAATATATTTTCATAACCAAATATGTATATTTTTCAAAAATCAACCTCAGCTCATTTTATTTTAATGCAAAGTCTAGTATAGGAACCCTGTTTACCTGGATTTCTTAACTTTTTCAGAATTTTCCTCAAAAATGTCGAACAATAATTAATCATCACCTATAAAATAATCACATAATCCCATAAATTTTCAATCAAACACGTATATCAATATTTAAACCTAAAATCAACCTAATGTAATTCCTCAAAACCAAAAATTTCCATAATTCCTAAAATATAATCATTTTCAAAACCCATAAATATCCACTTAGATTCTCTGACTAAAACCTTAAATATTATAAAAAAAATTTCTATAAAAATACAATTTTTGTATCTATATAAAGCAAAACTAGATTCGGTTTAAAAGAATATAACTACAAAGTTTCTAAAAACCTTTAAGACCCAAGGTAAAATTTAGTGAATTCACGCCCAAAAATATAAAGATATGCTTTGGTAGAGTTTGGCTTATAACTCAAGGGGGTAAAATTGTAATATCCCTGTTCTGAAACCTTCCCTAACCTTACGTAAAGGGCAATGCACCTCTTTTTATTTCTTTGTTGCTGGAAAGACTCAGGTTGTGCGATGGAGGCTCACCGTGGAGAGTTGCAACAGAACTGGGGGGCTTGGAGGGCGTGAGGTGGCCTATGGAACTCTCTGTGCAAGTGGCGTCGAAGTGAAGGGGCTAGTACCGTGGGGTGGCTGGGTTAACTCACGGTGGGGGAAATAATTCCCATGCTTCGGTGTGGTAGATCAAAGTAGCACTTGCAGTGGTTTTCTGGTGGCTAGGCAACGATGTCAGGGGGTGGAGTTGCGGCATGGGTGGCTGGCAACACCATTAGACGTCCGTCGTGCAGTGGGCTGAGAGCACACAATAGTGCTCTGTTTTTAAGCATGCAAAACAGGGGCTGCGACTGCAGCTGTTGAGGCGGTCTTCATGCATGGAGGCTGAGGGAAAAACAGGTTGATAATGGTGACTGTGGTGTACGGCGGAGGAGCTGGAGCTCCAGCGAGGGTCAAGTGGAGGTGGTGCACGGTGAGGTGGAGCTACGATCCGTGGAGATGCAGTACATGCATGGGTTGAGTCGATTTGGTATAGGGAGGCGGCTTGAGTTTTGGATGGTGTAGCGGCACTCTAGTCTAGGTTAGAGATCACTTCCACCTTCCACGTATGAGTTCTATCTATATATGGAGACGGTTGCAGGGAAAAAAAAAAAAGAAAGGAAACATGTATGAGATTGGTGCTGCCAGAACGTGGAGGCATGGGGAAGTTAATCATGTGGCAGCCCTAGCTTGGGGAAGGAGACGGCAACCATATTCTGAGCATGAAGGATGTGTATTTATAAGTGATTGAAATAACAAAAATAAAACCCTAGAGAGACGAGAGAGACATGTGCGCGGATGAAAGGTTGTGTCATGTGTGTGCATGGAGTGGACGAGAGGAAGACTTATGGGTGAATAAGAAATATAGACGGAAAGGAAAATAAACATGCGGGAAAAAAATTAACGTCTGAAGAAAATCAAATAAAAATAAAATGAACTAAAAATAAATTAATAAATAAATTAAAACAAAATAAATAACAAAGAAAAAAAATTGTGCTTGATTGGATCCGGGTGTTACATATATAGCTTGCATGACTTCTTTTATGCTATTTTGAGTGTTCTAGTTAGGATAGTTTTAAGTCCATAATGGACTTGCAAGAATATTTAAGCTTGAGTACGTTTTCTAGCTTTTAAGCAAATTATGCCATTTTGACTATTAGTATTTGAGGTTCAAAATCCTGATGCATGGTCCTTAAAATATGCATGTCTTCTCATAGTTACGTTCAATGCCCTGCTCCAGTCTCCAGGGACATTGTTAATGCAATGCCTTTTTCCATTACATGAGATGTCAAAATGAAAGGATAAGTTGAGTGGACAAAGTAGCATTTTTCTTTTCCATTACGGTGGACCCGTGTATGGTAGTATTGACTTATTCAAGTCCATGGCTTGATAAATAAATAAAACTAGTCACAGTCTCGATAAATTTCAACGCCCCAACCTCACATTGGGATTTAATGAAGACTGAAACATCGAGACATACAAAACATGATTATATACTCTAGTACATGATAGATAATATACAATGCACCTAACATGCATTTAGCAGTATGCAATAATTGCAATGAAAAAAATGTTTCAACTTATATTATGTATCAAAATAAACTAGAATCCCAAAATAATCTTCAACATAAGTATTGTATTGGAGTAGGAAACTCCTTAATTACAAACCTCTACATAGTCTCAAACTTAGAGATCAAGCCGCTCACGCATCTCGATTATTAACAACAAAATAATATTCAGAAATCAGAGTATGATCTCCATTATTTCCTCTAGGTCTAAATCCCCACTAGCTAGTCAATCTCATCTAGCCTTGTCCGTTCCTCTTCATATCGACCTTACACAACTTCTACCATTTTAAGTAGGAGTCCCAACTGCCATGGTAAAATTTTTGAATCTCAGTAAGTTATACTACTAACGTACGAACATTTTACAACGCATGCACAACAATAAACATGGTTTGAATGCATGAGTGAGATCAACTTGCTTTTACAAAAATATAACGTCATTATCATCAAAACTTCATACTTCTTGACATGCTTCCTTTCATAAAATAAGGTCATTCATTATTGTTCTTGTTCTTGTTCTTATTCAAAGGGTGGATTCCTCACAATTCCCCATAAATCGTGTGTTTCTGCTGGTTATCGCACTACATCATAAGCACTTAGACCAGTTGTTAATACGTCATACAGAGATACTCAGACAGAGCAAAATGCCTATGACATGAGTATTTTATTCATTTCATCAGATATACTTAGGTAGAGCAGAATACCTACACCATGAGTATTTTATTCTTTTCTGCACCTACCAGAATAAATACTTTCAACTTTGCTCTAGTAATCTTTTGATCATATTCAAGCATGCTAATGGTTCTTTGTCAATTCAGGAGATTCCACTCCATTATTATACACTCCAAAATGGACTGAAGAGTTCTACTAGGACAATCTCCGGCCCGTCCTAGCATTGAGTTTGTGGAAAAATACTTTTCATGCTTGACTCAGGTTTTATGACTGTTACTCATCCATGTGCTTGCTTGGGTTGGCAAGCATTGTAAATATAACGTCATTATCATCAAAACTCCATACTTCTTGACATGCTTCCTTTCATAAAATAACGTCATTCATTATTGTTCTTGTTCTTGTTCTTATTCAAAGGGTGGATTCCTCACAATTCCCCATAAATCGTGTGCTTCTGCGGGTTATCGCACCACATCACAAGCCCTTAGACCAATTGTTAATACGTCATACAGAGATATTTAGACAGAGCAGAATGCCTATGCCATGAGTATTTTCTTCCGTTTTTGCTCTTCATCTTAAGTTTTGGCTTTTTATACAATTTTCAAAGCCTATAAATGTTTGTCATGTGTTAAATTTGGATCAGTCATATAGTTGGGAATTGATGGTTATTCCCTAAGAATAAAACCATGTGGCCATTATCTAAAAAGTAAATTTTACAGTTATTCACCAAGTAGCAAGGCTATTTAAGTGAGGGCCACTAGTTATCCTTATTCCCAACATCATCAAAGAGGGAATAACAAATCTTTCGTGAATCTTTTCGGGAAGGTTTAAATATTGAATTGGATAAAAGTTGAAAGTTAAATAAAATATTGTAAGAGTATTATTTTTTAATATTATTATTATTTTAAAATTTTAAAATGTTGAATTGTTTATTATATTTTATGTGAAAAACTGAAAAAATTGTAATGATTAGATAAGATGAATTAAGATGAGTTAGGGAGACTTCTATATCTAAATAGGGTCTAAATTAGGGATGTGCATTGGGATCCGAGTATCCGGGAAGATCCAGATCCAGCTTTTTAAAAGCAGGCGAATATCCGCCTGGGTAACTCGGATTGAAACTCGGGCAGATATCCAAATTTGGACCCATATATCCACTTTCAACTAGAACCGGATATCCGAATTTTATACTTTTAAAAAAAAACCAAACTAAAAAGGAAAGGAAAAAAAATCAAATCAAATCTAGATCTGCTTTTTCCTGCACGATAATCTCATATACCTTTTAAGGACTTTATTTGTCATTGATGTTCCTTCCTCGACGTTCCTTTGAAACTCATCACCATCAATACCGGTCGTACAAAGCATTGATTTCCACTCCTTCTCATCGTGGATGAAAGCTAGGATGTATCTATCATCTTCTTTCTCTAAATCGGGGCTTCTGGAAAGGAACAAAGGCTCACCTCTGAACTTCTCGTCTCCATACATGTACTTCTTTAGTTCTCCTGTGAATAGACCAACTTTGGCAAAATCAGATACTTTCGGCCATGGCTCTGCAAGGGCTAAATACGCGAACTAGGTTTTCCTCCCGAGCATGTTCCAGTTCACCATTTCGGCCTCTAAGTTTACTTGTTTAGAATAGGATAAAATGGGACGGCGCTTGGACTCTCCAGTCTTCAAGTCAAGGCAAATTTTAGAGATATGAAATAAAGTTGTTTGTCGAACACGTTCAGAGTCTTTCTCTTCAGCCCAAAGGTAGTTTCCCACCCACATTCACGTGCCTAAGTCCGTGGTACTCATGGTGCTGGTGGCCGATCTCATAAGATGAGTATTTTGGAGGAGAGTTGAAGGAAGAGGGCTCTAAGAGTAAAGTTTAGGCTTTAAAAGAAACCGGTTACGGATATCCGGTTTAAAAATCGGATCCAGGCGGGTATAAGATTTTTCTACCCGCACGGATTGACCCAGATTTTTGGGTTTCGAACCAGAAAGGAAAAAAATCCAGCCCGGTTCTACACCTAGTCTAAATCAAAGTGATCTGTGACAGTCAACCTCCATTCGATCACATTGCAAGACATTCCTTTAGTTGGAAACAAATTTACTAGGTCATTGGGAGGAGGTAGGGTCGAGTAGTGCCGAGTTTACCCATTGCATCATGAACAATATAATCAAGTTTGAAAGCAAAAGTGGAAGATGAAAAGTATACATGGGAAAGATGAACAATTGCAATAGACGGAATGAATATTTCTAGCACTTCGAGGGTCCAGGCCTCCAGATTGCAAATAGTAATTTTTAAAGAATAATGCTACATACAGTCGTAAAGTGCGCAAATGTCGTGCATTTGTTTTGAAAATGAGTGAGATCCATTATTAAAAATTAATTTTTTTTTCATGTGAGTCTCGTATTTATTCTTTTTTTTCGAAGTGACTGCACAACGCCTGTACACTCACGACTGTAATTATCATTTCTCATTTTTAAAAAGAGATTCCAATGATTTTCATTAGATTTACTTGGATATTTAAAAATACTTCTCCCTTTACAATCGAACCCACTATTATCCACTAAACATAAAATGATAACTAACCATAATGGGTAACAACCCACTACAAAACAATCTCAACATAACTCGAGCACTAAACCCATCCCTAAATCTAAGAAAACAACTCGTAATGTAAACAAGGAAAACAACCCACTAACACTTAAGAAAATCCCATCAGATTCTCTTCAGACAAAGGATAATTCATGTCTTGCTCATGTGGCCCGGCTTAAGCTTTGGACGGCTCAAATGTTTTCTCATTTATAAAGCTCATGACAGATGCCCCTCCTTCGAGAACCTTGTTCGTAAGGTTCCCATAGCCCGAAACCATTGTAGCTCTTCCTAGGATGCGTTTTTTTCCCCCATTCCAGTCCACTGTACTAAGACTTCGATGGACACCCTATTGCCACGACGTTTCAGTCACCGTTGTAAGAAGTTTTCAAGGGCGACGTGAATCGAACTGTCGTGATTGATGGGAGGAAGTTGTACATGTGGTATCATTGTCGAGCTCAAATGTTTCTTGAGGCACGAAACATGGAAAATTGGGTGTATCCTGGTCTCTGAAGGTAGACGAAGACGGTAAGCTACCTTACCAATTTTTTCTTCCACCTGGAACGGACCGAAAAATCAAGGGGCTAATTTTTGGTGTCTTCATTTTGCAGTTGTGAGTTGTCGATAGGGCTTCAGACGAAAGTAAACCCATTCCCCTGGTTCAAAGTTTCTCTTCGTTCGTTTGAGATATGCAAATGTTTTCATTCTCTCTTGTGACTCCTCAAATTATCTTTCAAAATCTTCAATATCTCATCCCTAGCTGTGAGATTTTCTTCAACCGCTTGTATCTTTGTGGTTCTTGGTGTGTATTGGAGGAGTTAGGGTGGGGAAAACTAGTATACAACTTCAAAGGGGGTTGTACAGGTGGATGCATGCTCACTGGCATTGTACCAGTATTCGGCTAGTGACAGCCACTTAGCCTATTCCTTGGGCTTCTCTCTATGAAGTACTAAGATTTAATTGAGCCTCTTGTAAATGAAACAACTCTGACCAAAATTTTGAAGTGAAAATGGTGTCTCAATCACTGGCAATGGATTTGGGTAGCCCATGTAGCTTAACAATGTTGTCTAGGAAATAACTAACCATTGTACTTGTATAAAGATGATGAAGGGAAATAAAGTGGGCATACTTGGTGAGTCGATCGATCACAACCAAGATGACACTTTTCCCTTGTGAGAGGGAAAGACCTTCTACAAAATCCATACTAATATCAAGCCAAGGCCTTTCTGAAATAGGGAGTGGTTGGAGGAGTCCAGCAGGGTGTGTGTGTTAAACCTTTGTCTTTTGGCAGGTGTGGCATTCTTTGATATGCTTCCTAGCTGAAGACTTCAATCCAAGCCAGTAAAATTATTTTCTGACTAGAGCCAATGTTTTATCATAACCCGAGTGTCCTATTAATGGACTATCATGCATTTGTTGTAGTGCCTCTTGGTGGAGATGGGAGGAACTACCCAAATGCAAATGCCCTTTATATAAAATTAACTCCCTGCCATAAGGTGTGCTTGCCATCTTGTAGCTGGCCATCTTGGAACTGCTTCAATATTTTCTGCAAGAGAGGATTTGCTGGGTAAGCTTGCTAAACCTTTTGAAGCCAAGGGGTTGCGGGTTGGGTCAAGATAATAGGGCACAATGTCTCAGAGAGTTAATTCGAGAAAGAGCATCTATAGCCTTGTTCTCACGGCCCACCTTGTACTCGACTGTGAACTAATACCCAATTAATTTAGAAATCCACTTTTGTTGAGTGGAAGTTCCCACTCATTGCTCCACCAAATACTTAAGGGCTTGTTGATCCATTTGGATTTTAAATTTCTACCCAAGTAGATAAGCTCTCCATTTTTTTACTGTCATCACAAGAGCTAAGAGCTCTTTTTCATATGGACAAGTGTAAGTTCTTGCCCTTAAGCCCCTAACTTAGATAGGCCAAAGGCCTTCCCTCTTGCATTAAGATTGCCTCAATTCCATCTCCTAATGCATCACATTCAATAATGAGTGTTCTTGAAAAATTAGGAAGTCCTTGAACCGGGGGGGTGGGGGGGCCATAACTTGTTTGAGTTGGTTAAAGGCTACAGTGGCTCTTGGGTTCCATTGGAAAGCATCTGGCTCTTGGGTTCTATTGGAAAGCATCCTTACATAGTAGGGCAGTAAGGTGTGCTACTATGCTTCCATAATCTTTGATGAACTTGCGGTAGTAGCCCGTAAGCTCTAAATATCCCCTTAAAGCCTTAAGGGAAGTAGGTAATGGCCACTGTAACATTCTGGAAATTTTGTTGGGATCAGCTTGGATTCCTTCAAAGCAAATGATATGTCCCAAATACTCTATTTCTAAACATCCAAACCTGCATTTTGACATTTTCGCATACAACTGGTACTATTGAAGTAGCTTCAGCACCGTTTCTAGATGGGAAAGGTGGTCATTCCAGCACTTGCTAAAGACTAAAATATCATCAAAAAATACAAGAATGAATTTTCACAAGTAGGGCCTAAAAATGTCACTCATAAGCCCTTAGAAGGTGGTTAGGGTGTTAGTAAGGCCAAAAGGCATTATTAAAAATTTGTAATAGCCTTGGTGAGTTTGAAAAGTAGTTTTTGGGATGTCAAGGGGATTTACACGAATTTGGTGGTATCCCGAGCGTAAATCTAACTTAGAATATATTGAGGCCTCTCCCAATGCATCTAAGAGTTCATAAATGATAAGGATTGGATACTTATCTTTGATGGTAGCTTGATTGAGAGCCCGGTAGTCAACACACATACGCCAACTCCCATAGTAAGGATAGCGATAGGGCCGAATGCTGATTGGTTTGGTGCCATCTATGAGGGAAATTTTGTGATCATGGCTTCGCTGTGGAGGAAGTCCTTTTGGCTCTTGAAAAACTGAATGATTTTGCTTTAATAAAGGTTGTAGTACCTCATGTGCAGGGGTGGACGAGTCATCATTTGAAATTGCCATTAATTGTAGTACCACCCATTTTTTAGTCTCCTTTGTCTACATATAAAAATTTTCTGCATCTTCCATGGTTTGATCCAAAGGGCTAAGCCCTTGAAGCTACATCATTTTCCCATACCAAATAAATTTCATGGTAAGCTGGGTGAAATCCCAGAGAATAGGGCCGATGTAGGAAAGCCAATTCACCCCAAGAACCATATCACATCCCACTAAGGGCAACAAATATAAATTAGCAAAAAAGTAGTTACCCTGGAGATGAAATGGAACTACTTCACAGCAACCTAGGTGGCCGATCCCCATTAGCTACCATCACAGTAAGATTTTGGCTTCTTCTAGAACTTAAATTGGCTCTCTTGGCCATGGTGGGGTCAATGAAGCTATAAGTACTCTCGGAGTCAATTAGAACAACCACAAACCACTCTTCTAATACATGCCAAAATCGCATGGTCTAAGGAATGGGAGTGCCTGAAATTGCATGTAGTGAAATGCCACGTAATGCTCTTTCCTCATCTACTTTTTGTTCTTCTCTCAGTGCAGGTTCTTCAATGACATCCTCAAAGATCTCCTCCACGTTTTCAACCTCCGGTCCATCCAAAAGGAACAACTTGGGAGTTCTACAATGATGTCCTGAAGCCCACTTGTCATCACAGTAGTAACAAAGACCATGGTCCCTCCTTTCCTTCATCTGCGCAGGGGTAATATGTTGTTTAGGAAGGTTGGGCGTATTGAGGTTGTCTCTATTTGGTCGAGAGGGGTAATGAGGAGGTAGGGGTCCTAATAGTCAATGGGAGTTTGGTGCTGGGAGTCTAGGGAAGTTGTTTTTTGAGAAATTTTGGTTGATGGGAGTTGGTTGGAAGGTGTTGGTAGATTTTTGGTTGTTGACCCTGCGCCATACTTCCTCTTCATATAGTGGGCTAGACCATAAGTTGTGGAAAGGGTAGTTGGTTGAAACATGGTGACCATAATTTTAATATCATCTCTGGAAGTTTGGGGATACAGTTGGATAGTATCTCAAAATCAGTTTGGTACTCCTCCACAATGGAAATTTATGTTAACTTTGTAAAATTTGCTACCGGATCATCAAAAGCGGTGGGTGTGAATCGAACTTGCAATGCTTGCACAAACTCAAGCCAGACGGTTATTAGATGAGAAGCCAATAGCCACTGGTACCAAGTAAGGGCCATACCTTCCATGTGGAAAGAAGCTAGCTTTTGTGTATCAGGGGTGTTGTAATAGTCAAAAAATTGTTGGGCTCTAAAGACCCATCCAGTGGGGTAAGACCCATCAAACATGGGAAAATCAAGTCTCATGGTTCTGCTGTGGATCCCGTTTTGGTGTTCAAAAACTAAGTTGAAATGGGTATTGGTTATTTCAGGAGCTTGGCTACTGTTTGGGTCAGAACGGTGGGGGTGGATCTGTTTGAAGGGTATGGTGGATATAGTATGGGAAAGGGTTGTGTAATTGTTTGCAAGATTGCCAACTTGCTAGATGATTTCTTCCAGCAAGGCTTGCTTCCGAGTTTGAGCCTCCTACAGTTATGCATTTCCATTCCTCAGTTGTGTGAATTAGGGGTGTAACCAGTCTAGTCCAATCCGATTGTAGACAGAATTTAAGACCGAACCGGTATGCACCGATTTTGCATTTTCGAAAATCGATTACACACCGGTTACCATCTTAAATAAATACATCCGGTTTTACCGGTTCCGTTCCGGTTCGGTCCAATTTTCCAATTTTAACAAAATGCAAGTTTGTCATTAAAAAAATTTGTTTTCAAAAATTAAAAAAAAAATACTAATTTATAGCAAATTTTTATAAAAAAATCTGTCCTTTTTTTCTTAGGATAGGAGCGGCGTGCATTATAAATTTGTTTATAATTTTTATAAATTATAATAACATTATCTTATATATAATTATAATTTATATTATTATATATATTATACATAAAAATTATATATAATATAAAAAAATTAATTTAAAATATATAATATAGTGAACCAATTCGGTCCGGTTCTAAAAAGCATAGAACCGGAATTGGACCGGTTCCAACCAATTTTTTTTTTTGGTTAATTTTTACACCCATAGTGTGAATGCTTTAGAGAGTTGAGAAAGTCGAGTCCCTTCAACCATGGAACCAACCTGGCTCTAGATACCAAACTGTTATGTATCTAATTTTAAGTCAGAGAATATTTTTAGCACTTCGAGAGTCAGGCCTCCAGATTTAAAATAGCAATTTTTTAAAAGGAATTCCTATGATTTTCATTAGTTTTACTATGATATTTAAAGATACTTCTCCCTTTACAATCGGACCCACTATTACCACTAAACATAAAATGATAACAACTAAGGGCAGGTTTGGACGGTAGGATGAGATACAAAATTATCATCTCATCTCATCTCATCATTACACATTTTTCAAATCTCCATACAAAATATAATAAAGAATTCCAACTTTTTCAAATCTCAATTCAACTTTTTCAAATCTCAATACAATAATAATACTAAAACATAATATTTTAAACACTAAAACAAAACACAAAATTCTCATCCCACCCCCCAAACCTGCCCTAATAGTAATGGGTAACAACCCACTACAAAACAATCCCAACATTACTCGAGCACTAAGTCCATGCCTAAATCTAAGGAAACAACCCATAACGTAAACAAGGAAAACAACCCACTGACACTTACGAAAATACCCATCAGATTCTCTTCAGAAAAGGATAAAAATTAAGCTTTGGACGGCTCAGATGTGTTCTCATTTGTAAAGCTCATGAAAATTTCTATTTTCTGATTAAGTACTGTAGGTTGCATGTTCCTTTGTTATTTTAGATCCAATGTTTTAGCCTTCGATGATTAGCTTTTGTTTTTCTGTGACAATTAATTTACTTAATAGATGGATTTTTTGTTGGTTATAAAGTTTTTGGAATAAAACTCAAACGTATTTTTTTTTTCAAATTTGTTTAAAGTATTTTTAATAAAATTCGAAAGGATTTTATAAAATTTTCTTTTTAAGTACTATTAATTGAACTTGTTTGTGAAATTTAAGTTAGGTTCGGAGATTTTTCAGATTCTTTTGGTACATTAAAGGAAACTTGAGGGCCCGTTTGGATACAGAAGTGAGCATCTCATCTCATCTCATCTCATCTAATTTCAATTAATAATCTCACTACTATTCACAAATCATCTCAACTCATCTCACTATCCAAACGGACTAAAAGTTTTTAAGATAGATATCTGAGCAAATAAACCGTTTATTTGCGGATCTTTAAATAACGAGGATGTATCTGAGAACACCATGTTTCTTGTGATAGATGAATATCATGAATGAATGCCATGATCTCAAAATCACATTAATTGAACCGAAGAAAAATATAACGACTCAAAATGCGTATTGAGCACCACTAGCGAAGATGGATCAAAATTTTCTGGAAAGCGCCATGTAGTAGAACTGCTATAATAATTCTAGAATGTCTTGATATATTCTGACTAAGATAAAATATTAAAATGTATTTGTAAAATTGGAAAGAAAAATTGAAACAAAATGCATTATTACTCTCTAATGCAAGGGCAGAGGGAACCACCACCTTCTTTCTTGGTTTCATTATACACACCGCAGCACTGCTCATTTTGGGCAAGGAGCCCAAATAAATATTTTCTATTATCATTTACAAGGACAATGTTTTCCCCTAAACATTATGCTTTTTCCTGCAGGACATGGTGTAGCTTGGATTGTTCTTCCTGAAGCAGAAGAGAAGGTACTTTCAATCAAAAAGGGTGATGCCATTGCCTTCACTTTTGGTGTTGTTACATGGTGGTGTATAACAAAGAGGACAGAGAATTAGTTCTTCTTTCTTGGGAGATACCTCTAAACCTCACAAAGTTGGTGAGTTTATAGAATTTTACCTGACAGGTTCCAATGGGATCTTCACTAAATTCTCAACTGAGTTCGTGAGATGAGCATGTGGTCAAGACACTTGTTAAAAACCAACTGGACAATGGAATTGTCAAGCTTGATGAGAATTTCAAAATGTCTAAACCAAAGAAGGAACATCGAGAGGGTATGGTACTGAATTGTGAGGAGGCTTCAATGAAAAAGATGGAAGGGTTGTGGTCTTGAATACAATGTGGAGAAATTCATGAGTCTAACTCATCTCATAAAATCGGTTTCTTCATGAGAGGATTTGTAACAACCACCAGCCATGAAGGAAGAGGAGCAGGCGGAAGCGGAAGCGGCGGCAAATGGCAAGTGGAGCGGCAACAACTGTTGGAGTTAAGACAAACCCTAGATCTCTAAGGGAGCTTTTGGAAACCGAAGGACAAGTGCAAGTGCAAGTGAAGTGTTTAGTTCAAGTGAAGTGCAGATGTGTTGGGAGGGCACACGCGTGGGTCATGGCCATGGGCTTCTCCCGCGGGCTTCTTAGTTTAATTGTTAAGTAAATTAGCAAGTCTATTATTTACATTTACATGTCAAGCGTTTCTATCAGTGGGCCGTGGGCCTGGGCCTTATTAGCAGTCTTTATTTGTTGAGTCAATTTGTAAGTGGTCGTGTATGGCCCAATAGCAAGTCCTTATAGTGTTTTCCTAGGAATATTTGAGAGGCAAGCAAACTAATAAAAAAAAAATCCTATTTCCCTCACCTGCGTTTTGGAGGCACTTTCCCTCCAAGAAAGCTAACACCTTTTCTACTTTCTTTTCCTGCTATTCATTTCCCTTGTTTATCAGTTGTGTTACAAGTGGTATCAGCAGACACCGATTCTCTATTACTTAAAATATTCAGACATGCTTGATGGCACAAGAATGACTCAGTTACAAGAAGGTCTTAATGCTATACACAAAACAACAGAATGGATGGGTACAGAGAGGTAACAGCCATTAAAGGATAACTTGAGGAAGTTATACAACAGCTAGCAATCTTGAATGTGGTAATGCAACAGTGAAACAGTAGTGGAGACTCTTCATCCGATGTCCATAATCAGGAAGAGTCCAAACCCACAGCGTCCACAAGGCGAGGTCCAAGCTCGCACCATCTGACTTGATTTTTCGGTGTTTCATGGAGAAGATCCTGCAAGTTGGATTTACAAGGTGAATCAATTTTTTTTCTTTCCATAATACACTACCACAACACAAACTTAGACTTGTCTCATTTCACATGGAGGGTAAGGCTCTCATTTAGTTCCAAGGAATGGAAGAATATGGACAGATTCCAAATTGGGAGATATTTGTTAATGCATTATTAGTAAGATTTGGCCCTAGTGTGTATGATGACCCCATGGAGGCCTTGACAAAATTGAGACAAAATGGGACAGTAGAGGACTATAAAGCAAGGTTTGAAACCTTATCTAATAGATTAAAGGCATTGATAGATCCCTACAAACTCAGTTGTTTTATTAGTGGACTAAGTGATGGCATCTAGTTGATTGTGAAAATGTTCAACCCCCCTAACTTAACCTCAACCTACAGTTTATCCAAAATCCAAGAAGAAAAAAACAACATCATCAAGAAAAGCCCAACCAGATTTAGCCATAACTACTCCCCAGGCCCAGGCATCCTCAAAACTCCCAATCAGCCACCAAATTTAGCCACCTTTTGCCAATAAACCATTTTCAAAACCATCATTTCCCATACAGAAAATCAACCAACAGCAAATGCAAGAGAGGAGGGAGAAGGGACTATGCTATTATTGTGATTCAAAATGGCACCTGGGGCATAAGTGTGAAAGGCCTAAGCTGTATGTATTGGAAGATGTGTTGCTGAAAGTTGATTCGGCAATGGCAGCTTGTGAGGATAGGTCGTGTAATGATGTCCCAAGTGAGGAACCACCTCCACCCGACCTGGGTGAAACCCAAAACAGCCCAGAAATTTCACTCCATGCACTCACTGGGTCTCACAGCCTAAAAACCATGCGTGTGAAAGGAAAAATTGGCAACCAATGGATGATTATCTTGGTGGATATAGGGTCTACTCATAGTTTTTTGGACCCAACAGTGATAAATAAAAATAAACTTCCTCTTGAAACCAACGTGAAGGTGCAGGTGAGAGTGGCAAATGGTAAATTACTCCCTAGTGAAGGCAAATGTAATGGGGTTGAGGTGTTAATCCAAGGAACTATTTTCCTAGTGGATGTCCATGTTCTAGTTTTGGCGGGCTACGACATAGTGTTGGGAATTAATTGGCTAAGGGACTTAGGGTCAATTTTATGGAATTTTGAGAAGTTGGTGATGCAATTTCAGTACTAAGGCAGGTCGGTATCTATCCATGGACTGGCATGAGCTAAAATGATAGAAGAAGGAACTTGTAAGAGGTTCGATGGGGTGGAAAAAAAGGGCATCATACTACAAGTGATGGAAGGGGTCAAAACCAACATCTCAACAACTATAGAAGAAGTTCCAGCAGTGTTACAGCCACTGTTACATCAATTCTCCAAGATGTTTTCAGCACCTAATGGATTGCCCCCATCCCAAACTCATGACCATGCCATAAACTTACTACCTGGAACCAAACCCATTTTCCTAAGGCCATACCATTACCCATACTACCAAAAGGAAGAGATTGAAAAAATAGTGCAGGAACTCCTCTCCACGGGAGTTATACAGCCTAGTCAAAGTCCCTACTCATCCCCAATGTTGCTGGTCTATAAGGCAGATGGTACATGGAGGCTATGTGTCGACTACTGGGGCCTAAAGAAGGCCATTATCAAGGATAAATATCCTATTCCAGTGGTGGAGGAGCTTATGGATGAACTGTATGGAGCAATAATTTTTTCTAAGCTGATTTGAGGTCGGGTTACCACCAAATCCAAGTCAAACCTAAGGATGTTCCCAAAACAGCGTTTCAGACCCATGAGGGCCATTATGAGTTTCTAGTGATGCCTTTTGGGCTAACTAATGCACCATCCACTTTCCAAAGCCTTATGAATGAGGTATTTAGGCCCTATTTAAGAAAATTTATTCTTGTTTTTTTTTTTATGATATTCTTATGTACAGGAAATCAGTGGAAGAACACGTACAACACCTCCACATCACCCTTAACATACTGCGTCAACATGAGTTGTACGCCAAGCAGTCAAAGTGTCACTTTGGGTGCAAGGAAGTAGCCTATTTGGGCTATCTAATTTCAGCGGAAGGAGTACGGGCAGATTCGGGGAAACTACACACCATGTTAGACTGGCCCTTACCAAAGTCACTCAAGGGCTTAAGGGGATTTTTGGGATTAACGGGATATTATCATCGGTTCATAAAAGGCTATGGGGGAATTGCTTCTCCCCTAACCCAAATGCTGAAAAAGGATTCTTTCAAGTGGAGTGATGAAACATGGCTGGCTTTCCATAAGCTAAAGGAGGCTATCACCCAACCCCCTGTTTTAGCTCTTCTGGATTTTTCAAAACCATTCATTGTAGAGTGTGATGCCTCGGGCAACGCTATTGGAGCTGTTTTGATACAACAAGGCAAGCCTCTAGCCTTTTTCAGCCAAGCCTTAAAGGGAACAGCCCTCATGATGTCAACTTATGAAAAGGAACTATTTGTCTTGTTTCTTTGGTCATTAAGTGGCAGCACTACCTACTAGGCCAGGCCTTTGTGGTGCGGACTGACCAGCAGAGTCTTAAGCACCTTTTAGATCAAAGGGTGGGACTCCTATGCAACAACATTGGATTACTAAACTGCTGGGTTATGATTTTGTAGTGGAGTACAAAAAAGGAGTGGAAAATAAGGTTGCCAATGCCTTATCGTGGAAGAAAGTAGATGTGGGGGGGGCACAGATTTGATGTTGATTTCCTTCTCTAGTATCCAATGGATGGAAGATTTAAGGGTAGCATGTGAAGAGGATACCCTGATGCAAAACCTGACCAAGTCATTTTTAGAGGGCAAGCTGGGCCCCAAGTACACGATGAGGGATGGTCTCCTAATGTATAAGGGCAGGTTGTATGTTCCTCACCAAGAGGAGTTTAAGAATAGACTGTTGGAACTATCACACAGTAGTCCTTGGGAGGCCCAATCGGGTTATGATAAGACCATCTATCGTATGAGAAGGGATTTCTATTGGGAAGGCCTAAAGAGAGATGTTAAGGCTTTTATCCAAAGTTGTGATGTATGCCAAAGAGTTAAGGTTGACAACACCCTCCCCAGTGGTCTACTGCAGCCACTACATGTGCCAACACAACCATGGACTCACATAACCATGGATTTTGTAGAAGAGTTGCATAACTCCCAGGGGTTCAACACGTTGTGGGTCGTGATTGACAGGCTGACTAAATACAGCCACTTCATCCCTATCAAACATCCCTACACCGCTAGGGACATTGCCCATCTATTTTCACACGTATCTTCAAATTACATGGACTGCCACAGTCCATTGTTTCTAACCGTGACAGCATGTTTACTAGCCAGTTTTGGCAAGAGATTTTCTCATTGCAGGGGGTCCAACTCTCCCTAAGCACAGCATATCACCTACAAACCGACGGCCAATCGGAAGCTGTGAACAAAACTATCGAGAACTATCTAAGATGTTTTAGTAGAGATCGGCCTAAGGATTGGGCAAAATGGATACCTCTAGCAGAGTGGAGATACAATTTCACTCAACATTCCTCTACACCGATCACTCCCTATGAGGCTCTGTATGGCCAATCGCCTCCTAGGCTACTAAATTATGTACCAGGGACAGCAAGGGGTGAAGCAGTGGATTACATGTTGAAAACAAGGGACCAGATATCGTAGCTTCTCAAACACAATTTACAGATGGTGCAAAATCGGATGAAAAAATATTCTGATCTTAAAAGAAAATAGCAGCAATTCAGTGAAGGGGACGAAGTATACCTGAGGCTCCAGTCCTACAGGCAGAGCACGATGGCACAGCGACAAAATCTCATGTTATCCCCTAGGTTTTTTGGCCACCGCTGGATAAAGCCGGCAACCAAGCTCTGGCGGAGCTGCTAGTTCGTTGGCAGGGCCAAGAGGCTGACGACACTACATGGGAAGGTTACACAAAACTCAAAACAGAGTTCCCCCACCTTGCGGGCAAGGTGTTCTAAACTGGGGGGCTATGTAACAACCACTGGCCATGAAGGAAGAGGAGCAAGTGGAAGCGGCGACAAATGGCAAGTGGAGCGACAACAACTGTTGGAGTTAAGACAAACCCTAGATCTCTAAGGGAGCTTCTGGAAACCGAAGGCCAAGTACAAGTGCAAGTGAAGTGTTTAGTTCAAGTGAAGTGCAGATGTGTTGGGAGGGCACACACGTGGGTCATGGCAGTGGGCTTCTCCCGTGGGCTTCTTAGTTTAATTGTTAAGTAAATTAGCAAGTCTATTATTTACATTTACATGTCAAGCGTTTCTATCAATGGGTCATGGGCCTGAGTCTTATTAGCAATCTTTATTTGTTGAGTCAGTTTGTAAATGGTCGTTTATGGCCCAGTAGCGAATCCTTATAGTGTTTTCCTAGGAATATTTGAGAGGCAAGCAGATTAATAAAAAAAAAAAAAACCTATTTCCCTCTCCTGCGTTCTGGAGGCGCTTTCCCTCGAAGAAAGCTAACAGCTTTTCCTGCTATTCCTTTCCCTTGTTTATTAGTTGTGTTACAGGATTACTCATTTCTTATAAACATGCCTAAGACCTTGTCCATAGGCAATGTGAGATTATTCCTCAACACTCTCTCTCACGTGCAGACCAGTATTTTTTTATGATCCTTGTCACAGGGTAAATAATGTGAGCCTTAATTCGTCCTGTGACAGGCTCTGATACCATAAAGAAATTTATGGGTCTAACTCATCTCATAAACCGATTCTCCAAGAGTAGATTGCTCATTCCTTATAAACATGCTCAAGACCTTCCCCACAAGCAATGTGAGATTATTTTTCAACACAAAGAACCTTCCTAATTTGGTTGGTGAAGTAGACCTTGTTGCTAACCTTGTTAGGTTGGAAGGGAATTTTATGTGCTCTCCTGGATTCTTATTGCGACTCGGCATTGCAGGTGACTTAAATTAATGTAAACAGTTAACGACCATGTTCAGTTTGGATGGGAGTGCCATGTGCTCTCCTCGCAATGGGATGGATGTGTAGTCTGCAGATGCCCGTGGAGACCTTAGAGGATGCCACAGGGCAAGCCTTGGGATCCACCTATTGATATCAGACAGGTCGTCTAACTGATGAGAGGAAGTTTGTGGCGTGTAAATTTCGGGGGTGCTCGAAACCATTGAGATGGCGCAGGGGGTTTTGCTCTCGAGGTTGATGAGTTTGTCATCAGAGTTGCCGAGCATGTAGTGGCCACAGGGGACTGGATGGCTCATGTCGACCACCAGGAAGCAGGAAAACCTTCCTCTATTTCCAGCGAAACTCGGGATAATGATCCAGCTAGTGACGTCTCCCTTCCTCGAAGATGAGGCACTTACCTTCATACCACTAGTTGGTGTACAATGAGATTTGTAGCTTCCTTGATTAGGTTCGTTCTTCCCTTCATTGTTTGTTGTTTCCCTTTGGCATCAATCCTATGGCTTTTGTTTCCTTCTTTCTGATCACCCATTATTTTTCACAGGGTGTCATAGACTAAGCAAGGTGGATTGTGCAAAGGGAAAGAATAATCAGTGATGACTTGGTTGATTCTGAAGTAAGTGCCTCATCTAAAGGGACTATGGCGAGGATTGATCAGATCGATGTGGACAAGATTCCTAAGGCCAAACAAGCTCTGCTCTCTCACTTGACACACCTGCCTAAGATGAATCAATACTCTGGTTTCTCCGTCATTTGAAATGCTCATTAGCGAACACCGACTATTGTGGTGGGCAGGTACCTTTCTTTGGGGGTTATCTTCCTATGATCTATTTGTCTTTCTTGATTTCCTTTGGATTAAAGCAATGATCATATATAGAAGTCTTGAACGTAATCTCAAATGCATTTACTCATATATCACATGCAAAAAGCAATGAAAAGAAATATATCCATATATCACATGCAAAAAGCGGAAAAACAGAACCAAGAATATGTTCCGCAGTATAATAAAACAAGATTTTTTGCACTTGTCAAACGAGGATCATTAATCTGTATCAGTGAACTAGAAACACGAGAGAATGTGATCACCTTCTGTGCATGCTTTTCAAGTGTACTTCCTTAGAATTAGTGTCTCATATATGCAATGAAAGCATACAAAGAGGTAACAATTAAATTTTGAGTTGCTTAGTTCAGTTCTTTCTCCTTAATGCTTATTTGCATTTTATATTGAGACAGTAAGATCCTTTTCATTTTATATTGCATGTCTGAGGTTTTTAAATTGGTTTCTGGCTATAGCCATAGGGATTGTTTGTTCCATTGCTTTTTGGCAACCTAACAACTGACACGCACCACTTCACAAGACTCCTCAAGTGTCGATCATTTTGATGATGGAAGAAGATTGTAAAAATTGTCGACGCGTAAGGCTTATGCACGGCCTGATCTACATGTGAGATCCATGAGCCACTGCACCTCCATGTTTCTTTTCCCTTCAAGCACTAAACCAAATGACTCAACAGTTCAAATCTCTCAGATCTAGCAAACTTCATTCATCCCCAGGCATGTGAGGACCACGTGCCGATACAGCAACTAATGGTCATACATTTTTTTCGATGATTCACACCATCTTTCTTTTGCCATCTTCCTATTGTTACTGCTTCTCTTAACCAAGGATCAAGAGAACGAAGAAGTAGATCTCTCCTTTAGCGAGTCCAAACAGCAAAATATAACACAAATCAAGCAGCCACAATTCCTCCTTCTGGCTTTACAGACCGCAAGTCGGATTGCATCAAACCGCTCTTACGGCACCCTCTAGTAGGCAATGTGCGGGGAACAAGTGTTTTGGTGGCCGAGCCTGATTGAGATTACCAATAATAACATTGTCACCGCATACCAAATAAATATTTTCTACTATTGGATTTAAGTATTTCCACGTCTTGAATTAATGTGTACTGCATTTTGATGCTTTTGATAACGCTGACAAAAAAATGGCAACCCCTTTATTTTAGTATCTGGATCTTTCCTCTTAACTGAAGACGGATCATGATGCATGTTAAGTGAGAAAATAAGATGGCATGCATCCGTACATTGTGTCATGCAGACTTACTTCGCAACATCTCTGAATATCCATACAGGAGTTTTGTCATAAATCTTCACTTTCACAGAGCAACCACCGACTGTTTGGACCACACATGGAATCACCACTCTCTAAAAGCCAGAGATGTTAAAAGTAGCAACAACCATGAAAAGCACTTATTGCCATACAATCCCAAACTTATGTTCATGTGTTAAAAAAGTAGCTCATCCCAAAACTTCCAATTCTCTGGCATAGCTCATCCAAAACCATTTGCATATTTAAATGGGGGGGAAAAAAAAAGGTAATACTTGATAAATGCTCTTCGACAGCTAACCTTTGGTGCCCCTAAAGCAAAATTGCTGCCTATAAATCATATGATAAATTGTGCAGCTTCCACTGAACCAAACACGAGCTGTAATAATCTCACAGATGTGAAGCAAAGCCAATCAATAGAGCCTTATTCTAGTCTCGATTGCAAGCCGGCAAATGGGGCACACTTCGAGATCTTCTCCAGTCACAACAAGTCTGCCACATAAAAGAGAGGAATTATTTAAGAATTATTTAAAATATGGAAAAAAAAAATCTGTAATAGAAATATTTTTTTATTTTAACCTAAAGGTGCTAATAAAACAGAAAAGAAATGCAGAGTAATTTACCTGATGCCCACAACCAAAGGCCATGTCCTTTTGATTAGAGTAAGGCAAATAGGGCAAACCTGTACAAGTTCACCACAAATAGGACAAATATAGCTCGTTGATAGGGATTTTGACCATTTCCGATGTGATGTAAGCTTCATCGGTTGAGTGACCTAGCACCTAATTTATGAAAAAAGCTAAGCATACTGCATCCCAAATAGATACAATTGAAAACATCAAGATGAGACTGAACCTGTCCACTCATTGCTCTTTGTGAAATCAATACCAACAATTAAATTAGAAGATTCTAGGCCAGCATGTGCAAGAGCAGCAGTAACCTGTGATCAATTATTCCATTATTCAGCAAAAATATGAACATTTAAATTTGATAAAGGACTTGTCAATCGGAGAAGTTTCAGAGTAGGTATAGAAAAATATCAATGATACAATGAGTGCTTGAGACAGACGCAAACAAGGAATGAAAGAATTACAAGATGTCAAGAAAGGAAATAATAACTCTGGCCATGTTCATAAGATGATAGAAATTTTGGCTATCATCCCACATTTTGCAACTCGTAATTAGAAGTGGAACTTACTGAAGAGACATAATCCGACCTTTTTTCCACAAGGCAACCTACTTGCATTTATATTGTCACAATATTCTAGGGAGAAGAGGCTTTACAGGAGCCTCTTAGGCAACTTATTGGTAGAATGCTGGAGGTTGAAGTTTTCAGAAGTTGACATTTAGATATAAATGATAGATTTCAAAGCCCATTGGTGAAAACCCACTTGCAAGCTTGATATCTGTTCAAAACTCTAAAAGAGATGCGTTGCTTCAACAACTCTGTAACTCCGAAAGCTGTAGCAAAGAAAATCGAGTAGCCATAGTTTTACCATTGTTAACATTCCATGATAGTTAAGGCACTTATCATATCAAATCACAAACACACTGTAAATAGTCTAACCTCATCCAAAGATCGGTAGTTATCTGCAATCTTCGAGTATCATCTATCTAATGTTCTCTGCAGCTGGGGTACCTCCGAGCCATTAAAAGATGGTTGTGAGCCATAATTAAAAGAAGTAAAGGGTGGTGGAGCACAGGGATGCTGAGGTGTGTAATAAGGGTTTTGCTGAGGGTACGACGTGTTGTGAAAACGATGAGAGAAAAGTAAAAGTCAAACAAACAATCAATCCCACGACATAAAATTAACGTGGTTTGGCAACGTGCTTACGTCCATAGAGCTGCAGAAGATTTTATTATGCTAAGGAATGACAAAATAAACATTGGGGCTAAAAATCATTATTCAGACAACTATATTGTTCATTAAGTATATATTTATAGGGTTACACGGCAAAAGCCAATATATAGGGTTACACGGCAAAAGCTCTAATTTTCACTTTTCTACGTTATTCGCTCAAGCGTGGTGTCGAGCGAGCCTCGAGTGAACTCTCTGTCTGGCATTCACTTGAGCGAACCTCGAGCGAACTCTCTATCTGAGCTTCGCTAGAGCGAATGTCAAGCAAACTTTTTGTCTGGTGCTTCCCAAGTCGCAAACAGTGCCAAAAATATGGGCCCAACCCAAAAAGAACATGGTCCAAGTGTAACGCCCCGTTCCCGGAGGTCCGTAGAGTTAGCTTTTAATACTTAACATCAAACTTCAATAACACAACTATAAAATCCAGAAAACTCCATAAAATGTTAAGCCATTTAATCAACCCAAATATCTATGCTACTTCGTGGGGACAACCAAGAAATTCTCAGTAACATAAATTAATAACTCTCCAAAACTCAAAAATATCCTTAACTCATCAAATCAAAATAACCAAAACTAAATCAGTTTTCTAACTACAACTCTCAAATAAGCACTTGTACCCTCGGGTACTTATTCCTCTACGATCATAACACCTTGCTAAAACTTCTTACTCCTGTTCTCCAACTGAACCATCAAAATTATCTGAAAAGTATTTGGAGATAAAGGGTGAGTTATCAACAACTCAGTAAGCAGAAGACATATACTAGTGTGTAAACATGAGCATTTACAGAGATCAGAATACAGAACAAAACATTTTTACTTTCAGAGTGCGGAAACAGAACATGTTATCAAAATATCAGAGCGAAGATTCAGAAATAAATTCATTCAAAAATATCATTTGACATAGCATAAATGATCATCATCATCATCAGAATATCATATCAGAATAGAAGTCATGTATAACTCCCGTGGTAGGGTTGTGCATCTGCGGATAGCCAAGCAGAACATAAATCACTATGTCACCAAGGTGTGCACTCAAAACAGAGACCAATACTATAACCCATGACAGAGCCTTATTCACTATTATTACTCGTGGTTGGACTGTATCCACTATTATAACTCGTGGTTGGGCCATATCCACTATAATTACCCGTGGTTGGGCCGTATCCACTATTATTACCTGTGGTTGGGCCATATCCACTATTATAACCCGTGGTTGAGCCGTAACTGAACAGAGCGGAAACAGAATCAAATTCAAAATCAGAGTCATACCAAAAGTTTTCAAAAATCACATCTTATCCAAACAGAGTATTGAACAAAATCATATCATCTTCGTAATCAAAGCAGATCCAAAGCATATTTACATAATTATGCACAAATTTTCATATTCGCTCTTTTTACATAGATCAAAAATAAAATGTCAAAAATAAGCTCGTGTATACACCAATTATGACAAAAATGTTTTCTCTTTCATCAGAGTTCAATGAGTAATGACAAATAAGTAACTGAGGTTATTTTCACATTTCTTTTTAAAACACATAATGCATATTTTCATAAATCAACCTCAGTTCATTTTTATTTTATGCAAAGTCTAGCATAGGAACCCCACTTACCTGGACTTCTTAGCTTTGCAATTTTTTTCTCAAAAAATGTTGAGTCAACTATAAATCATCACCTATAAAATAATCACATAATTCCATAAATTTTCAATCAATCGCAAATTTACACCATTTAAGCCTAAGCTTCTACTATATCTATTTTAATTCTTCAATACCTAAAAATTCTCATAACCTTAAAATATCCTCATTCTCTAAATTTCTTTAATATCAATCAACACTTAAGATAAGTACTAGTAAAAATTTCATTAAATAATAAAAAAAAATAGCTTTAATCATATTTAAAATGTTCAAAATAAAATTACACACTATAAAAATAATTTGCTACCAATAGCACAATTTAAAAAAATCCTATTTATTCTGTACAATTTCTTATACTTCCCACAAAGACTACGTAAAAACAGATTTAATATAAAAATAATTTCAAATTGAAACCATCTAATAATAAGGGCAAAACTGTAATTCCATATCTAAGTAATATGAAAAACTAACTTTACGTAGACTCTTGAGAAAACGATGAATGTGTTTACAGTGCAACAGTCGGCAAGGCAGGGACGAGAAATACTCACCGAGAAGAGAACAAGAGACGCAACAACAGTGCTGGGTGGAGGTCGAAGGTGGTCCACGAGACGGCAGAGCACTAAGATTGAGAGAGGGGGAGAGAGATGAGCGAGAGAGAGAGAGAGACGGAGAGGGACAAAGAGGAGAGTTGAGTTCAGGGGTAGCTAATCGAGAGGAGAGCGACGAACTTGGATGGAGTGCAGCGCCCGACGATACTCTCTGTGCAATGGTTATGACGTGGAGGAGGTTGGCGATGGCGTCGCTCGGTTGGGCTGCGTCGAACAACGGCAAGCAAAAAAGAAATCTGCTCTGTTTTCGGGAACTAAAACAGAGGTATCTTCTATGTTTGTTTGGGCATGAAAGCGGCAGGTGACTGGGCAGTGGGAGTTGTACCACGGTGGCTGAGAAGGGGTGCAACGGTGGTGGTGCAGGGACGGCGCTATGGGGGTGGTAATATAGAGGCAGCGGCAGGGCTACGTGGGGTTCACAGTTTGCCAACAGGCTGGGCGGTGGGGCTATCACACGGTGACTTTTGAGTGGAAGAAAGGAGGCAGTTACGTGAACGAGGTGATTACTAGAAAACAAGTTAGGCTGCGGCAACTTCTGTTGCTGGACGTGTAGAAGGTGAATATATACAACAAAAATCGAGAAAAACCCTAGAGGAATAAAAGGGGAAGACGTGCAATACTGTAAGAGTGGAGAAATAGGCGTGAACTAGTTGTGGGAGGTTATACGGAGATATGCCTAAATAGATTGTTGAAACCCTAGGAAAAACAGGAAGAGGTGTGCATGGCGTGATCTCACCGGGGCTTTAGGGCTCATTAAAAAAAATATTTGTGCCTTGGCTTACATCCATGCTAGCCTAACTTGATCCATAACTTGTCGGGCCAAAAACTCAAAAATAACACCCACTTACTCCATAAAAATATTTTTACTGAAGAAAATAATCTGAAATAATAAAGACCAATAAAAAGTCCATAATCCATCAATACAAAAAAAATTTGAGGCCATAATCTATTCCCAAAAAAAAATTACTCGATAAAACTCAGGTGGCTTTCCATTCATATATAAAAAAATAGAACACGAGTTTCATGTCGGACCTGGTTGTTACACCAAGCCTCATTGAAAATCAGCCAAAAAACCATAACACATCCCCTGTCGGGTTGGGTCATCAAATCGGGCCGACACAATAATAAACCAGGCTCCACAAACCCAACACGATGGTTGTGTATACCCATACTGATTCCATGTTGAAGAACCACCATACCCATATGATGCCACTCCTCTCCAACCCGAGCCATTCAAACTTTTGCCAAAACAAGAGGCGATACAACACTCAAAGATATTCTCTTCACCAAAAAAGAAATAATTCTCATCATCCCCATTCCCCTCATTGGATTTCCCAACATAGGTGTCTCCAGCATGTAACTTCCAACTAAAAATGCTCTCTTATTATAGTCCCTCCAATACATCTTAAATCTTTAAAAGTCTATTGATACACACTAATATTGAGAAGTCAAGTCGTCATAAGTTATTGTTTGTCGCCTCTAGTTTAGCCAAAACTTTGCACGTGTTTAAACACAATTAAAGATCAACAAAATGAAGTCAAGCATGCACAAAATACACATACATACTTCCACAATTTTTTCCTCTTCTCCTTTTGTCATTTTCTCATTCTTTTTCTTGTGTTAAGATCATGTCAAATACTTAGATAATTGTATTGCTCCCCAAGACCCTTAGAGCAATAATACCATAAAAGACAAAAGAAATGTCTTAAAACATATGAAGTCAAACACACTGTAAATGGTCTAACCTCATCTGAGGACCGGTTTTTATTTGCAATCTTCGAGTATCTTCTATCCAATGTTCTCTGCGACTGGGGTGCCTCTGAGCCATAATTAAAAGATGGTTGCGGCCCACACTTAAAAAAAGAGGGCGGTGGAGCATGATGATGTCGTGGCGTGTAATAAGGGTTTTTCTGAGAGTACGAAGGTTCTCTAAACCCATACTGGTTCCATGTGGAAGAACCACCAGACCCATATAATGCAACTCCTCTCCGACCTGAGCCCTTCGAACTTTTTCCCCCCATCACCAATAAAACTCCTAGAGCTCCTTCAATTTGCAGCAAACTCAAATCTCTTCCAAACACAGCAAGGCAACCAAAGCACAAAGAATGTCAGTTCGATGGTGATGCATGGAATACTCGGGCATCCCTACTATACACTAAAATTTGCCAGCAACACATATCAAACACCTTGAGGGCACCTGCAAAATATCCACTAATAAATAAATAAATAAAGGTCATCTATCTCGTTTACCCGCAAAATACGTGACAAATGCAAAAGGATATATAAACGTATCAAACAACTGAAAGAAATTTCTTAACAATACAAAACAAAGACCAAGAAAAATTGGAATTAGGCTGCTAGAGACAGTCGACCAATCAAAGAATGCCCTTCAAATGACAACCATTTTGCAAAACACGTTTGAGTATATAAGAATTGTCCAGACCCATTCTGAAACATTCAAGAACCTCCAATTGTCCTCATGGATAAAATTGCAAAGAGAATGACTCTCTACTGAGTAATTTGATTCAACAAATATATATTATTTGGTATATGATTTCCATAACAATAATTCTATTCAGAAGCCCCACACCCCGCACACCATCCATGTTGGCAAATAGTAAATTGTTATTTTTGTCCTCGTAATTACAAACAGCTCCTTTCCTCTCTCTGTCTCAGCACACCGACACCTTTCCTCTTCTCCTCCAGCGTACCGCCTCCTTAAACTCAATAATGTGCAAGGCATTGCAATTTATAAAACCAGCAAAGAATTTGTTCATATAAAGATGTAAAGAGTTTAAACCTGAGGCCCCCTCCCACCACATACAGGTGCATCTTCGGCATGAACCTGGCTTGAAGATAAGAGCACCGAATTGGGATAGCCCATATTTTCGCTTGAATTTACAAATTACCCAGACATGAAAAACAGCAGGTAAATGATTGGGAATATTTGTATGAGCGGCTGTTGATGGGAAAGGAAAGAAACTATTTACGCACGACAAAAATGAAACGCTGTGAGAGAGAGAGAGAGAGAGAGAGAGAGATTTCTTCAACACTGCCAACATAAAAGAGATGTGCTTGCTATTCAGACAGAATAGAGATGCCTCCACAATTCTTCACCCAGAGCTCAAACGCAGAGATTTTCTTCACCACCTCCGACAAAAAAGAGACGGAAAACAAATAAGACGCTTCCCTCAAAAAGAAATCCAGAGATCTTCGATGGAATAGAGATGCTTTTGCGATGGGGCACTTCAGTTTTTTTTTTTTAAACGATTCCCTGTCACCACAATGTAACCTCACGAGCAAGGAAGCGGCACGCAACAAGAGGCAAGGTTGGTCAACTACTCTTCTTCTATCCACTGTTCCAATTCAATCAATGCTTCCATGTGATTGTTTTATAATAATAACAATAATAACAACAACAACAACAACAATAAAAAAATTACAGTCAAGCAAGGAACCAACAATTTATTATACTTAATTCAAAGAATAAAATTGAGAACTCTTGTTTTTGGCAATTCAAGGAGCCAAAGAACCTACATACACACTGCAAATTTTGCTAAGGGAAATCTATACTGCATTACTGATCCTTTTTAGCTTACATACAGACTCAACCCAACAGCAACTTAACATAAAGTAAACTGCTTACTAAAATGAATAGACACGATACATGATAGCCCATGTAAGTTAAAAAACAAGTTAGTACATGCATGCCATTAATAGGAATCATTGATGCTAGGCGGTATAAGCAAATTCACAATCCATTACATGCAGCAGGTTGTTTTCATATTCCAGCCCTTCCTTTGCAAAACAAAATGAAGTTTCAAGAGAGTTTATGAATGCTATTATGAGGTTGGAACCTGATTCTACTAAGTAAAACATAATCAGTTTGAAAAATGAGATTGCATAAAGTAAAGTATGAATTAATTATATTTATGTCATACTGAATTATTGTTTCATGTAAGTTGTTATATATACTGAATATCCTGAAACAATACACAAATACACGCCAGTATCGAAATATTATGTTCGAGTGAACCAGATAATCACTGGAATGAAATTCAAAACTTTTTTTCTACGACATCGATTAAGATAGGAACTTTGCCCACAGCAGACAGAGCAAAGCTTTCGAAATATTTAGAAGTAAAAGGCATGCCAATGGATGTCTTAACAACTTTTTATTGCATGTAATGTGTTTACTGCACGTAGAAATGGAACACAACTGCTACCAGTGCCTCTAGATACTGCCCCTAAAGCAAGTCTTCGCAGATTATTTTAAATAAAACTTCCAAGGCATCACACAAGTTTTTGCATATTGTTTTAAGTGAAACTTCTGAGGCATCATACAAACTTAGCATCACAAACATAATACAAAATAGATAAGTGAAATATGAGAATATAGAATATGAACCATTTATCATGTCCATGTGGCATCTCTTGAATGAATAGCATTGATTAGAGTCTCTGACACAGCTCCATCAAGAGTAAAGCCCTTCTCCATCATCTGATCCCATATGCTACAAGCCAATGAAAGCTTCTTTTCTCGTATAAGCCCCCCAATTATTAACTTGAAAGTTACTTCATCAGGATAGGATCCACTCATCTGCATTTCCTCATAGAGATGCATAGCTTCACTAACTCTAGAAACCTTGCAAAGCCCATTTATGAGGGCATTGTATGAAACCACATCGGGGGCAATTCCCTTCTCCAGCATGTCAGAAAAAACACTATGAGCTGTCTCAATCTTCCCATTCTTACATAAGTGATCAACAATCGTAGTATAAAATATACGATCAGGAAATAGACCCATGCTTGCCATCTGATCAAGAAGTTTTTTTGCTATATCAGAACTACCTTCTCTAAGAAAACCTTTAACAAGAATCGTGAATGTCACCACATCTGGAGTGATCCCTTTCCGCCCCATTTCCTCAAAAAGCTTGTAGGCCCTTCTAGTACGAAATGCCTTGCAAAAAGCTCTAATGATGGTATTATAAGACACAACATCACACAATCCTTTGGCCTCCATCTTATTCACCATGAACAAATAAGCCTTATCTGGCAGGTCTGCCTTGCAAAGACCCTTTATAAATTGGTTGTAACTGTACACATCCAGTTTCATCCCAGTCCTCTCCATCTTCCTCATCAACTTCTCCGCTTCCTCCAACATAAGCCCATCACAACAATAGTTCAATAGCACATTGTATGTAACCAAATCTGGCTCGCAACCATTCGTCCTCATGAATGATTTGATCGCTTGTGCCTTATCAATCCTACCTGCTCTACAAAACCCATTAATCAATGCATTATAAATCAAATTACTAAAGTTGACCCGACCCTTCATCACACCAATTGTAAGCTCATATGCTAAATTAACCTTCCCACCATCACATAACCCAATAACAAGTGCTGTACAGGCATTATTATCTGGACTTAAACCCTTGTTTATCATATCACGCCACATTTCAGCTGCAGCATCAAACTTCCTTGCTTTACACAATCCATGAATTAGTATAGTGTATGTTGCAACATCACCCTCTCTTCCTTTCTCGATCATTCTACGAAAGACTTCCAAAGCCAATTCTATTCTACTCTCTTGACACAAAAGATACAAATATATATTAAGAGCCCAAATGTCGGGTACATAACCAAGCCTATCCATGTCTTCTAGAAGCTGCTCAATGAGGCTAAAGTTCTTGATTTTGCACAATCGAGAAATGAACCTTGAGTATGTAAATGGATTGAGGGAAAAGCCCAGGGAGATCATTTTGTGGTAGTAGTGCTCAGCCAACTCAAAGCGCGATTCACGGACCAATACACCGACAAACCGGTTGTAGTCAATGCTGAATATCCGGCAATCTGATTGGGTCATTTCGTCAAACACCTGGATGGCTTGGTCAATGAGACCAGCTTTAACAAAGTATGAGATTCGAGCTCGGTATATGAGGCGGCGTGCACCAAGACTGCGAGACATATCAGAGTGAGTGCATAGCAGTGGGTTGGGAGGACCTGACGAGGAACTTGATGCATGGGCATGCACAGAATTTGGGAGAGAAGGAGGACGTAGACTACCTGGTTTTGCCGCAGTGGTGATTAGCCTCAAGGAATTGAGGCGGTAAGCTCCGCCGGTTGAATGACCTAGCACCTAATTTATGAAGAAAGCTAAGCATACTGCATCCCAAGTATATACAAATTCAAAGCATCAATATGAGACTGAACTCTTTGTGAAATCAATACCAACAATTAGATTAGAAGATTATAGGCCAGCATGCGCAAGAGCAGCAGTAAACTATGGTCAATACATCCTTTTTGGAAGATCTGAAGGACACAGTTATGGGAACTCTAGAAATAATAACAACAAAAATAATAGGAATAATAACAGTAAAAATAATAAAACAAACCTTGAACTCTAAATAGAATATCAAATGCAAGTAGTGCTAAAATTATTTTTCACAACATTTACAGGAAAAGAGGCTTTACAGGAACCCCTCAAGTAACTTATTGGTGGAGTACTACTGGAGTCGAAATTTTCAGTAGTTGACATAAGCAATATGTATAGATTTCAAACCCAGTCTTCAAAACCCACTTGCAAATTCGATATCAGCTCAAAACTCTATAAGGGACACGCTGCTTCAACAACTCTGTAACTCCAAAAGCAGTAGCAAAGAACATTTGTGCAGCCAGAGAGGTTTACCATTGTTATAATTCCATAATAGTTCAGGCACTTCTCATAGACAGAGAGAGATGGCCAACTACAAATTTCTTAATATATAAAGTCATGTCAGAAATACAATATAAATCAAGGCAGAAGGTTCTGATTAATATCAACAATCTTTGAGAGAGAAAATTGTGAACTTTAATAGATTTTACTAAGGCCATGTTTGGGAAGTGAGATGAGTTGAGACCATCTAATCTCATCTCAAAACTTCTCATAATTTCCTTCACAAACATCACTCAAATACAAAACACTTTTTCAATTTCAAATCTTCAACTTTTTCATCTAATCATTAATTAATCATTACAACTTTCTCAAATTTCCAAACAAAAAACAATACAACATTTTCAAATTTCAAAACAAAAATTATATTCAAACAGTTTTTTAACTTTATAATATATTTATTCAAATTTTTCTCTCTCATTTCCCCAAACTCAATAAAATGTCTTAACTCAAACTATTTCACTACCACTCACAGAATTCTCATCTCATCTCATCTTTTTTTTTTATAAGTAAACAAGTATTATTAATTCAAGAAGGGAAAAACAAAGTAAGGAGGATAAGAGGCCAAGAATGAAAAATTCGAAACCTCTTGAATAGGAGTGAAAAAAAAACCGGTGAACCGGTAAACCAGACCGAACCGAACCGATGAGTTTGATCCGGTTCTAAATCGGTTCGGTACGGTCTTCTCATCTCATCTTATCACAAATCTCAGATGGATGCCAAATTAGGAGGTGATACAACCCTCAAAGATATAAAAGTCAAGGCTTTTGATTCTTTTCACCAAAAAAAGAAATACATTCTCATCATCCCCATTCCCCTCATTAGATTTTCCAACATAGGTGTCTCCTGCATGTAACTTCCATAGTTGAAAATTGCTAATTCAACAATCCAAACATCAAACCCACAGTTTCTAATTCAACACAGTTGAAAATTTCCAATTGTATTGCTCCCCAAGACCCTTAAAGCAATAATACAATAAAAGACAAAAGAAATGTCTTAAAACATACGAAATCACAAACACACTGTAAACAGCCTAACCTCGTCCAAGGACCGGTAGTTATCTGTAATATTCAAGTATCTTCTATCCAATGTTCTCTGTGGCTGGTGTACCTCTGAGCCATAATTAAAAGATGTAGAGGGCAGTGGAGCACGGGGATGCCGCCGCATGTAATAGGGGTTTTGCTGAGGGTATGACGGTTGTGTATACCCATACAGATTCCATGTTGAAGAACCACCAGATCCATATGACGCCACTCCTCTCCGACCCGAGCTCTTCGAACTTTTGCCCCCCATCACAAATAAAACTCACAGAGCTTCTTCAATTCACAGCAAACTCAAATCTCTTCCAAACACAGCAAGGCAACCAAAGCAGTCCCAACTATACGCTAAAACTCACCAGCAACGTATATCAAACACCTTGAGGGTGCTAACAAAATGTCCACTATAAAACGAAAAAGAAAGGTCAACTATCTCATTTACCTGCAAAATACGTGACAACCGCTAAAAATGCAAAAGGATATATAAACGTATCAAACAACTGAAAGAAATTTCTGAACAATATGAAACAAAGACCAAGACAAATCGGAATCAGGAACATTCACGAACCTCCAAAGAAAGAACTGCAAATTGGGTTTTGATAGTCAAGGATGAACTTGCAAAGAGAATGACTATCTGCAGAGCAATTTGATTCAACATATATACAACTATTTTAGTATCAGATTCCATAAAAGTGATGTAGAAAGTATCAATCGAAGACGTAACCTCACGAGCAAGGAAGCCGCGCGCAAAAGACAAAGCAAGGTGAGTAAACTACCACTCCATCCGCTGTTCCAGTTCAATCAACGATTCCATGTGATTAATAATATTAATAAATTATTGTAAATTATAGTCCACCGTAATCTTAATCTAGGGGAATATATATCCTTGAGTGTATTGATAATTGGACCCATCATTCACGATCATTATGACTCAACGACAATTGTACCCATCATTCAAGATGAGGGGGAGAAGCCGAGGGATGTGCTACGGCAAAACGAAGCGATGAGAGGGAAAACAGAGGAGAGCGGATCTCAGTTAGAGTGCGAGAGGAAGGCTTGCCGGTCTGGCCTCAGGGTCGGACAGCACGGAGAATGGCGGCGACAGAGCTGGAAGGCGACGGCACAACAGGAAGGGCAACAGAACCCGACTGAAGAGACAGGGCAAGAAAGAGAGAGAGTGAAGGATAAAGGAGTGAGAGCAGTAATGCAGAGAGGTGCGTAGCGGAAAGAGGGAAAGAGAGAGTGAAAGGGGGAGGAGAGGAAAAGAGGGAAAAAGAAGAGGGAATTACAGACCAAAACGGCGGGGTTTCAGGTGGGCTGGGCTTCTCCGCGGGCATGGGCCAGGGCTTAGACCTGAACTATTAAAGAATAATTATATTACGTAATATTTTATGAGTAATGTTGTATATAATTATAGAATGAGTAAGTGTTATGTAGTTTTTATGAAAAATAGTAGAGTTTATTATTAAAAAATTAATATTTTTTATATAGATTCCGTATTTATTCACTTTTCTCAAAGTGATTGCATGGATCTTGCATAATCACGACTGTAATTATCATTTCTTATATTTTTTTATTATAATAAGTGATATGGTTAATTCGATGATACAAAATTGTTATGGGTAGCTAAATGGCAAAAGGTGATAATTTTTTATCAAAGATATTGGCACATTGTTAGTATTTGTTAGTGAAAATAGTGCTGTCTAATTTGAATCAATGGCTTATTCCAACTAATGTTAATATTACTTACATTGTGCTTATCCCAAAGAAGCAAAAATCTGAAAAAATACAAGACTTCAGACCTATTAATTTGTGTAATGTGATGTATAAGATAATGACAAAGATGATTACTAACAGACTGAAGCTTATTTTGTCTCAAGCTATATCCCTTATGCAAAGTGCTTTCGTACTGGGAAGACTTATTACGAATAATGTCTTATTAGCATATGAAGTTGTCCATTCTATCATAAAAATGAGGGGGAAAATTGTGTTATGTCTATTAAATTTTACATGAGTAAAATTTATGATAGGGTAGAATGGAAGTTTCTGGAAATGGTGATGCTTTGGTTGGGTTTTGATAATAAGTGAATCTCTTTGATTACTTCATGTTTATCTTCAGTATCTTATCAGATATTCCTTAATGGTATGCTTATATCATCTATTTTGCCTTCTTGGGATTTAAGACAAGGTGTTCTGTTATCGCCATACTTGTTTGTTTCAAGTGTTGAAGGTCTATCCTCTCCTATTCAAGAAGCTAAGAAGAGAAGCTTGATAAGGGGTGTAAAAGTATGTAATGGTGCTCCGATGTTAACTCACTTGTTTTTTGCTAATGACTGTTTGTTGTTTTGTTGAGCAAATATGGTTGAAAATTCTGCACATAAAGCATTAATTACACTTGATAAAAGGGAAATAATGTTGTTTTAAATACTTTTATTACATTTGATTAAATAGGTTTTATTTGCAAAGAGAGTATTTATTAAACAATGCATAACAGTTGGGTTGTTGACATGTAAAAACTTATTATATAGTAAAAATAGACTTGGGCCCAGTTTTATTTAACTTAGACTTGCAAGGACTTAGTTCACTTTGTGCATATGGTAGGTTAAGGCCCACGTCTACAATAAAGCTCCCATGACTCATAACTCAACATTAAAAGAGTTGAGGCCCACGTCTGATATAAAGCTCCCATGGCTCATAACACAACACTAAAGAATTGAGGCCTGCGTGTGTTAACAGGAGAAGAAAGAAAGGAACATTCGAGAGGCAAAAAGAAAATAGAGAAAGAGAAGGTAAAGGGCAAAATGGGGCATTACGGTTAAGTGAAGGAGACGTCCGTAGCAAATGATGGAGGCAGCGGTTACAAAAAGAGAGAATATGACCATGGAAGGGTTGATAAATAGGAAAGAGAGTTGGAATTGGAGAGGTGTCAAGATTTGGTTTTATTTTTCTCCTCTTACATTTCTAAAACTTTTAAGAATTTCTAGGGTTTTTATTTTGTTGAGATTTGATGTTGATGATGGTAAATTTAGGCTAAATCTATAGCTTGGGTTGAGGTAAAACTTCCATTTGCTCTTTATGTTGGTTGGATTTAGGGGTGGCCCCACCCCCGCTGCCCTGCCCCGTTTCCGCCACGCCTCTGTATGGGCGGGCAGGGTCCCCCACCCCGCATAGAGAGGGCCTAGCGGGAGCGGGGAGCAGGATGACCCTAGCGGGGCCCCACTTCGCTCCACATATAATTTTTTTTTATTTATATATATAAATACTTAAAATTATATTCAAGTCATTGGATTGCTTTAGATTCCTAGGCCAACCTTTATATAGGAGGCCAAGGCAATACAATAGTCATCCTTAAGCAATGTGGGACTTAGTATATAAAGGTTGGTCTAGGAGGCCAAATCAATTCAAAATCTAACTCTAATGAGTTTAAGTTTTTTTTATATTTATAAATTTTAATTTATTATTTAAATTATATTATAATTTGGGTCTAAAAAAATATTTTTAGACCAAAAAATTTTTTTTAAACACAATGTGGTGCCTAGGCGAGAGGCAGGGTGGATTGAATTTTTTCCCTTGCCCCCGCCTCCCGGGGGCGGGGAGCGAGGGGAAAACTACTAACCCCCGCATGGTGTGGGGAGGGGTACCCGGGTACCCCTCGCTCCACACTATGCGGGTATCACCCCTAGTTGGATCTCTATATGTCTCAATTTACATAATTCACTATTTCTGAAATCAAGTTTATGTGAATGGGTTTTTGTTAGATGCTCTCATTCTTATTCCTGTTCTGTTGTTGACACTAGACACAGCCAAACCTTGAATCAATCGAGGTATCTCTCAGCCAAGTGATAAAGTAAAAATTAGTTGATGATTAGTGATAAATTGTTTTAAAGCCTTGGTATATGAACTCTTAGTTTACGTTCTTCAGATTGCATATTGTTAATACCTTGATTGGATTAATGAAAGAAGAGTAATACCCAGAGATCTTGGTGACATGTGAAGTTAAAAGAAAGTCTGAAATGGTAACCCAGGTGTTTGTCAAATTGTTTCTATAAAATCTGCAATTACTTTATTGTCCATTTAACTCTCTCTGTTTACATTAGGGTGAACTTTAAATTTCAATTGGTTGTCATAAGTCGAATAGTTTATTTTCTTGAGATTTGAATTAGTCTGGTTTAGACCATTTCCTTTCCCAAAAATATTCAAAACCAAGGCACTTTAGAAAATCAACCATACATGTCAATAGCAACAGATCCTCCCTTGTGAATATAACATTTCATAGTTTGTTTACTTATTTTCATACAAAATATTTTTCCCACTTGACATATCATCCAAACTCTTTTCAAATTTGAATCTTTGCAATTTCATACAATTAATTGGTTGGAACTCCTCTTGTCTCTGTGGAGATGACCTTGGGTGCTACCTTGTATTACAACTAGTTAACTTCTGCACTTGGGAGTAATAGTTTGGAAGCCATCAAGTTTTTGGCACCGTTGTCGGGGACAACTGGTGTTTTCAGAACATTATCTTATTGCTAAGAGGGTGTTTGTGGAGCTGTGAACCTCTTCATAGCTTGGGTGATATCTTTTCCTCTCACTCTATTTATTTGTTTTTATTTTACTTTATCCTTCATTTTATTTTATTTTGTTAAATTTGCATGGCTGGTTGGGCTAGAGATAGCACATATAGACTTGCTAAGACTGAATCATCAACCTCATCTTCGGGTTCATCTGTTTCTCATAATTCAACATTTGAATCATCATTTGACACTCATAGCAACATGGCTGAAAATGATCAAAATAATAGGAAAATGGTAAATCCTAATAGGACACTTGGAGAATATTCGCAGCCTGTTAGGACTAGCCCACCCTCTTGTATCATCCAACCTTTGAATACAAATAATTTCAACTTCAAATACGAGATGATTCTATTGCTACCACATTTTCATGGCATGGAATCAGAAAACCCTTATTTGCACATCAAAGAGTTTGAAGAAGTTTGCTCAACTTTCATGGATAGAACATTTACTGAAGAAGTCATTAAGTTAAAATTGTTCCTATTTTCTCTAAAGGACAAGGCTAAAACCTGGTCAAACTCCTTAAGGCCAAGATCAATTGGGATTTGGCAAGAAATGCAAATTAATTTTTTTTAAAAAGAAATTCCCTATGCATAGGACTAATGCTTTAAAAAGACAAATTATGAATTTTGGTCAAAATGATGTAGAAACATTTTATCACTGCTGGGAACATTTTAAAGACTTATTAAATGCATGTCCTCATCATGGATATGAGAATTGGAGGGTCATAAGTTTTTTTTTATGAGGGTCTACAACAAAAAATGAGACAATTTGTGGAAACCATGTGCAATGGTGAATTTTTTAACAAAGAACCCTTGGAGGCATTTGAGTACTTTGACTATTTGTTTGAAAATGCTCAGTTTTGGGATGTTTCTGAAGTATATGATGGATCTGAAAATAAAAAATTTTTAAGTGGGGGTGCAAAGTATCATTTGGAAGAATCTGATGATTTACATGCTAGACTTGCATTACTCTCTAAGAAGGTAGAGTCTATAGAGCTTAAGAAAGTCAATAAGTTGCCAGTCCTACCATCTACTTCTGAAAAATGTAACATTTGTGAAGATCCAGGGCATGTAACTAGTGCATGCCCAACTATTCCTGCTTTTAAAGAAGTCTTACTTGACTAATCTAATGCTGTGAATATGATCTCTAAAAATTTTTCTGGACCATATTCTAACACCTATAATTCAGGTTGGAGAAACCATCCCAATTTTGGTTGGAGAAATGAGCAGCCAGCAACCCCAGGACCTGCTTAATATGCTTCTTATTCAGCACCAATAGCCTCAGGACCTTCATAGTATGCGAATCACACACCTCCAGTGCAAAAGAAGAACCTGGAAGAGACCATACAACAGTTATCCGTGAGCCTCCAGCAGTTCATGCAAAGTCAAAATACAATAAACAATCAGAATTCACAAGCAATAAATGACATTAGAGGAACACTCACAAGAGCGACCACCTCTCTAAGTGCTTAAGAAAAGTGGAAATTTCCTGCTCAGCCTCAACCCAACCCTCAAGGACAGAATCAGCAAATTCAGAGTAATGCTGAAAATGCCAATGTCAAATCTGTCAAGGCCATCACAACTCTAAGGAATGGTAAAGTTGTGGATATTTCTGCACATGATGCAACCAGCTCAGATAAAAATTCTAACCCTTCCCAAGATAAAGGTGAGCCAAGCATGCTAGAATTTGAAACAAATACATTCCCCACACCTGTCTCATTCCCACATAGATTACTTTCTCTGCATAAGGAAAACAGCATGCTGAAATTCTGGAAATTTTTAGACATGCAGGATTAATATCCCTCTTCTTGATACTATAAAGCAAATTTCTGCTTATGCTAAATTTCTATAGGATTTATGCACTGTAAAAAGGAAGTTAAATGTGCAAAAAAGGCCTCTCTCACTGAGCAAGTTAGTGCAATAATTCAAAATCACGCACCACCCAAGTATAAAGACCTTGGTTCACCAACTATTTCTTGTGTCATTGGAAATTCAAAAATTGGCGAAGCTTTGCTTGACTTGGGTTCAGGGGTTAATTTGTTGCCTTTTAGTGTGTATGAACAGCTGGGTTTCGGGGAATTAAAGGCCACTTATATTATTTTACAGATTGCTGATAGATCCATCAAAATACCAAAGGGTATTGTTGAGGATGTCTTGGTCCAAGTAGATAAATTCTACTACCTAATAGATTTTGTGGTACTAAATATGAAAGTAATTGTCCATTCAAATTCTTCAGCACCTGTAATTTTAGGGAGACCATTTTTAGCAACTTCCAATGCTATAATTAATTGTAGGAGTGGTATCTTAAAATTAAGTTTTGGGAACATGACTTTAGAATTGAACATTTTCAATTTGTGTAGGTAGCCTAAAGAAATCGAGGGTCTTCAAGAAGTTAATGCACTGGAATCTCTTCTTTTTGAAAATTTTCTGCTGAATTATGATTGAAATGAACAATGGTAGGAATTAGAGAACTCTCTTGATTTAGTTCAACCTACTAACAGTATGTCATCTGTGTGTGCTGCAGGAAATTCCACTAAGGTGCAGTGGAAGCTCAAATTTGAGTCATTACCAGCATTTCCAGCAGCATTAAAGCCTTCTAAAGAAAAGATCCCAGTGCTAGAATTAAAGCTCCTGCCTTCAGAACTGAAATATGCTCACCTGGGTCTAGAAAATTCATTTCTAGTGGTAATTTCTGCTTAATTAACTCCTAACCAAGAGAGTAAGTTAATAACCATGCTGAAACAACATAAAGCAGCCATTGGTTGGTCCATTGCTGACATCAAATGTATAAACTCTCTTACTTGCACTCATAGGATATATTTAGAATAAGACTCAAAACCTTCTAGAGAGATGCAAATGAGATTAAATCCTACAATGATGGAAGTAGTGAAAGTTGGGGTTTTGAAACTTTTAGACATAGGCATCATATATCCCATTGCGGACAGCAAATGGGTTAGTCCAATACAAGTAATTCTAAAAAAATCTGGGGTGACTGTGATATAAAATAACAAGGGGGAGTTAGTGCCTACTAGGGTGACCACAGGTTGAAGAATATGTGTAGACTATAGAAAACTCAAAGCAGCTTCTAGGAAAGACCATTTTCCCTTACATTTCCTTGATCAGATTTTAGAAAAAGTGGTTGGGCATAAGTACTACTTTTTCGTAGATGGGTTTTTTTGGATATTATCAAATAGAGATAGTCCCTAAGGACTAAGAGAAAACCACATTTACTTGCCCCTTGGTACTTTTGCATTCAAAAGAATGTCATTTAGATTATGGAATGCCCCGGCTACTTTTCAAATGTGCATGCTAAGCATCTTTAGTGATTTAATGGAGGACATTGTAGAAGTATTTATGGATGATTTTTTAGTCTTTGGAAAATCATTTGATGCTTGCTTGGCTAACCTACAAGTTGTTCTAACCAGATGTGAGGAAAATCAACTGCTGTTAAACTGGGAAAATGCCATTTTATGGTTTAGCAGGGCATAGTTTTTGGACACATTGTGTCCTCACGAGGCATTGAGGTTGATAAGGCAAAAATAGAATTAATTTCAAACTTGTCTGCGCCTAGGAATGTAAAGAATGTTAGGTCTTTTTTAGGCCATGCTGGTTTTTACAAAAGATTTATAAAAAAATTTAGTCATATCTCTAAACCTCTTTGTCAAATTCTCATACATGATGTCAACTTTGAATGGACAAATGAATGTCAAAACTGTTTTGAGCAATTAAAATCTTTTATCACCATTGCACCCATTGTTTAATCCCCTGATTGGACAATTCCTTTTGAATTAATGTGTGATGTTAGTGACTTTGCTGTAGGAGCTGCACTTGGGCAACGAAAAAATAAGATGTGGAGCCGGTACACAACCTAGCACACAGGGTTAAGTGTGTTGGCCAGTCAGATAAATTAGTTAAATCAGATAAATCAGTTAAATCAGTCAGTTAATTCAGTTAAATCAGTCATACATAACATAAGCATCAGTATGAACAGTCATGAATTTTAAATTCTCAGCATGAAAATTTTTATGAAAACCTTAAGTTTATTATGTTTACGTTGTGATGGATTTCTTACTGAGTTATCGAATCATTTTAGTTTATTTTTATATTTTTAACCACCCATATGAGAATGATGAATATGAGCAGGCAGACCAGAATTAGAAGAAGCAGTTGATTTAGTTTCAAACCTTCTAGAATAAAATTACTTTTATGACATAAATTTTTATTCAAATTATTCATTTAATATTTTTGGAAGACATTTTATTAGTCATTCTTTTACAAAATAAATCTTAAGTTCATTTATTAAATATGAGATCTCTTGTCGGATTTATTTTATGAAAAACAAGTGACACTTCTAGCCTACGAGAAGGGGGTGTTACACAAAGCACGTATATTTTTGTTATGTTGCAATAGCCTCTCTAATTTAAAATCTTCAATATTTGTTTTCATATATTATATAATTCATGAATTCTTTGTTATGTTGCAGTAGGCTATCTACTTGTGTCAAGGGTGTTTGTGTTGCTGATATGCAATGTCTTCATCTGCATTTTTCATCTTCTTTGGTTTATCATTTTTTGAATCATGTTCCAAAATATTTATGTGAGTTTAAATTTTCGAACACCTCAAGAAATCCAAGACGACATTTTTTTGCTTGTCTAAAGTACAATAAGGAGGTCAAACTAATTATTTTTGTTGATATACTTTTACTTTCCTACATTGTTGAAGTAATTGTAATTTTCTACAATGATTTTTACAAGCTATTTAATGCAGGGAAGGTCATACTGCAACTATTTTTTATGGGCAAATATTGAAGAAAAAATGAAAGAAAAGTTGTTAGAGAAAGAGAATTTCACCTCCAAAAGAGAGAGGAAAAAATCCAACGTGCAAGAGAATAGATCCAAAAAATGAGGATATCCAAAATAATGCTGAGACTTCTTAATGATTGGGATGAGTTTCAAGGTCAAATAAAATATTTTAGTCATGCATGCATGATACTTTGCATGTACTAAGGACTTTAAATTCTAATCTCATGTTGTTGTATAGAATTAAGAACTATTGCAAATTAAGTAAATGTGTACCAAACTGTATAACTTTGTTAAGTTGTAATATGTTTAGAGCCTTTGTCAATATTGTAATCTTCAAACCTAGAAACTGTGTACCAAACTCTCAAAACCTGTGGTATTTATTTAATATATTATTAAGTGTTATTATATTTTCAACAGTTCTTATTGTTATGTTTTCAATACTCTTATAATATCAATGATGACAAACTGAACATGAGGAAAATGATGGCAGTATATACTACCAGGATTTAGAAAATTATAATGACCAATCTAGTTTGTAATCAAAATTTATACCAATTTTGTAATCATTTTCATATACAAAACCATCATCTTGTCCACCAAAATTTATACCAACCCATACTTGTAAAGTGATTAAAATACATAAAAGAATATTTAAGTCATCAAAATTATCTCATCTATATAAATTATGATATTACAGACTTTTACGAGTGTCTTAGGCCTCGTTTATTTTTTGAGTTGAGTTACAATTGAGATGAGTTGAGTTGAAATTTTTTGAATTATGTGTGAATATTATTGAGATATGTGAGTTGAAATGAAATGAAATTGTTTTTAAAAATTTAAGTATTTGTTTATAGAGATGAGATGAGAATTTTTTTTGTTTGACTTTTTTTGTAGTACTTGAGATGTGGGACCCACCCAGCAACTTTATGCACGTGAACAAGGTCCTCCGGACAAACCCCATTCATGGAAGTCCTTCCCTTGACAATTTTGCCCCCTCTCGAATACTTCCAATTATTTGACAACGAAAATCTTATTTCTTTGTGTTCCAATTTTGCCCCCTCTCGAATACTTTATGCTTTATGTTATGTTTTTTTTTTTATTAGTTTTTCCCAATGGAGAATTGAATCAGCTAGGTGTGCAAGTCCCAATAATTATTTCAATATTTGCCATTAATTGATATCAAATATGAAATTAAAAGAATAAAAAATTACATGACGTTTGCAAAACAACAATGGATTAATAAAATAAGCTTTATATTTGTTTCAGTCGTCATTTCGAAAGGACCAGATGGCCCCGCCTCGTCATGAACATGCTGGTCAATAACAGAGAGCTGAACCTTGCTCCAATACCGAAATAATCAATCGTCACGAGTCACCATTCTAATGAAATTATGCAGCACACAACATGTTGTCACGATGAGTCCTTACCGCCCAACAGAATAATGAGACATTAAGTTTAAAATTTTAAACCATTCTTTAATAACTCCAAAAGTGCATTCTATAATATTACAAGCGAAGAATGATGGTAATTAAAATAGTCTTTGTACTCTCGAAATTGACTCTGATTATGGTGCTCACTTCTGTGGTAGCGTTCTTGGGGATATGGGGGCAAAATCCCCCTAGAGAACGGGAAAACAGAATTGGCCAAATAATATTTACCCAACAACATAGATTTCTACAATTACATTGAGATGACTTGAAAGGAAAAAATTATGACAAAAAACCAAACATCTTTGCATTAAATAAAACAAGAAGTATACCTTCATGCGACCATGGAAATTGGGCGGGTTCTTGACTCGCCGCATGGAGAGAGCCACGAGTGTCATGCATTGTTCCCTCTCATCTGGTGTATACAAATGTGAACTTCGTATCGAAGTCACATATATACAATACATTTTGGGCAACTCGCCCATACCGATTTCTATATGCCTCACATACTGAGGCTAGTACTATGGCGTGCATCATAGTGTCGTTCATTGCTTCAACGCATTGCTGTCAACTCATAAATAAAATCACATGTGTAAAAAATTACATTAAATATATTTTATTATAGTTTCGAATCCAGTAGTTTAAAAACTAATTCTTTGTTGTAAATAACTGAAAATTCCTTACCCCAAACCACAGAATATTTCAGTTGTTCTTTGCAATATATGGATGCACCTCATCTGTGAAATTTGGCCTGATAATATGTCTCACAAGCTCACATAAGGCCTTCATCCCCATTATCACATATTTATTAATTGTTTGGGTCAAATGGTGAAATCGGTCACCAACAATTCGTTGGGCCTATGCGTGGCCCACAATTATGCAAAATATCACGACAAATTCTTCCACGGTCACCGATCGTCTAGAATCACGCAAAAAGTGATTTCCACATAACAACGAGCATAATACGTGAAATGTTGATACCTCCATCCGAAACATGTCCTTACAATTATCCGGATGTCCATTCAAAATTCATATAATATATTCATCTCTCCAAATGCCTATGTTGTGTTGTGACATTTGACAATGTCATCCCAGTTGACATAATATGATCCTAATAACAACAACTTGCTCAAGGGATTCATACTTATCACCACTAGAACTCTCTTCATCGTCACTACTTACATCTTCTCCACCCTATACTGACCAATCAGGTTCATCATCTATTATCTCTTACACATTTAATGAAGCTGTTGTAAAAATTACGTTACAATGTTAGAGCTGACAATTTAGAAAATAATATATGGACGAAGCTTGGATGGCTTGAAGGTGAGCTTAACTTCATTTTTTAGGTAGTTTCAAAAATGAAATAAATAGTATAAAGTAGACATAACTTCATTATATAAGGAAATAAGTAGACATCTCCTACAGTAAGAATCACTTGAAAATCAACACAAAAAACCCGTATAAATTAAATTTGATTGAGAAAACACTTTCCATTAGTGGAAGAAATGTGGCATGAACTAAAGATGAAACACAATTTTAGAGCAAGCGTAGAGAATATAATTTTAGTTTATTATTCTTAAAAAAATTAGTTACAGTATAAGCATAGAAATTTAAGACCTGATGACTTCATGCAAAATGTTAGAGCTGCCCCTTCCTCCACTAGAATATCCTCCAAAGCTGCTCCATCTTCCACCAGAAATGGATGCAAAGTAAGAGATGTTAGAGCCTGAAAATGCACCTGATCTTATGTTAAGCCAAAAATCGTGAAAAATGGTCGTGCCTAAGGCCTTTATTCCTAAAAATTGGTGCGGTTTCCTTATCTTCTATGCATTGAACTAGTTGCCCAAATTATTTATGCAGTGCTTTGTGTGATATCTTTCAGTCAAACAGGCAACTAACCCCTATTCAAACGTAATAAAAAAAATCATCCCAACTGTACGTGTACTTTCAAGAGACCGATATGTATATGTAGGGTTAACTTCACAATGACAACACAGCAGACTAATTTGTGAAAATGCTCAGGTCCTCACATGCTACCAATAAGTACAGTTGGTATAAGTCACTAGCAATTATTTATGGTTGGTAGAAGTCAGTAGAAATTATTTATGGTGAGTTGAGCTACAGTTGGTAGAAGTGAGGATGAGGTGTAGATACTATTTATGATTGTACTAATACTATTTACCCATCTAATTATTCAACATGACTATTCAAACTTGGTTAATTATTCAGTGATCATAACTAGCCAGCTAACATAGGATGAATTTGGCATGCATGCCATATATATATATATATATATATATATATATATATATATATATATACCTACTTTATGCTTAAAAGCTCAACCAAGCGAATCATGTTGGAATTCTTATACCTTGCAAATATTTGTTTCACAATGCCAATGGGATCCCATCTTTTTGCCCAGTGCTCGCATCATGTTTTGAATTATTATTATTATTATTATTATTATATTATCCCTTTGTACACCTTGATAAATGAGGAGAATACAAATTCATGATCTGATCCAATATTTATTAAAGTCCTTAGACGTTACATGGTCAGTCAACCCTACATTTCCAACTACTAGTATAATAACCCATGAGATCCCCAATGATAACCCATGCGATGTCTACTGGAAACTACAATGCAGAGCCTCTTTGATGTTAAAGCCATCCAGTAACAAAAGCATTTGTACTCAACAAACATCCAACAATAAAAGACTTTCTACTCACTTGTTCATGCAATAAAAGCCTCTGTACACCATAACAAATATTTATACAATTTCTTGTATCATTCCACCTGCTACCAGCAAAGTCATCCCACAATAAAATCACATAGTAAAGTCTCGCCTGCTACCAACAACAAATATTTTCATGTATTTATTGTCACAAATCCTCATAAGTATTTATTGTAGTTATATTTGATGTAACCTACTCGTTATAGGAAACATCCCAAATCAGTCAGCCACATAGATTTCCATATCAACCATTCCAAACAGTACTAATAGCAAATATCATCTCATAAAGTACGATCACATAAAGTAATTAATAATCTCTAATACCAAATGACATAAACCAAATGACATAAAGCAATAAAAATAGGAGTCAACAATGCATGGCCCACGATTGCCTACGCTCGTCATCCATGGCTAAAAAGCCTCGCTGGACCATGGGATCATGTAGTTCATTGAATGCACGGAAAAAGCTATCTTTTGGCAACTTTGGCTGAATTACCTGTAGCAATGCCACACAATGCGCGAACGGATCCCATCTGTCATCCCTATCCATGGTCGGAGTCGAGCCCTTGCTACGCTTTGCTGCGGAAGCTTGAGATCTCTCCTTATAGCACTTTTGTCATACTACTGTTGTTTTCTTCATCTCATCGAGGAAGTTCGATAACTCTTCATTGACCTGGCTGCTTAGCCATCTTATTTTTACGGCGATGTGACGTGTGTGTCAATGGTCCCATAGAAGGTGTCCTCATGGAAGCATTTATGTCATCAATACCAACATCCGCTCTCGACTACATACCGAGTGCACGGGCCCGACGTCGCATCTCTGCATCAAGCTAATGCTCATCGTCACTAGTTGGCACGATTCGGTTAAAGAGCATTGAAGTGTCGCAGTGGCGATTGACGCGCCAAAAATGGTGCAAAGCTCCGCATACTTTGGCCACCCTGTGTTCCGAAAATACTTCAAGTCTGATTTCACCTGGTTCAAATATATCAAGTTACTTCTTAGATATTGGGAACCAAGACAATGAAATAAATTGAAGGAAACATGTATTGATGTAGTAACTTGGCTATTTTTTTCGTGTAAGTTTAATTACCTTACCCTAATGGCATTTGCCCAGTGCTCATCACTGGCTATCACCGTTTTGGTGTCAGGGTCCCATCCCATACCCATTTGGCTCATCAGATCGGTGAATTGTCGCTGCCTCTTCTTCAACTTTTGTATTTTGCTTTTCAGTTGGTTCACATCAAACGCCTTTGTACCCAGAGCAATAAGGCGTTGAGCGTAAAAAGAGTGGTCCCTACTTGTGATCCTCTTACCCGTAGTGCACCACTAACGGCGTCCCCATACATCATCTCAATCGAAATATACATCATCCCATCCGCCCATAACTCATGATCAATGTGTATATTCTCCGGATCATCCATGTGAAATAGTTAAAACTGCTGATCAAGGATATATAGAACATAGCCATGTGAAAGGATGATGGATGCAGATGAAGGATAAATATAGAAGGCTAGTAATTAATTGCAACAACTAATATGAATTAATGCATATGAAAAGATTAACGGTCTATAATTTATAAACAACGAATGTCGGCCATACCTATCGCTGGTGAGTTACGCGGCACGAGCGTAGGTGGTAACACTAGGAAAACAACAAACGAGTTTAGAACTGGCATTGAATTCAATTTAAGTTCAAACTCAATTTTGAGCGGGTTACGTAGTTTGAAAATCCAACAACAGTCAAAGGAGATGAACACGAACGAAATGATAAAACTATTATTTTTAAGAATAATTATTGGGAGGTTAGATTCATATTGAAACTAATTTGTTATTCTAGTTGAAAATAATTATTATTTTGGTTGAAACTAATTTGTTTTCAAGAACACAATGCAGTTTCTGGTTGAAAATAATTATTATTCTGGTTGAAACAAATTTATTGCCTTGTTGGGAGGTCAGATTCATATTGAAGCTTATGTCCATTTTAAGTGATATGATAATATCCAAGAATCAGCTGTTAATAAGAAATCCAGTTGGTAATTTTCAAGAATTCTATGATTTATTTTTCCGGTTCAATGTTCTGGTTGGCAAGAAACTGTATTGTGTACCACATTTCAATGATATGTTAAACCAACTCCTAAATTATATATCCCAGAAGAGAAAAATTCTATTAACCTCTGTCAAGATTTTATGGAATTGCATTCATCAAATAAACTAAAGTAATATTTTTCTAACATGAAAATACATATAAATCAATTAAAAAACATAAAATACTATTTTTTTAATGGCTAATAATATTCTTGCTTTTCAACCATTATACTGACCAGGGTGGGTCCAAATATTTTATTTGCAAGAGTTTTCTCCTTTGTTTTATCATAACACATTGCTCATTTGAAACTTAGTTTGAAATTAGCTTTAATCTTGTCCTTCGGGCCAACTTAAGTCATATTAGATGTTGATTGACATATTAAGTTTTTATGACATCTTTTGCACTATACTACCATTTTATGGAATCTTGATACGAATGTCAAGAATGTAAAAACACATTGTTGGCTGAACTACTTTTGAATTTCATTGTATGTCTCCCAAGTTTTTTCAGAACATCTAATTTAGTTTTTTTTTCCTACTTAGCTAGATAAAAGTGGTGACTTTATTCAAAACATGATGAATGATTTCGGTGCAACACTAGATTTCACTTCAAATATTGCTCAAGGCATGGTTTCTCGTGTTTCAAATTGTTGTAAATTTGATTGAGCTTGGAAAGCTCAGATGTGGATTCAGTGAGTCAGTGCCAATATGCAAATAAGAACAAGTTTTAGAGATGGTTTTCATTTTAGTGTTTCCAACAATCCTAGTAGTTCTATTAGAGGATCTAGACCAGATGATGGATAGAATCATTGGGAGATATTTACATATGGGGGGAAGTATTGAGTGATGTGATTTCACATGATGGCTCTATGAGGCCAATTCTCACAAAAACTTATGTGCTTACTCTTAAGCCCTGGAGTCTAATGTTGTTCTTGATATTCACCAAATTGCTTGTGGTGTGTGACATGTTGCACTTGTAACAAGGCAAGGTAAGGTTTTTGCCTGGGGAGAGGAATCCGGAAGTAGGCTTGGTCATGGGATTGATAAAGACTATAACCGCCCCCATCTTGTTGAGTTCCTAGCAGTTACTAATGGAGATTTTGTTTCATGTGGAGAGCATCATACTTATGTTGTATCCGCATTTGGTGATTTGTTTCCTTAGGGTGATAGTACCCATAATGCTGGACTTCTTGGTCATGGAATAGATGTTAGCTATTGGATACCTAAAAGGGTTACTGGTCTATTAGAAGGACTTGAGGTTTTATTTGTTGCATGTGGCACATGGCATTCAATATTGGCAACTTTCAATGAAAAATTGTTCACATTTGGTGATGGAACATATGGTGTGTTGGGACATGGAGACTGCGAGAGTGTTTCATATCCCGCGATAGTCTATTTGGGATAACTTTATGTTAAGTTCTTAAATCTGAATTTTCTCAAGTTAAATAGTTACGTACTAGCTAGCTATCTCTTTCAACTTTTTCTTCATTGATCATTAGTGAATCTTACTATGATTTCATTTTTTTTTTATGTTGATATACCTCTTTTATCTTTAATTTTATTAGTAAATATTATCTTGATAAAAGAATGGTAAACTGATATAACAAGTATTGAGTTATCTATTGATCTAATATAAAATACTAATAGAATTTTAAGAAATCTATCATGAAGTTACCAAAGAATTAATGGTAATCCGAAAATATTTGATGAAATTTTGGAGACTTACATTATGTAATATGAATGCCTGGAAATTATAACTAGAACATCTGTATTCACAACTAGAATATAACCTTAGAATAAAGAACTCGTGCAAGCTTCAAGCTTAAAATTCTTTAAAAGAATCCAAATACCGACTTATAAACTCCGACATACCATTCCTCATTCCTTTGTTACTGAGTTATATATTCAGCTAGCCCTTATTTTAGCTTTTCTTAACTTGGAAATATCTTCGACTTTTAAGTAGTCTTTAGCTCATTTTGATGAGCTTGCACAAGTACTTGTGCATGTGTTTAATTGACTTAAATGTTCAGAAAATTAAGAGTAGTCTCTAGTCTTTCAAAGAGTTACCCTAGCCTCTTTTCATGAAGTGTACGCAATTTTTGAGCTTGAGAGTCGTTGAGACATCCTATTTCTAACTCAAGTATGAGAACTAGTGTACCTACATATGCGTAGTGCTCCCCAATATTCAATTAGCAAACTCAAAACTCAACCTCAAAATCACTAGAATACAGCACTACAATGCTATGGTTCATTCTGTGTGCACAAACAGCCCCATTGATTCCAACATAAAATATGGTAAAAGCATAATGGAAATACCCATTCAGCAAAGTTGGAAATACCCATTCAGCAAAGTTTTCAATTGGACAGTAGGGAAACGAGGCATGCTTACCTGGTAGAATCGAGTCTTCAAAGTCATCGTGGATGGCCTCTAGGCTCGACGACGTTTATGGCCAAAGATAGTGGTGCGCCATGAGGTGAGATGCATTATGGTGGATCCGTTCATTTTCGACATCTTCAATTTATAGACTGTTCTCGGGGATTGAAATAGATACGGACCTTGCTAATGGCAGTCAATCCACTCACCGACAAACCCACTGCCCAAGTGAAAGAGGAAATCGGAATGGAAGGGGTGTTGAGTGGGTCTTTAAAAAAGCTAAAACCACTACCATTGTAATGGGCACGAGAGCCCTTCCTGTTCAATGCTCACGCGAGATTACTGTGTTCTTCATGAGGGGAGAAGACCATTTGATGGTTTGATGGAACTTGATGGATGCAGAGAATGGTTTAGGTGCAGTTGAGAATCGCATGGCGTCGCTGCTCGGTAAAGAAGAATCGATGGACTGAGCTTCTGCAAAGATTCGCATTAAGTTGAGCTTACAATACGATGTGCTTGCAGGTCTCAAGCTTGGGGAAGGAAGGAGAAGCAATGGGCAGGCGTGGTTGTCGAGTTGCAAAAAAAGTTTCCTTTATCGTTGATGGCTACGAGTTATAGAGGGAAAAGCTATGGAAAAGAAAAAGGGACAGGCACGTGGTGTCGGTTGCTTTATCAGATAGGTAATTTCAAATAGTGTTGGGAAATCTAGGTTCAAATGGGTAGAAATGTAAATGAGTGTTTGTTTTTAGAATATAGATGTCCGTACGATCCAAGTTGAGTTTGTCTCAACTCTACTGTATCTCAACTCACAAAACAAACGAGGACTTAGTGTCTTTTTCTTGCTATGGTTTACTCGAACAAGTTATAAAATACACCAAGTTACACAATACACTGAATGCTTCATGATGCCATCAAGTTACACAAATGAAGTTACAAAATACATGAGCATATTCTTTTAACGTAGTCAAAATACAATAGTCTGCACAATCTTCTCATCTCTTGACCATCATGCAAATCTCATTAAGCAAAATCTGTGCAAATCCCATTACAAACAACGATAATCATGCAAATGCGATCATCAATCCTTGAGGGGGTTATGATATTGGAAGTCCACCTGCAAGTAGTTTGGAAAGTTGTGTAAAAATCATGAGTAAAAATCTCATTATTTGTTCAGCATAGAAACAAAAGAAAAGAGTAACAATATATATCTGCGAAACAATACTTTGTTGTGTGCAAGACAATACTACATCATCTATTGGGTTGAATATATCTTCCAAACGTGCGATGCCTACATTTGAATACATAAAGAAATTACATAAGTAAAAAATTAAACTGTCTATATCAAATCAAAAAAAATTGTCCCACATTTTTCCTTTCTCGCTTTCCACTAGGCTGTTTATTTCTGGTTTGTGACCTATTCCGCAACTTCTCTATTGTATGTTGTCTCCTCTTGGATGAGGGCCTCCCCTTGTCTCTAACGATGCGAGAACTCAACACTTTCTTCGAACTTACGGTTTCAACATTAATGGAAGTACCATTATTTAAAAGTGTGGGCTGAGGTTTTGTTTGTTGTAAATCAATCACATGGCATGTAATTTTTGTGTCATGTCTAATGAATTATCTTCGCTTTTTGTTGCATTTGTGATTACTTCGTAGCATATCTTTATCAAACTAGAGTATCTATTAGCAATTGGTTTACCATTCAATTCATCGTAACTGCTTTGAATGAGAGCATATCTATGTTTAATGTATTTCCTCCACCCATCCATAATGTATTTTTCTAGCAACGATCGGACATCCCTTGAGGCAAAATTTACAAGAATATGCCTACATATAACTTATCTCTTACCAAATAGTCCGCACATGCATTTCGCCTCGCACTCATCTTCATTAAAGTATGCCTAATAGTAACTTGTTTAATGTAGTCTTCAACTTGCCTCTAGTCAATAAGTTGATAACTTGATATGTTGAAATCGGCCATTCCATTTTAATGAGAACACAATAAGAATAGATAATCTCCATTATTTCGGATTGTACTTTCTTGAACTCAAAATTAGTGTATAGCTCTTGAAATTTATTCTCCATGGATAAATGAGATATACATGGGATCGTGCAGTTGAATGAGTAAAAGTTTGCTGCCATCTCATTATCTACTTTCTTCCTCAGTGCATTGTCAAATCGATCAACGAATTCTTTTAACATGGTCCCAAAATGTACAAATCCATAAAAAAAAAAAAAATACATTCATGCCATCACTCCTCTAAGTTGTGCTCACCTTAGCCCATAATGTGTCGTTCAGATATACAGGAACCCAATACATTTGCTCAGTATATAGACTTCGAAGTCATACATTCTCAAGCAAATTATAAGTATCAAGAAACACCTCCCAAGACTTCTCAAACTCGTCGAAAATCTGACAATCATAAACACATTTATGTAATGCACTATTCAAACCACAGTTGTATTAAGAATGTGAGCCCAACTTCTCTGGTAGTTTTCACATTATCTGCCACAAACAGTATATGTGTCGGGTGTTTGAAAAAACTATTGCAATAACATTTTTCATGCCCCTATATTGATCAATGATGATACCTTTTGGAGCTCTCTCATCCATGTATTTTAACCAAGTTTAAAATAACTAGACAAAGTGATCGGTGCAAAACTGCAAGTGTACAATATCGTAGTTTTATAGTAAAGTGATGAGAAAAGTAACGTCCTTAAGGATTGGTAACTTACTTTTGACAAATACTGAAATTATATTAATATTAACTTTATTTAGAAAAGTCACTAAGATTTTTGTAATTGTAAATTAAAATAAAATTAATTCAAAGAGAATACTCAAAGGAAAAGAAAGATATTGTTCGAAAATCAAATCAATGGGAAAGAAAACTTCTAGGAAATCGATTTCACCTAATCCCTCACCATGCTTTACTCATCTAACTAATTGAATTTAATTCTCTCTAATTGTTAGTAAATCTCCACAAACATCCAAAAACCTCTTTCGATAGTCAATTGGAAATTATTCTTGTTCATCATTTTACATAAGAGTATGCAAATTAATAAAGCAAGAAAGCAATAAGATCAATGATTTTAATACTACATAGGTTCATACAAGTCTTTCAATCTCTATAATTATCTATACCGAAATATCTAAGATCTATCCTATAATTCTCTCTTTCGACAGCAAATCACAAGATTAAAATCATCTAATTAATGGCTAGTTAATTAGAAGCAATAAGTTCAGAATAAATCAGACAAATATAAAAGAGAATTACTTCAAATTAACATAGAAAATTAAGCATAGTTCATCTTTTTCCTAGAATAAAGAAAATTTAGTTCATGCTAAAAATTAAATTCAACATAAACGAATTTACCATAATTTTTCTGAAAGAAAAATATAAGAAAATGAACACTGAAAATGCTCCTCACAATCAGTAGTGTTGACCCTTGCAAGCCACAGTGTCTGAAACGAAAAAATCCAAAGAAATGCCCCTCTGAAAAAAAACTCCTCAATTTTGTGCTAATGATATGATTAAATAGGGTAGGAAAGAAACCCTAATGTCTTCATATTCCCGCACACAAAATTGCCTAAATTTTAAGACTCAACTTGGCAGCCACGTACATACTTCAAGAGTTCGAATTTGGAAATTCTTATTCAAGACACCTTTGTAGCCCTTTAATATATCTTTCCAACGTATCAAGAATCGCATCAATCCTATATTGGAACGGAAAGTTATGATTAAAATACTAAAATGTGTTCGTGCTGCCTGCTAGCGCGTTTTGGACTCTGATCCAAATTACTTTCAAACCCTATCATTATCCTTATTTGAAGAGTCCCACACTCATTGAAAATTCTTAGGTTGTTCCAACGTCTTGCCCACTTGAAAGTCCTTTGAATTCGAATGGGTTTGGACTTGCTCTTTTATAAACTCTGAAATTAAACATAAAAATCTACTCATGAGTATCCCAAAGTAAATAAAAACTCAATTCAAGAATACACATTAATTCTAATGATTTTTATTAACATTTTAACATTTTAGTCTAATAATAGGGTATTTAGATTAAATTTTAAAGTTAAGAAATGATAAAATATTAGAAATTATGCAAGTCATCACAAAGGTTTCAGTATTTTCACTAGATATCAAACTTGCTCCCAAAAGTATTGATTGACCATGGTGGTTAACACTGACAAAATGGACTAATGGCATGCCATATCGATTTGTTAGGTATATTGTATTAAATGTCATAACATCCCAAAAATACTCATATGCTGCTCTACTACGTGCATTGGCCCAAAAAATATTTTGTAATCTTTTTATCGTCATCCTAATCCATTAAACCCATTATTTTTATACTACATTCTCTTAAAATACCTACGAAGTGCATCAACATCACCTTTGTCAAGCTAAGTTGTCGGGCCTTGTCAATATATTTTTGTGCATCTTTCTCAATAAATGGAAAATTCCAAAATCCACAAGTCTTGACAACCAATGAGTTGAAACTTTTAATCATATATATGCCTGCGTTAGTGCCTTGCCATTAATGTCTAGCTGCCTCTTTACGGAATTATCAATAGCTTGATTACATTTAAGGAATCTTGCATTTTTGTAGAATTAGCCCATGTTTGTGTGCATTCTGAACAGTAGTTATGCGCAAGACACCTCCAACCAAGATTGCATTAATCTTCGCCCTACAATCAGTTTTCGTTGTCAGACGTGGTTTATAAAGGCTAGTAGTACGATTCTTTGCCTTACTATCACGAGCACAAAAAAGTGTTACATATCTAATACTCTCATAATCTTCTCTTGTATTTTTTAAGTCATTATGCCAAACCTAGTCAGTTTCTCATATTGCTTATATTAGTCAATGAGTTCATGGTTAGTTTTAAAAAACATCCCCAACATTGGCTCTAAAATCTCATCATCATCATTCATCAACATTGGCTCTAATATGGGTAATTCCTTATCGATATTTCCTGAATGCACAACTAAAATAGTTGTAGTACTCTCATCTACATGTTTCTCTCTCAAACAATCGGCCTCTTGCATGATACCATAAAATAGAATACAAGGGAAAATATAAACCCAACTTCACTATATATTATACTTGTTTAATATGTACATGATCACATAAATATTTATGGTCTACCCGTTGTTCAATTAATGCATCGCTCTTATTTAGGGTATCAAGATAAGTATTGCTTTCAGAAGAAAACAACTATCGCCTAGTAAATGAGGTGGGTTCTGTCACCTCCTTAAGATACCTGAACATCCCGAATAGGGAATTGGCGGTCTAAAAGGATATGGAATTTGTGTCCAAATACTTATGTTGATTCCTGCAATTTACAATATTAAATCATAAATGTAACCATGACAAATCCCTTAAAAATGAAATTTATCACCTCGTTTCTCAATAAAAAAAAAAATGGTTGGCATTTGACGCATTGCATAAGGTGGAAAATATGTAGGTGGCATAGTGTCACGGTAACCATGCATATAGTTATACATTGACCAATCTGAATATAATGGTCTTGATATTTCTTGAAATAATATCGACTAATGATTTATAACAAAATTATAAATCAAACCAATAACATGTCTTTCGGATAAGAAAATAATACCTGAGTGAATGCAACATTGTTGGTAGGCATTGCAGCAGTGTGAGCAGGCATTGCAGTAGTTATTTCTTCCCTTTTTCCCATTGAGTTGTACACCAAGAATATATATTCAGAGTATAAAACTAACATCAAGAATGAACCAGTGAACTATCTTGATATATTTAAGCATAAGAGGAAATTCAAAAAAAAAAAAAAACACACAAGTGCAAATATACAAATTTCAATGAACCATCTACTTCGTAACATAATCAACTTAACATATGAGTCATTTTCATTTGATTTCAACAATTCCTCGGCGTATAACTAGCTGCTTTTAATGTCTACTCATCTTACAAGGAACAACAAGAGTTGCAATTGCTAGACTTTTAGGAGTTGTTAAAGCTTAAGGAAGGCCAATGATAGACTTTCCAAAGTAAAAGACACTTGATGCTAGTGCTGGAGCATTAGGTGTTTCTTTTATATAGAGGCGAAGACTTGTTTGTTGGTTGAATGATAAGAAAATCTGCAATGGAACTTAATCCCAATAATTAACATTCGTCCTGGAAGTCAGATTGCTTTTTGTAACCATTTCTAACTCTGCTTTTCGAAAAATTACATTATAATAAAAGGAATAAAATTAGTATCATTTCTTAAAAAATGAGGTTAACTTTATTCAAAGAAAAAATGTTAAGGCTTTATGATAATGTAGTTTGCTAATAATGGCATGCACAAAACATACTTTTATTTTGCATAATAGTTACTGCAAGTTTAGCTCATACATGGTCACGGTTAGTAAAATCATCACCCATCTTGCCTGTAGATATATGGGTGTTAAATGACTCATTAAAGCACACACAAATATGGAAAATCTTACTCCAAATTAGTGTTTGCAAAATGTAGAGACTGGGAGCTGAAATTAGAAGGTGAGAGTAACGATTCCTTACGTGGTCAGCGGCTGATGATGGTGGAGGAGAAGATCAAGTCGACACCAGTACACGAAGATCAAAGTAGATGGATTAGTGGTCGAACTCGAAATGAACACGACAATTGTTCGCTGGTCGATGGCAAATGGTGGTTGTGGCGCCCCAGCCTCCCATTGGGATAGAACGAAGACTTGAAGTACCGAGACATGCAACACATGGTGACATATCCATATTCATGATAGATATTATACACTGCATCATAATATGCAACTAGTAGTATGCAATAGTCACAACGAAAAATTGTGACTGTTAAAAATTTTGTGTTAGAATAGACTAAAATATCCCAACATGTAAATTAACCATAATAGTGTCTTATTTATTAGAGGTCCAAATAATAAGGCATAAGTCAAACATAATTTGAGAGATAAAAGAAAAAATCTCCTTATTACTTACAAAGTTCATGAAAAAGGTAGCTCAAAGCATCTCTCTGATACGCTCCAAGATGATCAGGACCATATCTACGAACAATAATATTAATTCCATCTTTCGTTCGGGATTAGGCTGGTTGTCAATCATCTAAAGCCAAGTGGAGTTCATCACCATCCTATTTGTCAAAGGTTGATCCTGACACAACTTCTATCATTCCGATGAATGATAGTGAGACTACTATAGTGAGATTACTTGAAATCTCAGTAAGTTAAATAATCAACTTGCATAGAGATAAGATATGCATGATTAATAATAAATATGAGATGCATGCATGATATACAGAAAAAGTGTATTTTCCTTCCAATCTAAATTTCTTAACATCTTAAAAAAAAAAAAAACTTTGATGCATATTTTCTTATAGAGAACATTTTCTTAAACGCTTATTTTTTTTATTAGCTATCATAACATAACATATACTTTTTTTTTTATATTGCTTATTATCATATTGTTTAGTATCAAAATCTTTTATAAATAAATTTCAGTAGTAAGTGTTTAATTTTATTTTCTTTTAACGCTTGAGATATGATTAAGTCTTTTTTTTTTTATCTAATGAAGATTTGATGTTTATTGTAATAGATTGTATTATAATAAGATGGGTTTATCTTATCAAGTGGATGTCGTTGAATTTGGGAGATGAAGATATTCTAGGGTTTCGAGAAATTTAGATTTTTAAAAAAATAGGTTACTTAGCGTTTTAGGTTTAAGTATTGAAAAATGTGTTACTTTGAGATATTTATGGAAGTTACGTGGCAATCTTATAGGTGAGGAGTATTTTTCATTCAGCACTTTGGTGAAGAAATTCATAAAGTTAAGAGGTCCGTATAAGCAGAGTTCCTATACTAAGCTTTACACGAATTGTTTAGATTGAGGTTGACTTTCTGAAAATTTTGCATGTTTTGTTATGAAATGAGAACTTGGGAAAAACAACATCGGTCGTTTATTTGCATTACTCGTGAAATCTGCATGAAAGTGAAAAAATATTTTCTGACATGTATTGTGTAGACATAAGCTTTATTTTGTTATGCTGTCTCTGAAATGTGAAAAAGAGCGACGTTGAAAATTTAAAAATTTGTACATTGATTAGAGATGCTCTGATTTTTGTTTTCAGTATGTGAGAATAATCTGAATATGTTTCGATACTCTGTTTTATTTTGATATGGCATTTGAAAACCTTTGACATTGTACTTATTTTGTATCTGACTCTATCTCTGTTCTGCTCTATTTGAGTCGATACCAACCCCTCTGTCTCTAAGTGCACCCACTTTGGAAGCAAAGTGGTTTTTATGTGGTTTTTCCTGTATGCACACACGAGACTCTGAAAATAATAAGGGGAATATTCACCTCTACCTCTGTCCGGTTTGGCCACCGAGGATAGCACTACCCTACCATAGGGGTTAAATATGGTCTCTACTTTGTGAGATGCTTTGTTTTGATGTGATGATGATGCTCAAGTTATGTTATGCCACAGTACTCTGGATTTTAGGTATCTTAAAACCATCGCTCTATTACGTTTGAAAACATGTTTTGTTCTGCATGATTACTCTGAAAGATATTTGTGTTCTACATACTATACTCTGTAAATGCTCATGTTTGTACACTGATATATGTCCTCTATTTACTGAGTTATTGATAATTCACCCCTTATTTTCATAATATTTTTCAGATGATGTAGAGGGTTCAACTGAAGACTAGGAATAGGAAATGTAAGCATGGCTAAGCTGAGAAGAGGGTGTCGAGTACCTTAGGGTACTACTGTTAAAAGAAGGAATTCTGATGTCTTTTAGATATATTTATGTTTTTGGTTTAGTAGGACTTAAAGATTTATCAGTTTATTACGTTGAGATTACTAGGAGATTGTGGACCCTTTGATTTATGTTATTATTGTAGTAATGACTTTGTGCAGTTTATAATGTGTCTATTTGGAAAATATGAGATTGCTTACTGTTTATGAAATCTTTGTAGATTTTATATGTGTTGGAAAACATGTTTATAAGTGACATGTATTAATTCTTTGACCCATCCGGGTACGGGGCGTTACACACTATGCTAAATTCACCCAACCCGTGGTATGCATTATGACTTGATTTACACCCTATATGATTTTAAGCCTATAATCTCCTTGAATGCATGTGTGGCCGAAGTTTATTATGTAACAATTAATGGATCAGTTCCTAAGGACATGTTAAAAACTTAAATTCAGGTCACATGAGATCCCAACAACATTTATGCATTGATCAAAATCAAAACATCATAAAGTCTTCAAACTGAGTATATGCATGATAAATCTAGCTTCTCTGTTTGGCATATGAACTCTTAAAGCCTAAATAAATTATATAATCTAACTCTTATCTTGATGAAAAAAAATTTACAGATGTTTATCACTCACACCATGAAAAGAAATCACAAGATAACTTCCCACAAGTGGAAGCCGAAGTATGCTAGATGATCAATCCAAGATATTGACTTATAAACCTATCATGACATGTTATTTTCTTCAAATATAAATCTTAAATCAATCAAACAAGACATTAATAAAACTTATAACATCATATCAAGATATGTCGTGGCTAAAATTTTATCTCATAACAATTTCTTCATGCAAGACTCCAAATCTGAATCGAAATGCACCTCTTCAAGTTCACCTCTTATAACTCAATCAAATCTTCATTCTCATGCCATAATTCAAAGCCTAACATGTTAATGTATCACTCAAAAAAAGATAAAGGTAGGATTACTCACCAAACCGAAGCCTTTGAGACACTTAAAGATCGACTCCCTCCAAGGTATTCACTCAACCCCCACGATTTCACTCTTTTCTCACACTAAGGGTGTTTTGCTCTCAAGAACACTAAAGAGATTCTTGAGGAAGGTGTGGGAGAAGTAAGGGATGAAGTGGGATATTTATAGGCTTCAATGGAAGAGGAAGAAGATGAGGGAGTGCACAGTTTGTTGAAGTGAGGTGAGTGTATGTGGTGGAGTGCATGCTTGGTGTTTTTAGCTAAATAGTTAAACAACTCTCTTGATTATCTCTTGAAAAAGGACAAGATGAAGGCCGTGGTGCAGAGGTTGAATGATTTCAGGAGTTGGAACAAGAATCACATGGCTTCTTCAAGAGAAACCGAAAGCATGGCTGGCGATTTTGGCTTCCCAAAGTTGTCAAGTTTTGATCATCCTTTGTCTCATTCTTGTGGCCTATTTTGATCAAATAGTAAACACTATTTGGTTTGGGTAGCTTTTCCAAGTGTGTATTGAGGTATGAATGGCTGCCATTTGATGAAACTTGAGCAGAAAATGAAAAGAAGTTTGGATGGATATGGTTCGACCGAAATGATCATATGTTTCATCACCAAGGTACCCATCGATTTTTTTATCATTGTGTGGGTAGAATTCAAAGGTATCATGAGGGTGATCTATGACATGTTTCCAAAGCTAGAGGGAATGCTAATGGTGTGTGAAGAGGGAGTGTACTGCAGAAAAAATCTGGAAAAAGCAATGGAGGTTTCAGCTAGCATGTTTCATTTCCTAGGTGGAATAGTTTCCTACTTGGAGTGCTTATGGGAGCTGTTCTTGGCTTCACATTAGGCCTGGGTTTTCTCGATTTAGGTGACATGATAAGGGTTGAATAAGTTGTAGAAAATCACTTGAAAAGTTGTCGAAAGGCCACAGTTTCATTGGAATGCATCGGTTTGCACTAGGTGTGCCAATTGGTTTAGTGGCATTGACATGCCTTTTCTTCAAGTGACGTGTTGGATTTGTTTTACTATTCTAGGGTTGTCTAAGAGGGATGCAAAACAAGAGGAAAAGATGAAAACTACAAATAAAAAATCATGAGTAAGAGACCTAGACCAAAACTAGGCAAGTCATGATGTTGAAGTTACTATTTATGGAAATGATGAGGGGTTTTGGAATTAGAAACCTAAACTCAAGTTAGGGATTTGACCATGGTTGGAAAACAACCCCAAGGGCATGTGGGATGGTTTTAAGAAAGAGAAAACCAAATGTTTGATGTCTTGCATGCCCTTTTGCAATAGTGAAATAAGAGTCCTAAGCTTTGTCTCCAGATGGTGAAATTTAATTAGGCCACTTATTTATTAAAGATTTAAACCTTTAAGTGGGCGTTGAAAGGGGCATTTCCTTGGGCCTCTATGTTTAAATCTTATTGAACCTGTCCTTGGGCATTCTAAGGGCTGGTTTGGATGTTGAGACGAGATGAGAATTTTGTGAATAGTATATAGATGATATGAGTGAAAATTTTGGGTTGAAGAATAGAATTTCTATGGGTCCCATTGTAAGATGTGTTTGGAAGTAAAGTTGAGATGAAAATTTTCTATTTTGAAAGCAGAGAGATTGGTGGGTCCCGCTCTGTGCATTTATGGCCTGTCAAATAAATCACGCGTCCTTTTTAATTATCAATCCCCGATTCGTCTCTTTCCCCTCGAAACTTTGTACATCTCCCGAGTCGTTATACATTCTCTGAAATGCCAAACCCTCATAAGGGCTTGTGTTTCAATTCTTCATGAAGCCGATTGTGAGAGCTGCGCTTGATGACCGGCATCTCCTGCGTTCGAAGATTTCTTCAACAGCCGTGTGACCTACGTTTCAAGTCTCGCATCGCCTACGTTTGAAGACCCAGCCCTCTCCAGCTCTATCGATTGAGGGTTTGCACTGGTTTCGTCTTCCCTGTTTCGATTTTGATATTTCTGGAACAACTACGAACTGGCGAAGAAGGTATGTTCCCTTATTACTGTTCTCTACTAAACCAAATCCAACGAACGGAGATTAGGGTTTGGTTCATGCATTTCGCATCTCCATTTTCTTGAGATCAGTGTATTCAATTTAGAGTGACAATGGTTGGGGTCTGAGTCCCTGTTGAGAAATTTTAATAGGCATTCTACATATTTTGTTTCATGTGTCCCCTTTATCGTTTGGTCATTTCCTACTTCATGTGTTTCCAATCGCAAGCATCCGAAGCCGAAGGATGCATTCTGTTGAGATTCTTCCGTAGTCATAATTTATTAAAGTTTTTACATGATAGGATCCCGGGAGTAAAGTGCTCTGTGTTGGGTTTAGGTTGATATGGGACAGATTGCGCAAATTTGCATTATCTCAGGGTTATCACCCAGCTACTGTCAATTTCATTGATCACATAACAACCGACTTTCCCTTTGCCACTTTCTGAAATCAACCTAAACATGGCACTACATTTACATGGCACTGCATTACATTCGATTGACAGAGTTTTTGAATGTAAATTTGGTTATTTATGCTGGGGTTTATTGGATTTTCGCACGAGGTCTTCATCCTGTGTATCTGTTGTTTGGTCAAAACATTCGACCAAGAATTATATGAATATATGCTGGCAAATGCTAAATATCTAAGATGTCGTGTGTTTTTATCTCATCTCTTGTGGCTGCTTCAACTTTACATACGCCAAGTATTGAATATATGGGTTTGAATCAGTTTACTTGGCCCTCTATCACTTTATTAAATAGTCAAGCTTTCTGTAAATGGCCTTTTCGGTCCATTACTTGACTCTATTACATCCCTTACCATTTTGAATCGTTGGGAAATGGGTAAGGGAGGTTTATGGTAGACCAACTACATCGTACAGTGATATTGTGAACAATGGCAAACAAAGGCACTGGAGACTCCATTTGCATATGCTGCAGTGAGGTATTATATTTGTGATATTGTTATAGTTTCCAAACTATGTGTCCGATGTTAACAATACTGACCTTGTGTAACGCAAACCAACCATTGATCAGCTGTTATATTTTTTTAATCACAACGCATTTCCCTTGATAACAACCATATTTCATAAATTTACCTATGGCATATGCACGGGCCAGCTTATTACTGAGTTCTTTGCCTTTATTCTCTTTGGCAGTGGCTTGAGAAACTTTACAGTGGCATACATTTTACTTTGTCGTTTTTACTTTGTCTCCAAGAATTATGCCAACGTGTAGCAGTGTGTCCATAAGCTGCCCTCATCCTATGAGGCCAGAAGATGAGTTGGTTTTGGGACGAAGACCTCTATGTTATTGTGGCATCCCCTCCAAACTGCGGACGTTGGCCAAGCCCAACAGTTTTGGGAGGCGTTTCTTTAATTGTCAATATTATAAAGGTGAAAAACAATGTGGATTTTTCCAATGGGTTGATCTCGCAATGTCACTACCAGTTTGTTGTGGACGCACATTGGAATTAGCAGAACGAAGGAATGAAAGGATAGCCCATGAATGTGCAAGAATAGAAGAGGCCAAGTTCCAATCAATGAAGATGAAGTACAAATGTGCATTGATCACATCTTGGCTTTTATTTATTACTTTATTTTTTAGTGTTAAATTTCCTAAACATAATGATAATGTTAATCATTTAATGCTACGTTAAATGATATTTCGATGATGTAAACGACATGGTTGGTGTTAGAATCATTTTGAACTATTGTTGTAAGTGCGGGTCAGGTTGTAAACTGTTGTATTTAAAGGTATTCTATGTTCTATTCCTATCTTATATGCTTGACACAATATTTTGCTTTTAACAGAATGGCTTGTGAACTGTTGTATTGAAGTAGATGAAGAAGTTCATCACTGTTGTATTTAAAACATGTCATACGTGTGGCCTGGCTGTGAGCTATTGTAATGTCATCTCGGCAATGCTTGTACATGTTACCTTTTAAAACAGACTCAATTATTAAATACTCAATTTCCAAAACCACCAAAAACACAAATGCGCATGACTTCATTGAAGATGAAGTCATCTACCATGTGGTAGTTTAGTTTGAAACTACCATCCGTTCATCAGCAAACTAATCTTGTCTAATAAATGAAAACATATTAATAATGTTTTTAGTGGTCCATACATATACCAAATATCCATGCAATCCTTACAAAACCCGCCATACAAAATACAATAAATTATTTAAATAGTACAAAACCATCAAGACTTTTAGTAAAAGCACCACACGTTCATTCTCCAAATCTATCTGCCCACATAGGGATCGCAATCCCATCTCTCTGTGCTATCATAGTGCTAGCTGACTCATGGGACATGTCAACCACTTCAGATGTCTCGCCCGCATCATTATCCGCCCCAGTCATATTTTCTTCACTAAACTGAAGCTCCAATGCAGCCTGAATGAATTCATCATTCGGCGTTACCGTTTTAATAAGGTTGTGTAGTGTACAACATGCAGTAACGAGCATACCTTGCCTGGTAGGGCGATATCGAGGCATTGCAGTCAATATTTGAAATCGGTTTTCAAATAACGCGAATGTACGTTCAATAATGTTGCGCATCAATGAATGACGGAAGTTGAAATAATCTTTATAGCCTCAAAATTGACGACCGCTATAACGATCAGATCGATGATACCTCTCTTGTGGATAGGGAGGCATAAACTTCTCAATGCATGGAAACGCAGAATCAACAAGATAATAATATCCTGTCATGTGCAAAAAATACAAGACACAACGGTTATAAATTAGGGTAAAAATTTTGCTTCATAATTTTTTACACAAATTGGTCGAAGGCATTTTAAATTAAATCAAGAGTACAACTATTTACCTTCCGGTGGCCAAGGAAATTGATTTCGAGATCGACTCGAAGCATCTAGGAATAAGCGGGCATCATGAGCTGTTCCTTCCCAGCCAGTATATACATACGTGAACTTCATATCGAAGTCACATAAGCAAAGCACATTTTGTGCGATTCGACCACGATGATTTCTATACGCGTTACTCAGTCTAGATGGTGCAGCAGCGTCAATCATGGTACTGTCCATCGCACCAAGACATTTCTGCAAGACCATTATCATATTATGTAGCTCAACAGTATTATTATTTTTGTAACATGCGAAATAAAAAAAACAAAACCAAACACACCCACGATAAAATTAAAAAACCACAGTGCAGATATAGGAAATTTCATACCTCGAACCATGGATAATTATGGGGGTTCCCCGCAATGTAAGGATGGACCCCATCTATGTCTGTGCGCCTAATGACAATCCTCCCTAGCTGATGTAGCGCACACATAACCTTCTTCACATGGCGGTTAATTGTTTCACTTGAATGTTGGAATCGGTCCCCAACGATGCGTTGACCTTGTGCGTGGCCAACAAGAAGGCAAAACATTCCCATTGATTCTTCCACGGAGACCCGCTCTGTAGGGTCCATTATTAATGACTGTCGTAAAAGGTCACACACATAACGGAAGGCAGGAATCTCCATACGAAACATTGTTTTGCAAGTCCTGGGGTTCCCATTCAAGACTGCTTGAATGTATTGATCCCCCCGTAGCCCAATATTGTGTTCGGGCACTCGAACTTGACCTCCACTCAATTGTGATGCCATCCACATCATGTAGATGATGTTACACTGCTGGTTGCGGCTTCATCTCCACTCGAATGATATTCTTGGATAGGGTCGTCAGCCTCGCTGGTATGAAACCTAGTTGAGGATGTATTCTCAATGTCGCTGTTTGTTTCTATCGATGGGGCTTCTTCCGAACTACTCTCATTGTCCATTATGAATACTGGAATGCTTGTACATACAAACATATAAAAAAATTTAAAGATTACTTCTCAATTTAAAAGGTAAGTTTAAAGCAAATATTGAGGTGGGAATGGCCTTTTCTGTTAAACCCATGTCGGTCTTGTTTGTATTTTATTTTTTAACCTTGTCTAACCAGCATTATCACAATATAGAATCATATATAGAAATGCATAGGGTGAATGATGTAATCAAGTTTGCAAATTAGATAGACGAAAATGTTAGCACTGATCACATCTCAATTGCAAACCAGCGAGCAACAGAAACATCTCCACTTGAATGGTTCTTCAAGTAATGAAAAACTAAAACATGCCGAAAAATAAGTTATAGTTGCCATGAAATGAAAACACAACAGAATCATGAAATGAAAAACATGCATAAAAGCCGAGAGGAACTATAGGGAGCCTCCAACACTTTCACCGTCTAATGCGATAACCATTGAAGGAAAACAAAGTAGGGAAAAATTTCAATCACAAACTCTTCCCGTTTGTGACCGATCACTGCAAACTCCAAGCCCACTGGCTTCTGCGCGTATCCGAGATTGACACAAACGACCGCTGCACTTTTGTGCTCAACAATCGGTCAAACGCCTTGTTAAATTGCTCTGGCGGTAGGGGAGGTTGTACTTCTTCAAGCAGCTTCATACAATGCATCTGGAGATCAAATGCTCCACAGGACTCCATGCTAGTGTCCCCTTTACTGCGCTTCCTCGACCTACTGAAGTCTATCGATTCATTTGCTGCCTTCTCTCTGGCTTCGGTGCTACGTTTAATAGCATCAAGGGTCTCGCTCATTTGCACTTGAATGGCTGGTTCTTGGATGGGCCCTTTCTGTTGTCGTGTACAAGAGCCGCTGGCATAGGAGGCAGAGAATGGTCTCGATGGGACATGGGGATCGTCCGAGGGGCCCGCATCATGATCAGTAACTGGTCGCCCACGATTTTGCATTATCTCATCAAGCAAGCGCTCATCGTCACTGTCAGGGGCTAGATCTGTTGAAGCACGATGCATTGTACCAGTTGCAATTGAACAACCAAATATTGCGCAAAGTTGTTCATACTTTGGGCATCCCATCGTCTTGAAATGCTTCCATGATGGTCTCACCTAACGGCAAAGGGATTAAAATATTTAATTGTCATTACATGTTGATCTCTTCTAATTTACAAATAGATTTTAAAAACTAGAGCGAAAAATAGATTCTAGTACCCGAAGCGCATTCACCCAGTGTTCCTCACTAGCAATTGGTACCTTCCTCTTGGCGTCCCACCCCAAACCAATTTGCTTCATAAGGTTGGTAAATTCCCGTTGTCTTCGTTTCAGACGAGCAATTTTACCTTTAACTTGATCAGAATTAAAATTTCTTGGCCCAACGGCAGACAACTTTTCAGCAAGCCTTACATGATCATCGTTTGTGATCCTCCCTCCCCTCAATCTATCCATGACAATGTCTTCAAACAACATCTCTATCAGCAAATCCTCAAACCCATCTGCCCATAAGGTTCCATCCCGGGTCGAATCGATAGACTCATTCTCCATGTGGTTTTAATATGTGCTCAAATGAAAAACAATGGTTTGCACATGCAGTGAGATGATATTGGGGATTCGGTTAATTTGAAACCACCATCCCCATTGTGATCACACAATGAGATGATATAGAAGAAAGTTGTTAAATAATGAAAAAATTTGTTAGTAGAAAAAGATCTTGCATCAAGACTCCAAAAGACCAAATATTAGATGGAAGAAGGTAAGAAGTTGAAAGCCAATAAATTTAAAACTCAAGTAAAAGAAAATTCATACCTTTTTAGTTGATAAATTGGCCCTTGAGCGTAAGTAGTAACGCTACAAGAAGAAATAGTAAAAATTAGGCCTCAATCCGATGTATGAAATGGTCAAATTCTGGAGCTTCCAAGAGTTGTTTGATATAGAATTTAGGGTGGAAGAAAAGATTTTCAGACTATACATACCAAATAGATAGGTGTTCAAACGGTGTAGGTATATAAATTTAAATTGTCACTCGGTTTTCTATAAGTTAAGTTTATCAAGTGCAGTTAATTCATGTTGTTGAGACGTCATGATGAAGATATAAAAGTTACTGATCTTTGTATATATTACAAATTTGTCCTAAAAACATGTGAAACGGCTAATGGTTGGGAAAGTCCTGATTCTCAAAGGTTTATGGAAGAGGTGAATCTAATGTAATTGCAGATTCAGTTAGCCTTCAAAGTAATAATCACTTCGGTGCACACACCATAACCCTCTTAACTAGCTAGGTGAGATGAGACTCCATTATGAATCTCCAAATCTACGTTTAATGTATGACCACTGTTTTATATATTTCTATATAGTTGTTTGCTTCTAAAAAGCATAAGGGCTTGTGGATTGTATGGGAATAACAACTCAAGTTCAGTCCAAAACCATAAACATGTTTAGAGACATGGCCATAATGTACTTGGAATACATGCAAAATATTTGAGTCTAAAGATAATTATCTCCAAAATGGGAAACATATTTGAATAGAACCCATAATGTTTTATGGGTTTTGGAATCAAGTGGAGCCAATTTATTACAAGGTAAATTAGTCAGTGTGATATATGGCTTTGAAGGACCAGGTTGGCAAGAACAAGATTGCCTTACTTTACAAACCAGATTCTTGAAGGGATGGTGTGGTTATGCATGCCCTAAGGTTTATTCATATGACATGGTTCTGCTTGTAACAAATGGCTTTTCCATTTTAGTCGAAAAACATGTCTGACTTTAGAGACATGGCCCTTGTGAACTGTTGCCATACTGAGTTGTTAAATTGAGTGAAAAGCTTATTAACTTATTAAATGGGTAAGAGGGTTGAAAAGAACATGGATATGAATGAAAAGGGTGGGAACAGCTGCGGATGTACACTGACCCAATATTGGTGGGTCAGTCTGATATATGGCCTTGAAGCGGCAATTTGGGAAGACCAGGATTGCCTACTTTCAATATCAGATTCCTTAATGCGCAGAATGTTACATATCTGAAGATTTTATTCATATAAGCTGGTTCAACACTGGAAATGCCAAACCATTTCAAGGTCGTGTAACATCTTGAGCATTGACAATACACACCTTAACACTACAAACCAATACCAAACCAAATTTAATGAATATAACCTGTAGAACAGAAGGCTAATCCTGTGAACCCCAGACAATAACACCAAATGTGTAAACAACCTACTCCAACGTCGGATTAATTTTCCACTCAACCGCACATTTTTACAATAATTTGCATATTTTTCGTTTGGCGGAACACGTTGTCATTTGGTTGAGAAAATAGAAATGGTGATTCAAATATACCTGGTAGGAGCGTGTCTTAGAACCCGTCGTGGACGAATGCTGACCCGGCAGCCATCTATTACGACATTTGGGGATGGTGTTGCGAGACTTGCACCGTATCATTGGGGTCCCTTCGGTTTGAGTGCTTCCTACGCCTTTGTAGACCATGGGTAAGGGGGCAATGAGACAACCGAAGTGAAGGAGGACAGTGTGTTCATACAATTTCAAACCACGCGAGGCCAGGGGTCACTGCTGTTGAGGTCACTTCTCTTCGTGATAAGGAAGCCCAACAGCTGCTGTGCATTAGGGCCAGAGATTCGATTGCGTGGCCGTGATGTTTACACTGCCAATGCATAGGTAATGATAGAGATTCTCCTACCAGTTTGATTTGAGGTTGGAAAAGGCTGGAGCACAGTGGCTTTCGAAAACGGGAAGACAAACATCGTCAATAGAGAGGTTGCATCGGTGCGATTCGAAGGTAAGAGAAGCCGATTTTCGCAGTTGGGGCATGAAAAGAGATCGCCTACGTCTGAGGGTTTTGGGTTTAAACACATCTCGGCAACGTTTTCATACTGATCAGACGTTGGTGGCTACTGTCATTCACATTAGATGGGTCGAAGTTTGTAATGAACAGGAACTTCATTACAAACGGGATGGGGTAGTTTGTACATCGGCAGAAAGAAGTAGCGTGTGATAAAGTACAACGAACCAATGGAAAACAGCTACAACCCACTGCAGTATTGTCATGTCAATAAACAGTGCAATAAAAACCAAAACACAGATATCTCGTATCTGTTTTTACTGAACAGTGTGTTTGGATATTTGATCTCATCCCAATTTGAGATGTGTTTGGAAATTCTGGGTTTCGTCCCGGTCCCCAAACCAGCCCTAAGTCCATTAAGGTAGCAAGTTTCTTTTAGGCCACTTGTCATTCTACTAATGGCTTCTTGGCACCTATTTTCTCAAAAATTTACATTACTCTAAAATTCTAAAAAAAATTACTAACCAATGATGAAAGTTAATTTGCCAAATCTTGATCCAAAAGTTCTCTTCCCTTAACTATAATACTTCCACTTAAATAAAAGTCATGGGTTATTATGGTCTAATCCTAAGCTGTCTTTAGGTGGGGTGTTATAGTGGTGGAGGAGCCCAACGGTGGTGGAGGACACAACCACTGCGACTGTTGGACACAGATTGAAGAGAGTAGGAAAATTTTTCAGATTTTAGATACCACCCATTTCTCACTATTTTGACAAAAGATGGAATTAAGCAGAGGCGGAACTAGCTATAAGGTTGGGGGGGCTACCGCCCCCTCGAAGTTTTTTAAAATATTCATATAGTATGTAAATAAATTAAATTCGCCCCCCCAAGTACTCAGACTTTCTTTATATAATTAAAATCGCCCAATATTCAAACTTTCAAAATTTTTATTAAAATTATCCCCCAAATCCCAATACGCACATCACTTCACTCTTAACTTTTCACTTCATTTTACCTGACACACAAATATTTGCTGTTTACCGATAAAGCATAAATCTTTAGAAGTGAACACTTACAGGCAGATAACATATCAGAGATGAAAATACCAACGGACAAATGGCAACTCAAGAGTCAAGTCTGGGCCGTGCATGCATGATCATATCTTGGAAATATGAAACTTTTTACTTTCTCATCGAGGCTCATTTCCTACGGACCTGCAGGCTGCAAGTTTCATTTTTTTTTTATTTGAACATCGAATATTAGTTATTTTCACATTTCCGCATCTGCATCTGCAGTGAAGTTGAACTTGAAAAGTTTCTCAAATCTCAACTTTTCCGCATCTGCAGTGATTGTGAGCTTCGCCTCTTCAGTGCTTCACCTTTCATCAGCTGCAGTGCTTCTACTCTTCTTCTTCTACTTCTTGACCTCACCGGAAACCGATTCACCGAAGTAAGTTGAACTCGAGTCTCGACTGTCCAGTTTTGTTTGGATTTTCTATTTTTTTTTTTATTTTAGAAAAATGGGTTCTGCAACTCAGTGCCTTTGCCCTTTATAATTTATTATTATATATTAAGAGGATAAGAGCAAGACAGGGCATTGAATGGTGTACGATGAACTAATAAAGTAACCAGACACCTTGCCGAATGCCTTGAATCTTGATGAACTAATAAAGTAAAAGAAAAAAGTTTGGATTCTGGAAGGTTGTCGACTTTTCTTGTAAGTTGGAGAAAAAAAAAAAGTTAAAGATGTGCTTTTTTTTTTTAATTGACAAAAACAATAATTTTTCTTGTGAATAATATATAGTAACTCATGAGTGTTCTATTACCTTTTTTTTAAATAAGAAAAAAAATTAGTTGGGATTTTTATTTTGATTCGTATGAAATGCTGAAAATTAAAAAAAAAAATAAGTTTGTTATTTTGTGTAGGTTACTCATAAACTTTTAAGTAGTGTTATCTAATTTGTCTGTATTTTTTCTATGAGTTTATTTCAGGGATCAAATGCTCATAAAAGATACCTTAAGATCTTTGAGAGAGGGTCACGCCGCCACAGATTTCTAAAAGGTACTTTATGAATTTTTCAATTCTACCAACTTGATGATTATTTTGTTGCTGATAGCCTGATAGAACATTTGCATCTAGTTTTTTTTATTCACTTTAATAAATACAAACTATACAAAAAATCTAACAACTTTATATCATTACTTATTAGGTACTTCTCAGGTTTATTCTTAATCTATAAATTTTTCTTAAAGTATAGAAAAATATGAGCAAGCCAAGAACAATTGATTCTTTTTTTAAAAAGAAAAATGTGGATAATTCGGAGAGTAATATACATTTAGAGAGCTCGGTAACTTCAGAACGTGATGCTTCTATCACTGACGAGCGTCCCTCTAAAATTTCAAGAATCCAACCTGAAGAGATGGATGCTACCTCTTTGGAACGTGATCCAGGATTACGTCCACAAATATGGGAATTTCTTACTAACCTACAAGATGAGATCCGACGTGCCTATCTTAAAGCTGGTCCATATCAACCTAAGCTTTCAGAATATCCATTTTCAGGAATAGGCAATCAACGTCGTCGATTTCAATTTTCTTGGTTTCAAAGATATTCAAATTGGTTGGAGTACTCACCATCGAAGAATGCTATATTTTGTCTTCCATGTTACATTTTTGCTAAGAAATCAACAGGCCGTCCAGGATCAGATGCATTTACCATTAAAGGTTTTGACAATTGGAAAAAAATGAATGATGGAATGAATTGTCCTTTAATAGGACATGTGGGAAAAGATCCAAATTCACCACATAAAAATGCTGTAAAATGTTGTGAGGATCTAATGAATCAGTCAAGACATATTGATAAGTTAGTTGAAAAACAAGTATCACAAGATATGGAGAATAATCAGTTGCAGCTCAAAACTTCGATAGAAAGTGTTCGATGGCTTACGTTCCAAGCTTGTGCCTTTAGAGGTCATGATGAAAGCTCTGACTCAAAAAATCAAGGTAACTTTATTGAACTGATAAAACTTTTGGCAAGTTATAATGATCAAGTTAATGAAGTTGTCCTGGAAAATGCTCCACAGAATGCCAAATATACATCACCCAAAATTCAAAGGGAAATTTTGCATATATTTGCAAATAAAGTACGGAATGTGATTCGCGAAAAAATCGGGAATGCCAAATTTTGTATTCTTGTTGACGAAGCTCGGGATGAGTCTAAAAGAGAACAAATGGCTATCATTTTGAGGTTTGTTGATAAAGATGGTTTTATTAGAGAGCGATTTTTTCATATTGTGCATGTCAAAGATACTATGGCACTAACTCTAAAAAATGAGATATGTGCTCTTCTTTCTCATTACGACCTTCAAATTGAGAATATTCGAGGTCAGGGATATGATGGAGGAAGTAATATGCGCGGTGAATGGAATGGATTACAAGCTTTATTTCTTAAAGATTGTCCCTATGCATATTATGTGCATTGTTGGGCTCATAAACTACAATTAGCTTTAGTTGCAGCCTCTAGAGAAGCCAAACATGTTCATCAGTTCTTCGTCCATTTGACATCCATTATCAATATTGTTGTTGGTTCTTCTAAACGTCATGATGAATTACAATCTGCTCAAGCTGCTGAAATTGAAAGTTTGATTGCTTCCAATGAGATTGAGACTGGAAAAGGGGCAAATCAAATTGGTACGCTACAACGAGCTGGAGATACTAGATGGAGATCTCATTTTCAATCTATTTGTAGCTTGATGAGGATGTTCAGTGCTACTTGCTCAGTTATCAATACTATCTCAAATGAGGGATCAAATTATTCTCAACGTGGTGATGCTGAAGCAGCTTACATGGTATTAACATCTTTTGAATTTATTCTGATATTACATATGATGAAAAAAATCATGGGAATCACTAATGCACTTTGCCAATCTTTGCAACAAAATTCTCAAGATATTGTGAATGCCATGAACCTAGTTTCAACCACAAAAATGCTCATTCAAAATCTGAGAGATGATGGGTGGAAGTCTTTGCTTACTGATGTTATATCATTTTGTGAAAAACACTAAATTGATATTCCTTATATGAATGGCCAATATACAAGAGCTAGAGGCAAATCTCGTCATCAAGTTGACAAGTCAATGGAGCATCATTTTAGGATTGATATATTTACTGCTACAATAGACTTTCAGTTACAAGAATTGAATAATAGATTTAACGAGAATACAATGGAACTTCTCATTCTTAGTGCTGCTTTAAGCCCTAAAGGTGCATACAAATCATTTTAAATTGATGATATATGCAAATTGGTTGAGAAGTTTTATCCACAGGATTTTACTGAACAAGAAAAATTCATTTTGAGAATTCAATTGCAGCATTATGAGCTTGATGTGCTGACGCATCTAGATTTTCAAGATATGTCTACATTATCTGAGCTATGCAGAGGACTAGCAATTTCAGAAAAGTCAAAGATTTATTATTTGATTGACAGGTTAATTCGTCTAGTATTAACTCTTCCTGTTTCTACTGCTACTACTGAGCAAGCATTTTCTGCCATGAAACTTATAAAAACTAGATTGCGTACTCGAATGGAAGATGAGTTTCTTGCAGATCATTTGCTAGTTTATATTGAGAAAGAAATTGCTAAGAATTTCACTTCGGAGATGATAATGAATGAATTTTATTCCATGAAAGATCGTCGTCGAGCTTAATTTGAAGCGAAAATCCTAAGTTGATATTTCATTTTCCTTTCTTTTTGTAATGGTCTCTAGCAAACTATGGAAATCTTAAGGAAAATTATTTTATAAGATGATTTATAGACATGTATTTTTTGTATGTAATTTTATGACGTATGATTATTATTTTTTATTTAGTCACGTGTAAAAAATACATATTATTCATACTCACACATACCACACACTTTGTCAATCGCCCTCCCAAATATCAAATCCTAGTTCCGCCCCTGGAATTAAGGACGAGCAATACTACGTACAGTCCTCATTTGAGAATTGTAATGCAAGCCTAGACTATTTTAACTTTAAAATTTTTTAAAATTACAAAATTATCCTTCTTAAAATGATGTTTTCTCTTATTTAATAATGTGCCTGCACATGCAGTCCTCACTTGAGGACTATAAATAGAATTTCTCATTAAGGACATTATGGTCATTCATACATGAGACACGTACGGACTGCGAGAGGAGTCCCCATCCGTGACTTTACGTAGCGTACTCAAAAAATAAAGGGAAGACGGAGTAATGAACTTTGTATATTAAACGACGACGTTACATGTGTGTAGTTCAATTGGTTTCCCGTGTTTCTGTATCCTCCATTTACATCTTTTGTTGCAAACAGAATGCCCTGACTCTCTTTTCTGTCTGTGGATCTGAAACCGAATTGCGACGGATGAAGACTGCGCTTCTCAAGGATTGCGAACTTAGCGGCCTTTCTTGAGTCTCAAGGTCTCTTTCTTCTTCTTCTTTCCAGATCTCATAACATTTCTCGGGTTTTGAATAGACATTCCCAGCAACATAGTTGCAAAGCATGATACATTCGAATTCTTCCACTTTCAGGGGAACCCTTTTTTTCCTATACTATTAAGTTATATGGGGATCTCAGATTTTACAATTACCTTCGTCCTTTGAAATTTTGTAGAAAGCACTGCCAGCGAGATTAGTTTTCGTAGTTAAGATTAGCTTCTAGGGTTTGAATGAAGTTGCTTTTTGCCTACGTGTCGTCTCATAATCCAAGCTGATATAAGTAAGCCACGGCATGGTTATCATTCCCAAATGAGTTTTACAGGATAAGGTAAAATGTTTTGAATTCCCATTTTTAGTCTGAGTGAAGGAATGGAATATTATCCAAGTCTTGAGTAATGGGCGTTGATTATTCAATATTTGTTTATGGTGGGATTTAAACATTAAATTTATTAATTTGCATCACTATTCATACCAAACATGTTAATAGATTATACGTTCTACCTTAATTTTGTCTTTGGCATGTTTTCCAGCAAATCTGATGGAATTTACCGAGTATTATTGTTGTTGTGTTTACCTGTTTGGTTGGAATTTAGTTTAGTTCGTGAATGCTGTTTTCAAGCTAATTTATGTTCTGTATGAGTATCTCTACTTATTTATGTGAAATCATACTAAAGAGAAATAAAACTAAGTAGTAGATTGCTAAAACCAATATTGTGATATTGAAGATATGTTTTCAGAAAGAAAGAAGTGTAAATGGATTACTATTTTATTATGGATCTTTCTTAACTAATTGTGCCGTGCACAATTCCATTGAGTTAGCGTGGTGCATGGGTTTAATAAAACCATCTTATGAAACAAGGTCATGTGGAAAGACGCGGTTGATACATTTGGATTGCAGATTTTTGGAATATTGCTTCCTTAGAATCAGAACTCATGTCATGAATAATATGTGGTGTCAAATAGTTCTTTTATTTATTCTTCTTGGAGGCCACTGAGACACCCCCACATTGTTGGGGGCTAGGAACATGTGTAGAACTGCTTTTCTTCTCAAAAAGTCTCAATTCTTAGTGTATTTATCATCTAGAGTGTTTGCTCTTTTTTTAGCATTAAGAATGAAATTTTACTCAAGCATTGGTGTTATGATAATTTCTTGTAATTTCAAGAGATTAACTTCATATTAGTATATGTTAAACCAGATAAGTGTAAGCATAACTTATTAAATGCTGTCAATGGGGCCTTATCTCACATGGACCTTCCTTCCTCCTTTAGAATGCAGTAGATAATTTGTTCACAAGTCCCATTGAGTGCACACGTAACCTACCAATGAAGGAAAAAAGGGCACCTGTTGCTGCAGTACCGACATTAGGATTGGCTAAATAAAATTAAATATAATGCACAGACATTATAAATTGGAGCTGACTTGATAAATTCTTCAAAAGGAACTTATAGTTTTGATCTATCATCTTATGAGTCTAAAAATGAGTCTTGGGCTTTTAATCATGACCATAAATTGCTTTACCCAGAATGAATTTTGAGTTCCAAATAGAAAGAATTTCTTTTTCAGCTCATATGTTTCTGCTATATTTTCTTTGCCCAACTGAATTCAGTCACATCCATTACATCTTTTTGTAGAGTTTGGTCCTTGATTTCATGAAATTGGAGAGAAATGGCAAGTTATACAGGAAAGGGAGCCCCTTCAAATGGATCTGTCTATATATGCAACTTGCCTGATGGGACTGATGAAAATATGTTGGCTGAATATTTTGGCACCATAGGGGTGCTAAAGGTTGGGAGTCTACTCTGTTGCTGTAAATAATTGCACTCGGTCCCTGTTTATCAAGTGGACTATGAAATCTTTTTATCTTTTTATTTTTATTTATAAGAAGCACAGTAGTTTTGTGCCCTTTTTTTCATTCTTGATTCATACTTCACAGAAAGACAAGCGAACAGGTCGTCCTAAGATATGGTTATACCGAGACAAAGTGACCAATGAACCGAAGGGAGATGCTACTGTAACATATGAGGACCCACATGCTGCGCTAGCTGCTGTTGAATGGTTTAACAACAAGGATTTTCATGGTAACATTATTGGAGTTTTTATAGCAGAGTCAAAAAACAAAGATGACCAGACATATAACTCGGGTGGAGATCCGAATGATGGTGGTGATTTTGGTGGATTAGAGGAAAATGCTGGAGATATGAATGGGGGTGGCGAAAGAGGAAGAGGTCGGGGTGATGCTTCAGGAAAGGCATGGCAACAGGAGGGGGATTGGTTGTGTCCGAATACAAGGTCTGTGATGTGAGATTGGTGAGCAGCTCCTTCTTGCTTTTGTTTTCACTGTTTTCATCTTCTAAGCTATGATTTGTGCAAATGGCTTCTGATGTTACATTATCCAAGCAGTTGTACAAATGTAAATTTTGCATTTCGTGGTGTATGCAACCGCTGTGGAAGTGCTCGACCTGCTGGTGCCTTTGGTGGTGGTGCAGGGGCTGGTGGTAGTGGCAGGGGTCGTGGTGGTAATGACTCTGGGGGCCAGGGTCGGGGAGTTGGTGCTACTACTGGAGGACTATTTGGTCCAAATGATTGGCCTTGTCCTATGTAAGACTATGTATTATTAAACTGCTGTTTTTAAGGATTTTACGTTTTGCTGCGATTTTCATAATGCTTATTTCGAAGATTGCAAGAAAATGGATTGGAGCTCAAGTACTTTTTTCTTAATACTTTTATTGGATAGTGGTCCACAATAGTGTAGAGTCTTCTATTTCTACTTTCCATGAATTGTTAGCACTTTTTTCCTTTGTCAGTTGGGTAGATCTCTTGTATACTTCCTGTATTGGGGTTTCATCCTCTTTAGTTAGTAATAAAATTTTGTCTTACTTATATAAAAAAAGTTTTCCTGCGCTTCTTAAAATGCTTTCTCCCACCCCAATTTTTTAATGATCGTTTTATGATCCAACTTTTGTCATGTAAATTTTACCCTCTATATACGGTGAAAGCTTAGTGGTTGTATCTTATAGGGTAACCCTATTTGGCCAAACAGCATAGACCTTTTGAGTAAATGATTTTCCATTTTGGAGAAAGAGAGTAGCATAGAATCAAAACACACTGTTGGGTAGGAAGCTTGTTGATCAAGTTGCCCTACATATTGAATGAACAGGAGGCAGAAGGGAATATCTATCAGATTGATTTGTCCAAGCTCATCGTGTTTTCTAAGTTGTGAAAAATTACTTGTAAAAAAAAAAAAAGTTGTGAAAAATTAGTAAAATTTGGGCCTTAAGAGGCTTTGGCGATGATGAACTCTAGGTTGGCTTTGGTAGGTCTACGTATCTACGTTACTATTGGGCTAACCTGAGATAGAACCTTGGCTGGACTTTCTGTCATACCAACAGTTCATCAAGCATGGCTCACATGAACATGATTATTTTGGTTAAACCTAGTAAGGCTGTCACTTGGTACCATAATATCTGATGTGCATTTACTTATTTTGGTTTGAACCCCAAGGGGTTGGCCCAAGTGGTGAAGGCCTTGGTCTTGGGGTATCACTCGCTTGAAGGTCCAAGGATCAACACCTCATGGGTGCAAACAATCATTTGGGGCCACACCTCCTTGTGAAAAGCCAACGATTTAACCAGTTCAGTGTAGGGAAACTTCCGAGGGTGCGGTGCACGGGATCGGGGTTTACTCTGTAAGGGTGGGTCCGAATGGTCCTGCCTTAAAGAGGTTCCCCGACATAAAAAAAAAAAAAAAAAAAATGTTGGGAGACACAATGATTATTTCCCAATAATGTAAAATTTGCAGATTGCCATTCCAGGGCAAGTTTTGATGTCCTCTTGGCAAGCCTTTAATGCTATTATAATGTACTAAATTTACAGTATGTTAATAGGTAGGCATTTCCACCATGCCAATCCATTGTTATGTACTCCAAAGTCAGCATGAAAATTGATCCGAACTTATCGTAAGACAGGAAATGTGAATCATGTGATTAAAATGCCTGCCTAACTGCTTGATTTAATGCCCAAAGTCCTAGAATTGAATGAAGCAGCCTGGTTTGATGGCTTATTTGTTTTTCCGTTTCTTCACTTGTTCTCTATTCTTAGTTTTTCCCGAGTCAGCTCCCTAGTGAAATGTATCAGTTACTTGAGTGTATTATCATTTATATCCATGCTCGTGTCTTGTGTTGGGATGAGTGTATCATTACTCTTGTTTCTTATGCCTTGTGCCTTGTGCTTTTGTTGGTCAGGTGTGGTAATATCAACTGGGCAAAGCGCACAAAATGCAATATTTGCAACACAAATAAGCCTGGTCACAACGAGGGTGGTGTGAGGTATTCTATAATAGTTACTTGAATTTGTGTATTTGTTAGTTGTGCCAATCGAAAAATCAAACCCATTTTGATCTGTTAGGGCAACACTTGTAATGCATCAAGAGAACAGCACCATCATAATAGATAATTACACTCAATGCATAGGATTTCTAAAGGAAAAGGTTCTTTTCTAGTTGTATTGTATAATAGTTACTTGAATTTGTGTATTTGTTAATTGTGCCAATTGGAAAATCAAATCCATTTTGATCTGTTAAGGCAACACTTGTAATGCATCAAGAGAACAGTAGTGGAAGTGGTGGTGTGCTCTCATGATTTTTACCATAAACATGATGGAACTTATTAAGGGGAAAAAGATAAAAACAAAAAACAAAAAAAATGAACAAGTGATGAACTAGAAAAGAACCTTTTCCTTTAGAAATCCTACGCATTGAGTGTAATTATCTATTATGATGGTGCTCAGAAACATTTTTCTGTTACGTTTGATCATTTGAGCTATAGATTTATATCTTGTTGTGCATTTTTCTAAAGTATGATATGGCTGTCCTTGTTGTTCATTTTGGCAATGCTGGTCAAGTTTGTCTATTTTTCCAAGATTTGGATTTTCTAATCGATCATATACTTCTACTCATTTGTTTTTACTATTTTTTTTGGAGGGAGCCAGTCATTTATTTTTGGGTTGAATACCCATTTAGTCTCTAGGTTGTGCTATTATGGCAAAAAAATTCCTTAAATTTCTAGAAAAAATCAATTTGTTCTTTCGTTATTATTATTATTATTATTATTATTATTATTATTATATTTTTGAATTAAAATGATCCTTTCATCATTTTGCTGTTAATGATCTTAAATGTGCTACATCAACAATAGAGAAATTGCGTTGTGTATTAAATTGTCACATCATAATAAAATTCGTTTTTGTAAATATAAAAAATGAGAAGATACCCGAAAATAAGATTTTTAATAATAATAAAAAAAAAGATGGGAGGGCTAGACCCCCTCTGCCCAAGGCAAGGCTGTGCGGCTGCCCACAACCGTGTTGGGGGCAGGCTGAGGCCTAATTTTGGTCACCCTCTGCCGGAGGCAGTTCACCCATTTCCAGTTTGGATTTGGATCCACCCCATGCAAGGATGGTCTACACTCCCACACAGGTGGAGACCTACTGCATGGGGATAAACGCCGAGGGCCCTCCAATAGGGGACGGCTGAAATCCAGCTCTGCCTTGCGTGGCGCTGATATTGGTGGGCGCACCACCTTGCCATGGTCAGTAGTTTTTAAATACTTTAATACTAGTTTTTAAAATTTTAGTTTTTTTGGTTTTTTTCATTGTTGTGATTTTCTTAAAAAATTGATAATGACAAGGCAAGTTAAAGCACATGGCAAAATTCCCTTGGTGCTGGCATAGCTCACCATTAAGGTCACTAATGCAGATGAACAAAAGATTATTTTGACTCTAAATGAAAAACCCAAGGGTCAGATTTTCTTTAAAACTGCAAAACTCGGGAATCAAATGTGTAAGCCTGTTACTTTTTGTCTTGTATCTATACGAATTTTCGATTTTGCTTCGATGTGTAAGCCTGAAACATTTTAGATGTAATCCTGTTATTCAACTGATTTATCTGCTAAACAGAGGAGGACGTGGGGGAGGTTACAAAGAACTTGATGAAGAAGAATTAGAGGAAATTAAGCGACGTCGTCGAGAGGCTGAAGAAGTAAGATCAATTGGCATATTGTGTTAAGTTGCCAATTTTATTCCGCGGTTCGACATTATTTTTTTTCTTAATCTCAGGATGATGGTGAGCTGTATGATGAGTTTGGCAATCTGAAGAAAAAGTTCCGTGCTAAAACGCAGCAAGCTGAAGCTGGACGGGCGCTTCCAGGTTCTGGGCGTGCTGGATGGGAGGTTGAGGAACTAGGTACTTTTTGCATTTTTATGTGTAACAGATTATCTTTAGTACATCTTTTGAGAGTAAATAGCATCCCTTTTGGAAGACTTGTTTGTTTAATGTGATGGCCTTCACTAGTCAATTCGAGTTGAGATTAAACCAAATAGACTTGATTCCTTTAGCATAGGTGTAATGCCCCAAGAAAAGGCCCAAGCCACATCTAGGCTATTATTCAAACAGACTGGTCAATGGTACAATTGGAGCTCCTTGAAACTCATTATAATGGGCAATAACTTCTATTTTCCAAGCAATGTGGGATCCCATTTCCCATCTATACTCACTTAATGTGGGGGGTATCACAACCTCCCCCCCTCCCCCAAAACTTCCCTGACGTCCACATTGGGCCATTCCCTCATTGGTGGCATCGCTCAAGTCCCATAATTCTTGTTGGGATTGAACCTGATACCATTTGTGACGACCCAAGAGAATGCTCAAGCCACATTTGGGCCATACTCTAAAAGAACTGGTTAATGGTACAATTCGAGGCCCTTGAAATTCATTACGAAGGGCAAGAAATTCTCTTTCCTAGCTATATTGGAATCCCATTCACCACCTTTACGAACTCAATATGGGGTATCACAATAGGCGACCTAGGTTCATCAACTAACGGTAATGGGTTTTCAATGTGTCACAAGAGTACTTTTATGTTTTCATCTGTTAGCAAGATCTCATGATCTTTCTGGAGTAAGCAACTCGAGAATTTTTCATAGCAAACTACCCTCAAAGTTGATTTGGATGAAATAAAAATTTTTGTCTCCTATAGCATAATGATGCAGGACAAGCATGCTGGAAAAAAAAAAAGGTTTCTGTAGCAGTACTATTCAACAAAGGCAAATAAAATTTAGACATAAGCATACACTTATGAATTGGCTATATGAGCAAGATGGTAAATCCATCTGTTCCAGCATAATATTTCCAATTGTGCGATTAGATTCACAAAAGTGGTAACTGACAATCCTTTATATATTAGATGCTCTTATAAGTTTTGGCAAAAAGGACAGAAATATTTTTATCTGAACGAAACTTTTTTTTTTATGAGTAAGAAAATTAATTTGAAAGAAACTTTGAAGTGCAAATTTTCAACTTAATAGAAAAAGAAACTTCGAAGTGTACAATTTACTTTAGGTTTTCCTTGTTTTGCTAGCAACAAGTGAAAATTTTTATTTTCTAATCGCTAAATAAGATTTTATTGATCGTAAGGATAGGCAAAAGCCCAAGTACACGGGTCATATACAAGAATAGCGCCTAGGAGTGGTGTTCTAGTGATACAAGAAATTCATGAATGTTTTTTTCTTTTCTTGATAAGTAGAAGATTTTATTAATAAGAATAGGCATAGCGTACACAAGGGATATACAAGAGGTAACACCGTATAGCCCAATGCCTAGCAACCTCACAATGTATAGCCCAAAGCCCAACAACCTCACAATGTGGTAGAAGATGATCCACAATCTCACCACTCTTTTGCACATACAACACCAGTCCACAACAATCACCCGACATTTCTGTAAATTATCCATAGTCAAGATCTTGCCCATAGAAGCTGTCCAAGCCAAAAATGCCACCTTGGGAGGCGCCTTATTTCTCCAAATCCTTCTCCAAGGAAAGTGATTGTTTTGCGGATGCGTGGGGGACTTGTGGAAGGAGCAAACATAAAATGTACCTTTTTTAGCAGGTACCCACCACAAACTGTTTGTTCCTCAAGTACTCGATCTCATGGTGTACAAAAGTTTGAAATTTTTTGAAAAGTTGGCACAATCATGAGCCGTTCTAATAAAGCTGACATTAAGCCACTAGACGTCTCCATGTGGTCAGCCACTAATGCTTCCTATTCACGCGCAATCCTGAAAACTGTGGGGAATGTGTCCTTGAGGGCTCTATCTCCACACCATAAGTCATGCCAAAATTTTATTCTAGATCCGCCTCCCATCATGATTCTAGTGGAAAAAAACCCCCCAATGTTGTCTAATGTGCTTACAAACTCCCACTCCATAAACCCTTTATACCTCACTAGTGCTACAAACCCCCCCCCAACACACACACACACACAAAAACCCCCATACTTGGAGTCTATCACTAACTTCCATAAAGCAAATTCCTAATTCCTAGCCCACCAGTAGAGATTGAAGAGCATACCTTATCCCACTTGATTGGGCGGAACTTGAATTCATTCCCCAACCCACTCCAAAGGAAACACGATGGAGTTTCTCAATTTGGATTGCCACACTCGCTGGAATTGGAAACAAAGATAAGAAATAAGTTGGTAAATTGGACAAAGTGCTCTTGATTAGTGTAGTTCTACCACCTTTTGACAAATACAGTCTTTTCCAACCTGCCAATCTATGTTCAATCTTCTCAATTACTTCATCCCATATAGATTTAGCCTTGAAAGTGGCCCCCAAAGGAAGGCCAAGGTATTTCTTGGGAAAGGAGGAGACCTTACGTCCGAGAGTGTTAACCAACAACCGGATATTGCAAACGTTTCCAACTAGAACCAATTCCCACTTAGATAAGTTCACTTTCAGACCGGATACAGCTTCAAAGCAAAGTAGGAGTGCCCTTAAAGCACACATCTGGTTTTTTTTGCCTCACAAAATATCAAAGTATCATCTGCAAATAACAAACAACAAATGAGAAATGTTAAAAGTACCTCGATTGGTGTCACCAACTGATAATCCAGCCATAAAGCCTTTGTCAGCCATAGCTGATACCATTCTACTAAGTGCCTCCATAACAATGACAAAAAGAAGTGGGGGACAAAGGATTCCTTTGTCTTAGACCTTGAGAGTTGGTAAAGAAGCCAACTAGATTGCCATTCACCAAAACTAAGAACCTTGCCATATAGATATGCAGCACCTAATCCAAGAGCACCATCTCTCCCCAAATCCACACCTAAGCAAGTATAGTAGGAAGTCTTAGTTAACGTGATCATAAGCCTTCTCCATCTCCAACTTGTGTAAAATACCCAAGTCACTAGATTTTAATCTACTATTTAGACATTCATTGGCTATTAGTACTGAATCCAGTATTTGTCTTCCCCTCACAAATATGTTATGCGGTTTTGAATGTCCCCTAGGTGGTTTGTTAGACCCTTGGAGATAATCTTATACACCCCCATTCACAAGACTAATAGGCCAATAATCCTTAACATTCAAAGCCCCAAATTTCTTGGGAATAAGTGCAATAAAAGTGAGATTCAGGCTTTTCTCAAACTTCCCAACCGAGAAGAACTCCTGGAATACCTTCATTAAATCCTCCTTCACCACTTCTCAACATGATTGGAAGAAGCCCATAGAAAATCTGTCAGGGCTAGGTGCTTTGTCTTTACTACCTTTCTCACCACTTCATGAACCTCCGTCACCTCGAAGGGCCTCCCTAGCCAAAAAACATTATGTTGCTCAATGGTCTCAAAGGCTAACCTGTCGAATTTTGGCCTGCACACCAACTGCTCGGTAAGCAACTGTTCAAAGAAACCAGCAACATGCTCTTTAATCTCAGTAAACTCCATGGAAACAACTCTATCTATGTTCAAAATCTCTATGGTATTATTTCTTCTGTTGTCTAAATTCGGCCCATAAATTCTAGCAGAAGCCCGCATAAAATTATTTTCCACATTCTTAAAGGAACATGCCCCTGTGTATTCCGCAGTGTACTTCTTCATTTTATCCACTACCTTTCGATCCCACATAACTAGTACTCCACCTTAGACCCCGAGAGACGCAAGGTAAACCCAGTCAACATATGGACAGCTCCACAAGCTTCGAACAATACTTCTTGAGATAATTTCCATCTTAGTTTCCTGCAAGCAAACAATATCCGCCTCGAGCAAATTTTTATCCAAAGACGCTTGTTAGCCTCATTAAGCCCTCAGACATTCCAAGATACAATCTTGGGCTTCATAAAGAAATTGCTGGCACCTTGGACTTTTTTCTGCTTGAGCTGCCCTCATAATTAATAGACCAAGTTAATCTCTTTAACTCCCGCTGTTTTTTTGGAACCGGACTTCTTAAGCTGAGTGTGGTCTGCTTCAATGGCAGTGAGCAATGCCATAAATTGATCCTCATAACCCTCACACTCAATCCCCACATAATTTTGGATTTCCTTGACTTTCTGTAGCACCTAGTTAGAGGAGACTGAGCTAGGCTGATATAGTGGCAAAGAATTTAAAGAATGGGTTCACCAGCCATCTCAATACCTTCCCTTGTTGCTCAATGTGACTCCATCGGCTCCCCCATCTCTCCCTCAGAAGAGAGAGACCTACACTCCCAATCTTGGTCCTCATTAGCAGCCACCAGCATCGTAAGTGGCATATCTTCATGGAACAAAGTATCCATAAGTGAATGTTCATGCCATTAAAATCAATGACAATCTACCAATGGAACGAAGTTTTAAAAAAGAAAGTCCTAACTTCATCCATTGGCATATCTTTATTGTTTGCTAAAGCTCATCCTGTTCGTGAAGTTTATAATTTGGTGGAGGAAGAAAGGTTGTTGATTGTTCGTCATTTTGGGTCGTAATGTGTCTAAAGACCATGCCTGTGACATAACATGGCCTTAAGTCTTCAATTGATAGTTGTATAAGGAATATTTGAACAAAGCCTAATAATTCGTATGTGTAGGAAAGCGGACATAATGGCTTCTACATAGGTGATATATTACTCTAACGGTGCCTTCATATGCAGGAATTTATTGGGGGTAGGGTTATTGCTAATGATCATTTTAAATTTTCCTATTTGTGCTCTTAAAGAGTTTTAATTTTGCATCTTTTTTAGGCTCAATGGTGAATTGAGGTTTATATGTTGCTGCCTAATGGCAAATAGTGATTGATGTTGGTATGTTATTTTCCTTTTGAAATTCCTTACTTTAATTGATGTTGACAGATTGAAACAGGTCAGATCTCTAATCATGACACTGCTATTTTTTTTATAGCATTGCAAAAATTATATTAAAAGTGCGAAGGAGTGCAACCCTAGTACACAAGAAGCATACAAAACTGTACACCCAAAGAAAAAGGAGCAAAATACTTTAAGCACTAAAAGATTGAGGCCTCGTTTGTTTTCACAGATGAGAGAGATGAGATTAAAGTTAAAAAGTTGAATAAAATATTATTAGAATATATTTTTTTAATATTATTTTTGTTTTGAGATTTAAAAAAGTTGAATTGTTTATTTTATTTTGTGTGGAAATTTAGAAAAGTTGTAATGATTAAATGAGATGAAATGAGTTGAGATGAACTGTGAAAACAAACAAGGCCTGAGACTTTGGCAGCTGGTGTGAGCATCCAACTGGGCATAGTCATATTTTAACGTGATGGCTTTAACCTGTCATTGTCCTCTCACGGTCGTTAAAGGATCAGCCACATTGTGTTCTTGCCAAGTACACTAGATTATACTCAAAAGGACCATCCTCCACACCTCTGAATACTTTGACCGAGAGGAGTCAGCCAACATGGTAGATGGTTCCTATGTCTAATATGGTGTATTGTGTCAAAACCACAACACAACTAATAAAACGGGAGAAAACACCTCCCTATCTCTCCTGATGTTTTTCCACACCTCAGTTTCAAAAGGCCCACTGTCCATCCTTCTCACATACTACTTAGCTTCCACTGCTATCCGCCATAAAGCTTCCCTTTTATTGGTGTACCACATAACCATTTTTCCAATAGAGCTTTGTTGACCAAAATCAAATTTCTAATGCCCAACCCACCAGATTGGGGTGCAAATCTTAGACTACTTGACTAGGTGGAACTTGAACTCCTTGCCAATGCCTCTGCACAAAAAGCTTCTCAATGCACGCTGCTACACCAACTAGTGTTGGAAAGGTTCAGTCCACAATCCGTGATCACTTGCTTTAGGCAGCCTTTTTGTAAGAACAGTTTGCAGTATTTAACATGTTTGTCATATGCTGTTAAATGTAGATTGCAGCATTCCACATCATTTTTAAACCAGCTGATCATGGTTAGTTTGGGTGCAAGTGGTGGTTGCTCAGATAGCTGGTGTTACCATTAAACATTCTTAATGGTCGTCATTTTTGTGTTGTTTAACTCTATACTCTTTTGTACCAAAATGGTTGCAGGCGTGATTGACCGAGACGGGAGAGAGAGAAGTAGAGACAGAGGAAGGGATCGAGATGATAGGGAGAGCAACAAGAACCGAGAACGAGAAGGCAGGGGCAGGCGTAGGAGTCGAAGTAGAGAGAGAGATAGAGGAAAAGATCGGGACCGGGATTATGATCATGACAGAGGTAGAGAATACGGACGGGACAGGGATCGTGATCGGGACCGGAATAGGCTCCGTTATTGAGAAGTGTAGGAATGTTCCTGACTCTGAGCATTGTTTTTGTGGTATTTGGCTTGAGACAGAAGTGATCTGTGGCTGCCTTGGGACGAGTGGCATTTGATTTGAACTTCGTTTTACGTAGCATGTTTAGCTGGTATGCTAGAAATCTAAGACTGCCCCTTTTCCAGTTTTTGAAACTAATTTTGAAATTGTGATCCGTGCTGTCGTGTAAACTTGTCCATTTTCCTTAGGGTATACTTGGATGTAAAACTGACGTTGAATTATAAATATCATCATGCCAAGATAACTTGTTCAGCTTGTGATCCATTTTTTTTTTTTTTCCCCATAAACAGCACTTCAAAATGAATTCAGATTATTTATGTTTAGAATTATGAAACACGCTCATTTGCTTTTCATCTCTGTTGCTTTGCTCCTGGCCCAGCAGGCTATGTAAGGTTCGTTAAAACGGTATGATTATTTTGTTCTTCGTTTTCTATTAGTGATACTCAGATCTTGGTCCTTAGAGTTCGGTCACAAAATTGATAATTGCGCGGTAATTGACTGAGTGAATTTATCAAGTAGCCATAAATTTTCTGGTTCGAGTGCCATCTTTCTCTTTAGGTCCGCGAACTCCATTAAGAATCTTATGAGATTTCTATCCCTAATAGTATATTTTAGTATCTTTGGGTGTGCTTATTATTGTAAAAAACAAAAAAACTGACAAAGGTAGTACGGTTGTCCTTATTCATGTTTCTATGTGACGAAGTTTGTAAATCTTTCAGGCATTTACTATGCATTCGTTAACAAAAAAAACTGAAGCTACGGCACTGCTCCTTAGGGGACCTCTTTATATTTGGGTGGTTTGTTCCCTCGTTAGTCATCGGACAGTGCTTTAACTACTCTGATTATCATAGAATTGTACGTTTGGATAGTGAGAAGTGTTGAAAAGTGTTAAGAATGTTTGTAAATAGTAATAAAAAAGTAATAATAAAATATTGAATAGTAATAAAAAGTAAGTGAAAAGTAATGAATAGTAAAAAAATAAGTAAAAAATAATAATAAAGTAAAGAATAGTAATAAGAGTACTTGAGGTACTCTCACTCTATCAAAAGTTATCCAAGTTATTATTTTTCTCTCTCTCTCTGTGCCCGTGGGCCCCCTTCTTCACATGTCCTGATAGTCCAACGCCAAAGCCAATCGGGAACGTAAGTTGCATAGATGCCGCCACATGGAATACCAATATTTTCCGATATAATGAAAGCAATGCTTCTTGACTTGCAGAGGCTGTCACCCACAAGAGACAATCCTCCACATTGTCTTTTTCCGTTTGTTGTACCAACTTGTCATTCTTTTTTAAATTTTGTCTTTCTTTTTTTGGCTGACCAAAAACCCAAAACTGCCATTCATACCAAAGCGGTACAAAGGTGAAAAAAATAAATAAATAAAGAAAAAGAAAGAAAATATGCTGCTAGAAAGCAACGTAAATGCTGCTCTGTGACTGTAAGCCGCAACCTAGTTGATTAATTTCTTTTTTTTCCCTCATCTAGTTTATTTTTATTTTTATTTTTTTTTTCTAGCAAGATAAGCATAACATAGATTATCTTGAAAGCAAACCAAGTTTTGGGTTTTAGTTGAATTGTTTATCAAGACCACTTCATCTTGATTGTTAATTAGTAAAAACAAGAATATAGGAGAATAGAAACGTATAAATGGCCCGATACACCGGTGTATGACCGTCATTGACGGTGGTGGCGTGTGGGTCACGTGCCACGCAAAGGTAGAAGAGAACACTCGAATCTAAGAGATCCGAAGCCGCTGACCCCAACGGTACCGCACATGGAGGCGGAGGACTCCTCCAGGTACATGAATTACATTAAGAATAATACTACTCTTACCAATAAGTTTTACCAATAGTTTTTACTGCTCTACTTTTTTTATTATTATTTTTTTTTACTTGATGATTAAGTAAATTTTTTTAATAATATTATAAATTTTTTTATTTTCTAAAAAATATTTAAATATATTAAAAAAATACATAAAAGAAAATACAAAAAAAAAATAAAAATCACAAAACCATTAACGGTAGCCGGGAGCAATGGCTCTAGTGCCGCTCTTACATTAATAGATTATATGCCTTTTCAAGTACTTCATTTGTCTTAAGATAGTATTAAATGGGAAATATTTTTGTAAAATAATTTATAAAAATAATATCAATTTATCTAACTAACTTTATTTTAAAATTTAGTTGTAAAAAATATTATAAAAAAAATTGTACGTCTATTGTTATTCGGAAAAAGGAAAATAAACCACCCAAAAAAAAAAAAAAAAGAGAAAGGAAAATAATCATGTTCTAATCCGGTTCGGGAACATCACACGTCAACATGTTTCAATAGTTCTATTGCAGAGGGCATATATAAACATGTTCTGTTCTCTCTCCTTCGCCATCACATGGACTTCGAACATTTCTAGCTGCCCGTGAGAGAACAACTTTCTTGGTTTTACTCAATGCAAAGCAGCTATGCAAGGACTCTGTAATTTGCAAATCCACATCAACGGTGAACAAACATTCTTTCTGGATGGGGTAATCTTAAAGCTCTTTTGATATATGTTTTATTGATAATTTATGCAATCTTTTGTTAAGTGGACGCTTCACTTCTGCAGAAGATTATCTCAAAATACTCGGGAAGATTAAAGAAAAGTATCAAGCAAGAAAAGAGAAGAGCTGAGATCAAAAAATCCGGTATTGAAATCGATGACTTCCCGGGAGGTGCATACGGGTTTGAGCTGGTTTCTAGATTCTGTTATAACAATGGCGGAATCTCAATCACAGTTTCAAATGTGTCTCTTCTCCACTGTTGTGCAGTCTTTCTTGGCATGACCGAGAAGATTTCAACCAAGAATCTCTTCCAACAAACAGAGAACTTTCTGGAGCGAATTTTATACTGGTCATGGAGTGATATACTTGTATGCTTAAAGAACTGTGATTCATGCTTTTCACATGCAGATTCATCTGGTCTTCTGCAAAGGCTCATACATGCACTGTTAGCAAAGATTGCTCAAAATTTAGATATAAACATCATAACTTCCTCTTCTTCTTGTTCTTCATCTTCTCCTGAAACTGCATCTGGGTTTAGATTTTCTTACTCCTCCAAAGCCACCCCTGATTCAGTCAAGCAATCTTCACCATGCAAAGCGTGGTGGTTTGATGATTTAGCCAATTTTCCCCCAAATATCATTGAAAGAGTCATTCAAAGTATGGGGTTTTATGGGACTGATAACAACAGTTTATTGCTCACAAAATTTCTTCTCCATTACCTGAAGACTGCAACTCAAAGAAACGCTAACTACAATACATATTCAAGGTTAGACTATGGTGGACTTGCAGACACAGTTATTCATGGAGTTATTATGGTGGGAAAAATTGCTTTTTCCTGCAGAGGGTTGCTTTGGGTATTAAGGGTTGTCTCTGGTTTTGGTCTGAAGAAAGATTACAGAGTTGAGTTGGAGAAAATGATTGGGAATACGCTTGACCAAGCAACATTAGATGACTTGCTGATCTCTGGCAATGAAAGGGGTGTTTATGATGTTAATCTAGTGTTAAGATTGATTAAGGTATTTGTTAATAGCGATGAAATGTCTCTACGCAGAATGAAGAAAGTTGGAAGATTGATCGATAAGTATTTGGGTGAGATATCCCCAGATCAGAACCTTAAGATCTCTAAGTTTCTTGGAGTAGCAGAGAGTTTGCCAGATTGTGCCAGGGACAGCTTTGATGGAGTCTACAGAGCCATTGATATCTATATTGAGGTGAATGTTTCATACCCTTTCTCTGGTCCTTTCATACCCCCATGATTACCATATAATTGAACACATTAGGTAGAAAGGGAAAATGTATAGTATAAAAAGTAATATGCAAGACAAAAATCTTTTGGATGCACAAGACTTGTTCATAAAAACCAAAACAAAAACCAAAACTTCTCTGTGGGTTAAAAACAGCTGCTTTTATCAAGATTCTACTTCCGATATTTTTTGTCTTCTTTTATCAAGACTCTTTGCAACTCATTCAGAGCCCAGAAAAGGTTTCTAATTTGCACCTTTTTCTGAAAATTAGTGCCATGATGGAAGTGGTACCTACATCTAATGGGAAAACACTAGAGGCTGCATTTTATCTTTGTGAAGAGTAATTATACGTACAATCGTGAAGTACGTAAACGCCGTTTTAAAAAAGAATAGGATCTACTATTAAAAAATTAATTTTTTTTATGTAGATCTCATGTTTTATTCACTTTTTTTAAAATTATTACATAACGATTGCACAATTAACGATTGTATATATCGTTTCTCTTTTGTGAATGTTTCCTATCAAAAGATAAAAGAAACAAGTGCTGTTTTGGCAAATGAATACCACAGTCCATTCCACCAAATGGGAAAAAGAGAAGAAGATTAAGGACGTTTCCTCTGTAAAAAGCAGGGGCAATGATCTATCGCCATATGTTTTGTCATATTCTTATTTAATTATTAAGCCTTCTTTTGGTTCTATCTACCAAAAAACTCCCTCCCGTGTAGTTCATAAGAGTCCAAACTCGGCTGTAAAATACTGAATTTTCTTTTCTCAGAGAATCAACACTTGTGATTGGCAATGCATGTATTGCCTTCGTTTGGATGAGAGATGAAAATCAAGAGCCAGAAAGAATAATGGCAGTATGCACGGACTAAAACAAAGGGAATCTGACAATCAGTCCATGTTTAGAATATTAAAAAAAAAAAAAAAATTAGGGGCTCCAAAAGATATTATCCAATCAGCCCTTGTGATTTCTTGAGGTAAGCAACTACTTGTTTGGCCTATTAAATGCTCGCATGAAATGCTTATGGTCGGTACTTTAACGATGGAAATTCCCTCATCTGGAAGTTACCTTACAGTTACACAAGTCATATTAGTTTTTATAGAACTGTTATAGACATAAAAAAAAATTATATAAAAATAAATCTATAAATTAATATAGATTTATAAGATCTGTTAGATCTACTTTTTAATAAAAAGTAACTTTACAATCTGACGTAATACAACAAGCCACGTCAGTTTGTGAATTTATTTTTTATGTAATCTCTTTATGATTAAAGTATTTTCCTATCTTTAACTTCCATATTTTGTTTTCTGATTGAAGTGGATATCCATGAAAACCATAGGAATTTTGGTATATTTGAGGAAATAATTTTTTTAAAAATATTAAATGCTCAATAAATATTATTTTCAACTTGAGTTGTCCGTCATGATCCGCGTCCTCGTTGTAGTCATTACTTTTCTAGCTAGAACTAATTTCTTAACTCATATATGTCTTGTGATTGCTCAGTCTCACCGCGGCCTTTCATTTGAGGAACGATCAAGTTTATGTAGATGCCTCAACTATGAGAAGCTCAGCCTCGAAGTATGCAAAGAGCTTGCAAAGAATCCTAAAATCCCTCCCAGGATCGCTGTACAAGCGCTTATATCTCAAAAATCCAAAACCCCAACAAAAGATCAGTTGGTATATATGAATCCAAGCACAAACAGTTGCAGTTCGCATCAGATGGTTTTGAAAAAAGACATTAACCTACACATCTTTTCAAAAGAAGATAAAGATCATATGACACTAAGCCTACAACGGATGCAACGGAGGGCGGTGGAGTTGGAGAAAACATGTATGGTGATGAAGGGTCAGATGTCCAAGATGGTTAGGCATAATAGGGATTTTCCAAGACTCTGTTGAATGCCTCTTCCTTTCACTCTTACATGCATGGTCCTTGAATATATGTGCATGCATGAAGATGTGTTTCAGTTGTAACAAGTTTTGATTAATTTACCCTATGATCATTTTGTGATTTAGAACGTGTAAAGGTCTTTGTATGGTCCACTTTATATGTCATCATGTATCGTTTAATTGATGCACGAAGTCGAGTTTGGGGTTGATCTTTTCGACTCCAATCTCTTGAGGTCACAATGGGCATGCAATAGCCAGACATTACAAGAAAAAAAGATTTTTCCAGCACTCAAAATCATCGCAAATACCCCTTAGATCGAGAGAGTTCAAAGCCTTGCAACACCAAGATGGATGTTCAATTGATCAGTTCTTGCTCCTAAAGACTACAAAGATTTTCTCATGTGGAAATTCTTTTATCTTGTTCATCATAGTTAGTTCTCTTTTTGAAAGGAAAGTGATGTTGTGGTAATTCCTTTCACATCACTCACATGTAAGCATCGAGTGTTGTAGTAGGTGTACACAGCTCGTCCTGGGAAGGTACCTACATATACTGATCCTCTTCATTTCATTTGAAACGAATTATATTTATTTTAAGCTAAGCATGATCATTTTACCTGTAATTAATTTTATAAGCACAACGACAAAAAATATACCATATTTTACGTTGAATGTTTTGAGTAAAGTGGAGATGATCATAATCCCTGGCATAAGGACATGACCAACTTTTTTTTTCGTCAATGCGGTGTGGGTTGCCATAAATGCATTGATTACCATGCTAACATGGGAGAAATGAAGTGGATGATCTCCCCAACGGTCATTACAAAACGAAATGCAGCCACAATAACTACTATGGCCTCTTGCCCTGGTTTTACAATATGTTAGTCGGATTATAAAAACCGCCACTTTGTGCGGCCCCCTTTGGCGGAGGAGGATAAGAAAGATGTATGAAAAGCATGTCATGATTTCTTTTTTACGTGTCAAGACTGCATATGCAAATCTGTTCTAGGCATTTAGTTAGAACATATGTTAATTGCCCGGGGAAGCTACTCGAGTTTATCTTGATTTTGTTTTGCCTTAGTTCTTTTAGATATGTGCAAACTTTTTCTAAACTAGAGAATGAATATAATAACAAAAACAATTTAGAAAATAGAGAATCTGACGTTGAGGCACGTTATGATGGACGCTTTCCGTAGAGTATATTCCCACTGCTTCCAAATCTTAACATACAATAGGCTTCTTGATAGTCTATCCCTAAGATACAACAATATCAATTCCCATTAATCTCGTTTTTTATACACATAAAAAAAGATCATCTAACCCAATATAAAATAGCTAAAGCCCAAAGGAACAAAAACATAGAATGAATAAGGAAGTGCTTCTCTAAATTTCGAGAGAAGTTTGATAATTTAAATTCGTGGGTGAAGTTCTCTCTTTATAAAAATGAAATAACACTTGTGAAAAGTCATAACTTCACAATTCGCAGTAAACACATTTAAAACATTTTTAATTCACAAAAGGTTGCAATGCTTGGTGCAATGGCCCAGCGAGGCCATTAAGGCCAAGATTATTTTCATAGATGAGATAAGATAAGATGAGTTGAGTTGAGATTAAAACTAAAAGTTGAATAAAATATTGGTAGAATATTTTTGTTTTGGGATTTGAAAAAGTTAAATTGTTTATTTTATTTTGTGTGTAAATTTAGAAAAATTGTAATGATTAAATGAAATAAAATGGAATGAGTTGAGAGGAGTTGTGAAAACAAACAAGGCCTTAGTGTTTCTATTCATATGTTAATTGTCATATCTTATACCTGGGGTTAAACCCTTTTAATCAAAATCAATAAAAATAACAACTTAAATACAAAATCCTCCAATATCAATTGTCTAAAGAAGTTTTCACGAAAAAAATGAACAAAAATAACAAATAAATCTCTTCAATCCGACTAATTTATTTATGTCATCTGCCATTTTCCTTACTACTCTCATCCAATTCCACGCTATTGACATCTATTCTTGATATCAGCATGATCATCAATAACATCTGAAAAATATAGAAAATCAACTGATATGTCTACTGACTTAGTAAGTCGTGAACCGATACTAATGGGTTGACCATGAGCTAGTAGTTTATAAAAAATGCAACGATAAACAAAAAAATTAACATAAGTGTAGCTATGTAAAATTTATCCTAATATCATAGGTAATAACAATATCAATAATGGTAACCATATTACTTTTACACATGAGGCGGGGCCAGTAATATAACAATACCAGTTTTCAGTTCCTAGTTGCCACAATTTTATGCCTATGACAAGGCCAACAACAATAACACTAATTGCATTAATCAGTTGTCACATCTTACGCTCGTGACAAGGCCAATAACAGTAACAACAATCATGGTAGAAGTAGTATCAATAATCTCATACATTAATGGTCTTTAGAATGCATTACAATAATAGTATCAATAATTCACCTACTGTTTCATGGCTACCGCTGTTGGCCTTAGGGCTGCTTCGGCGTCAGGTCCTCACTAGTGAACCTTTGTGGACATGGTTCTTGATCCTCCACAACCTCTCCTTGAGGTGAAGGTTCCTCTTTGGGCGCCACAAATGGTGGAGGGAGAAGTCTACATTGTTTTCGCAAAGAAAGAACTTGAGAGATCTGATTTGCCATTTTAGTTTTCATTGGTGTTGAAATTTCTTCGACAGAGGCCTTCATTGGATGCAATCCATTCATTTATTCGTGCTAGATGGGGCCTAAGTAAGCAACCGATAGTCTCTTCTATATGGAAACCTAGAAATGTTTTTGTGCGTATGACAACTGAGGATGATTTTGTGAAGACATTTGCTAGGGAAAGTTGTGAAATTGATGTTGTTCCTTATAGGCCTTTTCACTGGTCTATTGATTTTCATGAGGATCACGAACCAGTTAGGTCTTTTATCATGAGGATCTTTTGAGAAATATTATGTCGCCGATTGGGAGGTTTCTTAAGAGAGATAATTCTACCATATGTGCGACTCGGACGGATGGTGCCTGTGTTTGTGTGGAGATGGATGTATCAAAGGATCTGCTTAAGGCAATATGGATTGGTACCCCTCATCATCCTCTCAGTTTTTATCAAGAAGTGGAATTTGAGACGCTCCCTGCATATTGTCTGCATTGTAGAGTGCAGGGTCATAATGAATTAACGTGCAAATGGAAATTGAAGTAGAGAAAAGAAGGTGTTAAGCAGGGGAAGAAAGATGGGAGAATTGCTGAAATCTGGGTTCAGAAGCCCTACAAAGAGATTTCCTCTGTTTTTTAGTTAGGAGGATCTAATAAACAAGTGAATTTGGGTCTTCAGGATGCTGATTGTAATGATCAGACCTTAAATGAACATGCTCTTAATGGAAACGTTATTGAGGTGCAGACAAAGCCTACTGTCACAGAACCTATTGTCACAGAGCCTTTTGTGAAGGAATTGGAGGTAGTGTCTTCTCTCGGAGGTTTGAGAAAGGAAACAGAGGTACAGTTGGAAAAGCAGGGTATGGAAAATTCAGTGGAGGAGGCACCTGAAGTGACTTATCTGGAAAACGGGGATATCACCCCACAACAACTTGAGGGAAATATGTTTATGTTTCATAGCCCAGGAATTATTGGGGCGGTTCAGACTGAGTGCATTGATGATCAAACAGGTGGAACTGATTTTCAGTTTAAAGAGGCAGAACAGTTTGTAGAGGTGGAAAATTGCTCGGATAACGAAACTGGTGGCAAATTTGAGTATTTGGCAAAAAACAAAGTGGTGGTTTCTGATTCTGATATTTTGAAAGAAACTGAAGACAAGCAAAAAGCAATGAAGGAAAGGAGTTCTAAGAGGGTGATCTGTAAGCCCTCTAAACTGAATATTTGATTATATCTATTATATATTGGAATGCTAGAGGTTTAGGGACCTCAAGAAGAAGAATAAAGTTCTTAATAAAGAAATTCAAGCCCAAAGTTCTTGCAATTGCTGAACCCATGTCGCAGGAGTCCCGTTTGATTTTATGGAAGGAAAAATTGGGATTTGAGAATTGTTTCTCTAACTATGTTGTGGGTGGTAAGCTGTGGATTTTTTGAAATCAAGTTGTGGATCTCTCGGTATTGTGTATGGAAGATCAATTTATTACCGTTAAGATTACTTATAATATGAAAGAATTTTTACTAACATTTGTGTATGCGAAATGTTATTATATGGAAAGACGAAGATTGTGGGATTCCCTAGCTAATTCAAGGTACTCCCGTTTGCCTTGGATTGTGGCTGGTGATTTCAATATTATATGTGTGGATCAAGAAAGAAGGGGGGGTCGGCCACAATTAGCTTTGGCTATGGAGGAGTTTAATGAGTGGGTAGAAGCTAATGGTCTTCTAGAGATGCCATTCTCTGGGAATTTGTTATCATGGTGTAACGAACATTATGGTTTGTCTAGACAATGGGCGAGGTTGGATTGGGACTTTATGAATATTTATTTCATGAATGAGTTCTCTAATGCAAGATTGTCTTACTTAGCTAGATCATCTTCTGATCCTTCTCACATGGTTATAAATTTGGAGGGGGATAATTTTCGTTATGGATTTCCATCTTTTAAATTTCAACAAATGTGGGTCTCTCATGAGCTGTTCTTTGATTGTGTTGTGAAGTCTTGGCAAGGAAATTTGGTGTAGGAGGTTGGTGGTCTGGTGAAGCTTATGATTAAACTCAAAAGACTGAAAGTTACTTTGAGAGATTGGAATAAGCGGACGTTTTGTGGAACTGAAGGTCATATTGCTGAACTTGAGTCTCGTATTGAAGGTTTAGAGACGTCTTTGCAAGCGAATTGTTCTGTGGGGATAAAGGATGAATTTATCGCATCTCAGGTAGAACTATCAATGTGGAATGAAAGAGAACAAATACAATAGTCTCATATGGCTAAGCAGAAATGGATAACTAAAGGGGAGGCATCTTCATATTTTTTTTGTGCTATTTCTAGAAGGAAAAATCAAGAGATATTAACAATGTCTTTACAAGATGGTTATGTTCTCTCAACACTCGAGGATATACATAATGGAGCAGTGCAATATTTTCAGTCTTTTCTTTATGAAAATAGTAGTAGTTGTGCATTGCCTGATTTTTCTGATTTGGTGCAACCTATTGTTTCAGATCTTGAGAATGAGGTGTTGTGTAACCTCCCTTCAGCCTAGGAAATTTTTGAAGCTTCTTATTCCATTCTGGTGGATAGTAGTCCTGGCCCTGATTGGTTTGGCGCAGGATTTTATAAATCATGTTGGCATATCATGGGTCCGGATGTTATTGAGGTAGTTATGGAATTTTTTAGAGGGGTTCCATTACCACGGTTTTATAATGCAACATTTTTTGTGCTTATTCCTAAAGTAAGCAATCCAACAAACTTTGAGAAATTCAGGTCGATCCGTTTATACTCTGTCTTCTATAAGATTTGCTCAAAAACTTTGGCGAATCGTCTTTCGCCTATTCTCCATAAGATTATATCTCCTGAGCAAGGTGCATTTATTCTAGGTCGTAGCATTTTTAAAAATATTAGCTTGACCTAGGAATTAATTCATGGAATCCATAAGCCATGTCACGGAGGGAATATAGTGTTGAAAATAGACACGACGAAAGCCTATGATAGTGTGTCTTGGGATTTCTTGTTGAATGTGTCGAGGGCCTTTGGATTGTCTGAATTTTTTTGCATGATTATACGGCAATGTATATCGTCGTCATGGAACTCTATTGTACTGAATGGAATCCCTAAATGTTTCTTTAAAGGAGGAAGAGACTTGTGCCAAGGAGATCCAATTTCACCATATCTATTTATTGTGATGGAAGAGGTCCTGACCAAGTTGATAAAGAGGCAGGTTGAATTAGTCAAGATTGTTCCTTTTTCTCATCCAAGAGGTACTCCTATTATTTCACATCTCCTTTACCCTGATGATATTGTTTTGTTTTCTAATGGAGGAAAGGCGTCGTTGAGGGCAATTTCAAATGTGTTTAAAGCATATGAAGAGTGGTCGGGTTAAGTTGTGAGTAAGAGAAAGTCCTCCATCTATTTCTCTAAACAAATATCAACATCTCGAAGAAAAAGTCTGCTTCGAATCATGGGCTTCTCGGAAGGAAATTTTCCTTTCATTTACTTGGGAGCTCCAATAGTTTCAGGGAGACTATTAGTCAGGCATTTTGACTCTATTATTAAGCCGAGCAAGGCTAGAAGGTTGGAAGGCAAAAATGTTATCAAGTGGGGCTAGGTTGTTGCTTATTAAACATGTTATCCAAAGTATGCTGATTCATTTACTTTTGGTGTTGAATACTACGAAATAGGTCATTAATAAAGTAGATTCCCTAATGAGCACCCTTTTTTGGGGTAGCATTGATGTCACGGCGAATAGGAAATGGTACGCATGGAGGGAGATGTGTAAACCAGTAACTGAAGGAGGCATGGGCATCCGGAATTTATATGAAGTTCAATAGTCACTTCACATGAAATTGGCCTAGAATTTGCTTTCTCAATCATCTTTTTGGGCAAAATTTTTTCTCAAAAAAATATGTAGCAGGTATATATATAACAGAGATTGATGCGAATAAAGGAACAAATTTTTGGAGAATGATTGTGAGATGTATTCCTTTGGTAATTGAAAAGTCAAGATGGAAGGTTAGAGATGGAAAGATCTCATTTTGGAGGGACAACTGGTTGGGTTTGGGTCCTCTGTTTTCTACTCAATCTATTTTTGAATTTTCGGATTTGTAGTTAGAGGCATGTAAGGATGAAAGAGGATGGAATAAAGAATTGTTTTCCAGGTTGTTGGGTAATGAGCAAGCTGCTGAGATTATTGAGAGGCTTGGTAGAGTAAAACCGGGTGTTGATACCCTCATTTGGCTTTCAAGCAGTAATGGTAAATTTTCAACTAGTAGTACACTGGAGTGTATTCATACTTGGGTTCCAGTGTTTGCATGGGCAAAGTGGATTTTGGCATCCGGCATTACCAAAGAAAATTTCAGTTACAATGTGGAGGGCTTGGCACAACTGATTACCAGTTGATGAGGAGGTTCGCAGGTTGAATATTCCCATGGTATCAAAATGTAATTGCTGCTTAAGTGGTCAGGAAGAAAATCTTGATCATATATTAGCTAAAGGAGAGTTGGCTGAACTGGTTTGGGAGAGATTTGTATCAATGGTAGGACTTCCTTCTTTGCAGGGAAGGTCATGGAGGGAGAGAGTTGAGTCCTTTCATAGAAGGGCTAAGCTGTCTGTTAAGGGGGGTCAACTGGTTGGTATTTTGCCTACCATAATTTCTTAGAGATTGTGGTGGAGAAGATGTCAAGAGAGAATAGATGATAGAAGAATTACTCTTGATTAGGTATGTGCTTCGATTAAATTTTGGTTGGTTTGGGTGGCTTTGAAAATTAAGGAGTCCAAGATAATAAGTACTTGGGATGAAACTTTGTTGAGGAATTTTCAAATTCCATTTAAATATCCTCCTAATAACAGAGTACGATTTGTTAAATGGAGGAGACCGATGGAAAATTTTGTGAAATTAAATATAGATGGATGTTTATGGGGAATCTGGATGGTACTGGTGCAAGTGGGGTGATTTGGAGTTTTAATGGTCAATTAATTTGTGTTTTGCTAATTTTCTGGGTGAAAAGACTAATAATGTTGCAAAAGTGCTAAGTATCTTGCACGACCTTCGTACTGTGGATTGGATGTGGTTTAGAAAGGTGGAAATAGAAATGGACTCAAAACTGGTGGTGGAATGGTTGAAAAAGAAACGTTGTGGTCTATGGTATTTGGAGGATTTTTGAGAAGAGATTCTACAGAGATTGGAGGGGATTTAGTTCTCTATTAATCATATCTTTAGAGAATCTAATGTCGTTGCGAATGATTTAGCAAAAATTCGTGCTAAAGGTTTGAACAAGTTATGGGTCGGCAATGATGGAATTCTGGCTTCAATCAGAGAATTAATTAGAGTTGACATAGGAAGTGTTTTATATTCGTTTTTGTTCATAATGATTCTTGTAATTTTTTCAATGGTTGTCTTTGCTTATGTTAGGGAAAATAAGTGTACCGTTGGGATGGATTTATTGTTTATTTGTAAGCCCTAGCATTGATGAATTGTGTATACGGTATTCCTTAGCCATAAGTAACGATTCATTAATAAGCTTGGGCGGGGATTACTCTTGCACATGTGATCACTCTCTTTTTCTAAAAAAAAAAAAGTTTCTTGTGACTGTTTTGATGCTGTAAAAATCGCACAACATGCAAGAAGGGGAGAAAGAGCCATTCCCAGCCCACTAACTCGACTGGGCCTTGATCAGTGTTATTTGGAGCCCTCGACGGTGTTCCGGTGCGGCTGTACGGTAGTGATGTGTATGTCCATAGAGGTGAATGAAAAATATAAGTGCAGAGAAAGTAAAGAGACGAACACAAAGATTTACGTGGTTCGGCACTAGGCCTACATCCACGGGGGTTTGGGGAGGGGAGTTTCTACTATAATGTATTTGTTTACAGTCACTCGTGGTCTCTCATATCTCACTGCACAAAGAAAGCTGGAGATCCATTTGTTGGAGAAGAAAATCCCTCTGGTGCGCTCCTTTCCGGGGTTGAAGAAGAAGAGGAATTAGTGGAAGTCGAGAGCCTGCTGTAGCAGAAGAATAAGATCCTTTTCAAGACATCTGGTCCCTCCCATTTTCCTAACCCCCTACCATGAGGTGACTTGACCTTTGGCATGTCTGACTTGCTCTCCCTTGCCTCTGACCCCTCTTGAGACTTGCATCCTCCCATGTCCTTCCTAACTCTTGCATGTTCTTATGTCCCTCTCGACACTTGCATGTTTCCCCCTTGTCCCTGGTGATGGCCTGGTGGGCTGGGCTTAACTATGGGTTGTGGTATTTTATTCTTCCACAGAAGTCTGCAATTCTTAAGGGCAACTTGTTCTAACAAAAGTCATTGAGAGTCTTTAAGATAAAATATGCCACAAAAGTCGTCAACAAGAAAACAATATAATCTGCTTGTATTAAGTAATAAATGTCCTCAGGGGCAAATTTAGGCGGGGTGTATTTGACCGCATATGATGTGAGTGCGGAGCTTCAGATATGGCAAGAGATGGGCTTGACCGCGTATAGTGCGAGCACGGAGCTCGAATGATGAGGCGAGAGGCTGGCTCGATTGCTTATGGTGCGAGCACGAAGCTCGGATGTTTGTTGTTATTTGTAAAGTGTATGTTCGTTTGAAGCCTTTGTTTCGATTTGTTATTAGTGTTGGAGTTTGTGTGAAGTAACCCACGCAAAGCGGTCAGAGGACTCGTCGACCCCCTGTGTCCACTTTAGGCGGTTGTTGAGCCCGTCGGCTCGTTTATGAAGGTAACCCGCACTAGGCGGTTGTGGAGCTCGGAGTACTGTTAACTTTGAAGGTTCGTTCCCAAAGGTAACCTACTGGTAGCGATTATGCACCATGGTGAGTCTAGAGACTCGGCTTGTAGCATGAAGGTCGGCAAGTCGAGGGACTTGTGCCAGACTAGCTGTGAAGGGGCAATGCTCGAGAGGCCCTGGCCCTTAGCCAATGCATCGTGGTTAGCCAATGGACTGGACTTGTGGTGCATGAAGGTCAGCAAGTCAAGGGACTAGTGTCCGACTGGCTGTGAAGGGGAAAGCTCAAGAGGCTTTGGCCCTTAGCCAATGCATTGCGACCATGCCTTACACAAAGGTCGACAAGTCAAGTGACTCGTGCCCAACTGGCTGTGAAGTTGCAAAGCTCAGGAGGCCTCGACCCTTAGCCAATGCATCGTGGCCAGCTGAGGGACTGGGCTTGTGGTGCACAAAGCTCAGCAAGTCAAGGGACTTGTGTCCGATTGGCTATGAAGGGGAAAGCTCAAGAGGCTTTGGCCCTTGGTTAATGCATTGCACGAAGGTCAGCGAGTCAAGTAACTCGTGTTCGACTGGCTGTGAAAGGGCAGAGCTCGGGAGACCCTAGCCTTTAACCAATGCATCGTGGCCAGTCGAGAGACTGGGCTTGTGGTGCATGAAGGTCGGCAAGTCAAAGGACTTGTGTCTGACTGGCTGTGAAGGGGAAAGCTCTAGAGGCTTTGGCCCTTAGCCAATACATTCGCAACCATGCATCGCACAAAGGTTGGCGAGTCAAGTGACTCGTGTCTGACTGGTTGTGAAGGGGCAGAGCTTGGGAGTCTCTGGCCCTTTTAGCCAATGCATCGTGGCCAGCTAAAGGACTGGGCTTGTAGCGCGAGGCACTTGTCCATGCTGAATTACTCTGTCGGAGCGCGGTGAAGGTTGGAGATGTGTAATTGTTGAGGCTCGACTAAAATAGTCCGGATGCGCCCACTAGGAGAGTCCACTGGGAGAGCCTGCTAGGAGAGTCTAGGTGAGCCCGCCGGGAGAGCCCGTTGGGAGAGCCGGAGTGAGCCCACTAGGAAAGTCTGTTGGTCCGAGCTGATTTTGGCAGTGCAGGTGGTGTCCTTCCGAGCCCTGCAACTAGGAGGCTGAGTGGTTCGAGCTGGGTGGTCGAGTCTTGTGTGGTGCAATAGAGTCCTAAGAAGTGTAGGGTTGTCCCATGCAAATAGTCTTGAGCTATGCAGGGCTGTCTGAGTCGTGTGGGCCTGGTTCATGCCCAAGTGGTGAGTGGTCTGTCCATTGGGGGAGGACAAATCTGAAAGTTGAATCGAGTGGACTGCGGTCTCGATCATGAAACGCTCAGTTGATGAACCAAGGGGAGATGAGCTCACCGAGTTTGAGTTGTGAGAGGTCCAGGCACACGGTGTCTGAGTCCTATAACTAGGAGGTGCCCATGCACATAGGGCTTACCGAGCTTGTGAGGAGTCCATGCACGTGGGTACTGTGCAGAGTTGAGTGTCCGAGGGGAAGAGTTCCATTCCGTATAGTCATCCATTCACATGCGTAAAAAGGGGCCACCAAGGAGGAGCCGTACATATGTATAGCTTTGAACACTTAGCATGTTTTCGTAAAAACATCATTTCGTAAGGCATCGTAAAGGAAAAACGTTTCGTTTTCAGTTTTGTATAGTTTAGAAAACTCTAGAAGAGTATGAACGCAATACTTACCTGGACTCCATGCTACTTTCATATCATGTAGTCCATTCATGTGCATGTCAAATGGCAACCTACATGCATACACATAACCTTGACGTCATTCTTTATCTAATGCATAAGCAACTTAAACTAGACATAAAGCTACACTTCACTTGGAACACTCTCCTTTTATTTCATACTCTTACGTGTCCTTTACTATGCTAAGACCTTTGAGATCAACTCACGGTCACTACCTCTTCCAACTCAAGGTCTTACATTAAGTGTTCATCCACTAAAGTGAACTCATGATTTACCTTAGGATTAAGACACTAAGACATTCATCTTACTCTTCCTGTTGACCACATTTCGACGCATGATTCTGACCGACGAAATCACGCATCCCAAACCTAGACAATACACCTGTTATTGTCTTCATGCACCTTAGCCCACACTAAATCCTCATTCTCATCCATACACGTCACACGGCTCTAAGCCAACTCCGAGGCTTAAACACCGTGTAACCACGCTTAGGATAAATTACCCATTACATCTGGTGAATCCGTCCAGCACATGTGTCTCACCAGATTACACATGTACCTTACCCTTATCACCTAAGATCAACATATAACACGTTGATCACCTGCTTGTTGATAGGAACCAAGGTGGGCCTACTCTTAAAGATCCTTTGCAAGTTCCAGATGGACCAATTACAAGATCAAGGGCCAAGAAGATCAAGGAAGCAATGCAAGGATTGGTGCAATCCACTTGGGATGAAGCCAGCAAGAGCCCAACACTGAAGATGGGTCTGAAAGAAGAAGAACCAGCTTTGATCCACTTTATTCAAGCTGTGGAAGACATGACTTAGAGATACGGCCTATTGTTATTAGAGGCTTCCAATTTGGTTAAATGATTTATTTTATTAGTTTAGAATAAGTGAGCTTGAAGATGCTTGGCTCACATGTCTTATTTCTTTTGAACTATGTTTTTGGGAAGGCCTTGTATTTTGGCCAAGGGCTTATTTGGAAAGTTACATTTTAGGAACTAGGGTTTCATCAATTTATTGTAGGGGTTACTGTAGCCGCGCGTACTGTAGCCGGTACTGTTCATCAAGGGTAATTTTGGGTAAAAGGGGCATTATTTTAGCTAGGGTTTTGATTAGGTTTGGCTTTAAAAACTCTTTGTAGCCTCATTTGAGAGTTAGACAATATTGAATTTTATTTGTGAGTTGAGTTTTCTCCTCTTGTTCTTGATTGAACTCTTGAACTTATCAAAGGTAATCACAACCTTTGTGGCGTTCCTCCCTTGTAATCTAGGTTCTTGAGACGGGTTCTTCAACGGGTCTAGATTTTAATATAATCTAGGTTCTTGAAACGAGTTCTCATCGGGTCTAGATTCTCCATCCTTGACTTGATTTTTGGCTTTCTTGGGGAGTTTTCAAATTGATTGTGGGTTCAAGGGAATTCATTCCCACGGGTTCATATCACTTGTATAAACAAGCACTATGCTCCGATACCAACCTTCTCTTAATCCTACTAGCATGACTCTTCATGCTACCCGTCTCTTTTGACAATTCATCCCAACACTTAGCACAACAAAACTCCTTTCACAACTACGCCTTACGTCACGTCATATAGCTCGAGACTACTTCCAAGCTACACCGTGATCGTGTCACATCCCGCTACGTCATTTCTACGCCAACTCCTAACACATCATGAGTACAGTCCCTCACGTACTCCTGTCACATCGTGACACCTTGTCACGATCCCTGCTATGCCATTCTTACGCTAACTCTTCACCTATCATAAGCACGACTGCCAATAGTCACGTTACTTCATAACATTCCCCAGTCATGCTTCCGATGCGCACTCTTACACTTGTTCTTCTACTTCACCCATACTCCCAGCCATAAGTCAATTACACGGTGACACCCGTCACCTCAGACTACAGGCTACACCATAACTACTTCGGGACACTATTCCACAGTTCCCGACACTACTCATCACGCTCTATGCCTATCAACCACACAATCATGCTTATCTCTACGACATGCCACACGGTGTGTCGCTGCACCTCTTGGAGTACATTCCATGTGTACTCATTCTCACACGCTACGCCACATTACCACTATGGCGTACATGCCATATGATGCATCACTCTATCACATGGAGTACACTCCGCGTGTACTCCCTTCATACATGCTACGCCACACAGAGTGCACTCCACATGTACTCTTCCCATTCCACATTACACCAGGAGGGTATTTTTTATATATACTCTCCTTATCCCACACCACGTCACGAGAGTACACTCTCTTCCCAATCCACATGATGCCATGCTACCATTATAGCACATATTCCACAACCATACTACACAGCACAGTCCACAGCACTTCACAGCACACTTCCCAATTACACCAAACACTTCACTACACAGAATGCCCAACACTTCATTACACAACACATCACAATACAATGAACTCCACAATACTAACAGCACAATCCACAACCTAATCAGCTAATCAACATCCAACATAAATAACGAGGGATATAGAGTTATACCATCAACTGGGTTGCCCATGCATTGATCGTTGACCGTCACGGTTGATGACGTCGGAAGGGTCGTACGTGGAGGCTAACCCACATACGGTGGCTGTCCACAACATAAAGTGGCAGTTTGGGCTTAGGGCTAGGCTAGGGAAGGCCAATGGAGGTTGAGGGTGGTCTTCATGGTGGTTGGGGTGGCAGAGCACGGCAGATCTGGCCGTGTACAGTGCACTCGAGAGGGTGAGGGTTCGTGTGAAGCTAGGGTCGGCTAGGGACTTCGGCTGACCATGGAAGGGCTTAAGAGGTGCCATGGAGGGGCATGGTGGCAATGGAGTGGCGGCATGGTGGCCTATGGTGGCAGATCTAAGCCAACAGGTGGAGGGGAGCCGTGGGAGAGTGAGAGAGCTTGAGAGAGGGGGGGACTTGATTGGCATGGAGGAGTTCAGGGAGGAGTCATGGTGGCCAGAGGAAGCTCCAGTGGTGGTGCGGCCTCTTGGGTAGCCGTGCACGGCAGCGCAAAGGAAGAAACCCGTGCGTGAGGGAGGAGAGAGCTTGTGTGGTTAAGGAAGGCTTTGGGCCTCGGGTCAAGTGGAGGAGGAAGGGGGAGGGAAGGGCAAGTTCATGGTGGTGTTCGGTGGGGCTGGAACCGGCGCACGGCGACGCTAAGGCCATCGGTGGCCTTGAAGCCGTGTGAAACCCATTTATGGGTTTCGTTCATTCGTGCGACGGAAGGGAAGAGGGAGGTTGTCGTGGCTTGGGTTGCATGGGAGAGGTTCACCAGTGGGAGGGGAGGCCATTGGTGGCAGAGTGGTAGCCTGGGTGGCCACATACAGAGGCGCAAGGAGGAGAAACGAGTTTTTACCCATTTCGGCTGCTTATCGTGAAAAGAGGGGGAGGGATGCACGGTGGAGGCCAACTTCGGTGGTGGAGGCTCATCGGCATGAGGGGACGCCGACGGTGGGGCGGTGAGGCCAGGTGGCATACGGCGGCGCCGGACTAAGCTGAGGAAGAAACAGCTAGGAGAGGGGCAACATACGTCGTACGCATGAGGGAGAGGGAGGAGAGAGAGGGGAGGGAAAAGTGAGGGAGAAGAGTGAGGGGTCTGGGTATTTAATCCAGTCCCTTCGTCTTGGGATCTACAAAACGATCTAATGATGGGCTTTAAATACTGATTTGAAAATGCGTAAATATTAACTTAATTAAAAGCACTTAGAGGAATTAAGGTAGAATATTATTTAAACTAAAATTTTAGTTTATAAAATAATATTCCTTCATCATTAATAAAATGATGAAGTCTTATTTAATATCTTTAAAAGGATAAAACCATTTAATTTAATTAGAGTTTTAAACATAATTTAAATCTCATAATATTTTAAATAACTAGAATCATTTTAATAAAATGATTATAATATTTTTGGAGCTCTTCAAAAATATTATAATTGTCTTATTTAAAATCAAGTTTAGTTCAATAACACTAAAAAGAACACTGAAAATACTCCATATTAATATTTTCAGTGCATTTAAAACACTAGGCGTACTTTAGAAATCACATAATATCTTTGAAAACAAGCCATTGGGGTTCGACACGCATAATGAGGCTCACAATCGCTAGAGGGAAGGGCAGGCTGTTGCATAATTTCCGTCATCAAAACTTACTTATGTCAGAAAGAAGAAGCCTTATGTCAGAAAGAAAGAATGTACCTCAGAAGGAAGGAGCAGGGTGTTACATCTTTCTTCACTGTCCACCCATTTTTTTTGTAAACGTAAAAGTTTAAAAAATTGAGAATACTCATCTAGGAGGGTGTTATCTGTTCATTCGATGATTATTCAGTGTGTCAAAAAATCGTCATTCTCCCATCTCCTGCAGACAGAGGAAATCAAATCCCATAGATGGTGCCACTATTGATGCTGTAAAAATCGCACAATAGGCCAGAAGGGGAGAAAGAGTCATTCCCAACCTACTGAGTCGACTGGGCCTTGATCTGTGTTGTTTGGGGCCCCCGAAGGTGTTCCAGTGCGGCTGTACAGTGGTGATGCATACGTCCATGGCGATGAATGGAAAACATAAGTGCAGAGAAAGTAAAGAGAGATGAACACAATGATTTACTTGGTTCGGCACTAGGCCTACGTCCACAGGGGTTTGGGGAGAGGAGTTTCCACTTTAATATATTTGTTTACAGTCACTTGTGGTCCCTCATATCTCACTGTAGAAAGAAAGCTAGAGATTCATTTGTTGGAGAAGAAAATCCCTCAGGTGCACTACTTTCTGAGGTTTAAGAAGAAGAGGAAGCAGTGGAAGTCGAGAGCTTGTTGTCGCAGAAGACGAAGATCCTTTTCAGGCCGTCTGGTCCCTCCCATTTTCCTGATCCCCCCCACATTGAGGTGACTTGACCCTTGGCGTGTCTAACTTGCTCTCCCTAGCCTCTGACCCATCCTGACACTTGCACCCTCCTATGTCCTTCCTAACTCTTGCATGTTCCCATGTCCCTCCTAACACTTGCATGTTTCCCCTTTGTCCCTAGTGATGGCCTTGTGGGTTGGGCCCAACTATGGGCTGTGGTATTTTATTCCTCCACAGAGTAAGTACATAAATTTGTATCGCAATTTTGCAGTAGTAACACATAATCAAGTAAAAATTTAGTGCGGTATTCAATATAGAAAATATTGCAGAAGAATGATTGATGTGGTTTTCATAACAAAAACATCCAAGTTTTCTAAAGTATCAATCTCAATTAATTTTAGACAAAATCCAACATATAATCAACAATACTTATCAAACTTTTTAACATTTGTAGATTGCGTCACAACACTGTAAAGTGAAAATGAATCAACACCCAAACATATTTAAAACAATCTAAATTTAATAGAGCTAAAGGCAAACGGAAGCTAAAAAATATAAAAATAATTTTTTCTGCCCTGTTGAAAAATATGAGAGTAAAATCTAAAATAGAAATAAAATAGGTTTAATACAACTTATATATCACAAAAAGTATATCATGTGCCAAGATCAATATACCATTGAAATAAAGACACTCATACAAATGTATCAAGCAAAAAAAAATACATAGCGTCTAAAATTTTAACTTTTTTTTTTATAAAGAGCAAGCAATCACTTGTCCAATAGTGATGCCCTCCCAAATTTATTAATAAAACCCTCGCTTATGGCGAAGAAAAACTGTAATAACAAAAAACAAGATCCTTAAGAAACAAACAAAAAAATAAAGCCCGGAAAAAGACCCTAGACAAGCCTATAAAACATAAAGAAAAAAACATGGCAAAACAAAAAAGGAAAACCATAAGCAAGGTTTATCGACATCTTAAAAAAGGAAGGCTAGATAAATGCAACCGGAGCAAACCTTTCAAGACTCTAGGCAAAATAGAATTATTAGTGAATGTCATAGTAGCACAATTGGCACCCTCCTTGGCCAACCAAGCCGCCACCTTATTACCTTCCCGTAAGACATGCTGAAAGCGAGAATTAATAGTTTGAGCCAAACCAACAATCTCTTCCCAATAATCCTCCAGATACCAAACCCCACACCGCCCTCTATGCCACCAAGATAAAACTACCATCTAGTCAACCTCAACAATCACATTAAAAATTAGAAGCGTTGTACACTGCTGCAAGCCATTAAGAAGCATAATAAGTTCCGCTTTATTATTAGAACCAAAACCAATGGGAGAGGCGAATGCTTGCACAAGCCGTCCTAAATCATTTCGAATTACACCACCAATACCATTAGAACCTAGGTTGCCAAGACTGCTACGATCCGTATTCAATTTAAACCACCCTGATGGTGGTTTATGCCACTTGACAACTTTGCACTACCTCTCTTTCAAAGGAGTGGGTTTAATCCATAGGGTCGCAAGAATCATGCCATCAAAGCGGGATAAGCTAGAATAAATATCAATCACCTGACAAAAGGAACTAAGCCAAGCACAAATGGATCTGACAACAACTTCATGCGACTCAAAGATGCCCTCCATTCGAGCTATGCATCTTCTCCTTCAAAGCCTCCAAGTGACTATGATAGGCATAAGACCAATTACAACACCCACCTGAGAATAGGACTTAGCACGCCGGAACCAAAAGGAAACTTGATGATTCCAATTTTCACCAAGAGGAAGTCCAAATAAATTGCTGAAGAAAGACCAGATTGTTTTGGGAAAATCTCCCTAGAAAAGAACGTGATTAATGTCTTCATATTGACTTGTAATACAACACTCACATTTGAAAACAATTGGAATGCCAATACGACGCAACCGATCATCCACACTCAAGGCTCTATGCCAAGCATTCCAGAACTGAATAGACATTTTTAAGGGAAGATTTGTATGCCAAATCCAAGAGTGCCAATCAAGAGAGGAGCCTCAGACTCTAATACAATGCCATGCAGATTTAGTAGAAAACATACTTGTCTCTGTTTGGGTCCAGATAAGAACATCCTTCCCCGAATTATGCCCAGATAAAATGACCAAAATATCATCAACATTCTCCAACCCCACCAGGTTCTCTAGCAGATTCATATCCTAGCTATCTGACAATCGACACTCTTTAATTTTCAACAATGGCTGACCCACAATTGGCAAGTCATTAATCAAGGGTCCATTCTCCCTCCATTTGTCATACCAGAAAAAAAAAAATCTCATTATCTAACTCTCCTCTTGGAATTATTTAAAATCAAAGGAATACAATGAGCAACCATTTTCCAAAATCTCGAGCCTTTATCAACATCTATTAGGAGCCAAGGTCTCGATCCCAGATATTTAGCCTTAAAAAAATTTTCCCAAAGAGATTTACCTTGTAGAAGATTCCAAGCAAACCTCATGTGCAAGGATGTCTGAGTGTCCTGGAGATGCCTCAAGTCGAGACCACCTTCTGCCACAGGCCTACAAATATGTTTCCAAGCTACCCATTTATTTTTATCTCTTCCATTTGACTCATCCCAAAAGAAAGAACTCATTAGCTGATGTATCTTCTTGATTACTACTTGAGGGACTTGTAAAACAGCAAATAGGTGAAAGGCTAGGGTGTAAAGCCCCGGTCCCGCACGGATCAGAAAGTTGCTACCTAACACTTAAACTCACCTTTCAACAATATAAAAAAATAGACTCCAAATTCCCAATATCATATAGAAAATTCGATTCAATCTAATTTCCTCAATATAACCAATTTTCCAAAATACCAAGTCATCATAACGCAATAAAATTTCTTAATAAAAATCGACAATACTCATAAAAAACTTCCTATGCTTAAACCCATCTTGAGTGTTGGGCTCTTGCTGGCTTCATCCCAAGTGCATTACACCAATCTTTGCATTGCTTCCTTGATCTTCTTGACCCTTGATCTTGTAATTGGCCCATCTGGAAGTTGCAAAGGATCTTTAAGTGTAGGCCCACCTTGGTTCCTATCATTCCCCCTCTCCTCAAAAGGATTCGACCTCGAATCTTCACCTACATCAAATGGAGAAAGATCAGAAACATTGAAAGTTGCAGAAACTTTATACTCACTTGGAAGATCAACTTTATATGCATTGTCATTAATTTTCTCAAGAATTTGGAAAGGTCCATCTCCTCGAGGATGCAACTTAGTCCTTCTATGGGCTGTGAATCTTTCTTTGCGCATGTGAACCCAAACCCAATCTCCTGGTTCAAAGATGACACGCCTTCGTCCTCTATTGGCTTGGAAAGCAACCCTTTCATTCTTTTGGGCAATTTGAAGCCGTACCCTCTCATGAAGTGACTTCACCAACTCCGCCTTCTTTTGTCCATCCAAACTACTCCTGTCATCAACAGGTAAAGGCATCAAATCCAAAGGAGTAAATGGATTAAATCCATAAACAATTTCAAAAGGAGAGTATGAAGTAGTAGTATGCATCGTCCTATTATATGCAAACTCTATAAATGGCAAACAATCCTCCTAAATTTTTAAATTCTTATGAACAACAGTGCGTAAAAGCTGAGTTAAAGTCATATTAACTACTTCAGTCTGACCATTAGTTTGCGGATGACAAGTAGTTGAAAATAAGAGCTTAGTACCCAATTTCCCCCACAACACCTTCCAAAAGTAGCTAAGGAACTTAACATCCCTATCAGAAACAATACTCCTAAGTACACCATGGAGTCGCACTATCTCCCAGAAAAACAAGTCAGCTATGTTTGTGGCATCATCTGTTTTATGGCATGGAATGAAATGTGCCATCTTACTGAATCTATCCACAACCACAAAAATAGAATCTCTACCCCTTTTGGTCCTAGGCAGTCCCAAAACAAAGTCCATAGATATGTCTACCCACGGCTCACTAGGGACGGGTAAGGGTGTATACAACCCATGTGGCAAAACCTTAGATTTGGCCTTTCTACATGTAATGCACCTTCCACAAATACGGTTAACATCTCTCTTCATCTTAGGCCAAAAGAAATGTTTATGCAAAATGTCTAAAGTTTTCTTGACACCAAAGTGTCCTATTAATCCCCCACCATGTGCCTCACGCACCAATAACTCACGCATAGAACAATTTGGCAGACAAAGTTTGTTTTCTTTAAACAAATAACCATCATGCTTGTAAAACTTACCAAATGCCGCCTTATCACATGCCACATACACATTTGAAAAATCAGCATCATCGGCATACATGTCTTTCACATATTCAAACTCAAGCATTTTAGCACTTATAGAAGTAAGAAGTACATACCTCCAGGATAGAGCATCAGCAACAATGTTCTCATTACCTTGCTTGTAACAGATGACATAGAGAAAGGTCTTAATGTATTCCATCCATCTAGCATGCTTTTTATTCAACTTACCTTGACCCTTGAGATGCTTCAATGATTCATGATCGGTGTGGATCACAAATTCCCTTGGCCATAGGTAGTGCTGCCAAGTCTCTAATGCACGAACAAGAGCATAAAGCTCTTTGTCATAAGTAGGGTACTTCAGGGATGCCCCACTTAACTTTTCACTGAAGAACGCTATGGGCCACCTATCCTGCATCAAAACGGCTCCAATCCCTATTCCTGAGGCATCACATTTAATCTCAAAAGTTTTGTTAAAATCAGGTAATGCTAATACTGGCGCAGAGCACAACCTTTCTTTAATAGTGGCAAAAGCATCCCAATGAAACCCAACATTCTTTTTAATTACCTCAGTGAGTGGTGCAGCAATGGTGCTGAAGTCTTTAACAAAACTTCGATAAAAGCTAGCTAAGCCATGAAAGCTTCTTACCTCAGTGATGCTTTTTGGCGTTGGCCACTCCTTGATGGCCTTGACTTTCTCTTCATCCACCTCAATACCCTTTGTACTAACAACATAACCAAGAAAAACAACTTTTTCCATGCAAAAGGCACATTTCTTGAAATTAGCATACAACTTTTCACATCTCAACACATCAAACACATATCTCAAATGTTGAATATGTTCATTTAAGTTCTTGTTGTACACTAAGATATCATCAAAGTACACAACCACAAACTTGCCTATGAATGCACGTAGGACATGGTTCATTAATCTCATGAAAGTACTGGGCGCATTTGTAAGTCCAAATGGCATAACCAACCATTCATAAAACCCATACTTAGTCTTAAAAGCAGTTTTCCATTCATCACCCTCTTTCATTCTAATTTGATGGTACCCACTTTTAAGATCAATTTTACCAAAAATACATGAGCCATGCAATTCATCAAGCATATCATCCAATCTAGGAATGGGATGGCGATACTTTACCGTGATATTGTTGACTGCCTTGCAATCAATGCACATCCTCCACGTCCCATCCTTCTTTGGCACTAGTAGCACTGGTACTGCACAAGGGCTCATGCTCTCCTTCACGTACCCCTTGCTCATCAAATCCTCAACTTGTCTCTGAAGCTCCTTTGTCTCCTCTGGATTACTCCTATAGGCTGGTCGGTTTGGAATAGCAGCCCCGAGCACAAAATCAATCTGGTGCTCAATGCCTCTAATGGGTGGCAACTCATTTGGCATCTCCTCCGGGAATACATCATCAAACTCCTACAACAAAGAAACAGCCAAACTAGGAAGAGACTGGTTAGTTTCATCAAGAGTAAGATAAGACTCTTTATAGACAAGAAAAATCATAGGGCGATCTGCGAAGAAAGCCCTCTTAACCTCACTCTCTCTTGCATAGAAACTCACTTTTGCCTTTCCTTTTCTCTCGGCAGACTCTCTTTCTTTTTTCTCTCGTGGCTCCACTCTTTTTTCTTTACTCTCAGCTACCTCTCTACTTTCTTTTTCACTCTTTCTTTTATGCTCATTTTCACTCTCACTCTTTCTTTTTTGCTCAATCTCTTTTTCACTCTTTCTTTTTTTATCACTCTCATTTTCACTCTTTCTCTTTTGAGCAACCTCACTTTTCAATTTCAGTTGGTCCTCATAGACCTAGCTTGGAGTTAAAGGAGCAAGCTTAATTGTTTTACCCTCCTTTTCAAAGCTGTACATGTTCTTGAACCCATCATGTGTCACTCTCCTATCATACTGCCACGGCCTCCCCAACAAAATATGGCACGCATGCATAGGCACAACATCACAAAGCACCTCATCCTGATACTTCCCAATAGAAAAAGTAACTAACACTTATTTATCCACCCTAACCTCTCCACAATCATTCAACCACTGCAATTTGTATGGTGTAGAGTGTTTTAAGGTTGGTAAATTCAATTTCTCAACCAAAATAGTGCTAGCCACACTAGTACAACTCCCCCCATCAATGATCATACTACATACCTTATTGTTGACATGGCATCTAGTATGGAAAATGTTCTCTCGCTGTTGCTCTGCATCATCCACCTTAATGTGTGCATTGAGAGCACGCCTGGCAACAAGAGACTCACCTGTCACAGGGTATACCACTCCATCATCATCACTAGCATCAACCAACTCGGGCACCTCATCACTATCATCCTCAATCTCAGTCATCATCTCCCCATTATCACGTATAATCATCACCCTCCTATTTGGACATTGAGAAGCAATGTGTCCTAAACCCAAACACTTAAAATATTTAATATCTCTATTCTGTGAAGGTTGGGATTCTACCTTGGGTTTGTTGCTTGTTCCCTCATCTTTTCCTTTAGGTGGTTCGGTCTTTCTCTTTGCTTCAACTGGATCATTCATATCCCATTTTGATTTCCAAGTAGTGCTAGAAACCGAAGTGTACCTTGTGCACCATGTCCTCTATCTCCATATAATGCTGCAATTCAATTACATTGGCTATGTCCCTATTCAAACCGCTCAAAAATCTAGCCATGGTGGCCTCTCGGTCCTCCTCTACATTAGCCCGAATCATCGCCACCTCCATCTCCTTATGGTAATCCTCCACACTCCTAGACCCCTGTGCAAGATTTTGTAATTTCTGGTAAAGGTCTCTATAGTAATGGCTAGGAACAAATCTTCGCCTCATGAGAGCTTTCAACTCTCCCCATGTCTCTATAGGCCTCTCATAATTCCTCCTCCTATTGGTCAATAATTGATCTCACCAAATAATAGCATAATCAGTGAACTCAATTACTGCCAACTTCACTTTCTTCTCCTCAGAGTAATTATGGCAATCAAACACCAACTCTATTTTTTTCTCCCACTCTAGATAAACCTCAGGGTCAGTTCTACCTTGGAAAGATGGTATTTTCATTTTGATGCTACCAAGGTCTCTATCTACACCATCCCGAACCCTTAGATTCCCCTTAAGCCCTCTTTCATGCCTAACTCTTCTATTTCTACCCGACCCAACGTCAGATGCTAAGTCTTCCTCATCCTCACCATCTCCTTCATTCTCATACTGATTTTCAACTCTATGCTCACGTCGCCTCTTGTCCCTCCCACCTTGTAGATTTCTAATCGCTGCTTCTTGATGATCCATCCTATCCCTCACTTCACGCAACACCAAGTTCAACCGCTCAAACTGTTGTTGCATGGCTTGCAACACAAAGGATGAGTTATCTGCTCTCCCCCTTGGTGATGCGCTACTCCGATGAGACATTATCAGGTGTTACACAAAAGAATGTTAGTGGCAAAAAAAAAGTAAACCTCACACACTCCATTACGTGTTTACACTCGAATAATGACACTCCACTCGTGTTTCACTCTTAATTGGCTTTTTTTTTCCGATAATAGTCTCACACTTCCTTGCCTTTTACCTCAAGAGTTTTCCCACTCAAGTTCTTTAAGAACTAATTGACTCAATCAAGACAAAGCAACCTTATTTTATCCCAACCAGTAATTAGGTCCAAGAAACAAGAACAAGAGAAACACAGAAGGAATGAAAGAAAAAAAAAACGGCACGTGAATCAAGGAAATTATACGAATGAAATAGTACTATAAGACAAGATACCAACTAGAATAATGTATGTACCCCCTTTGATGATATGGCTCAAGAAAAAAAAAATCTCGGATTTTGTTTTTTTTCCTTTTCCTTTCTTTTCTTTTCTTTTCTTTTCACCAACTGATTTGATCACAATCAAGAATAAGCAGTTGAGAAAACCCTAACAATAACTCAAAAACCCTTGGACAAGTGATATACGACAGCTCACAGAACAAGAGATTTCAGACAACACAAACCCTAGAACAATGAATTTCAGCAACCCTAACAATAGTGAAGAAATCTGCTAGCCACCACTATTTTTTTTTTTTTTTTTGTAATCAATCCTAGAACAATGAAGCCCTATAATTAAATATGTAAGAAATAAAAGATAGAATAAGACCTAATTGGAAATCTTGCTCTGATACCAAATGATATGAACCCACTGGAAAGGAATCCCTTAAACCCACAATCAATTTGAAAACTCCCCAAGAAAGCCAAATTCAAGTCAACGGATGGAGAACCTAGACCCGATGAGAACTTGTTTCAAGAACCTAGATTATATAAAAATCTAGACCCGATGAAGAACCCATCTCAAGAACCCAGATTACGAAGGAAGAACGCCACAAAGGTTGTGATTTACCTTTGATAAGTTCAAGAGTTCAATCAAGAACAAGAGGAGAAAACTCAACTCACAAATAAAATTCAATATTGTCTAATCTGTTAAATGAGGCTACAAAGAGTTTTTAAACCGAAACCTAATCAAAACCCTAGCCAAAATAAAGCCCATTTTACCCAAAATTACCCTTGATGAACAGTACCGGCTACAGTACGTGCGGCTACAGTAACCCCTACAATGAATTGATGAAACCCTAGTTCCTAAAAAGTAACTTTCCAAATAAGCCATTTGCCAAAATACAAGACCTTCCCAAAAACCTAGTTCATAAGAAATAAGACATGTGAGCCAAGCATCTTTAAGCCCACTTATTCTAAACTAATAAAATAAATCATTTAACCAAATTGGAAGCCTCCAATAACAATAGGCCGTATCTCTAAGTCATGTCTTCCACAGCTTGAATCAAGTGGATCAAAACTGGTTCTTCTTCTTTCAGACCCATCTTGAGTGTTGAGCTCTTGCTGGCTTCATCCCAAGTGCATTGCACCAATCCTTGCATTGCTTCCTTGATCTTCTTGGCCCTTGATCTTGTAATTGGCCCATCTAGAACTTGCAAAGGATCTTTAAGTGTAAGCCCACCTTGGTTCCTATCAAATGCTTGCAATCATTTCCAATCACCTTGCATATTACGACTATCATATGTTTGTCCATTAGTATTTTGAATATCAAGACAATGAGGATAAAAAAATTTCAGATATTTCATTATTTGGAGTCAATACTGATCTAGAATCTTTAACATGTACAATATAAAAATATGTTTTTGTATAAAACAATTATTATCAACAAATTTCAAGCCATTTTTTCCTTAGACTTGCCTTATAAAAAATAATGCAAAATTTAGAACTCCTAACATCTTCACGAACTTTATTTTGCACTTTCTTTGCAAACACTTCCAAACTATATTTTTTAATTTTGGGTGAAGTATACTTCAAATATTTAGGAGCATTTTCTAAAACAATTTTTGCATCTTTATCATTATATGAAGCCAAGAGTTTAAGCATCTCAATAAAAGTACCTCTATGTTTTGAATAAAGGGTCTCATCATAACTTCTAAAAGCACATCCTTAGAATGCAAGTCATTGAACAAGATCAATAGATATTTTTACACAGAGTCACTTGTTGAGAACTTGTTCAGAACTTTGTGCATTCATTACTTTACCTATATGATATGTTGGTTTTAATAAATGTTCACAAGATTTCACGACATTATTATGATAAGAGAAATGATCCTCTCTCCCTGATCCCCAGTATAATTAAAAAATTCTTAATATTTTTCATCATTAATCTTCTTCCAACTTCTAAATCGTGTAATAGGTTTACACCTCAAATTCCATTTTACACATTAAGAAAAATCCCATACAACACTCCAAACAAATCTCCATTAACTAAGAACCCAGCTTCTAGTTTTCCATGCAATTAAACTCATTTCCATTAGTTAGCAGCTCTTTGAACCTCCAGGCTTATGCTAAATTTTTACATCATCTCCCTAAAGAAAGTCATAAATCATCTAAATTCTATATTTAAATCAATATGATCAAGGGTTAATTTCCACCTATCCAAGGGCCAAGACATGCACACACAACTTGTCCTTTATAAAAAGTAAGCCTGAAGCACTTCGTCAACCATTCCATGGATTCAGATTTGGGGTCAGGCATGTTGGGTGGAGCCAACGTCGTGGCTAGAGAAGAGAATGGAGTGAAAGAGCAAACAGGAGTAGCATAGATCTTGTAGAGAAGGTACAGTTTGGAAGAGGGAAAATGGAGTGGCAGCGAAGAGAGGAGAGGACTAGGGATAGACACAATCCAACTTGCCTCGAGAAAGAATCTCATCATTTACTCATTATACTAAATTGCGTTTATAAAATATTCTATTCCAATAGGTCCTACGTGTATTTTGTTTTGGTTAGACATTCTTCATTTTTTTTTTAAATAAAAATGTTAATTCCTTAAATCAAATTTCACGATCTATCTATCTAGTAAATCGTATAAGTAAAATTATACTTATCATCTCAACACCAAACACTACACATCATTTTTTTAATTTTTTTTCCTTATTAAATATATGGTGTATGGATGATGAGTATAATAACTCAATTAGTTTAGGAGGAATAAAACAAAAAAATAAAAAATAAAAAAATATAAGTGTGGTGTATTGTGTGTAGGATGATAAATAGTAAAACTTAATCGCATAATCATTTCTCCATTTTTGTTCTATCATTTAATATTATTTTAAACGTTTTTTTTTTAATTATTGCTAGCGTTTCATGAATTTCTACTAATATTTTTTAAATTTTTGAAACTTTTCATCGACCACTCAATTTCTATCTTCATATTTATAACTAATATGACTTTGAAAATATTTATTTTGCTCATGTCAACTTATTTTTCAACTATTTCTATTACAATTATTAAGAGAATTTTAATTGCTCTCAAATATTTTTTTATTTAATTTTTATTTAAAATACCTTTCAATACACGAAAGACTCTAAACGTTCCTTCCTTAAAGATCCTTCAAATTTTACTTTTCAAAACAATAAACCATACATTTAAATATTTTAAAGGTAAAAAACAATTTGCCTAATTTCATTTATAAATGTTTCTTGCTTTGAGTTGAACAAGATCATTCATTCATGGGTTAAATAACGGTAAATTTAAATTAATTTAAAAGGTAATGGAATTTTACAGGTTGGAGGAACTTTTCTTTCGTCTGTGACATTTTATCCAGCTTCTTCGTTTATAACAAAAGTCTTCTTTCGTAATTTCTAGAGTATAATGACTCTTTTTTTTATTACAGGAAGGGGGGATTGAACCCTGGTTCTTCGACTCAAGAAATCTATACCTTTGGACCTTTTGGAATCGATTACTTTTCCAGATGAGATGAGATGAGTTGAGATTAAAGTTAAGAGTTGAATAAAATATCGGTAGAATATCTATTTTTAATATTATTTTTGTTTTAAAATTTGAAAATGTTACATTGTTTTATTTTATTTTGTGTGTAAATTGATGAAAATTATAATGATTAGATAAAATAAGATGAGATGAGTTAAGAGGATTTAGTGTTTCTATTCATATCTTAATTGTCACATCTTATACCTAGGGTAAACCCTTTTAATCAAAATCAATAAAAATAATAACTTAAATACAAAACCCTCCAATATCAATTGTCTCAAGAATTCTTAAAAAGAAAATTAACTAAACTAACACACTACAAGAAATCAGGCCTTTTCTAGCGATTTTAAAACCGTCACAAAAAAAATCGCTGCAAATAGAGGTTATTTCCGGCGATTTTCAAGTCGCCGCTTAATTTTCGTTGCGAAGTTGAGAAATCACTGAGGAAAAATGTATAATTTATTTTTGTGGCGACATTTATACTTTTTGCGGCAATAAAAATCGCCACAATAAAATTATTAACTGTAGCGGCATTAATTTTCCGTCGATTAAAGAAAATCGCCGCAGTATTTACTATTTGCGGCGAAAATTGTAGCTGTAAAAACATATGCTCGCATTTGAACTTATTAGCGGCGCGTCAAAATCGCCGGAAAAGCTCATAAAATTAAATCCCCCGCGTTAGGTTTTCTCATTTCGTTCCCTCCAGCCATCTCTCCCCCTTCCCCCTTTCTCTCCGCAGTCCCTCTTCTCCCTCAACCCCCCGCCGCGCACAGCCCGTCGCCAACGGCCCCAGCAGGCCGCCGCGACCTCACCTCAACGGCCACCCCCTCCTTCTCACCCCCATCACCAACCCACTTACTCTCTGGTTCCCACTTCCGCCAAAGCGTACGACGCCAAGCCCCTGATCACTCGCATCTCGGCTGTCCATGCTGCAGAGCCCTCGACCAAGCAGTCTACGCCGCCCGTCGCGGCATTGAATTTGAAATGGACGGTGGAGACTTGGAAGTCCAAGACTGCGCTGCAGCTCCCGGAGTACCCGGACCAGAAGGAGCTAGACTCGGTGCTCTAGACCATCGAGGCCTTCCCTCCCATCGTTTTCGCTGGCGAGGCCAGGCACCTGGAGGAGAAGCTGGCCGAGGCGGCCGTGGGTAATGCCTTTCTCTTGGTGGTCAAATGCCTATCATTAGGGTCTGTATTGCTTCTCTTGGGTTGTTTGTGTAATAGATGTTGAAATGATCTATATTTGTTTTTTCTCTCGGTGCTAACCACATGAACATATTTAGATTTGATGATTTGAATATTTGGATTTTTGAATTATGATTGAGAATCGGGGTGGGTTGATCTGTTTTAGGTTGGGAGAATGGTGGGTCAGTTTGCGAAACCCAGTCATGAATACTGCATGTTGATCTCTTGGGACCTCAATTTAAGATTTGGAAGATCATTCTGGATCATGAATACTGCATTTTACAAAAGAGGAAAAAAAAAAAAAGGTTTTCTTTATTATCTGCTACTCCCATTATGCGCCACTCTGATTCATATATAAGGTTTTTGGTTTTAGTCTCTGATTATGAGTTTTACTTTTTAATGAAGAAGTACCTATTGTTTTCTTCTTGTAATGGCTTCTTCGAAACTGAAGACTTATTATCTGCCATAAATAAAGTGAATAATAACATAGGGCAAAGGGCTCTGACACCAAATCGACTTGGTGCGGTAGCAGAATAATATTTTTAGGGCACCATGACCAGTTCTAGATCACTTAAGCAGGCTGCTTTTTAATTATTTTGGTTCCTAGATTTATAGTAGTTTGACTTTGTTATTATTTATTTATTTATCTTCATATTAGTGATTTTGAGGTTTTAAGAGTGTGAATAATGGTTGGATTACAGTGGAAATTAGAGACGCAAGAAGTTGATAGATGTAGGCAATACATCTGGTTTTCTTAAGCATCAAACACGTGTGTTTTGGGTGTCACACCTTGGTGAATATTCCATTGCACAAATCTGGAACAAAGCATGGTTAGCTTTAGAAATTTTAGCAAATGCTTAACCCAAAAGCCTTGACTTTAATGCATTTCAGCTAGTTGTCACGTACTAAGCTCAGAATTTTCATGTGTGTTACTCCATATATATATATATATATATATATATATATATATCCTTATTAGTTTTTAAAAAACAAAGCTCAAAAGTTGTACCATTAAGGCTGTCATCACACTCAAGCATAATTTGGCTGCAAACACAAGTGGGTCTCTTGAATATAGATGGCTATTATGATTGTTTGGATTGTTTGACAAAGGGGTGGAAGAAGGATTTAATGATTCATCTGCCAGGAACATTATCATTTCCGCAAAGACTGCTCGAGAGCCGATACAGGGGATGGAGGTACATCTATATATACAATTTTTCCTTCTACATTAACCACACAAGGCTTGGGCCATATATATTAACCACATATATATATATATATATATATATTAACCAAGGTTTCTGCCCTGGTTAATATATATATATATATATATATATATATATATATACAATTTCCTTCTAGGAGTCCTTGCTTCTTAAAATGCTAGTAAAGTTGTTTGCGCAATTGGGTTTTTGGTTAAAAAAATATTGTACAGTAATTCTCTTACTTTTGAGTCGTTAATCAGTTCATTTGTTTGAAAGATTTCCCCTTTTTGTTGCATTCTCTGCTTTCCCTGAGCCTTGTAATTTAAAAAAGCATTCCATCCATAATTTGTTGTGCCTTATGGCTGGAAAGTTATTCTGATTTGTAAATTTGCTTTATTTTAAATCTGCCATCGATGTTCAGATGCTAGAAGCCTTCGTGTTGTGCTTGCTTTTTAAATTGTCTTTCAGGAAGTTGCTGAATCTGTGAAGAAGGATTTTGGCAGCATCGACATCCTTGTTCACTCACTTGCAAATGGGCCTGAGGTATAGTTGTTGTAATTGTGGAATACCTATGTGTCATTTGACTTGGATTTAAATGAGCAATGAACTCTTTAATAGGTCAGCAAACCTCTGTTGGAGACATCCAGGAAAGGATATCTTGCAGCTATATCTGCATCAAGTTACTCCTATGTTTCTTTACTGAAGCATTTTGTTCCAATAATGAATCCAGGCACACTTCTATACTCAAATCATCCAATAGTGTTTTCGTTTCTTCTTGTTCTTGGTTGTCTTCTTTTTCAGTTGTACAACATTTACCTCATCGGGAGACATATATGGAATTGACATAAGGTTTCTGTTGCAGGTGGTTCTTCAATTTCTCTTACATATATTGCTTCCGAGAGGATTATACCTGGGTATGTATGTCATGCATTAATTGCTTCAATGATCTTGTTAACGGAGTTGTCAATTCTGATAGGGTGATGGATTTCTGATATATGATACACAGATATGGTGGAGGCATGAGTCTGCAAAAGCTGCTCTGGAAAGTGACACAAAAGTAAGTTTGCATTCATTTTCTATATATGCATTCTGCTCATAACTTGCTGTATTTTTAAGCTTAAAGTGATGTGTTTTTTGCTTGTAATCTAATATGTTGATTCAATTCAGGTGCTTGCTTTTGAAGCGGGCAGAAAACATAAAATCAGAGTCAACACAATATCTGCTGGTACCTTGGCTTTTTTATAAGTTAACTCTCATTTGACTGTTTTGATGCTCATGTTAGACAATATATATAAATCAATTTTGGATAAATTTTGATTAGGTTGTTTAGCTTTTGGTTTGTGCCTGCCTTTTATTTTATTTTGTTTTTTGTGCACCACATCATTCAATACTTTTGATACCACAAGAGGAAGGGGAGGGGGGAGGGAGAAGACATGGATGGTAGATTTGATTTTAATTTTTTTATGATTTTTTTGTAAATTTTCTGGTTTGCCGTTTAATGAATTTATTACACTGATCTTATAACTTGTGAACCTGATATATCCATGTATGTTGTCTTGAAACCTAAAGTTCTGCTTTTTGTCTTTGATTGAAAATCTATTCGATATGTAGATTTTGCCATTGCTTGAAAGATCAATGTGAAAGAGTCATGTAATTGATGATGCGTTTATGATTTATCAACAGGTCCACAACCTGCCAGCAAATATTCTGCCTGTTTCATACACTGGACAGAGCCATGGTCAAAGTTCCTACACTACTGATGACTTGCCCAAAACTGTTGTTATGACTCTAAATCAAGGATCAGCTGTCAAGAGTATGGATTTCCATCCACTGCAACAGATTCTACTTCTTGGTGAGCCCCTTTTAATGTACAGAATGTGTAATGTGAGTTTACTCTTAGTGGCAATCCCTGTCATAGGCTAGTCTAACCTCCCTGTGATACTCTTCAATGATACTGCTCCCTGTAAATGTGTTTTTTTAAAGTACTTTGTTCCTAGTATAGTTACTATAGATCTTTGATTCTTTTTTGAGTATATAAAAAGAATATTAGGGCAATCCATAGTGTAAAGTAAAATTGTGAAGCCTGCAAAACTTGGATGTGTATCATATTTTCTCTATACTGTTTTGTGCATTTTTTTTTTATTTTGTGAAACATCTTTTCCGGCGAGTTTTGATCGCCGGAAATAATTTTTTATAGCAGAAATTTATTTACGGCGACATGAAACCGCCACAATAACTTTTTTGCGGCGAAACTGACCCGCTGGAAATGCTTCCTGATGGCGATAATTTTAAATCGTTGAGAAAAATAATAAGTTATTTGCGGCGATTTATTAAGTTTTTGTGGCGATGAATATCGCCGGAAATAGTTGTTTGCTGCGATTTTAAAGGAAAATCGGAAGTCCATTTCTGTCGATTTTTTGAAGATTTCCGACAGACTAAAATCGCCGGGAAATTTATATTTTCTGACGATTTTTTCCAATCGCCACAATTGATCAAAAATGGCTTCAGGATTGTGGTGAACCTGCAGCGATTTAAATGATCAAATGTAGCGATTCTGAAGGGTATTTGCGACGATTTTGAGCGCTGGAAAAGGCCATTTTTCTTGTAGTGACAAATAACTCTCTTCAATTTGACTAATTTATTTATGTCATCTGTCAGCTTCCTTACTACTCTCATCCAATTCTGCGTTATTGACACCTATTCCTGATATCAACACGATCATTAATAACATTTGAAAAATATAAAAAATAAACTGGTAAGTCTATCGACTTAGTAAGTCTTGAACATATACTAATGGGTAGACCATGAGCTAGTAGTTTATAAACAATGCAACGATAAACAGAAAAATTAACATCAGTGTAGCTCTGTAAAATTTACCCTAATATTGTAAGTAATAACAATATCAATAATGGTTACCACAATACTTTTACACTGGGGCGGGGCCAGTAATACAACAATACCAGTAATCAGTTCCTTGTTGCCACGAGTTTATGCTCATGACAAGGCCAACAACATTAACACTAATCGCATTAATTACCTGTCACATTTTACGCTCGTGACAAGGCCAATAATAGTAAAAATAATAATAATAGATGTACTATCAATAATCTCATGCATTAATGGTCTTTAGAATGCATGCATTACAATAATAGTAACAATGCAATAATAAGAAAGCATATTGTGACTGTACAATAAGTACATAAATATGTTTCACAGTTTTGCAGTAGGAACACATGATCACGTAAAAATAGCTCAAGTCTACATTATTTATGACAAAACAATCTAGTACAATATTCAATATAGAAAATATTGCAGACGAATGATTGATGTGGCTTTCACACCAAAAACATGCAAGTGTATCTCAATTAATTTTAGACAAAATCCAGCGTATAATGAACAATACTTATCAAATTTTTTAACATATGTAAATTGCGTCATAGCACTATAAATTGAAAATTAATCAACACCCAAACATATTTAAAACAATCTAAAATTAATAGAGCTATGGGCAAATTGAAGCTAAAAAATATAAAGAGTTTTTTCTGTCATTTCGAAAAATATGAGAGTAAAATTTAAAATAGAAATAAAATACGTTTAATTCAACTTATGTATCACAAAAAGTATATCATGTGCCTAGAACAATATATCATTGAAACAATATAAAGACACTCAAACAAACAGATCAAACAAAAAAATACATAACATCCAAAATTTTAACTTACGCCCTTTTAATGAAACAAAATCTTGTGGTATTAAATTTATAGTAGAAAGAGAAAAAAATGGAATAAAAATATTATAAAATTAAATATTCTTAAAATATAATTTTTATTATTATTTCAAAAAGTTGAATTATTTTTTGTGTTTTATTTAGAAGTTTGAAAAAGTCATAATGATTAGGTAATGATTAAATTGAAAAATTATAATTGAAAAGTGTTTCTCTCTCTCTCTCAATTTGTTGCTCTATGTGAAAAGATTTAATTAATGTTGTGGGTATTTCGAATGTTAGCTCTAACACTTTATTACGTAAAGCAATTGATCGGCATGCAAACGAATACCATCTAGCAGAGGACGAACCCGTGTAGAACGGAGCTTGGTAAACTAAATTTACTTGTGGAACAATTGCTAAGATTAAGGATATATGTTTAGGCCTAGTTTGGTTACACATATGAGATGAGATTAAAATTAAAAATAAAATAAAATATAATATTATTAAAATATAATTTTTATTTTGGTAGTTGAAGAAGTTGCATTGTTTATTATTATTTTTTTTTTTGTATTGGATTTTGGAAAAATTGTAATGATTAATTAATAAGATGAGATGAAATGAGATTATTTGTGTAAACAAACTAGACCATAATGTTGGCTGTTTGGCCCACAAAAAATTTGATGAATGTTTGTTTGATTGAATCATGATATGTTGGTCTAGATCTTGTTTAATACCTAAAGCGTAAAACACTTGATTAAGTGCATAGAAATAGTTAGGCCAACAAACCATATCGAAGTTTAACACAACGAGAACCTCGAACTAAAAGATGGAAACTAATTTATGAAAACCTTATGTACAACATCAAATTTGGCTTCAATCAAATTCAGTTGACATAGAGGAAATTAGCTACAACCGATCGGATGTACAAGACTCTCGTAAAGGCATTTTGAAATCATGTTGACTTTTTGGGTGTCATTTTGGACAAAAAATCAAGACACTTAAAATAGACCTATTAGGGGTGATAATACATGACACGATCCATAAATCTGATACAAACACGATACTAAATTGGTAAGTTTAGGTCAAAACGGATTACCGGATAAGATATAATTAATAAAAAAGTCAATTGCGGGCAAAACCCACAATCAACCATATAACACTAATAAACTCTATTTTTAAATTTTATAAATGTTTAGTTTTATATACATTTATAATATTAATATTAGTATTTGAGTACTTAATATCTCAAACTATTGAGACTTTTTTTGTTAATATATGATTTCTTATTTTATGAAAATGTTAATTTTCCTATATATTTTTTGTTTGGATATTGATAATATAATATTTGATCATTAATCTAGTGGTAATTGTGAATAATTTTATATTGTTATACTAATATTGTTAAACAAATCGTGTTCAGATTGACTCATATAATATAATATTCATAACTTAACATGATATACTAATACGAATTGCCAACCCAAGGATTTTTTATTTTTTTTTTAGCAAAGTTGGCTGGCATTTTTAGTATGATAGGCATGAACTTTTGGTATAGTAGGCTTGAACTTTTAGCATTTAGGCTTGTATTTGAATTATCAAGCTTGAAGGAAAAACGATGTGGTCTAGTAGAACTCATTCGAACAAAGATTGAAGCCATGAACTATTGAGGGTGCTTCTAAACAAGCAAGAGATCTAAGGTTTGAGATTCTATAGAATTTATGAAATGAGTTAATGGAATTTGAGGTGATAGGTTCAACAAGCATTTGAGGAGTTAGTTAAATTGGAGGTTTTAGATTTTGCTGCCTCTGAGAAACAATTTGATAACATTTGGGGGTTTTAGAATCTACAAGCTTTAAGAGATGATTGTTATTAGATTTGAGGTCATCGATCTTGTAGACTTTGGAAAATGATTCTTATATGATTTATGGTTTTAGAATTACAAACTTAAAGGATTGATTTATAATAAGATTTGAGTTTTCAGTTCTACACACTTGGTATGTAAGCTTGATCAATTTTGAAGCTAATTAGTTTGCAACCATTAAAACGTGAGTTTGGATCAAATTTAAGTTATTGATATGTAGATTTACAAGAAGCAAATTTATCTATGAGATTTGAAGGTATTGATTATGCATACTCTCGAAAGTGATTGTACTTTTAAGAAGTTATGGAAAGTGCGTAATTCAGAAAATGCTTATTATCGGGTTTGAGATTATAGGGTTGGTAGATTTTAAGAAACAATTTTTATCAAATTTAAGGATTGTGGATGGTGCAAATTTAGCAAATGATTTTTTTTTTGTTTTTTGTATTGTTTTTTTTTTTTTTTTTTTTTTTTTTTGTCGATTCTAAGGATATAGGTCCATCAAGGTGTTGGAAATGCTAGTTTATGTGATGGTATACAATGTGATCATGGTAGTTTGAGAATAGGACTGGGTGGATTTTAGTGGTGAATGATATTGAGTTTAGTACCACTTGGATAAACGCTAATTAGAACTGGGGTCTTGAGTAGTTTAGTATTTGTTGTCAGAATGAAATTTATATGTGCATTTATCTTTTTGGATGAGATTGTATTGGACTTTTAAGCTTAGCGCATACTTTAGATGGGATGTGCAGACTTTTTGACTAATTGAGTGTCTTGGATTAAGTTGTGTTTTGGTTTACCTTTGGCGTATGGATGTTCGCTTAATTATGCACCGAGTGTGTAGGTGTGACCAACCGCTCATTTTTCTCTTGAATGAGCGGTTGGTCATGTTTTAAATTTAAATTTCGAAGTCATGTTTTAAATTTAACAGATGATTTTTAAAGTGAGCCGAATATTTTAAAATCCTTGAAATATTTTAAATGTCCAAAATTATTTAAATGTGGTATTTTTAGTATTATTGAACCAAGCCTAATTTTTAAAGTAAACATTTTCATATTTTTGGGAGCCCCGAAGATATTATAGTTTTGTAAAATCATTTTGTTTAAATGATTTTCTTTATTTAAGAATATTATTTAATATTAACCATTTTATGTTATGTTAAAAACTCTACTTATTTAAATGATTTTATTCTCTTAAAAATATTTAGTAAATTTCATTATTTTATTTTATGATGAAAGATTATTATTTTTAGAATCAAAGTTGGGTTTTTAATTTAGTCCTATTACATTTCTATTTTATTTCCCATTTTTAGTTAGTTTCTTCATGTGTTTTATTTCCCCTCCCTCGGTCCACCGCACACCCAACCCTCCCCCATGTCTCTCTCCCTCTCCTCTGTTTCTCTCCACCATGGCCTTAGCCGTGCCCTTCTCGAGTCGCCACTAGCCATCCTCTGCCACCAAGTCCTGCCACCAAGCCTTGCTATGACCACCCCTCTCCATCTCCTTTCTAGATCTCCTCAGCCACCAGGGATCACCATGGTACACTGCTCCTCAGCCTAGCACCACCGTCCATGGCCAGTCAGCACCCATCACTACCCATTTCACTATCTTGGACAACCACGATAACCCACCCATAGTTGACAATTCCTAGCTCCAGCCCCTTCCAAACATCCTCTATTTTAAGTCACGACAGTGACCACCAAGGGACAACCACAACCCAAATTAGTGGCTTTTGACGCCACGAGACCTTGCTGGATTGCAAACGACGCAACATTTCAGCCCGAACGTATGGTATAATTCATATCTCTTTCCCATGATAGTTTATTGTGTTTGTGAAGATGGATTGGTGTTGTTAACTGTGTAATGTAGTTGTGAAATGACGAGATTATATGTGAAATGTGTTTTGTTGTTGTGGAGTGTGTTGTGTTGTGAATTGTGAACGGAGTAGTTGTGATGTGGCAGAGTGTTATGAAGTGTTGGGATGATTGTATAGTTGTGAAGGGTGTTCTGTGGATTGGGATGGGATGTAAAAGTGGTGGGATTGCTTTGAACGGTGTTGAGGAGTAGTTTGTGACTTGATTATGTAGTTGAAGTGATGAGCATTATTGTGCAATTTGTGTTGTGGATGTGCGTAGTGTGAAGTTACAAGTTTGTTGGGCAATTGTGACGTAGTTGATGTTATGGCAGTATGTTATGAAGTGTTGGGATTAAATGCGAAGTTGTGATGTAATTGTGTTGTGTGAATGATGGGGTGATTGGGTAGTTGTGTAGGCCAGATGCCATGTGAAGCGATGGGATCACGTTGTAGTTTGGAAGAGGTTGTGAATTGTGTAGTTTGTGAAGCGACATGATGTCAAGTGAAGTGTTGGAATTGTGAAGGTTGGAGAAAACTGTGAAGTGTGATGATTGGATGGGTTGAGTTGGACGTTAATGTCAGTATAATGAAGATTGTTTACACAAGCAAGAGTTTAGTGGATTATATGTTGATCTTAAGTGATAAAAAGGGGTAGGGTACATGTGTAAATTGGTTGGACGTATATGCCGGACAAATTTAGCGTATGTAATGGATAGTCTGTTTTAAGCATTAATACACGATGTTAAGCCTCAAGGTTGGTTTAAAGTTGTGTATTATGCTTGGTTTAGATTTCGATGAAGTGTTGGTTATTGTGTAAGAATGAAGGAAGGTATATGTGTACTGACTAGGGTTGAGATGTATCATTTATTTGGTTCAAGTTATGCATCGGAAATGATGATTTAGTAGGAAGATTATGATAAAGGTGATAGTGTGTCTTAACCTTGAAAGTGAATTATGGAAATTCACTTTAAAATATAAGCACTTGAAGTAGAATGCTTTGTGTTGGAAATGTGACCTTAAGTGGGTCCCAAGCTACGAGTTTGAAAATTTAGAGAAACGTGATAAAAGAAAGCATGAAGGATGAAATCGGATAATAGGGCATGTCTAAGGCTACGTTTGGATGTTGAGCTGAGTTAAATTCTTTATGAATAATAGTGAGTTGAGTAGGTAGAGTGAGTTATGTGTGGACCATCTAAAATGAATTTAGATGTGTTTGGATGTTAAGATAAGTTTAAAACTATTTATGAAAAATTGAAAAAAGTTGTGGGTCTCACGTATAAAGATGTGTTGAGTTGAAAAAGGTTGTGGGTCCCATGTGTAAGAAGGTTTTGAGTTAAGATGAGTTTATTAATTTAAGAGTTGATTGTTTAGATTTTAGACTCAGTTTAAAATTAGACTGAACTGAATTAATCTCAATTGAGTATTGTAACCAAACAGGGCCTAAGTGAAGGAAGCGTAAGTCAAGAGTAATTTATGTATTTTCTAAATTTTTGTTTTAGTTACTTGTGCACTCGATACTGTATTTTTTTTCCGTTCATCAATAAAAATAAAGAGCAAATAAGTGTATGAAAATAAATAGAAAGACAGAGAGATTTACATGGTTTGGCATAATACCTACGTCCACAGGTCGTTTGACTGCAAATTCCATTATAATAGTCAATTTTTCATATCTCTCATGCCCTCACATTTCTTTCAATATAATGGAGAAATTTAAGATTTCAAGAGTTTGAAGATGATACCTCTCTTGAGAGAGATCATTTGGAGTTATTGTGGGGTTTATTCCCTTGTTTGGAGTAGTTGTGTCATACTTCTCTTATGAAATCTTTTTTTTTTTAACAGTCTAAGAGTATTAGTAGTGGGCTCAATAAAATTAAAATTTAGCCAAAGTTTAACTAAATTACATAAAAAGGGACTGCAATGGACTCAACAACGCTACAATAATTTTAGCTTTCAATATTTTCACTAGCCAAATATGGCTAGCCCAAGAAGCTGGTCAAATATTATTTTCATCATAAAATATTCCTCTTTCCCCAAAAGCCGTATGTACATGAAGAAAAATAGGAGAAGTAGTAGAGAAAGATTACCACAACCAGTCAATCCACAAAAAAGGTCGAGCAAAACAAGACGTTGCTGGTACTTGGAACTTTCCTTTTCCTCTTCAATCTTATTATAAGCATGATGGTTATAAAAATATGAACTTTGAAAAAATATATCAATTTAAATAATATGATCGTTGTAAAAAAAATTGTTAGAAAATTATATATGTTAGGAATAATATGAACATTAAAAAATTAATGTGTATTTTTCAAATAACGAATAAATATTCAAATTATAATTAAAATTAAAATAAATGAAAAGATAAAAATCAATATTTTAATAAAATAATAATAGATTTACTGAGTCTGTTATTTGATGTTATTAAAATGTAACTAGCTAAATTTATAAAAGTAAATTCTCTAACTAAAATTTGGTCAAATTTTATTGAACCCATTGCTAATGCTCTAAACTTATCTTATCTTTTGCTAAATTCTTGGCTTTATCCTTGTGCCGGATTATTGGCTTGTCTCTTTAATTACTATTAATGATGAGTTTTTAATGGGCTGGATCCAATTAACTTTATCAACAATGTACAGATAGGTAATCCTATGATACAACGCCAATATATCTATGTATCAAGATATTTCACTCCAATATCTAAACAAAAACATCACTTAAAATTGAAAATCAAATTCAAAACTTAGCTTGCCATTACTAATTCTATTATCAAACAGCGTATCTGTCTAATGGTTTGTCTTATTTGGTTATATAGATAAAAGTTGAAAGTTGAATAAAATATTATTAGAATATATTTTTTTAATATTATTTTTATTTTAAAATTTTAAAATTTTAAAAAATTAAATTATTTATTATATTTTGAATAAAAATTTAAAAAATTTATAATAAAGAGATGATACGAACGGTATAACCAAACCATGCATTAATTGGGTTTGGACCGTTTGCGACCCGACCTTAAGCCCCAAGTCTCCTCCTGTACGTTTGCTTGTTTGGTGCCAGTAACAAGGTAGCGAACAAGGAGTAGAGAGCAACGAGAGCACGATGAAGGAGTGGAAATTGCTGGTGCCGGTGGTTCCTTTTGTTGTCCTTGCAACATTCTTAATATTAGCTGTTGACTCTGAGTCGGACGGCGTTGGAGAATGGCAGATGCTCACCAAGCAAAACTTCTCTTCTCAGATTCGACTCCACCCCCATATCCTCCTCTTCGTCACTCTTCCCTGTATTTACTCTCTCTCTCTCTCCCTTTCTGTGTCTCTACATATATAATGCTTATATGTTAATCGGGAATGGTCCTGTGATTTCCCTTTTTTTTTTCCCCTCTATTTTCACCGTTACTTCTTTTGTTTGAATGAGACAAAATGAAGAGTTCTGTTGTTGCTGAACAAATTGAGCCCTGTCTAATTTTAGAGTGGTGAAGAAAATAAACATATTTTCTTTGAAATGTTGTGGGAACACTTTTCTGCCAGTCAGAACAAACAAAGGTATAGAAGCCAATATTGAATTTAAGGTGTGAAGGGTTGCTTACTTTTAATTTTCATGGCCTACTATCTATTCATTAAAATTTTTCCAGGCATTATTTCTGGTTGAAACTTTGCAGGTATTAAAATTTGAGAGCATAAGTGAATTCCGTAAGAATTAATCTTTGCAACATATGATCTTAGGAAGCTTTGATTAAGGACTCTAGAATGCTCAAATTTCTGGGTTAGTGCTGTACCAGTTTTATTAATTTTTTCTTTGCCTATACGAGACCCAATTGGGCAAGTTTCTAGTTGCCTTCTATAACAAATCAGCGCCTAAATCAATTAATTTTATACCCTTTCCACCTCGGTGTTTCTAGTGTATAGTCCCTAGATGATACTTGGGTGGCAGCCTTTTGCGTATTTTATAATATTATCTTACTGATATAAAAATCATTAAAAGAAAAGAAATAAGGTTATAATGAACGAGAAGCTTCATTTCAGCAATATTTTCTCTATGAGCTAATCTTCTTAAATAAATCATAATTTTCATGCTTTTTCCATATACCTGTGGTTTTCACGCATTTGAACTTTTTAAATAATGGAATTTAATAAAGGGTGCAAATGCAAGGAGGTGAGGGTTATTTGAACCTGTAAAGTCGTGTTAACTTAAAACGTTGGCTGTAAATCTGTCATGTGGGGAAACATGCCATAGCTCGTTACTATATAAAATGTGGACTTTTAGTGTCTTCATTTGAAATGTTTGAACCATTCTAAGGTTAGCTTCCCTTTCCTTGCATCTATGCAATCGCAATCTGATACTAATTGCCAAGCCACCTTATCATGTGATAGCTGACTGCGTAGGCACACAGGTATGTATGTGTCTGTACAGAAATGATGGAGCATGCCCTGAACATTTTGGGTCGCTAGTTAATAGTTGAAGTGATAACACAGATGTGCTAATATAATTTCTTTTTCCAATTAGCTTGTGTGGATAGATTTTTTTTCCTGCCACCATCTTGTGTACATTTTGCCTCTGCTCATGTCATGCTACTCATATAGAACCAGCATAGCAACGTATACAGGGATTTACATTGAAATATGAATTGAAAAGAGTGATCCATGGAAAACGTTGTCTTAATGCATGCAGTGTAGTCTTTCTCCAGTTGCAGAAGATGTTCCCCTTGGTTATTGATTGTGATGATTTTCATTAATTATTGTTATTATTGTTGAGCCAGCCTTTTATATTTTTCTTTTAGACTAAACCTAGTCATTGATTTTGATTTTGATGCAAAGGGTCCGGTGAGTTTCGCTCCCTTATGAAAGAAGTATCACATGTGGTTTCTGATCGACAAGAGGAGTTTAGCTCGCTAAAGTTGATGTTTATGTATAGAAATAGGGAAAAGATGTTGGCAGATGCTGTCAGTGCTACCGAGGAAATAACAATTTTATACTACCAACATTCTATATCTTACAAATATCGAGGAAGATACCGAGCACAAAATATATTATCCTCAATCTATCCCCATATGTTGCTTGTGCCTGAAGAACTTCCTCTCAAGTCCCTGAAGAGTCTAGAGGACTTGAAGATGTTTATTAGTTCAACTGACAAGGCTCTACTTCTCCTTGAATTCTGTGGATGGACCCCTAAATTGCTGGCCAAGGAGAAGAAAAATGGAACTGAGAGTGATTCTGGTGCACAAGGTTAGTGGAACATTTATTGGCAACCATGGATAATTTTTCAACGTTTCTTATTGTTCAACTAATCTTATCATTTTTGCCTTGAATAAAAAAATTTATCTAAAATTTTTTCAACTAATCTATCTCATCACTTGTCTAAAAAAACATTTATTGCAGAAATAGTGAATCAATTTAGCTGCTCTGTATCGTTTTGTATCCCGAATTCTATTTGATGATTTATTAATTTTTACTTCAATTAGTGACATCATCCTTTTTTTTTTTCAAATCAACTTTTTTGTTTACTTTTTTATCATAACCTTTTTTGGTACAGACAATCATCTTGTCTTTGTTAGCGGAAACAAAAGCTTTGATATGATTTGGAATGTCTCTATTGGCTACTTTTATTTTGTGGTGTTAATTACATCCCTCATTGCTAGTAACATAATTTTCTTTGCAGGCATGAGCTTTAATGAATCACCGACTAACCAGAAGGTGGCTGGTAGTTTCTAACTGCAAATGATTGCGAGACTGATTTTGAAGTAAAAATAAAAAAATTATCACTAACACATTTGTCACTTCTCCTTCTTTTCATGAACAGGGGATGAAAAATGGAAGTGTGGTGTGGAAAATGGGTTCAGTGAAGTTCCTTGGCTTGGGGAATTTAGCTCAAGAAATGGAAGTGCTCCTTTTGAGGAAATTGAGAATGTACACTCTAGCGCCTCTTCCTGTTCCTTAGAAGAATTTCAGCAGTTTGATTCTTTCTTCTCGAAGTTCATGATTGTTGCAAGAGAGCTCTTTCTGCCCCCTGAAAGACATAGATTTGGTCTGGTCTCAGAAAGATCAATGCTTTCATCTCTTGGTCTCGAAGATTCTGATTCATGGTTTGCAGTGCTTTACTTTGCTGGATGTCCTACTTGTTTAAAGATTATTAGGAAAGCGGATGACCTCAATAATGTTTTACACATTGACAATCCTGTTGTTATGGAGGTAAATTTAACCAGTTTTCTCATCACTTATCTGTTGATCCTGGTCTTTTTTAAGGTTTCCTTATATTATATGGTCTCGTTCCAAAAATTGTGGCTAAAAAATTTTCAGATGTATGAGTTACTTGGCTGATTCAACTTGAGTGGGATCGGTAGTTGGCCTTGCCTAGAATGTCTCATCCAGTGGTTTAACTATTCATCAGAAAAATATTTATCTTTTAGCTTAGCCAGTGAAATTTTACATGCTGGGCTAGGGGTGTGGGATGGGTCACCCGTACTGGCCCAGCCCAATCCGTGCATCCTGCTAGGGCACTGGTGGTTGGGGGCTGGGTACCCTACCTGTCTGCCTGTTTGGATATAAATACTTAAAATCCCTAATTTTATGCATGTCATTCTCTCTAGCTGCACCCCATCCTTCTCTTTCTTCCTTTTCTTCTCTTCTCTTCTTCTTTTTCTTCTTCTTCTATCTCTCAACCAAGGGAGATCCATGACCACCGTGCCATGGGTGTCAAGAGCAAGGGTGAGATTTTGTTGGATTTTGGACCATATTTGTGCGATTTTTGTAGCAGTTTTTGTATGTTTGTAGATATTTTGGATTGGATCTATCGGCTCTGGTGGATTTCTGGGCTGATTGACGGACAAAGTGTTGAAAAATCAACCCACCCATTCAATGGGTGGGCAGCTACCTACCAGTATAGGGCGGCTGGCAGCCTTACTGAGGGCTTGTCTTTTCTATTGAGACAGTTAAGCTCATACCATTTAGTATCTCATTTGTCTTAGTACGTAGAAAGCCTTTAGCTGCTGGCCTCAATTCTTGCAATATGTTTGTGTCAGTGAGGTCGGACTAAAGATGGTTACTCTTTCTCTGTTCTGTATATAAGCAGCACTGGTTCTTCTGAGCCATGCCCATATCAGATGTGCTTTTCTTTGTAGGAGTGTGAATTTAATGTAATATTATTGATGTAGTGGTAAATATAACAAGTCATGCAATTTAAGCCTTTCTGTGTCTCTCCTCTTTTAAGTGTAATTTAAGGATGCAAGTTTAATTAGGCTACTTTTGGATGCTAAGGTGATCTCAGATGATCTGTGAATAGTAGTGAAAAAGTAATGAATAGTAGTGAAAAAGTAGTGAATAGTTTGTGAATAGTAGTGAGGTAGTCTGAGGTGATCTCAGATCACATCACTAACCAATCACCCCCTATAGATTATTATATTATAAGCTGCAATGATAGAACTTTTAAAAATGTGTTATGTTTCTGTCTCATTATGAATATTGAAATTTACCACTTTTCTTGTCCCATAATGGATGTCTATGTCCAAAGATAAAGCATAGCATTGCATGATGCCAGCCTCCTGGGGGTCTTCCGGTGGCGTGTTCTGCCACTGTTCCCCCAGCGACTGTGAATCAGTTTTTGGCTAAGTTGTGTGGAGTTGAGCCCGCGGTTGGGATTAGCCCGTTGCAGCTTCCATCTACACAGAGGATGTCGACTGACCTAGGAGACTCCCCCCCTTCAGGTAAGGAGGTCGAGGTGCCCCAGAAAATTGCGATGGAGGTTGGAGACTCTCCTGGCATTTGTTTAGAGTCAGAATCTGGGCCTGGTTTGGGGGTTGCGATGCTTCTATTGTTCCAGCTTTTGGGGCTGTTGTTGAGTTAGAATCTGAAGGTAGTGAGGAGGTAAATGGTTCTGAACAGTCAACCTCACAAGTTTCTTGCACTCAGTTTTCCAAATGACTTGCAACTGGTGTTTGGTGGTGGTGAAGGTTCTGTATCTTGCGAATCTAGAGAATTTGTTGATTCTGATGAAGACTTTGAACCTGTTCCTCTGTGTTCTATTAACCTAGGCATTGAATGGTCTTGTAATTCTTCTGACTGGGTTTTGAGAAAGGTGGATGAAATCTGAAACTGTGTTGGCATTTCATGTGAGGGATTTGAAGAGCAGTTTAAAGCTTTGTTTATCGCTATCGAGGCTGGACATCCTGCTCTGGCTAGATCAGCCACTAAAAAGGAGAGGGAGTTAAAAAGATTAGAGTGCACAATTAATTACAAATCCGGGGATGGGAGTGCCTTTAGAGAAAAAGGCAAAGAGAGAGCTGTCAATGGTTTCTCATGAAGCCTAAGATCATTTCTTGGAATGTTCAGGGGTTAAATGACTATAGAAAGCATCTTCGAGTAAAAAATTTGCGAAGGCAGTGAAAGGCTGGTATTATTTGTTTCCAAGAAACTAAACTAAAGGTTGTTAATCAATCGATTATTCATAGTTTATGGACTTGCAATTATATGGGATGGATGGAGTTAGTCTCCGATGGAGCTTCGGGAGGCATTATTGTTATGTGAGATAGGAGGGCTGTAGAAGTTGTTGATCATTACATGGGTGAATTCTTTGGTGGCTTGTAACTTTAAGAATGTGGATGATGGTGTCAATTGGGCTTTTGCTGGTGTTTATGGGCCAAATTCTTATTCATGTAGGAGTATTATATGTGAGGAAATGACGGGTATTTGCAGTTGGTGGGACCTTCCATGGTGCTTTGGAGGGGATTTCAACATTACTCGCTTTCCTTGTGAATGTGAAGGGGTTTTGTCAATTTCTAAAGCTGTCAGAATTTTCAGATCTCATTTCTGAGTTACAACTGATTGATTTACCTATGGCGGGAGGGAATTTCACGTGGTCTAATGGGAGAGCATGGTCTCGTTTGGACAGATTCTTGGTCTCAGTCTCTTGGGAAGCATTATTTCCAGAGTTAAGTCAGAAAAGGTTGCAGCGTATTGTTTCTGACCATTTTCCTATTTTGTTGGACTGTGGAGGCATTTTTAGTGGGAAAGACACTTTAAATTTGCAAATATGTGGTTGAAGGAAGAGGGTTTTGTTGAAAAAGTGAGAAGATGGTGGACTTCTTATCATTTTTCTGGTACTCCGAGTTTTATCTTGGCTGAAAAATTTAAGGAGCATAAAAAAGATTTGAAGAAATGGAATGCTGAGACTTTTGGAGGAATTTAAGGAAATGTTGAAAATAATAGAAAACTTCTTATGGATCAGCTGCATAGTTTGGAGGAATTGGGGCTGTCGGGTTCAATAACTTTTGAGGATAAGGAAAAGAAGAAAGGTGTTCTGGCAGAAATTGACAAATTAACACTTATGGAAGAAATATCATGGAGACAAAAAATCCAAAATTTTATGGCTAAAGGAAGGAGACAAATGCCCAAAGTTCTTCCATAAAATGGCAAATTCTCATCGTAGAAATAATGCTATTGAAGTTCTTCATGTAGGAGATAATGTGATTTGCTATAAGGAGGAGATTGAAGATCATATTGTGGATTTCTATGAGAAGCTCTTTCGTGAAGAATTTTCTTGGTTAGAGAGACCCTTTGAGAAAGATGAAGTTCTTGATGTGGTTAGGGGTATGTCCAAGGATAAGGCGCGGGGCGCGGATGGTTTTTCCATGGCGTTTTGGATGACATTATACAAGTTTTTGAAGAATTTCATTCCTTACTGAAATTTGAGAAGAGTTTCAACACTACGTTCATTGCTCTTATATCCAAAAAGGTGGTCGCGGTAGAAATGAGAGATTTTCGTCCTATTAGCTTAGTAAATGGAGTGTATAAGATTATATCTAAGGTATTAGCTAACTGCCTTAGTGTGGTTATGTATAAGATTATAATGAAGTCTCAAAATGCCTTTGTGGGGGTAGACAAATTCTTGACTCAATCTTAATCGCTCATGAATGTTTGGAAAGCAGAAAAAGGATGGGGCAATATGGAATTTTAGTCAAACTGGTCATGAAAAGGCTTTTGACCATGTCAATTGGGATTTCCTTCTCTACTTACTTGGGAGATTTGGTTTTGGAGAGAAGTGGTGCTTGTGGATAAGACATTGCATTTTGACGGCCAGATTTTCTATCTTGGTGAATGGTTCTCCAGTTGGTTTTTTCAATAGCTCCCGTGGTCTAAGGCAAGGAGACTCTTTATCTCATTTTGATTTTGTTATTGTTATGGATGCGTTGAGTCGTATGATTAATGTGGCTGTGGATGGTGGCTTTGTGTCGGGTTTTATGGTGGGTGATGACACGGGGCAGAATCACTCTTTCTCTCTTACTCTTTGCAGTTGATACTTTAATTTTCAGTGATTCCAACCAGGATCATCTTAGAGCTTTAAGAGCTTTGCTGTTGTGTTTTGAAGCTGTCTCCTGGCTTAGAATCAATTTATTTAAGTCTGAAATTGTTCCTGTTGGTACAGTTAGAAACTCTCTTGATCTAGCCAATATTTTGGGTTGTAAGGTATCTAATTTACCCATGAAATATCTCGGGTTACCTTTGGGGGTCCTTCACAAATCTGTGTCCATTTGGGATGGGGTGATTGAGAAGATAGAGAGGAGATTAGCTGGTTGGAAAAAGATTTATTTGTCAAAAGGGGGGAGTTACTTTGATTAAAAGCTCCTTGTCTAATCTTCCCACTTATTTCCTGTCCCTTTTTCCTTTACCTGCGGGAGCAGCTAAAAGAATTGAGAAAATTTTCAGGAATTTCTTATAGGACGTATTTGGCAGGATAGAAAATTTCACTTGGTGAGCTGGAATAAAGTTTGTGTCCCGGTGTCATGTGGAGGCTTGGGCATACGAAATCTACAGCTTTCAATAAGGCTCTTCTTGGGAAGTGGCTGTGGAGATACAGCAAAGAGAGTAATGCATTATGGAGGCAGATTGTGGATGTCAAATATGGAAGGATGTGGGGGAATTGGTGTACAAATGAAGTAGAAGGGGTGTTTGGGGTGGGCTTGTGGAAACCCATTAGATTGGGATGGGGGACTTTGGCAAAAACATTTCTTTCAAAGTGGGGAAAGGGTCTAATATTTTTTTCTGGCATGATGCATGTGTGGGGATTCAGCTCTCAAATATTTATACCCCAATCTCTTTAGGATTGCAAGAAACAAAGGGGCTGCAGTGGCTGAATCCTATCAGTTCTCTAATAATCTGCTGCACTGGAATGTGGAATTTAATAGAGAATTACAGGACTGGGAAGTGTGTGAAGCTGCTGATTTCTTTTTAAAACTATATGCTATGAAGATCGATCAGAATAGGGAAGATAGGCTGCTGTGGGTTCATGATTTTAATTCCAGATTTTCTGTGAAATCTTATTACAAGGTGTTAAATAATCATGGTGACTCAGCTTACCCCTGGAAAAGTATCTGGAAAGCAAATGTGCCTAGCAAAGTTGCATTCTTCTGTTGGTTGGTGACACTAGAGAAAATATTAACCACAGATAATTTGAGGAAAAGAGGATTATTTGTGATCGATTGGTGTTTTATGTGTAAAAAAGATGGCAAATCTATTAACCATCTTTTTCTTCATTGTGAGGTTGTGACAGCCTTGTGGAACGAGATATTTGTTAGGGTAGGCATGGTTTGGGTGATGCCTTCGCGAGTGGTGGACTTTTTGGCTAGCTGGCATGGTTCAGTGGGATGTGGAGGCAGTGCAGAAATTTGGAAAATGATCCCCTTGTGTTTGTTTTGGTGTTTATGGTTAGAAATAAATGGGAGGTGTTTTGATGATTGTGAACGTACTATGGGGGAATTCAGGGATCTTTTCTATAGTACTTTATGTTTTTGGGTGCAAAACCTTGCAAGGGATGGAAATATTTGTTGTTTTGCTTTAGTCTTGTTTTTCTCTAGCTTGTATTTAGATGTACTCACTTGTATACTTCATGTGTACTTGGCTATGCCTATTTACTTGGAATAAAATTTCTCATTACCTTTCAAAAAAAAGATAAAGCATAAAACTTTTTACCTTCCTACCATACCCTCTGCTCATACTTTCCCACCACCCATTTCAAAAGTTGAGATAATTGAGAATTAATTGTCTTTTCGTAAAACCATATAGGGTGTCATACATGTATCCTCGATTGTGTGCTGACCATCATCGCTCTGTCCTGAATCAATGAGTATTAAAATTCCTTCCCAGGCATTATTTTAGTTATGTACTCAGTTTGGCAACATTTGGTTTACTCTAAACAACTTTCGATTTCCATAAATTTTGATGATGAGGAACCCTAAGACCATGCGAACGCAACATGTCTTTTACTTGTGTAAATGGCAAAACCTACATTCTAATTCCAGTTAGGAAGGAAATGCTTTTGCAAACAGGGAGTCATGCTGCTTTATATGTTCTATCTGAATATGGTTTCTTTGTGGACAACTCAAATTATGTAATTGAAACAACTTATTTGATTGTATTCCTTTAAGCTTGTTTGATTTAACATACCTTCTATTTGTAATTGTTCTATCTAGTTTGGTAAATTGCATGCAGTGGTGTTAGTATAGCCAATATCTGTCTGTTCATGGGCCGTCAGGTGTTGAATTTCTCTGTTTCTCATTTTTAGTAAGCTTTGATAAGCCAAAATTGACTTCCTTTCATGCCCGGGGGTTTTTGCACAACCTGTAATGCTATTTTTCTTTCTACATCTTCTTCATCTCTCTCTCTCTCTCTCTCTCACACACACACACACACACACACACACAAACACACACGGTTTGGTTGTTTTCTAGCAATTCTTATGTTAGCATGTTTCTATTTGAATCATGCAGCTGGAAGGAAATAAGAATGATATCGAGCCTGCTTTACCTGCAAATAAGCCCTCAATGCTTCTATTTGTGGATAGATCTTCTAACTCATCAGAAACTAGAGGTAGGGTTAAGGAAGCTCTTGATGCATTTAGAGAATTGGCGCTGCACTATCATATTTCAAATCAGATAAGCGAGCAAGAGAGGGAACATTCAGAGAAACCTTCAGTCCAAGATTATCAAGCATTGGGCAGTAAAGCGAAACATCCGAGATTAAAACTATCTCCAACAGCTCGGAAGATTAAATTGAAGGAGAAGCTGTCCACTATCATGATTTTAAATGATGAAAAACATGTCACTTTGGATAAAATAGCTTCAAATCTAGAAGACGGTTCCTTGCCTAAGATCTTGGCACACCTTCTTCGACAAAATAAAGAACTTAAATTAAGCTCCCTTGTGAAGGAGTTGGGTTTCCAACTTTTATCTGATGATATTGACATCAAGTCAGCAAATACATTGCCATCACAGAGAGTTCAGCCTGATCAAGTTTCACCTGTAGTTTTTAAGGAAGGTCTCGTCTCAAATAGTGATGATTTGGACAAAGATCAACACACAGAAAAAAGTGTATCTGCTCAGGTGCAGGAGGGAAATTCTAAACTCACCGATGGTGAACCTTCTTCTCAATATAATGAAGGGACGAAGGCTTATGTTGATAACATTAAGCAATTAATATCTGTTGAAGCTCACCAATCTGTTACAGCTCTTAAAGATGTAGTGGTCGAAGAGAAAAGACCTGAAGATGTGGCTGTTGAAGAAAATAAGTTTTCTCATGCAGACAACTTAGGTGAACAACAGCTTCACTTTCGAAGTTTTGAGGGCTCTTTCTTCTTTTCTGATGGTAACTACCGGTTACTTAGAGCTATGACTGGTGGTTCAAAGATTCCATCTGTGGTAATAATTGATCCAACTTTGCAGCAACATTATGTACTACCCCAAGAGTCAAATTTCAGCTACTCTTCACTTGCTGATTTTCTTAATGAATTTATTAATGGAAGTCTTCTTCCATATCAACGGTCCGAACCTGTTATTCAAAGCCCTAGGGAGGCCACTCGTCCTCCATTTGTAAACGTGGATTTTCATGAAATGGATTCTGTCCCTCGAGTTACCACACATACATTCTCTGAGCTGGTTCTTGGTTTTAACCAATCTGACACCAAAAATGCAGCCCATGCCTGGAATAAGGATGTGTTGGTCCTTTTTAGCAATAATTGGTGTGGGTTTTGTCAAAGGATGGAACTGGTTGTTCGCGAAGTATATCGGGCTGTGAAGGGCTACATGAATGCGTTAATGGGTGGATCAAGGGATGTGGAAAAATTGTTTAATAGCGGTTAGTCCTTAATATATTTTTTAATTAAATGGGCATCATAATTTCCTTTTTCTTGCCTTCCAAAAGTAAATGCATCTTTTATTGCTTCATACTGGAAATTAATCTTCACACCATTAACCAAGTATATTTCCTTTTGTTTTGTCCCTTGTAAAATTCATTAACACTAGACCAATAAAAAATATGAAATTTGAGTCCACGTAAAGTATGGGGTAAAATGGATAGATTTCTTTGTGAGTTCTCGACCCACTATAAAGTAGAATAATTGACTTTTGTGAACACGGTTAGATATTTACTCCATTGTCCATGGCCCAAAGGCCATCTTGTCTCTCTCTAGACGAAGATTTCAAAAGCCCACTTCAAGTTTCAAACTTTTTTTTTTTTTTGATAAGTAGAATTGTATTGATAGAAATAGGCATATCCCAAGTACACAGGAAGAATACATAGAAAATGCCCAAGTACCATTAAGCACTAGTGCGGGATACAAACATATCATGAAAATTGTCTTCATCGCAACTAATGACCGAAGCCCAAGAAAATAAAGTATTATAAAAGGATCTCTTCAGCTCATCCAAGGAACGTTCCCGATCTTCAAAACACCTCTTATTTCTCTCCATCCACAAACACCACATAATGTAGAGGGGAATCATTTTCCACATATCAACAATGTGAGCATTTCTCCTAATTCCTTCCCAGCACTTGAGAATATCCTTAACTCTTCTAGCATAACTCAAGCCACCCCAGTTCGGTTAAATATATCATTCCACAAGAACCGAGCCACCTCATAATGTAATAAAAGATGATCCACAGATTCCCCATTTTCCTTACACAAGAAACACCAATCCACAGTGATAGAAACCATGCTACCTCAAATTATCAGTAGTGAGCAATCTCCCAAGAGAAGCAGTCCATACAAAGAAAGCAATCTTTGGAGGCACCTTACACTTCCAAATAGCCTTCCAAGGGAAGCAATGATCATTAGAGAATCCCGAGAGAGCCTTGTAATAGGATCGCATCAAGAACCTATTATTGCCACCGGGAATCCAAATCATCCTGTTGATGTCATGTTTCGCAGACCGGGCAACTCCACTTAGCTTGGTTCACTCAGGTACTTGTTGATGCAGAGAACGGGGGGCTTGAGGTAGCCGGGGTACCTCTGATGCTCAAGTTAGATGTGTAGAGTGTTTGGTAAATTGAATGGAAGTAGGAAAATGAACTTAGAGCCCTTCCCAGAGTGTTTGGCTAACCACCACTTGCGAGTTGGCCTTAACTTTGATCTCGGTGGCTCCCAATGACTTGGCTACCGACATTCCCGCCAGCAGTGCTTCGTACTTGGTCTTGTTGTTGGTTGTTTTGAAGTCAAGTTTTATCGCGTAGTTGTGCTCTTCCCTGAGCTCCGTGACGATATGCACCCCTACACCCCCTCTAACCCGGCAAGACGAGCCGCCAATGTAGACTTGTCAGGACTTTCCTTGGGTTGCGACTGATGTTTCTTTTGAGAAGTCCGTGAATTCAGCCACAAAATTTGCCAATACCTGTCCCTTGATCGCCGTACGAGGAAGGTACTCTATATCGAACTCACTTAATTCAATTGCCCAGTTTGTCATTCGGCTAGACACATCAGGTTTCTGTAATATTTTCCTGAGGAGAACGTCAGTGAGCACTTTTATCAGGTGTGCTTGGAAGTACGACTCAGCCTTCTGGTGGCGACGACTAATGCAAATGCCAACATCTCAGTTTGTGGGTACCTGGCCTCAGCTCTGCGGAACACCCGACTTGTGTAGTAGACGGGTCATTGTCCCTCTTCCGCATCGCGGACTATTACAGCAGATACGAAATGTGGGGACACAGCGAGGTACACGGTAGATTTTCTCTTGGTTTGGTCTGGCTGAGGAGCAGCGGATGGGCCAAGTACTTCTTCATCTCGCCGAATGCTTGGTCACAATCGGCGTCCCATTCTCGCGTCTTCCTGAGGACCTTGAAGAAAGGAAGGCAGCGGTTGGTCGAACGGGCAATGAATCGATTCAAAGCTGCTACCTACCCAGCAAGCTTCTAGACCTCATGGAGGGTGCGCGGTGGGGCATGCTTACTATTGCCTTGACCTTTTCTGGGTTGGTCTCGATCCCTCGTTCTGAAACCATGAAACCTAAGAACTTTCCTGATTCCACGCCGAAGGCACACTTTAGCGGTTTGAGTTTCATCTGGTAGCGCCATAGCACCGTGAATGCTTCTCGGAGGTTGGACACATGCTGTTCCGCCCTATCTGTTCTTTGAACATCCAGTTGACCAGTTGTTGGTAGGTTGCACCATTGTTTTTCAGACCGAACGACATGATCTTATAGCAGTAGAGTCCTCGATCAGTAATGAAGGCTGTCTTTTCCTCGTCGTCTGGGTTCATTCTGATTTGATTATATCCTGAGTATGCGTCCATGAAACTGAGTAATAGGTGGTCGGCTGTCGAGTCCACTATCAAATCGATGTGTGGTAGGGGGAAGCTGTCCTTTGGGTAGGCCTTGTTCAGATCAGTGAAGTCGACGTACATCCTCTATTTTCCACTTGTCTTATTTACCAGCACCACGTTAGAAAGCCACTCGGGGTAGTGGGCTTCTCGGATGAACTTTGCTGCCAGAAGGTGGTCCACTTCTTCGGCAATGGTTGTGTACTTTTCTATGCTGAAGCTCCGACGCTTTTGTTTAATCTTCCTGGCCGTGGGGTCCACACACAGGTGATGCTCGATGATTGCATTGTCGATCCTAGGCATCTCGTCATGGCTCCAGGCAAACACATCTTGATATTCGATGAGGAGTTGCTTCACGAACCTCCTTAGCTCGAGAACCATTTTGGTTCCCACCTGCAGGGTCTGCTTGGGCCTTTGCGAGTCTACCGAAACCAATTCTAGGGGCTCGTTGGGCTCCACCTGTCGTAGTGTTTGCTCATCTCTGACCTCCTCGTCCAGCTCCGTTAGAGTTGGTGGTGGGTCAATAGCCCTTCGCACTGCTTCGAGGGCTCGGATCTCTTTGGCCTCTTGCCTCAGCTTCTGCGCATAACACTCCCGCGCCAACACTTGTTCACCTCGGATCTCTCCTACTTGAGGTTGTTTAGGATCGGTCGCCCCAAGATCACGTTGTAGGAGGGAGCCTTCACTACAAGAAAATCTGCCATAGTTGCTGAAGTTTTGGGAGGCTTCCCTGCTAGGATGGACAAATGTCCCCCGTGAAACCTTTGAGAGGCATCGGGGCAGGGTGCACTTGATCAGGGCTGATCCCCATTTGGACAAATGCCTCCCAAAATAGGATATCGGTGGAATTGCTATTGTCGATCGGGACTCTTCTTGTTGTGAAGTTGGCAATCTTCACAGTCACCACCAACGTGTAGTTGTGGGGGGTGGAGGATGCCCTCCTCATCCTTCTTGTTGAATGTTATAGTCGTTCCCCCCGGATGACCCTTGGAGCTCGCGACGACTCTCACGGTGGTGAATACTTCCTCGTACTATGTCCTACCGGCTTGGGCTTGGGCTTGGGCCCTTTGTGCTGAGGAGGTGGGTCCCCCCCCCAGCATGATTGTGCAGATTTCACCCAAAGGGCCGTTTGCCCTAACCAAGCTCCTACGGCGCGGGCTTACTCGGGCCGTCCCCCCGTCCTCCGCCCATTGAGGCTTTCACTTTGTCAGCGTCTCGAGTAGTCATTGAGCTGTCGTGGGTGTCGCTCATCTCCCCGATGCTGTTGGTCTAGCAGATTTTCCAGCTCTTCCATCCTTCGCTTTCTGGTGAAGCAATTCTCGGTTCGGTGACTGTCTGTAGGGTGGTAGGTGTAATATATATGGTGGGCCAAACCATGCTACTATTCCTCCTGCGGGCTCGGGTCACGCTCGGCCTCCACGGACATGTTGGTGTGTGCATGGTCTAACCCACCCCTGAGTAGGCTATACGTTCCTGCGCTTAGCTTCCAACGACTTCTTTTTGTTACCCTTGCGGCTTGTCCTGCTGTTTTGCCCTATGACCCTTCTGTCTACCTATTCTAACTCGGTTTTTCTGGGAGCCGTCAGTGCCCGCAGCGTGTCTTCAGCATTGATGAAATTGTCGGCCCGATCCATGAACTCCCTTAATGAGGTGGGGGTTCTTTGTGCGATTTTAGTCATAAACAGGTTCCGCGGCCAGATTCCCCCTAGCAGGGCTGCAAGGGTGATCTTCTCATCTTGGTTGTCGGTTGTCATGCGTTCTTGGTTGAATTAGGAGAGATATGACTTTAGACTCTCGTTATCCTGTTGTTTCATCGTTAGAAGGTAGGCAGCGGGGCGCCTCCTCTTCCTGCTCGCCATGAATTGTGTCAGGAAGAGACGGGCCAGCTCACCGAAACTGTGAGGGTACCGAACGACAAGGATCTAAACCAAGTTCTCGCTGCCTCTTTCAATGTGAGTGGGAATGCTCTGCACGCGACCTCTTTTAGGAATCTGTGGAGGGTCGTGTGGACCTTGAATGTTTCCAAGTGCTCTTGGGGGTCTTTGGACCTATCGTACGCGCCCATTTGGGGGACTTGAATTTTGGAGGGAGAGGAACCGCCATGACTTCGGCACTATACGGAAGGTCTGTGCTAGTAAGCAGCTGGTCCATGGAGGACGACGTGCCTATCCGCTTGGCCATTTTGTTGTACTTATTCCCGAGCTCTCGGAGCTCGAGGTGCATCCTGCGCCTCTCTTCTTCAGCCGCGGCAGCTTCTGCGGTGTGCCGTGATTCAGCGTGCTCCTTCTGACTGGGCTCGCCTCCCTCCAGTTCTCCATTGGCATTCTCCTGGTGAAGAGCCGCTATCTCCTCCATCAGCTTCTGCATGGTTTCACCCATCTCATTGGTCCTCACTTCTGTTGTTTCGAAATGTTCTTCTTCTCGTCATGAGGCTTGGGAATGTATCGTTGCCAGGCATGCGAAGGACACACTACTATAGGAAAAAAGATCCCATAGACGGCTCCACTGTTGATGTTGTGTTTCGCAGCCCAGACAACTTAGCTTGATTCACTTGGGTACCTGTTGATGCAAAGAACGGGGGGCTTGGGGCAGCCGGGGTAGCTCCAATGCTCAAGTTAGATGTGTAGAGTGTTTGGTTAATCGAATGGAAGTAGGAAAATGAACATAGAGCCAGGGGGTGGGAGAGGGATATTTATATACCTGGCCTAGGAGATCCTTTGACGAAAGGATTCGTGGTGATGTCGTCCGTACCTGACAACCAGATTGTGGGGGTATCGCTTGTACTCTAGCTGCGTCCCTTGCCAGCCTTCTATAAGGTGGCAGGGCCCCCACGCCCGATCCTGGCCACCATTGGCACCCCAGTCCGTGTCGTGGTGTGCTCGTCTTCGCCCTCCATTTAATGCAGCTTGGCCTCAGACAGGTGAGCCCGTACTGCTCAAGTCTGTCCAACTGTCGGTGCTCGAGTACGGGGGTTGTCCTTGACACTTTGCACCTAAGTTGTCGGCCAATTGCTTGGTGCACAAGTTTGCGCAACCATCGGCACTCGAGTGTCAGGGTTGTTCCTGACACCCTGGGTATGGGTTGTCGGCTATCCATTGTGCCAGTCTTCCTGATTGGGCTTCACGCTCGGCGCTTCTCCCGCATTTACCTACCGTGGGCTTCTTGGACCAGCATTGCCCTCTCGGCCCAGTCTTAGTTTACATCACTCGAGCTTCGTGGGCTAGGCTCGCTCGGCTCGGCCCGGCCCAGGCCTAGGGAATTACTCCCCTCACACATCCTATCCTCCCTCACACTACTGAATGACATAGGATACAAGGAATTGAAAAAATCAGCAAACATTCCAAGTCCCAATCATGAACTGCTAAACAAAAAACTGACATTCCAATGGAAAGAACTATTAAAACACACCAACAAATCAGCCACCACAGCCTCTTTATCACTAGAAATCTGGTAAGGAGGCAGAAACACATACTTAAGAGCCTTTGCACCAGACCAAACATTGTGCCAAAAGTAGACACCATGACCGTTTTCAAGAGCCATCCTAAAAAAGTTGGAGAAACCCTCTCATCTGGAATGAATATATTTCCACAAACCCACACTTCAAGTTCAAACTTGGTCATTTGGAATTGAATTTAATCATCAGAGTTCAATCAATAGCAAAATTGTTACATAAAAAAGACAAGTAAATAACCATTTGACATTTGTGGTTGAAAAAAAAGGTGAAAAGCTAAGGTTTATGGTGGTATATGGTCATTTTGGTTTATATGATGAAAAGATGGCATATTTTCCGTAATCAAGTATGTTGTGGGATTCCTTTTCAATGACATGACATGTACAAGCATCCTCTTCACTGTATTTGTTGCAAGTGTCATTGGTCATTACCTTAGTTTCTAGTTTTATGTCATATGGTATATACTTGTTTGGCGAAATATGTATTAAAACTTACTAGTTTCATGTCATATAGTAATCATTGTTGAGCACTTGAAACATACTTGGCGCTTGGTTAAGAGAAATCTAACATTTTCTCTGGCTTCCACATTTATAAGAATGCAATTACGAGTGGCTGTAAAGTTGCTTCTTTGCCTATGATGTATCTAGGCCTCCTGTTGGGATCTCATTTCAAGGTCTAATCCATTAGGGATGGTATTTTTTAGAAGATAAAGTAAAGACTGGTTGGATGGAAGAGGTTATATTTGTCAAAATGTGGTAGAGTTACTCTTATAAAGAGTACTTTGTCAAATTTGCCCACTTATTTTATGTATATTTTTCCTCTTCTCATTGACATTGCCAATAGCATTGAAAGATTACTGAGGGACTTCTTATGGGGAGATGTGAGTGTGGCGCTAAAATTGCCCTAGTGATCTGACCCAAGGTTTTATCCCATATATTGAAAGGGGTTTGTTGGGAAACTGGGACTGATCCTTTCTAATCGGGTTCTATCTGGGAAGTGTTTATATTGCATGCCAAGGAGACAAAAAGCCTTTGAAGGATGTTGATATCAACACCCAATGGTAGTTCATGGGGGGATTTGTGCTCTACTGATGTTGGGACTTATGGGGTTGGTCTATGGAAAACAATTCAAAGGAGTTGGGGGATTTCTCCAGATTCACTACATACAAGGAGGGAAATGACTCAAAATAAGGGAAATAACTCAAAATAAGTTTCCAAGACGATGTATAATGTGGAGATTGATGTTTGTGTTGCATATGTTGAATGGTAATAATATTTTCTTCTCTCCGTACAATATTTTCTTCTCTTGGTTTTCTTGTGCATTGCTGCTGTGTTGGTAATTTCTTATGGTGATTATCATAGTCCAGTGGTGATTAGCATGTAGTCTAGTGTAGTATTTAGATTGTAAGAGCTTATCTTAGTCATGAGAAGGATTGCTATTGAATCGAAGGTGTTTGAGATAAGGAGGGAGGGGCGTGATGTGCTTATCACGGAGAGGGGATGGAAAGGATCACAAACTTTGAAGTTGGGCTGGGATACAGCTTGCTGGGTTTTAAGGGCCTTGGAGGAATGTTCTCAGCATGGAAGGAAGGTGTTTTATTCTGCTTACAGAGATGGTAACAGGGGATACATCGCACAGAAGAGCTTCAATTCCCGTGGGTGTTTCTTGGCCTTAGTGGAATATAGTGGAGAGGGACGTCGGAGATTCATCTTTATCCCTGGAGAAAGGGAAGGAATGGGGTGGAGGAGGCTTGCAGCAGTTGTAAGGGAGGTGAGCAACGAAGGTGTTAAGGGGAGAGACCTTCCTTCTTCGACGTCTTCAGTAGCTCGGACTTACTTGGAGGCTCTACAGATGCCTCGAGTGGGGGGAAAATCTGCTTCGGAAAGCTTGAAAAGAGTAGAGGAAGCTCCTGTTGGGGTAGGTGCACAGAGACGGGAAGGTGATGGCAGAGGTGAGTATGGGCATAAGGATATTTTGAAGGATTTGCGGGATATGCATGTAGCGCTGGAAGAGATGGCTGTTAGAGTCAATGGGATGATACGGTGCGTTTTGGGTAAAGATGTTATGGGCTCGAAGTCGGGCCTGGGCAGTGGACTGGAGTCTGAAGATGCAGACAAGGCTCAGCCCAAACCTTATTCCGGATCCATGCCCAATCAACCGAAAGCTCTGGTGTGGAGGAAGAAGCCGCTGCTCGAGGTGGACCCAGAGGTGGGTGGGTCAGGGCCTCTGACGTCGGCGAAGCCTCAGACGGTGTCTACGCAGGCTCTCGTAGCTTCGATGGAAGTTATACCGCCTGTAGCAGAAGCTGTTAAGCACGGAGGGGCAAAACTAGATAGTTCTGGCGTAAGAGCTGAATCAAATGTCTCGGATCCTACATAGACTCAGTCGAAGGTAATAGAGAAGGAGATCCCGAAGTCAAACCTTATTCCGGATCCATGCCCAATCAACCGAAAGCTCTGGTGTGGAGGAAGAAGCCGCTGCTCGAGGTGGACCCAGAGGTGGGTGGGTCAGGGCCTCTGACGTCGGCGAAGCCTCAGACGGTGTCTACGCAGGCTCTCGTAGCTTCGATGGAAGTTATACCGCCTGTAGCAGAAGCTGTTAAGCACGGAGGGGCAAAACTAGATAGTTCTGGCGTAAGAGCTGAATCAAATGTCTCGGATCCTACATAGACTCAGTCGAAGGTAATAGAGAAGGAGATCCCGAAGTCAAACGTGAGGAGTAAAGTCGTCTCTCTCGGGAGCAAAGGCAAGACAGTCTCGGCTCACGACCGAGACTTTGTTTCGGAGCCGATATCAGCTCAAACTCCCCCACTATTGGCACAGACTATGCCGATAGGCACATTGGAAATTTCGGAGGAGCTTCAGATGGTTTTGGAGGCAGGGGAAATTGTGGAGGATGGTGAGGGACAGTGCGAGGCTTCTGAGCGACAAAATGAGCTGGAAGGTCTGAAAGAGCTGAGGGGTAATTGTTCAGAAGTGCTGGAAGAGCAAGCTAGGATGGTTTTGGTGCCAGAACTCGAAGTAGCTGTTTATGAGGAAGAGATGGATAGTTCATCTCCATTACAAATGACTCCTCTTCAGATTGTGTCGGAGGAAACCTCAGATTGGGTCTTTAAACAAGTGGAGAAAATTCAAAGCTGTGTGGGTCTTTTTTATGAGGGGTATGAAGATCAACTGAGGGCACTTTTAGTTGCTATTGAAGCTGGTCGGTCCACGGCAGAGCAGTCTTCTATGAAAAAGAAGCGGGAGTTGAGAAGATTACATTGTTTCATTAATTACGACAATAAGGAGGGTACCTCAGGGAGGAATCGATTTAAGGGGAGGGATGCCATATCTGTTAATGAAGCCTAAAATTATGTCGTGGAATGTAAGGGGGCTCAATAACGTCAACAAACGCCTTCGCATCAGGTCTATTATTCATAGCTGGAAGATTGATGTTGTTTGTCTTCAAGAAACAAAATTAGTGACTGTGGACAGAAATGTTATTAGGAGCTTGTGGAGAGGTTCTTTTGTAGGCTGGTCTTATCTAGCCTCTTCAGGTGCTTCGGGTGGAGTCTTAGTCATGTGGGATAGTAGAGTTGTCAAGATGGTAGAAGAGTGTATTGGAAATTACTTGGTGGCATGTGTTTTAAGAAACGTGGAAGATGGGTGGTCGTGGGCATTAGCAAGTGTTTATGGTCCTATTAGGGATCGGGATAGGATCATGATGTGGGATGAAGTCTCAGGGTTATACTCTATGTGGGATCTTCCTTGGTGTATTTGTGGGGATTTTAACATTGTGCGTTTCCCAAGTGAAAGGGCGGGTCTTTCTTCAATAACTGCAGCAATGGAGGCTTTCTCTCAACTGATTTTCGACTTGGAATTGCTGGATTTGCCGTTGGTGGGGGGTGAACATACGTGGTCCAACTCTAGAGGCAGCTCAAGACTAGACAGATTTTTAGTTTCTTCGTCGTGGGAAGCTCATTATCCGAAGTTGTGTCAAAAACGGTTCCCAAGGATAGGATCTGATCACTTCCCCATTATTCTTGAGTGTGGGGGTATTCATGAGGGCAAACGGCACTTTAAATTCGAGAATATGTGGCTAGAAGTGGAGGGCTTCGTCGATATGGTAAAAAATTGGTGGCTGTTGTATCAGTTTGTGGGGACTCCTAGCTTTGTTTTGGCTTGTAAACTTAAAGCTTTAAAAGCTGATTTAAAGACTTGGAACAAGGAGGTTTTTGGGAATGTTGAGCAGCAGAAAAAAACCCTTTGGGATGAGCTCCAATCCTTGGAAGCTGATGGGGATAGTGAGGAGAGTGTGACTAGGTTGAATGAAGTAAAAATAGAACTTGAGAGGGTTCTTTTGAGGGAAGAAATATCATGGAGGCAAAAGTCGAGAATTCTTTGGCTCAAAGAGGGGGATAAGTGTACTAGTTTCTTCCACAAAATGGCTAATTCTCATAGACGTAACAACGCTATCGAGATGCTAAAAGCTGAAAATAATCTCCTTACATCACCGGCTGAGATCCAAGAGCATGTTGTGCAGTATTTTAGTTCCCTCCTTAGTGAGACGGAAGATTGGAGACCTAAGATAGATGGATTAAACTTTGCAGCGGTGGATGCTTCTTCAAAAAGCTGGCTGGAAAGGCCGTTCGAAGAGATTGAGGTGCATCGGGTGGTGTGTGGAATGCGGAGAGACAAAGCTCCCGGGCCGGATGGCTTTTCTATGGCATTTTTTCAGGAATGTTGGGACTTTGTGCGGGAGGATGTGATGAAAGTTTTTCATGAATTCTATGAGTTTCAGAAGTTTGAGAAGAGTTTGAATGCCACTTTTATTGCATTAATTCCAAAAAAAGTGGGTGCTTCGGAGTTGAAGGAGTTTCGCCCGATTAGCTTGGTAAGTAGTGTCTATAAGATTATTTCAAAGGTGTTAGCAAATAGAATGAGCAAAGTGATGGGGAAGATCATTTCCAATTCTCAAAACGCTTTTGTTAAAGGACGACAAATTATAGATTCGGTGTTGATTGCAAATGAATCTGTAGATAGCCGCATACGGGAAGGAGCTCCGGGGGTCCTTTGTAAGTTGGACATGGAAAAAGCATATGATCATGTAAATTGGAATTTTCTTTTGTATATGCTTAGAAGATGCGGTTTTGGTGATAAGTGGTGTGGCTGGATAAGTCACTGTATTTCAACAGTTCGCTTTTCTATTCTTGTTAATGGACAGCCTTGTGGGTATTTTCCGAGTTCTAGAGGTTTGAGACAGGGGGATCCCTTATCTCCCTTCTTGTTTGACATTGTTATGGAAGCTTTGAGTCGAATGGTGGAGGCAGTGGTAGGAGAAGGATTTATTTCGGGATTTTCAGTGGGAACCAATCCTAGTGGCCCCTCTACTATATCACACTTGCTCTTCGCTGATGATACTCTCATTTTTTGTGAGGCTGTTGGGGAACAAATTCAAATTTTGAGGGCTGTTCTGCTATGTTTTCAAGCCATCTCGGGATTAAAAGTGAACTTAAGTAAATCGGAATTGGTACCGGTGGGAGAGGTTCATAATATTCATCACTTGGCTGAATTTCTGGGGTGTAAAGTTACTTTGCTGCCCATAAAATACTTGGGATTACCGTTAGGGGCATCTTTTAAGGCCAAACATATTTGGGATGGTGTGATCGAGAAGATAGAGAGGAAGTTGGCAGCTTGGAAAAGGATTTACTTATCTAAAGGGGGTAGGACTACTCTTATTAAGAGTACTCTCTCTAATATTCCAACTTACTTCCTTTCTCTATTCCCTTTACCTGTTGGTGTGGCCAATCGTATTGAAAAATTATATAGAGATTTCCTTTGGGGAGGCTTGGGAGAGGAGATCAAAACTCCCTTAGTAAGCTGGAAAAAAATCTGCCGTCCGATTGCTGATGGAGGTCTGGGTATTCATAGTCTTTGTAGCTTCAATAAGGCGTTGTTGGGGAAGTGGCTATGGAGATATCATGGGGAAGAGGGAGCATTGTGGAGGGGGGTGATTGATCGCAAGTATGGTAGTGATTGGGGAGGATGGTGTACCATGGAGAGTAGGGATTCGTATGGAGTGAGTTTATGGAAGTTTATTAGGAAAGGTTGGGGTCGCTTCCTAAAACAAGTTAACTTCTCGGTTGGTGATGGCTCAAAAATCAGATTTTGGTCTGATGTTTGGTGTGGGGATATTGAATTATTTCGAGCATTTCCGGCTGTTTTCAGGTTGGCAACTAATAAGCAAGCTTCAGTTTCCGACGTGATGGTATCTTCCAATGAAGTGGTGCTCTGGGATGTAGGCTTCTCCAGATCTGTCCAGGATTGGGAAGTAGAAGAGGTTACTGAATTTTTTAGACAGTTGTATTCAGTGGTGTTAAAAAGACAGAGCAGGGACCAACTTTGTTGGAATCATACAGCCTCCAAGAAGTTTTCAGTTCGGTCTTATTATAAAGTGATACTTAATCAGCACCATATTGGCTTTCCTTGGAAGAGGATTTGGAAGGCTCATGTTCCGTCAAAGGTGGCTTTTTTTGTATGGACAGCAGCAATAGGGAATATTCAGACTATTGACAACCTGAGGAAGCGTGGAATGATTGTTGTGGATTGGTGCTTTATGTGCAAGAAAGAAGCGGAATCAGCAAACCACCTTCTACTTCATTGTGAAATGGCTAAAGTGCTATGGGATGGTGTGTTTGGAAAGGTTGGGCTGTGCTGGGTTATGCCAGAAGCAGTGGTGGATTTTCTAACATGCTGGACTAACTTTCAAATGCATACTTGTCCCCAAGTGGCAGCTGCCTGGAAAATGCTGCCTTTGTGTATTATGTGGTGTATTTGGTGGGAGAGAAATGAGCGGTGCTTTAATGATCGGGAACGCAATAGAGATGCATTTTGGAAGTTTTTTATTAGTACTCTAATTAGCTGGTTCTCTGCTATTGTACTGAAGGGAGGGGATGTAAACGCGTTCTTGTCTTCGTTTTTCTAAGTTCTAGAATGTATTAGGTGTTTCTTGTGTATACTCCCTGTGTACTCGGGCTATGCCTATTACATTGTTATTAATAAAGCTATTACTTATCAAAAAAAAAAATAATGTGGAGATCAACCTCTTAACAGGGCTTTCTTGGTATTTTAGATTTTGAATGGTTCCAATCAATGGGAAATGGACTGTTTTTGTTTTTTTGTTTTTTGTTTTTGTTTTTGTTTTTTTGTTTTTGTTTTTGTTTTTTTGTTTTTGTTTTTTGTTTTTTTTTGTTTTTTAATAGCAGTATATGATTTGGAGATCTTTGCCTTGTTCTATGCCTGGATGTAAAATCGTTTTGCTTGCATTTTCTCCCCCCTGGAAATTTGCATTTCCCGTGGAAGAATATCTGGAGGAGTAAGGCTCCACCAAGAATGGCATGCTTTGCTTGGGTTGCAGCATTAGGGAAAATCCTTGTACGACATGCTTTAAGGAAGCATCGTTTGTTTTCCAGAAGATTTTGTATTGAAACCTATGTTGGCAGATATGTTTTCCGGAGAAAAGAATTTGTATTTAACTTTTTGGGAGCATTACAGTATTTTGCATTTTGGATTTGAGAGCTAGTCATGTAAATTGTTGTCATATAATTTTGATAGCCTTGATTTCATCTATTAGACTTGGGAAATTACTTGTTTTGACCATATGGAGTGCTGTGTGCTGTTATAATGTGTACAATACATAAATTATGGATTCTTTGCATTTCCCTTTAAATTATGAAATGGTAGAAGAATGCTCGAACTTAATATCTTATTAGTCTTCAAGTTTTAACACTTTGCTATTCATGTGACAGACATTTTGAGGGATGCCTTGGTGAAGCTTCCACTGATCTATTTAATGGATTGCACATTGAACGATTGCAGTTTCATATTAAAATCAATAGATCAGGTCTGGGATCTACATTTAATTTCTGTATTTGTTGAATGTTTCACATGATTCATTATTTTAAGATTGTGTACTTCTACAACATCTTAGTTGACAAAACATTTCAGTTTCTTTTTTGGCTAGTGGGCTTTTTATTTTATTTTTTTTTTCAGTTTTCCATATTTTCTGTGGAATCTTTGATTTCGTAATTTATCATGTTGCTTTATGTGATATACTTTGTTATTCTCTTAAGTTTCCTATTTATTTAATAAGGTCATTGCTAGATCTCATTATTCATAAGAACGTATATATTGGTTCATACCCATTAATCTCTTCTAGCTAAAAACTAATCGCACAAGTGGCAATCATAAATAGGACTGCCAATAGAATAAGCGTAAAGATCGGCTAATATTTATCAACCTCTTGTACACAGCTTTTCATGTTTTCAAACACACTGTTTCAAAACTCACTGTTCAGCAGTAGAAAAGTGGGAATGATAGCCAATGGATTCTATCTCAAATTGTAGTGCTTCCCCAATAAGAATGGAATAGCGGTTGTCATCATGGATTCAAGAGCCGTTGTATGTGACTTGGCAATAAAAGAAATAAGAGTATTCAGGGTCAAGAATTAAACCATTTGATCGACTGCAGTTGGAACGTGATGTGAAAAGTATATTTAACTATTTGTTAATAAAATGCTAAAATTTTCTATTGCTATAATCAAAGATGAAACTGAGATTATTTGAATCTCTAGCCTGATGGTAGGGGTGTCATGAAATGGTCGTTAAGGTTTGGGGTTCGAGTGGTCGCTAAACAAAATTTTGTTGATCATAAGAATAGGCAAAAGCCTAGGTATACGGGACATATACAAGAGCGTCATCGCCTTAGCGTGCTAGTTCAGCGATACAAGAAATTCATGGAAACTCATTTCATTGAAATCAATTACAACCGACCAATGAAGTAAAGTATTGAAAAACAATTTCCTAAGCTCTTTCGAATAAACTTGAAAGAAAGAAATGTGTTAGCAAGCTTAATGGTAAAGATGAACTAGGGATATGACTAGGGTTTAAATTCTCTAACTTCCCAACATCCTTTTCTTTTGTGCTTGTGAAAATGAACCAGTATGGACAATGATCAGTTAACGTCGCCAGTTCTTGTTTGACCAATTTTTCAAAGGGCTCTTTTGACTTCCCAACATTCTGTTTTTCTGTTGAACTCATGGAAATGAATTGGTCAGGTCAATGATCAGTTTGGTTTACCAAACCTCTGGTTATAGGTGAAATGGACCAAAGTGACCAAATTTTATTTGAGGGGGTAAATTAGATTGGAACTAAGGTAAGAAGTTGAAGCTCTGATTGGTCTAATTATCATTGTGCTTTCTGGTCTTGAAACATTGCCCAAACCTATTGGAAATTCTCAACACATTTTCCAGAGGTTCCTGCAAATATTGGTGGAATATTAGGAAACTGTTGGATGTTACTAAGCTTCTGAAGTACAAAAATGTTATTGAATTTAAGCTGGAGCCTCCCTTATCATATGAGACTTAGCAGTTGCATCTAAATTTTTTTTACATTGTTTAGTAATTACTAAACATTTTAGTTCAACATTTACTGGCAGTTGCAGCTTAAAGTTATTTCTCAAGTTTAGAGTTGCATCCTAGTTTTTGTGTTGATTTTTGTTGTAATTGTTTGTACTTCTGTAATACGTATAGGATTAGGAGATCTTGACCTGCTTGCCAGTAAATGCTGTTCTGCCTAAACTATGGAACAATTATACAATCAGAGCCATTCTTTGATTAACCTGCCATTTTGTTTTCTTTTGTTTTACTGCGATTGTGCAGGATGAAGTTTATCCTGCTCTGATGTTATTTCCAGCAGAAAGGAAGAATACTGTCTTCTATGACGGAGATATGGCAGTAGCTGATGTAATCAAGTTCATATGTGATCATGGAAGCAATTCTCAACATCTTATGAGTGATAAGGGTAATTTTTCTTCATGTGTATATTTTTCAACTAGTTAATGAGATTACCAATTCATATGAAGGAAAACGATTAACTTTGATAACTTGGATGTTGCCTGCTTTGGAATGTTGCTCACATTTGTTCTACCTTCTGGGCTTCCCCCATCGCATCCTCTTGCTTTTAGCAATTCTGAGTGCTACTCGCTACTCTTCTTATGGCTGTGAAAAATCGTCTATTTCTGTTGCTAATCTGTATGCTATAAATGTTTGGTATTTCTGTCTTCAGTAGAGTTTTACTTTTTTGTCCTCTTGGTAGTTTCTTAGTTGGTTCACATATCATAATTTAATCTTCTTTGAAGTCCTGTTTTTGTCGGTCGGTTGGTTTTGTGCAGATATATTGCAAATTTTGCTTTCATACTATCATAAGAAATGTCATAGCAGTTATCAGAGCGTTATAGCTTTATTTGATGTTCTCTAGGGTCATGGTTTTTGTTACTGTACTTACAAAAGAAAGACCTGCATGTTCTCATTTAAAACGATCACCTTGCTTTTTAGTTAAATTAATATCTTAAAGCGTTGCGATTAGTAGTTTAGTTTTTTTTAGTTGGCAATAATAGACCAATGGGTTCATATGTGCTATATGCGTGTAGAGAAAGGTAAACCTGCACTAGATGCTGTCGCTGAGTGCCATATGGGTCACCTTGTGAAATGCAGCATGGGTATAGAAAAAAATTTGTTATTCCATTTTGGAGGTGAATTGAATGCCCCCATTTTCATCCTGTTGGGATAAAACTTATTTGTGTACATGGGGCTGATGGACTATACAGGTGGGTCCTTGAGATTGAAAGTGCCTTCATCGCCCTGACTACATGTATAAATAGCCACGCAGACAAAATACAGAAGTTTCTTGACGAACTCTTTGGAATTCAAATTGAATTGTAAATTTGGCAAGAAATGGCTGGAAGAGCTTAATCAGTTTGTGCTGATTTTTCATTGTTTCTTCCTTGGCTACATTGTTTTGTTTCAAAGTCGGTTCATTGTGTTCGCTAGTTAGTCATTCCTTTTTTTTTAAATGCCTTTTCCCCAACTCCATAACCTTGTATGCTAGTGTAGGAATTCTACGGACCGTTGCTGAAAAGGGAGGCAAGAGTCCGGTTCTATTTAAGTATGCATCTACAACTGAAATTCATGACAAAATCACACTCGCAGAGGACAAATACCATGACAGCCTATTAAAAGACAGGACGCCAAAAGGAGTCTTCAAGTACATTCAAACCAAATCTCATACATTGAAAGACTTGCACGAAACTGCCCCTCGTGTTGTAGCCGGTTCTGTCCTAATTGCTACTGAAAAACTTCTCAGCATACAACCATTTGGTCAGTCTCTAGTTCTCATTGTAAAAGCTGATGAAATTACTGGATTTCAAGGTCTAATTATCAACAAGCCCATCAGATGGGACTCACTGAGTGAACTGGAAGAAGGGTTAGAAATGCTAAAAGAAGCTCCTCTGTCCTTTGGGGGACCACTTATGACACACGGAGCACCTCTTGTCGCCTTAACTCGAAGTGATACTAAAAATCAGTATCCTGAAGTTCTACCAGGTGTTTACTTCATTGATCAAGTCGCCACAATCCGTGAAATTAAAGACTTCAAGTCAGGCAACCGATCCATTGCTGCCTATTGGTTTTTCTTGGGCTACTCCAGCTGGGGTTGGGACCAGCTGTTTGATGAGATTGCTGAAGGGGCTTGGAATGTCAGCGATGATGGTTTGAGCCATTTAAAATGGCCATGAAGTTTTAACTATTTAATCAGCTGGATTGCATGGCTTCAAATATGATAGAACCTTTGGGTAACTTTAACAGGGACTTCAAAACAGCGGACGATCACTGAAGTATGGTTACACAGAAGAGCGTGGCACACATTAATTAGAAGTTGATATGTTTATAATATTATTAGTTTTTTGTGCACGATAATTTGTAAATGCAATACTGTTAGTTTTATTTCTACTAAAATGAGTTACCTAGCTGTAAGTAATTCCATCAAGATTTTCATGCTTGGGATTTTAATTTTTGGGTCAGTTTATTTTATGATTGAACATAGTTGGTTTGTTGAATTTATTCTCGTCTTGTTTGGATTTTAATAAAGGATTGTACAAGCCAAGAGCCTAATGGTCTGATAGCATATAGCCCGATTCTCTAAATGCAAAACCTGGTTCGAATCCCCCACCCCCTTGTCAAAAAATAAATAAATCAGTTCTGCTACAGGTACCCGTATTTCGAGTACCCGTTGCGGAATCACTGAGGTGGCATTAGCCACGTCAGTTTTATAATATATTAAAAAAAAAAGTAGAAAGAAGAAGACGGAAAGGGGAGAAATGAGTGCCAAACTTATTTCTGAAAGCCTGAAACCAAAAATCATTTTGCGGTGAAACCATTCTGCGCGATAGCTGTTCTTCATCGTGGTCCGATTGTGCTGAAGAGAAAAGCACCAGAAACAAGTTTTCGCTGAAAGGAAAAGCACCATAAACCATTTTGCGCTGAAGAAGAAAAGCAACATAAATCATTTTGCACAGAAACTATTCTGCGGGTTCCGAGTTTTGAAACCATTTTGCTGCGAAAAGAAAAGCGGGTTCGTCGTTCTTCAAGTAAGTGTCGTCGTACCCATGCTCTGTTTGTTGAATATTTTTTTCTATTTTTCTTGATTTTTCTTCATCGTGTTCATGCTGTCTTCCATGGCCAGATGAGCATTTATTTATTTTTTATTTTTTTATGTTTTATGCATCTAAGTTTTTTGTTGTGGGTATGAGCATTCTTTGCTCTGTTTTAGTGATTTTTTTTTCTATTTTTGTATATTTTTTGCCACCCAGTGTGACAAAGCCGCGATAGCCTTTCTTCTACTTGTATATTCCTCAAGAAACGACACCGTCAGGAATTTATTGAACCTGTGTATTTATTCTAAAACTGATGCAAGAAAATTTATTCAACCTGTGTATTCATAAACAAAATTGGTTTATTCTAGAATCAAAAAAGTCTAGCACTTTCTGTAGAATGCACTTGTTATAGTAGGTTGGCTTAAGAGACCCTCTTCGCCGTGGTGCTGATGATCATGAGCTCAAGGAAATAATTGGGGCAAATTATTATCCTACTTAATCGTGTCTTCTTACTTGACAAAAACAAAACCTGTTTATTTGGTGAGGAAGTGCAGTAGGTTCCCACACTTCAAAATTTACCCAAGTACACATACACAGCCACCCATTCATTTACATTTACATATATATATATATATTTGTGTAAGCATGTTGCATTGTTGTTGAGGTCATTGATTACAAACAGAGATCAGTCCCCTCTCCTCATTTCCTAATATACAATTTTAAAAACCATCAAAGGTGCTCTGACAGTTTTAGACAAGTATATTTTATGTTTTAAAATAAACCTTCCAATTGGGGTGCAAGTTGATGTCGGGCTTATGCTCTTGGTAAAGTTTTTGCAATGTTTGAGCCAATGATGTCGGGCTTCCTCCCATTCAAACCCCAACCCGATACCTTCATAGACCAGACAAGCCCCAATGATGTTGTGCTCTTGGTTGTGGGTGCGTCTCAATGGTTGGCTGATTCCGTAGTGATTTTCCCTCTCATATAAGTTCCAAAACCAACACCTTTTTTTCTTTATTGTTTTATTGATCTGTTTTTTTCTTTTTTATTTTTTTGAAGAAAAAATAATTTGTGGAATTATGCAGTTCATCTTCTCTCGGCATGGGAAAAGGGGAAGAACACTCATCTCTGCAAACACCATCTAGTTCAAATTCCCCAACCGCGATATGTTATATTTTTTAAGAATTTGCTTTATTTTTGTGTTGAGTTGATATTTATTTGCAAAATACATAAATAACTTGTGTAATAACATGTTATGATATACCATCAAGTAACCGGTACTTTGTAGATTACACCAATTCTGGTTACTACGGACCACTTCCTGCCTGGCCAATGCCTTTTCCGCCATATCCAGATGGCGGCCAATATCCAATAAACATTCAAGTGGTGATACAATTGTGTTCTTGTATTTTTGTTTGTATAAGTTGGCCTTTTTTTTAGTTTAATTTCATTGATTTTTTTTTTCTTTTTGCAGAATGTTGATTACCCGACTCCTCCTCTCATGACTACAAGCTCCGCTATGAGTGGAGGAGTTGATACAGAGGAACCACCTCTATGTAGAGAAACTGATATTCCATGTACCTCTGGAATAGTTGAAGAAAACAAAGAAGATAGACCAAATTTACAAGAAACTGAGGAAGACATTGTTGGGACACCGCAGTTAGAGGATGAAGTTGGTGGTGATATGATTGAAGAGCCAAAGTCGGGAATGGATTTTAATTCTTTTGAAGAATTAATGGATTATTATAAGCAATATGCTAAGAAATTAGGGTTTGGGGTAATGATAAGAATGACTGATAAGGGGGATGATGAGACTGACTGTCCGATATGTCATGCTTGGTTGTGCCCGTGGTGGGAAGGCCCGGAGTAGGACGTTGAATGTTGCCAAACCACATCCAACGGGAAAAACAGAATGTAAGGCAAAGACTAATGCCTTAAAAGTTGATGGAAAGTTCCGGATGACAACAGTTCATAATATTCATAACCATGGCCTTAGTCCAAATAAATCTCGCTTCTTTCGATGTAATAGAGAAGTGAGTGACTCTGTGAAAAGAGTCCTAGATATAAACGATATGGCTGGCATCCGAATGAATAAGAGTTTCAGATCTCTCGTTGTTGGCGCTGGTGGATTCGAGAACCTTCCATTTTCAGAAAAGGATTGTCGTAATTATATCTACAAGGCAATACATCTAAGGCTTGGGAAATGTGGTGCTGAAGCGCTTCGAGAGTATTTTTGTAGGATGTAGTACAAAAATCCTGGTTTTTTTGCACTGATTGATTTGGATGATGACAGGAGGTTAAGGAATGTCTTCCGGGCAGACTCCCGTAGTAGGGCAGCCTACCAATATTTCGGGGATGTGGTCACATTCGACACTACATACCTGACAAATAGATATGGGATGCCCTTTGCACCATTTGTTGGGGTAAACCACTATGGACAGTCAATTCTGTTGGGAGCATGATTGATTTCCAGTGAGGATACAGAAACCTTTGTGTGGTTATTCCAGACATGGTTGCAGTGTATGGATGGTATCGCTCCGAAAGCTATTATCACCGATTAGGACAGAGTAATGAAAAATGCAATTGCTATTGTCTTTCCTGAAAGCCGACATCGACTTTGTTTGTGGCATATACTGAAAAAAAGTTCCCCAGAAGCTGTCCTCTTATGCTTCCTACAAAAGTGGGATGAAGAATGCATTGATGAAATGTGTGTATGATACGCAAACTGTTGAAGAGTTTGAGAAATGTTGGGATCATTTTATCACCTCTTACAAGTTGCATGAGAATGCCTGGCTTTCAAGTTTATACACTGAGCTTGAGTATTGGGTGCCAACATTCTTGAAGGACTGTTTTGGGCTGGGATGAGTACAACGCAACGCAGCGAGAGCATGAATACTTTTTTCGATAGTTATGTACATGCTAAGACAAACTTGAAAGAGTTTATCGATCAGTTTGATTGTGGGTTGAAAAAAAAGAGTTGAGAGTGAAAATAACGCGGACTTCCATTCATTTAGCGTTACCATTCCTTGCATATCTAGATCTCCTATCGAAAAGAGATTTCAAGAACTGTACACAAATGCTAAATTTAGGGAAGTTCAGATGCAACTTACTGGCATTATTGATTTGGATCCAGAGTTACTTAAGAGGGATGGTGCAGTAAAGACCTATCTGGTAGAGGACGAAGTTCGGGTTGAAGAGTTCACTAAGTTGGTTACATTTTCTGTGGACTTTAGTGAGGAAGATGCAGATGCTAAGTGTTCATGTGGTTTATTCCAGATTAGGGGTATATTGTGCAGGCACATTCTCGCTGTATTTAAATGTAACGGGATAAAATCCCTACCAGAGAAGTACATTTTAGACCGATGGAGGAATGATATCAAAAGGAGATACACGTTAATCGATACCAGCTATGATGCAGGGGATCAACAGCCAGATGCTTCCAGATATTCAAGTCTATTAAAAATCTGTTATCAAATGATTACTCATGCAGCGGGTTCAAAAAAACATACTGAGGATGCCACACATAAGTTACACGCAATGATTGAATTATATACTGAGAATCAAGAACCCCCATCGATGACCCTCACTGGTTCGAATGTTGGTTGTACTCAAAATGACACAGCCACAGTGGGTAGCTCAAAACAAGTACTTAGTCCATTAGTTGTCAGAGGGAAAGGCATACCCCCATCCCTGAGGAGAGCATCCAGAATGGAGAAAGATATGCGAAGAGTTAAAGGAAAGACAAAGAAAGCACAATTGAAACGGAAATAGGTGCTCATTATTGAAGCTTTAAATATACATGTTTATGTCAATAAATTTATTAATGCAAAAACTTACTTGTTGCCAATGCTACTTGTTTATTAGAGAGAAGGTGGAGATACACCAGTGCAGGACACGTGCAGGAATTTATTTGGCCCATCAGAGGTAGATATTTCTAATGTTGGTTACGTGCAATTATATTAGTTTTGGTATATTTATATTTGAATTGTTATATATATGTATTGATTTATTTATTTATTTATTGAAGCTTGTCCAAGAGAAATCAGCTAATGTCATTGGTGGAACCCAGCTCGGAGAAACAATGGTTGGGAATCAAGAAAGTATAATATTTCTACACTTTTCAATTGTTAAGAGTAATATTGACAATGCTGAAAATTTTTGCATATTAATCACAATGTATGTTCTTACTTAAAGGGTTTGGTGAGAATTGTATCACAGCTTGACAGTTCTGATTGTCCATGTTTAGCAATTAATTCTATTTTTTCTTACTTCATATGCAGGAAACTTTCCATCAACTGTTGTCATCCAAAACCATTTTTTCTTATGAGTTGAACGTTCAGGATTCTATTTTTCAAACTGCTCACTAGATTGGCATTGATCAGTTATTTTGGTTTTTTTTTTTTTTTGGGAAGAAACAAGTGGGATATGATTGTAAGTCATGATTTTGTTCTTGTAAACTATAGCAGAATTGTTTTTGTAAACTGTAAAGTGTTTCACCAATCATGATTTTGAGATGTGCTTCATAAGATTTCTGTCGGGATGCATTTGTGATTGAAGTCTGGATAGTTTTTCAATCCTTTGGTTCAATCTCCACGCCAATATTGTTACTAAATTCCATTGAGGTTGTGCATGGTGTACTAATCTGCCCATTTACTAGCTTTTTCAACTCATAGTGCAAGCAACGAATGAATGAATGCCTGCCTGCATGTTTACATTCTTATGAACATGCACTCCCCGTCCAGTGCTAAGTGCATATAATATGTGCAGAAAGAGGAAGACCTCCAGCTTTCTTTAGAAACATAAAGTTAATTTTGCTACATCTTAAATTTGAGAATTATCTATTAGAATACTAAATTTGATAGTTTGACAATTTACACTGGACATAGATACTTCCTGAATTAATAATGCAAGTACTTTCTGAATTAAAACATAGCACTGGACATAGATACACTGGACATGCAAGTACTTTTCCTCTAAAAATTAGCACTGGACATAGATACTTCCTGAACTAATATAGCAAGTACTTCCTGAAATAAAACTTAGCACTGGACATAGATACACTGGACATGCAAGTACTTTTCCTCTAATAATTAGCACTGGACATATGTTGAGGGAAAAATTAGTTAATTAGCATTTTCTTGTGAAAACCTGTATAAAGTTGAGTTGTAACAAGTGTTGATGTAGTGTTACATGAAAAAGATTGAAGTGTGCTCAACATGGCTCAACTGGCGCTCGACTGGCGCTCGAGCGAAATCTTCCAGAGAGGTTTGCTCGATGTGCGCTCGACGTAGTGCTCAAGCGGAACCCAAACAGAGTGGTTCACTCAATCAGCGCTTGACTCAGCACTTGAGTGTAACCCAAATAGAGAGGTTTGCTCAACGTGGCACTCAAGCAGAACCCATCCAGAGAGGTTCGCTCGATGTGTGCTCGACGTCTCGCTCGAGCGATTTCAGAAGACAACGTGCGCTCGACCTTCGCTCGGCAACTCGCTCGAGCCAATGTTCAAGACAACCTAAAATTCATGTTTTTGAGCACCGTGACTTGCTGGGACTATAAATAAAACAGCTTATTTATGTTCTTTGGTGTGGAAAAATAGAGAAAAACCCTAAGTGTTTCAAGAGCCAAAGAGAGAAACCTTTTCCTCACCTTGTGAATCTCTCTTGGACAAACACAAATCCACCACACCACACTCAAGATCAAATCTCTTATAAAGTCCATTGAAGTGGATGTTTTGTTGGCCGGAAGGTTTCCGGAGCTGCTATTGATGCAGAGATCGAGAGGTTCTCATGGAAAGCTATAGAAGGTCGGAGTTCCGATACTACATGCGTGTAGAGATCGAGTGGGTCACTCGTGATGTTGCAAGCCAAGTTTAGAAACTACAAAGGTTTTGTGAGTGTTTCTATATTGGTTGTAATAAATTTTTTCTATAGTGGATTTTAGGTGGTGCCTTACACCCGGAGTGGTTTTACAATTTGAAGATGCTCTTCAAATGAGTTTCCACTTCGTGACCAAAATCATTGTGTTGATTATTTGTGTTATTTGATTAACTGTTTGTTTGTCTTTAAATTTGAAAAGACCATCAAAATTTGATTACACCTATTCACCCCCCTCTAGGTGTAGTGATTGGGAGAACCACTGCTTTTTCAACATAGATACTTCCTGAATTAATAATGCCTTACACAGATACAAGTAGCTACTTCCACAAGTCATTAACATAAAATAGAATTAGACTATATAATCAGACTAAGTTCTAACATCACCAACTAACATATAAACAAAGAATATATACATAGCAACTAACTTCATCACTAATCCTAAGTACCTTATTTGCAAGACAAGTAACATGCTACAACAAATGCGGCAGCCCAATACACCCGGAGTAATTTGCATGAACGTCTTATTTTAGCTTCACGAACAATAAGTGCCAACTCTTTGTTCACAACCTCATCATTTCTATTGGATAACACCATCTCTCTCATCTCGATCTCCTCCGCTCTCTTACAGAGGTCAATCTTGCTCTTTTCGATCTCGTCGAGTATCTTCTCCAGCTCTTTCTTGGTTCTTAACAGTTGATGATGAGTTTCTCCAAGATTGTAGTTTCTGTATTCATCCGCCTCTACCCACTTGAAATACTTACAATATGGTAATCCCTAATCATTTTAAACATATTTTCAAAACTTCTTAGATGCACATAATATTAAAAAATTTTATTGAACATGAATGTAGTTACCTTCGTGTTGTACTTAGGACACCCTAAGAAGGGTCGTCCTGGATTTTTTGCGCTAGATGAGTATCTCAGTTGGGCTTCAACTTCACAGAAGCATAATGGTCGACACAGAGTTCGTTCACCAAAAGATGAAGAAGAGTCCGTGGTGAATGATGAGATATTCTTAAATTTAATCTAATAGAGACAAACAAACAGTTAATCAATTAATACAAACAATCAACACAATGATTTTGGTCACGAAGTGATAACTCATTTGAAGAACTTCTTCAAATTCTAATACCATTTTGCTATCTTAGACTGTCATATAATATTTACTGCATGACCCCATGGATGCATCTATTTGGAGAAATATAGCTAACTTGAAATGGTGTAAAATATACGTATGATTATACCTACTGCATTATAGTTAAATTCAAGGCCAAGCATTATTAATATGATGAGAGTACTCAATTAGGTCAGTATTAATCTACATCTGTTTATACCTACTACATTATAGTACTGTATATATTATAACAATGATGAAATTATTAACAACATGAACCAGAGCTATATCTGTACGTGCATATATGCAAATTTCTCTTTAAGACTATATTAATGCCAGAAGTTGGAGCAATATTAATGCCTACAGATGGTGTCGAGTAAATGAGTACATAAATCATTGTACTGCAACTCAAACTGAAAGGAGAAGAAGAAACAAATAAAACAGAGAGAGATGTTATGGGCTGAAGAAACACTACCAAATCAAATAAACCGGGTGCAATTTCCTTATAAATGTAATTGATATTGTCTAAATCAAATAAATTAGTTGCAATTTTGAATCTAAAACAAATGTTATTTCGAATAAGTGAGAGTTTCCAAATAAATCATTTACAATTAGGGTTAGGGTTAGGGTTTCCAGAGATTTGAAAAATCAAATAAATCATGTGCACATTCAATATTTCTAAATCAAATGTTATTTCGAATCAATGAGAGTTTCGAAATCTCCCATTTATGGTTAGGGTTAGGGTTTCCAGAAATTCAAAATTAAACCCATATCGATTCGGTGATTTTGAGAACACCCATCTCGTTTTTGGGCATGCGAAGTGTGAAAATGAGATCGAGGATTCAAGAGAATGAGAACAACCTGTGACTCCCTTCGTGTTTCGTCTGGCAGCACATTGGTGGGCAAGGTTGTTTGAGGAGAAGTTTGTGCCCACCCATCATAACTTTGTGGGGAAATGGAGATCGTAGCAAGGTTGGAAAGCTTGGAGCTGTTCATAGTGCAAGGTGAAGATTGGGGTTCTTCATCGGCTTCCATGGGTGTTTAGGGTTCGTCTTCAGACCTGAGCATGTTGCGGGTTCTTACTTGCTTTTACACCATTTTGCGCTGAAACAGACCTAAGATCGAAACGGACCGTTTGACTTAAGGTGCAAACACACCGTTTCAATAATGCTGAGTTGGAACCCGGGTACACGGCGTGTCCCCGTCCCGGGTGCAACTAGCATTTTTCTAAATAAATAAAGGTTTGTACAAAGAGTGCATTATTCTATACATAGGATGTGGTGTAAAGGTAACTTGTACTCCTTCCAATCACAAGATGACACATAGAGGATGCATAGTTTGTTTGTTTTTTTGGTTAAAAATAAAGATGCCACATGATTATTTAAACCTAACTAAAAGACTGAAATAAAAATATAAAATAAAAAAGCAAAAAATATAAAATCCTCAACCTTAATTTATTTTCTAAAACAGCCTCTAGCTACTACCACTACTCTGGTCATCACTCGAGGTGGCTCACCCTAAGAGACGGCTAGAGGCGACTGGAGTCCACCAGAATCTAGTCAGAAGTCACAGGGATCCCTTTCCATGAGTGAGTTTACATCTATATTATAAATTTGTGTTTTAATTGTTTGGGTGAGTTTATTTTACTCATCATGAAAACACTGATGTTGCTATATCTGGTTGGAGGGTGTAAAACAACTTTTGTACCACATCCTGTTTTGAAAAGCAAGAAACTCATTCTTTGAAATTTTGGATCATCCGTATCAGTATTTTTTATTTGTAAAATTTACGGTACCATGATTCAAATTTCAATAATTTTCAAATAAATAAGTTAGGCTCTATCTTTGTTGAGCTTGGCCCAAGCCCCAATTATAAAAAAGATTTATGGCTCATCCTAGGACCCGTATGTTACAAACCTCTTCTAAAAAGGAATCTCTTTCTCAAGATAAAACATAGCTTAATTGAATAGGTAGGGATATTTATATTATCCTCATGCTCTTAAGTGGCTATCTTCTCGGTGTGGTGAATCCAAATCACTTTTGACCATTTGAATGATCTTGTTGCACAGAACTTGGGCCTTTGTGCTAATACTCCCATGGAAAACTCCTTGACGGTTAGGTCATCTAGCACCTAGAGAGGCTCGTACTCTAATATGTGAGTGTGGTCCAAAACATACTTTTAGAGCATAGAAACATGGAAGACGCCATAAATAACTGATTAAGTGAGGTGGAAGTGCCAGCCTATATGTTGCAACTCCAATCATCTCCAATATCTCAAAAGAGCCTATGTACCTTAGGAGATCAAAAGTAAAATAGGTTCTATGAGTATAGGATGTCAATTAATGAACAGAGCTTGTAATAGAGGATATGTCAATTAATGAATAGAGCATGTAATAGAAGAAGAAAAAGGGCTCAACTTGACCTTTTCCCTGTACCTCATGATCTTTTACAATGCGCAACCTTTAAGAACACTTTGCTCCCCACCTCAAACTACAGCTCTTGCCTTCTTTGGTTCACATACTTCTTTTGTCGCTCCTATGCAAGCTTCTCCTAATGACTAAGATTTTCTGACACATATCTTATAAGATTTCCTATCCAAGCATCATTCACTCTCCTACCTCGCCCCAATAAAGTGGTGATCTACACTTGTATCCATAGAGGACCTCATACGACACTGCTTGAATTCTCTCTAGGTAGTTGTTTTCACATGCGAACTCAATAAGTGGCAAATATTGAACCAACTACCTTTAATATCTATCACACAAGCTCTAAGCATATCCTCCAAACTTCAATCTATCCTCTTTGAATATACATCTCTGTTGGTTGAATGTTGTATTGTAGGTCAACTCAATTCCTAACTCCTGTATACTCCTCCAAAATGCCGATGTGAACCTAGTATCCCTATTAGAGACAATCTTAGATGGTACACCATGCAATATGATAATCGCTCTGACATACAACTTCGTCAACTTGTCCATAGAATACGTCATCTGAATATGAATTAAATGGACAGAGTTTGACAGTTGGTCAACAATCACCCATGCCGCATCATGACTTCTTGGTACCCTCGAAGATCTCGTAACAAAATTAATCCTCATATCATCTCAAATCCAAACTAGTATAGGAAATGGTTGTAGTGTCCCCAAACACTTCTAGTGCTTTGCTTTAACTTGCTGAAAAGTCAAAGACTGTGCCACATAAGCAACTACCTCTTGTTTCATCTCGTTCCACCAGAAGTGTTGATTCAAGTCTTCGTACATCTTGGTACTATCCAGGTAAATCATATAAAGTGAGCGGTGAGCCTTCCTTAGAATTACATCCCTAATCTCCCTATCATTAGGCACACATAATCTCCCTTTTAAATTTCAAGGCACCATCATCTTATATTGCATAGTCAGGCCTCTTACATTTTGGTACCTATCCCCTTGATCTTCATTAACTTTGCATCACTGGCTTGGGCAACTTTGATAAGGCATATCAACAACAAACCAAGGCTCAACCTGTTCAGTGGGGCTTGCATATCTTTGATTATCTCAATACCTACTCACTCAATGTCCAACAAAATATGCCTCTAGGCTGTGTACATTCTAGCAAATATACTCAAGGATGACTTCCAACTGATGGCATATGCCACCACAGTAGCCTTGCCCATTGCAATCATAATCTTTCATAAGTTCCAACCACTTGTGCTACATCATATTCAACTCTTTCTGTGTGAAAAGTATTCCAACCTCTTATGGCTTGTATAGATCTCACACCTCTTACCCATAAAGATAATGTTTCCGTATTTTCAATGCAAAGACTACCATTGCAAGCTCTAAGTCATGTGTTTGGTAATTTTTCCCATGGCTCTAAAGCTGTCGAGAGGCATATCCAATGACCTTCCTATTTTGAAAGACAATAATGGATCGTGAACAATGCTAATGCACATATTATTAGTGAGCTTGAAAATTTACAAATTTAGCAACCCTTTGAGAATAACACCATGGTGGTTGTGGGGAATAGAGTAGGCCTTGCTATTGAGAACACTAACTCAACATTTTTAATCTTTCCCCAATCTAATTCAAATTACTCATTTCTTTTCAATAATGTTTTACATTGTCTTGAGCCTTTTTAAACTTGTTGTCTATTAATCAATTTTGTGTAGACAATTATTACTACTTTATCCTGACCTCTGGTTATTTTTGTGGAAGAACCTTCGGACCAAGGCTACACTATTGGAATTCAAACCTGAGAATGGACTCTATCTTATCTGGTTGCAAGGGAACTCTCTCAAGAATAACAAATCAGGAAATGCTTTGATTGGCAAAAATACTTAATCTTTAGTACAACATTTTAGACTAGGTCATTTTGATTTGATTTGGACATTGTGTTTCAGGTTGTCAAACAAAACAACCTTCCTGAATTTCATTTCAATTTTAATAATAAAAAAAAAGATGTTTGTGTTTCTTGTCAATTGGGGAAGAGCATTCAATTGCCATTTTTTGCTTCCACCTGTCTCTATCTCACCTGGCTTCACCATCCTCACTCCCACTATACTGATGTATGGACTTCCTCCATCACCTCTATAAGTGGCTATAGGTATCATGGGTTGTTTGTGGATGACTTCTCATGCTATACATGGATTTATCCCCTTCACTCTATATATGAAGTCTATGACTGCTTCATCAAGTTCACAATTCATGTGGAAAACCAACACTTCTCGAAAATTAAACAATTACAATTAGATGGTGGTGGAGAATATATTTCTAATCACTTTCAAACATCCCTTACTAATCATGGCATTGTGCATCATAAATCTTGTCCACACTATCACCTCTCAGCAAAATAGACTTGCTGAGAGGAGTCTGAGACACATTTAAGAAACTAGTCTTACCCTATTGGCACATTCTCATCTCTCTAAACAAATATTGGCCCGATGCATTCTTAACTGCAGTCCACATTATAAACAGATTGGCAACTCCTACTCTAAACTATACTCGTCCTTATTCTAAACTATACCAAACAAAACTTAATTATTAGAAACTGAGTCTTTGGCTACATGTGCTTTCCTTTACTTCTACCATATGGCCTTCATCAATTAGATTATCGTTGAAAACCTTGCACTTTTCTACGAGGGAGATTGTAATATTGCAATTTGACTATAGGACAATGTGAATGGGTATAAGCTTAGATAAGGTTTTAAGTTTTTCTTGGATCATTACATGATCAATCATCTGATACTGTACTATATTGGCACAATGAGATTTGTGACAAACAATGGCCATTTTTATAGATACGGTTATAAATTGCCACACTCAATGGTTTGAGTAAGTGATTTAGCTTGCTATCAACATAAAAGTTTGTTGATGCTCTAAATTAGCAATTTAAACACTAGAACACAACAACAAATCATTCATTTGGCTCACTAAAAATTTTGGTTACAATTTAAGTGTCCAATATATATTGTTTATGTGTAAGCTTAATTGTGTAGCATCCTCCCCTTACAAGTCAATTTTCAATGGCAGATATTTAATCATTTAGGATAAGAGAGAACTCACTAACATAAGAGTTTAGTTCATACCATACCAAACTCAACTTGATCAATGGTTTTTGCCACACTCCAAGCTCACATGAGCTATCTCATGATTAATGGTTTGGCTTGCAACAAAGGTGACAACCGGAGGTGTGAAGATAAGAAAGAGGTACAACCGTAGAACGCATTTCTATACTTGATGAATGTGTAAAATAACATCTATTTTTGTCCTTGACATAGAAAATAGAGAGATAAATCTTGAAAAATGAGTAATGCTATATACAGTCGTGGAATGTGCAAACGTCATGCAGTCGCTTTGAAAAAGAGTGAGGTCCACTCATAAAAAATTAATTTCTTTTCATGTAGGTCTCATATTTATTTATTTTTTTCAAAGTGACTGCACGACGTTTGCACACTCACGACTGCAAGTATCATTTCTCATTAAATAAAGGGGCATAATTACTCTCGAAATGGCATGGATTTGACAAACACAAATCATTTTCTATCAAGACACTATCATATATAGTAAGGTGATTTAGTTATTTCATTGCCTCAGTCAACTCGTACAAGGCATATATACTTATTCGTAAGATGAATTCGATAGCAAAAAGAATCATAAACTACACTTGATTTGCACCTCCATTGTAATATTTCCTTATTATTTTCAGCTACTACAGTACTACACATTGCATAAGGTCAGGGTTTTTTTTTTTTTTTTTAATTTTTCTTGATTCATCATCTATTCCCATCTCATTATAATCATGTTGTTCAACCTTTATCTTTTAATTAGGTTGTGGATCCTCTCGTCAAACAAACCACCTTGTCTTGGTTCTGCATAAGGCCTTTCTCTAGGCTTGATCCCAACATGATGATCATTGAATCCTCCTAACTAGATCATGTAGAGGAATAGTCAATTATTTATCATCAAACATTGCCTGAATCTTCTTAACAACAATCCAGATCAAGAATATCCAATAATTTTTAAAATTTAAAATTTAAATTAAAATATGTTATATGAATTATAATGTGAGATATAAACACTTTCAATTATAATTATTTTATCAATTTAACTAAGAATAATGTTAAATACACTCGTGCATGGATTGTATAAATATTGTCGTGCATTTATTTTAAAAAATAGTAAATTTTTTTATTAAATAAATAATTTTTTCATATAAATTCAATATATACTTACTCTTTTCTATAAAAAAAAATATACGATAATTGCGTATTTTATGGTTATAAATTTGACTTGTCGTCGAAAATCCTCCCAAGATTGAAGACGCAACCGGACTGCATGTCGTGCAAGTTCTTTTTTCGCTCTCTTACGCACGTCACGTATTCGTGTGACCGTGAAAGCGAACGTCATCTGCATGTAAGGAAGGCAGTTGCGTTAAGCACCAAACTAGAGGTCCTTATTATTACCTGTTTTTTCTTTTTTATTTTATATTTATTTTAAAGAAAAAAATTATAAAACAAAGAAATCTCTCCCCTGATTGATGGCTGATGGTTACTCCGCTCAAACTTGAGGCCCTCCCCTCCCCTTCTGCTCTATCCAAATCCAACATCCCCTGCTTCCCATTTTTCTCTGCTTCACCGCCAGGTTCTCTCTCTCTCTCTCTCTCTCTCTCTCTCTCTCTCTCTCTCTCTCTCTCACTTATTTTCGTTTTAAGTTTGTGTCTCATTATGTGGTTTGATTCATGTTTTTCTGAGCTATGTTTTGTTCTTGAGTTCAAACTTCAATATGCACTTTGTTTTTATGAATTCATCTGACTTCTGCTCTCTCTTCTCATTTGCTGTTTTTGTATTTTTTTTTCTTTTCTTTAAATTAATGAAGTATACATCATTACTCCAGCAATAATTCTGGTTTTAGAAAAATCTGCACTTTGAAAAAAAAAAAAAAAAAAACTTGAAAAGGATGCTTCCTCCTCGAAACACCAATTGCATGTCATACGAAATAAAGAGTTTTCTAAGGAGGAGAAATTTCAAATTCTGTTCATTAAATTTATGTATTTTTTTATTTTTGTTCATGAGTACGCGGGAAACACTTGCTTTTCAAAAACGTGACAAATTAACAAAATGACCAATTACAGAACGTATAGTTTATGTAAACATTGAGGTGAACAACAAGGATAATCTTTCTATACCGACGTGTGATGCGCTTAACCAAGTTTTACCGAGCAGAATTCGTTCCCTCTGCTAAGATGATTAACAGAGACAAAGTTCATGTAGAACTACAGATAAGGGGAGGTCATAGTTTCATTTTATATTCTCTATATCAATCTAAGAAGTCCAGTTTGCTTAACAACCGGACATATAAGTCAAATTGCGACTAGGGCAATTGGCATAAACAGTCATCTCTCTGTATCTAATTGTTATGCGCATAGAAAGCATAATGAATATGTCTCCACATTATGTGGAAAATGAATTTCTACTTTGGTGGGAATGATCAATTATTCTTCCTATTTAAACTGAAGTGTTATGTGCTAGTTTTGGTGGGGGATTCAATGTGTTAACTTTGGTGGTTTTGGATGCAAAACATAAAACTCCTGTTAATTGGAGGGTGAAAAGGGTATTTTTCCCCTTATTTGTGTTAGTTATTTGGGACAAACCCTTAGGGGTTAGCTCAAGTGGTAAGGGCGTTGGTTTTGGTGGTATACTCTCTCCAAGTTTAAAGGTCTGGATTCTCTGGTGCAAACAATTTCTAGGGGCCACACCCTATCTGTGAAAAAGCTATTGATTTACTTGATTCAAGTGATGGGGATGCGTTACAAGGGTTGTTTAACCGGGTAAAAGACATGTTGCTTTTGCATGGTCTCCAAGATTTCTTGTTATAAAAAATTTTATTTGGGACAAAAGAGTACATGTACAGAGTGCTATGTCCTAGAATATGCAATCTGAAAAAAATGAGAGGATAGGATACACAATCAACTTCTGAACTTATTGCTTTTACTATTAGAATCTCGAACTTGGAGAAAAATGAGAGAAAACTCTAGTTAAGTGTATGAAGTGGTTTTGTTGAAATGATTCAGCTGCAAAGTTTGTCATTTCAAGTCCCAAAACAACAATAAACTTTTATTGAAATTTACAAATTTTCCATTAACTGCATTAACCATCCTCTTAGTGTCTTATTTTGTGTCTGCAATAATATGTTGTGCTATTTAAATTCTATTATTCTTCATAACTTTTCTTGGAAAAGATGAGCTAGTCAGATGTGCTCATGACTTTCTCTGAAAAGATTCACACTAACTTTAGATGATCCTATATTTGCAGGATATGATGAGCACCATCTCAAGCCACCATTATAATTGGTCACTAGGATTTCAAGAGCATTTTGTTAAAGGAAGATCTGGTAAAGTTCCATTTCCCGGATATTCTGGTAGACATCCTCCTTCCAGAAGATTGGAAAAACTGGTTTTCCTCCATGGCCAATGCCTTGATCGTAGATATCATGAAGGTATTAAGAAATACAGGCCTGTCCTGGCCAGTATGGCGGATGATGGCATGGATCCAGATGACTCTCAAGATAGTAATAATGAGAAAGAATCCCCAAAAAGCGAAACTGGAGGAGTATGTTGACATTTCTCACTTTTGCTTTTATCCCCTTTAGGTTTTTGTCCATTGGGCTCTAAGAGCATTAGTAGTGGCCTAACCAAAGTTTGGCCAAAATTTGATTAAGAAATTCACTTTTATAAATTTAGCTAGCCACCTTTCAACAACACCAAATAACAAACTCTCCAAATCTATCACTATTCTATTAAAATATTGATTTTGACATTTTCATTTATTTTAATTCTAGTTCTAATTTGAATATTTATTTGAATATTTACAAGAATGCTCATTAAAAATATGAGTTAGTCTATGCAAACATTCACATACAGGAAAGACAAATGCCATATGCCAAATGGAACTCTCCCTTGATGCCAAATGAAAAATAAGATATTTTTTTTTCCGCAAATTGACTTGACTTTCCTTAACTTTTAGGATTCTTCGACTATTAACAGCCACCAAATAGTGCGTTCCTATCTCTACGAACTGGTTCTATAAGGAGAAGGGCAGAAAAAGGAAGGAGTAATAATTTTTTAAGCCCAAAATAATATTTGGCCAGCAACTTGGGCTGGCCAGATTTGGCCAGTGAAAAAACCTTTGGCTAAAATTACTGTAGTTATATTGAGTCCATTGTAGTCACATTTTTATGCAACCTAGCTAAACTTTGTCCAAAATTTAGCTAAGTTGAGTCCACTACTAGTGCTCTAATGGCTGCAGAAATGGCTCAAATAGAATCTAACAGCTGTAAAATTATATTTGACATCAGTAAATTCTTGTTGAATAAGGAATCTCATGATTTTCTTTCGAAATTAGTGGAGGTTAACTTGCCTTGGAAATTTAACTATACAAAATATCAAGAAATATAAAGTGTCACATCGTTTAAAGTCAGTTAGAATAATTTTCACTGCTTTGAAACAATGTTTTGGTGGGAGGAGATGCCAAATGACATGGCACAATGCAAATATTTTGTGAAAATTACATCTTAAACATGAATGAGTCTATCAGTTTCACAGCAAATTGAGAGGATCCTGGTCCATTATTGTTTTTGTGGTAAAATCCTTCTTGTTCTGCAAATTTACGTAGAGTTAGTTATGGAATAATCAAATGTTCTGAATTCATATTCACTTAATCTACATTTGTTAGATGAACAGTGAGATACTTCGAGAAAATCTTGAAAGAATTGTTGGCATAGATGATTCCACCTTCAGTGGAATAGACCTTGCAAACCTAATCAGGAACAAGTATGGGAGGTCTTATGATGTTCAACTAATAAAGAAGGTATGCTTTCTGTATTTGAAAATAGCCATGTTGTTAGCTAATTTGGACCCGTTGCACTAAGGCCCTCATTTAGATAGTGAGATGAGATGAGATAATTTTAGATGAAAGTTGAATAAAATATTGTTAGAATATTATTTTTTAATATTATTATTGTTTTGGGATTTGAAAAAGTTGAATTGTTTATTATATTTGTATGAGAATTTGGGAAAACTGTAATGATGAGATGAGATGAAACCATTTCTGTATCCAAACAGGCCTAAGTCTGACTATTAGAAATGTTACACTTTGCAATATGTATCATAAGCTATGAGAGGAAGCAACGCGCATCCTTAAGTACCAGCAGGTTTTAATTTCCACCATTGCTTAAATTTTGACCCTTAAAATGAACGAAAATAATCTATTTGGTGTAATCTAAATCACATCTTGCGAAGGATGCAAATTGAAATATGTTGATAGTTTAGTGTTCATGTTGCAAAATGTTCGGTAGTTCAGGGGAGGTGTAATTACTTTTTCTAATTATAATTATTCCAAATTGCGCAGGAAACATTTGAAACTTTGTTAGAAATCATGTAATCCATTTTTATCAAATAGTTTTTGTCTTTTTGAGCGTTTGATATTGTAATGTCTCTTCATCGTCGTTACCATTACAAAGTCAGGTAACCAATTGATATTTTATTCCTTTTCTTTTTCGTTTATAAGTGATTACTATCTTTCATGCAATTCTAACGTCTAAGAAGGCACTTGATTAGAGGAGAAAAACCAATTTAATTTCACTTGTAGAATAAAGTTGATATTGAAAGTTGCATCACTTAGTGTGGCATCAAGTTTAAGTTGCATCATAAAGTTTTAGGAGTAAAATATAGGACAGTTTTATAGACTCAGTTATATCCTCCTAGTATGATTTTCTGTGGAAGCAATTTTTCTGCATGGGTGCAAGTGCAACATAGAGAGATAGAGACCTCAAATAGTTTCCATTGCCTATAAGGAAGCAAGGAAGCATTTAATAACTTTCATTGGAAGTTAATGTGGTGGGTTTTATAAAATAATGGAATTCCTCTCAAAAACATTGATACCATCAAGATTCAAGTACATGTATTATGGAGCAATTATTAGTGCGGGAATGATTGGAGGAATGAAGGTTGATTTATCATTCATGATAGGCTCTATCCAAGATCATTCTATTTTGTTTTAGGGGTGGTTTAGACAGTGAGTTGAGATGAAAGTTGAATAAAATATTGTTAGAATATTATTTTTTAATATTCTTATTGTTTTGGGATTTAAAAAAGTTGAATTGTTTATTGTATTTTGTGTGGGAGTTTGAGAAAGTTGTAATGATTAGGAGATGAGATGAGATGGGTTGAGAGGCTTCTTATATCCAAACAACCGCATGCTAGTGCCTGCACCTTTTGTTTAGTGTGGCTGAGAAATTATCTAAGATTGTGCTTGTTTGCTGAAGTGTTATGAGTTTAAATCAGCACAATTTTTTTCATTAACATGTGATAACACGAGTTATGGTAGTAAGAATAAGATGATTGTCTCTTTTGTTATCGAATCTGGAACCTGATTACTCATGTACTGCCTTTAAAACCTAATTTCTGGTGGTTCTATGGCAAACGACCCTAAGATCTGCCAAAAGTTTGTAACATCTGCATCGAAATTGTGCACACGATAATTTTGAGAGGATCGTTGACTAGAAATGTTTGCTATATGAAGGAAATTGTTTCCAATTTTTTTTTAATCTTTTAATCTTTTTGGAATTTCACAGTTACTTTTATTTACCCTTCTCTAGGAGTTCATGGGAAGAAATCTTCTTGCATTGAATGTGATGTGGAAGTACATGGAGCAGGTTTGCAAATTCTTGCACTACAGATCTATTCTTATTAAGTATCATGAAAAAGTTTCTGAATCAGAATGGTAGTAAATAATATAAAGGAATTATACATGTGAAGCATCTCCACGAACACAGGTGGAGAGGATCAGAAAGAAACCCACTAACAGTACAAAAGTGGCGGTGAAGAAAAACCACTCCAAACCAAATGTATTGAAGCGAATTCCTGCAAGTCACACAAAGCAAAGATAATTTTCTTTTACCTCAATATTCTAGCCATGATAGATAAAAGAGACCATGAGAAAGAGAAATGAAAGACAAAAGTTAACACCAAAACACTTGCTGTACAGCACCCCTCTCTAATCCTTTTCTTGCAGTGCACCACGACCTCATTTTCTTCTGTTTAAGTTTTCACGCAAAAACCAGGTCTCTCTAATTATCTAAATACTGCGCCTTTTTCTTGTGAAATAATGAAGACCTTTGTAACTATGTATAGCACTAGAAAATCAGCTAGATAAAACTTCAGTTGATGAACAAATCACTGGATTGGTTTGGAAAAGGAGATTAAGCCGAGGAAACTTTTAGGTCTTGCTGCCAAAATTGGATGAGGAAAGTAGCTGGAAATTGCTAAACAATTCCAAAACTGTCTTGGAAAGAGGCTGCCATACACTTGTGAGGAAGACCACATATTCAGGGAGAAATACCTTGTGGCATGTGGGATTCTCAGTCACAACAAAAAATAGCAAAAGCTCCTCAGACAACACAAAAGCTCCTCAGAATGTCTCCTTTTTGGCACTGCCTCTTTCTTCTTGTAGACCCACTTGCACTCTACAACCTTGTGGACGCCTTGTTACACAACTGAAGGGACCAATTTCCAGCAAGTGGGTCGCTTTACTGGAAAAAGATGGGCAGGTTAGGTTGACCATCATGTAAAGCCAAGTACAGGGGGTCACGGAAGAAAACCCACTTTTCACTCTCAAGTTTCATTTTTCTGAAGCTAGTCAACCTCTTCTGACATAGCTAACATTCAACTGTTGCTGTGTTAACATTGGCAACAACTTGAAAGTTCTTCATAAAATAAAGTTTTCTTTTGAGGTTTCCTTCAAAGAACACGTTTGTGGTCTCCTTTAATCACGTTTCTCTTTGCCCATACTTTTGTGGTCTCCTCCAATCATATTTCTCTCTGCCTTTACAAAGGGAATAAAGTTCATCGTAGTGCTCTAAGTTTGTGAAAATCTGTTCATCATCACCTTATCCATGGGGCTAATGGTTTAACTTGGGATTTTGTTGGAGAGGAGTTTGGTCTGGGGAGACTTAAGGGGCTTATACGTACGGATAGAATGGGCTTACCTTATGTTAGGCGTTAGGAGTTTTGGGAGTTTGATGATTTTTTTCTGGTTGTAATATGGTGATTCCTCCGCCTTAGTGAGGGTTTTTTAATAAAATATGGAGGTGCTGTCCTCCTTTTTTTTAAAAAAAAAAAAAACATCTTCTAGGTTACTGACAAAAAACAAAAGTCACCTTATCCATGGGTGATCTCTGGTCTTCAAACTCCGTTTCCAGGACTTGTTTCCCTTTTTGGTTATTAGTTGATGCTTCATCTTTCACTCTTCTTCAAGACATAGTCCTCATAAAATACAACATCCCTCATACAATATTCTTTTTTGAATTCAAAACATATAGACTATAGTCCTTAACATCACTTCAAAGTCCAAGAAATAAGCTCTTTCTTAATCTTCAATCTAGCTTCGATAGCTCTTCACTTTGCATATGAACATAAGCAAGACAAGAAATTACTCATAAAGCAAATATCTGCTGGTTTAGTGTCCTTACTTTCTCTAAAACTTTGATATCTATTACTGCAGATGGAGATCAATTTGTGATGCAAAACTAACTGCCTCAGGCTTAGAAACCTTTAGACAATCCTTTCATTCAGCCTCTTGCAACTTTCCTTTTCCAACAAAGTTCCTCATCCTCTCATCAACTATATTATGCTATGGAGTTTTTTTAACTCTGAAGTGACGACTGATGCCTTCTATTTTGCAAACTCAGAGAATTCAAAATTTCTATCCTCCAATCCATTATTTTACCTAAAATGCCTTATCATTTTTCTGATTTTATTAATTAAATCCATACCTCTCTAGAATAATTAAAAAGAAACCTGACAAAATAATATGCACCACCATTGGAAGACACTGCTATTAGTCCAAAACATCTGAATGACGTGAACAACTTTGCCAGTATGAGATGCAGCCCTAAAGCTATCCTTGCCTGTCCCATATAACAGTATTCTTAGATATCCAGTTTGCATGATTTTACATCTTTCTACAAATTTCGTATGTGATATCCAAAATTGTCCTGCTCACCCATATGACCAAGTCACATATGTCACAAAAGTGCATCATCATCGACTGATTCTGCCAAATTAGATACTGCAAAGTGCAAATCAAAATAAGATCCTCTCCATTTCACTTGAAATAGATAGGATCCATTTAGTCTAAAACAATGGGTATTTTCATTATTTTTTATCATGTTGACATGTGAAATAGCTAAAGTGCCCCGTGTTTTACACTAAATGGATACTATCCATTTCACTTGGAATGGAGAGAATCGTTATCCCTGCAATCCACTTATAACTGTATTCCCAACCAATTAGCTTTTGTAAATTGTCAAATTATCTTTTACCTTTCTGTACTAAAAATGCAGCTATAGTTGTTTTTCTAACGTGTATCTGGCTGAGTAGTTTATTAACCAATGAACCTGATGTGTCTAGAGATATTAGATTTTTCATAAGTACTCCGCATTTTTATTGGTTGTGAATTTTACTGATATTCATTGTCCTTTCCTGATGAGACTGTGACTACTTCATGCAATTCTTTCTCTTAGATTTATCCTTTTCATGCCATAGCTCAAACCTTGCCACGAGCTTATCAGCTTGATCATCAACAGGTTTCCTCCTATTTTCATGCGATCATGGGGATCCTGTTACCTCTTCCAATCCTAGCGCTTTTTCCAATGGGCAATGTTGTAACCACCTAATTGAATGAAGGGGAAAGCAACTCTAATCAAAGTATTTTGTTTACTCTTCAACTTTTGTGGAAAGTTTAATTACTGCATATTCAACATATTGAAGTTATTGTACCACTTAAGCAGAACTGTACTTCATGTGTAAATCATATCATACCTTATTCATGCACAACTTATTCTTCAGCCATTTCATTATTTTCAAACCATCTAATTTTTGTCATATAACCTCAGGTTCCTTTTTGTCAATTATTTTATGAAGGATTTCATCTGGGGTTTCTTTTCTATCCTAGTAATACCTTATATTCTCCTTTTTGTATCAAAGGATCCTTCATCCTTCTCTGCCAAAGAGAAATTGTTCTTGCCTTTGAACTTCTCTATGTCATACTTGGTACTCATCGTATTGACCTTCACCATTGATCTGAAACCCAAACCTAGACTCTTATGCCACTTGTGCAAAGGATAATGAGCACAACGAAAACCATAAAGCAACCACACACAAGGACATTTACATGTTTCCCTATATGTGATGTACATCCACAGAAAATGATGATCAAGAATCTACTAACCAAAGATGAAGTACAAAATAGCGGTGAAGAAAAAACATTCAAATTAAATCCCAAGACACCCCAAAACTTACTCCCACATACTAGGCAAAAATAATTTCTTCTATTTTTAATTCTCTCTCTGTGAGAGACAAAATGGTGAATGAACAAACAAAAGAGACAGCAGCTCACACCAATCTTGTTACGAGGCACTTCTCTCAAGCCTCTCTCATTGTGTGCTACAAGCTACCTTTCTATTATTGAACTTCAGAAATCTCCTTGCTAAATCTTTCATGCGGCCATTTTTCCATGTAAGAGAATGAAGACGATAGTTATTATGCAGAGCACCACAGAGTTGACTGTAACTTCAGTTGGCTGAGAAAATAGCTGAAATTTTCCCGGAAAAGGAGAGTAAGTCAGCAGAAAAATCTTCTGCGCTCTGCAACCAGAGTTGGTTGAGGAAGGGTAGGAGTGAATTGCAAAAGGATTTCAAAACCGTCTTTGTAAAAGGGTGTAATTCATGTGTAAGCAAGACCACATATTTAGGAACGTAAAACCATGTGAGCTGATGGGATCCCAAGTTCCAACAACATTTATTTATAGTTTGGTCAATTTGGGTAGAGGTTTTTTCAGTTGATGTTCAAGATTAACATGGTTGTCGTAAACTTGCATATTAACCCCCCTATATTATGATATTAACCATCTGACTAGAACTCAGCAAAGAAAGGATCTAAAAAAAGGATATTTAACCATCATTGGTAACATATCTCTGCAATTGGGTTATCAAGGAAATGAAATCCCAAGTTACATATTGGTAAGAGGATTATCATTCAAAAGGAAAAAGGAAAAAAAGGCAAAAGGATGCAAATCTGGTGAGAGAAATAATATACTTATATGTATATAGAAAGCAGTTTAAAAAGCAGCCTATAGAGATAGAGATAGTCAATTAAAGTTTTCCCTGGATAACCTTTTTATAAAGTTGCAAATTACTTCTGCTTACACATACAATTCCAATTCTCTAATTTAGTTTGTAAGAGCGTTCCCTACAATGGTTGTGATTTATAATAATTCAGTTATCATGGTAGAGCTTATTTATTCTCATATGGGATTGTTCCAATTACCTTGTTCTTTTAGAGATCCTTTCCGCTTACTGAAGAAGAGTATCTATTGAGGCTTGATGATGTGGCAAACACATTGAAATGTTGGGGAGCTGTCTCACATATACGAAACAGTCTGGCAAAGTTGAAAGAGCGACCTCGGATAGGAAAGGTAAATATGAAGTTCAATAACTTGCATATATTCGTTGTTCATTTAAGACTAAATGTTTAGTTGTGGTAAATAAACATTTAGCCTCAAGACACATTAATTGGGATCTACCAATTTCTGCAAAGAAAGCAAGAGATAAGACTATTGCTTTTTCACATCATCACTGTAGTATCATTCCATTTCTTTCACCTTATTCACCTTATTGTCCCTGTAATTAGATAGCCCAAATGAGAAAATTGTACTTAAAAGTTCTAAATAGTTCTAAAGTTACTCATCAACACTGAGTTATGTGTTCCTCCAGAAAGGAGGTCAAGTTTATGGCTTTTGAATAAAAATACTTGCAACATTAGCCCTAGAAATTGGAAGCACTGATTGAATGTCTGTTTCTCCAGATTTAGATGGAAAAAAGAAAAGAAAAGAAAAGAACATGCAAGGTAAATAGCATGAACAAAGTATTTAAAGATGTGGAATTTCAGACCAAAGCAAATAATATTGAATGCAATAATCACTCAAACAGCAAGAACTAAGCCACTGTTTAATCTCTAAATACGTTGCAACCCAAACCCCAATGGACATGGTAATGACTAAGACTTATATTCCCAAAACCTGTATATACATATTATCCACATACCCTAGCAAGTAATAACTGACACCAAAGAAAATAGCATTTTATCCAAAATTTGGCATCATAAATTAAACCATACTAAGTAATATTGTCAAATATTCTAGACTCTGAAAATCAACCAAAATACACCAGTTTTGAAACTAGATTGGAAGCTTCAAGGATAACATCAAATTTATAATTCAGCTAGCATAACCATTAAGAAAAGTATTAACAATTGTCCCAAGTGTCATCTAGAGGCCATACCCCAAGACCCACATAACCTCCTAAACTCTAGCTAGATGGTCCTACATACTGTTTGAAAAATACAAGTATTTTCTGAGTCACAGTATTAAGTAGAAGTAATTAGCTTGGCATTTGTAGTCTAATCATTTCATAGAATTGATTTTTTCCCTTTACAAAACATTATAATTGGAACAATAATATATAAGTGCAGTCTAATGCTCGAAGGGTCTGCCTGGGATGAATGACTAAGACATCTTGGATTCGATTTTGCACTAGGAGTACCCTGAATTACCTGATACTTGGTTCTGGCAGGTGGGGTCATGTATCTAGGGTTTAGTCCCATGGGTGGTTCCTTTTTCTTCTTGGCAATTTTAACAAATTGGAATTACAGGAACTGGAGGTATATAGTGGTTATTCAAACTTTTCCATTGGTGTTGAAAAGTCTGAATCCAATTGCTGGTTTCCTTGTTTATTTTCTACCATTTTGGAAGTGTCTGGCAGCCAGTATCCTTCGTGATGCTATTTATGTCAGTTGAAACAGACCAATTAAGTTAACACCAGTTAAGCATCTTGTGTGGTACAAGTACCCGAGTAAGTTTTTCTAGCTCCTTTGTTATTCATACAACCAATTTTCTATTTATAAATTAACAATATCCCTTTGGTGCATTACCAAATCCAGAAATTAAATTAATCCATTGTTACTTACTGGCAAACCTCAGTATATGATTTTAAACAAATAGTGAACTGAAAAGTTGTTAATTGAAGAAGAAAAGATTGTACACGTTTTTTGTGAACGATATTTTTGCTGATCAATCAAATATAGTAAAGCTAGGAGTAGTAATGGAACAGTATATTGTTGTTAGTTTTATGTTTTACCTTCTTAGCCTTTTTTCTCCTTACTTGATGGTCAAAGGCACTAAAGACCTCTGCCCACTAACCACATAACCCTGCTCACATAATTTTTCTCTAGACCTGGGTAATCTCTAAGTAGGCCTGGTTATGAGCAAATAGATTGCCATGCACTATAGGCATTTGTAGTCTAGGACTAGGGTAAACTCAAAAAGAATGTCGGCAATACTTCAAAACGGTTAGACAAATTCTACTTACAAAAAAAAATGAGCTAAATTCGGACCTCAAGTAGCGTAGACTTTATCGGTTCATTTATTTTGTCTACTCTGTGATTGGTCATTTGCTGCAGGCAGTTAGCATTTTTATAGACATGGATGAGTCTGGAGGCCGTGCTAATGAATGGATCTACAAGTAGATATCAGGGTCAGAATTTTTCATGAATGAGCTTCTATTGCCTATTCTATGAGGAGGGAAGAACCCAAGGGAGTAACCACACCCACCAATACAACATCCTTGGCCTTGATTTGAAGGTTGCCTCTATATTAATCATAGTTTGGTCCTAGACATGCTGAAATCAATTTATAAAGTGGGGATGTATCTGATGGGGGCAGGGCAAAAAGATTGGTGCCTTTTGTGCTTCCAACTTGTTCATTACTCCATGGTCAACATAGTGGCATAAGGTACCTCCATAGAGTTTATTTTAGCATGACCTATCTTTATACGTGAGAGGATAAGAATCCTTTTTATTCATGCATTTGTCTCCTCACTGCATGTAAATATATAAGTTTGTGATGTAGGTTGACTCCACCCACTTACCATGTAAGAGGATTCTATTCTTCTTATCTATGCATTTTCTTCTCACTGTATGTAACTATAGAAGCTGGTGATGATATAGGTAGATTACTCCACCCTTATCCCGTACAAGATACACTCATATACGCTATCTGACAACGTTTTATCATGCAAATGAACATGTCTTCTTCTTAATAGATAATTAAACTGCATTTATGGCATGATTAGCTATTGTCCCTCATTATAAGTATGATTAGCTGCTGCACGTTTCTGCCTTGCAAGTTTAAATACAAGATATTAGAAATTGGGTTAAGAACGCAATATCGTTTATAAGAACGCACTTAAATGATATGATGATAAGTTTTAAGCTTCGAAAATTGATTCAATAAGAATTCTTTTGTGTTTGGGATTTTTCTTTCCAAACTTGGAGTTTTTGGAGCAAGTCACTTGCTTTTAACAACTCAATGGATAACCAAAAAGACTGTTTCAGAATTACAGTGAGAAATTGGAAAAAAAGAAGAGAAGATAATTGGCTCACATTTGGAGTCTACTCACCTCGCATGCTCACTCTGTCTGCAGGGTAGGGTAATGCATGGCCTCCAATTCCCTTGCTAAGGGTCGTCAAGGAAATGTTTCTTCGGTTAGAAAAATTTTATAAACTATATCATCATCATCCTATTTTTATTCCATTGTGATGAGCTAGAATAGTCTATTAACACTTGGATTTTTTTTTTCTTTTAAAAGTATGAAGGAAGATTTTTTTTTTTTAAAAAAAAAAAAATTCTATGCTTTATTCTCAATATTCAATTTAAACAATATAAAGGAAGATTTGAAGGTGATATCAATGACATTTTATCCAATGAAATTAAAGTCGGGTTTAAAAGTGTGGTTTGTAACATTACTGCTTCAATTATAACTCTGGCCAAGAGGGCTATCCCAACACCACACGATCCACCTTGCATGGTGCGGGAGCCCCCCATGCAAGGGCTTTGTCCTTCTTGTGTGTCAGTCTCTTTTTTCTTTTTTTCTTTCTTTTTTGGCTCTCTAGTACATGTATTTACTCATTTGATGAACAAGTGGATGGAAGGTCTTTGATTTTGAGCAGAGCTTGCATGGGGTGTGAATTCCTTTTTTTATGGCAGTCTATGGTGGTAAACACAAGCTACTATTTTATTTCATTGACTCACTCACAAAGCTAAAAATTCTTACTTATTAAAAAAATATACTAGAAGAGCAGCCTAATCAATATCCTTATCGTAGTAGTTCTAGGATTTCTAATGCAAAATTGGGGATTTTGGATTTTCTGTCCAAAGTTTCTGAATTTATTAGGAACTCCTCTCATACTCTGAAAATATAAAAATATTACTCCTTAGTATCTCAATTACAAATAATTACAAATCCACAAAATTTCAATTGAACACAGTAAGAAGACTCTGGAGTTACTATATGGTGGTCATTGATGATGTCTTGTAATATGGAGACAGTGCACTAACCTTCCTTCAGAAATTCTAAAACCAGATTAAACATTGATCTTATACCAAGTTTTAGAATTTTGAGGCAATCTTCTACCCTATGTGAAGTTTTCAATTTCTCCCCCAACTACTTTTCAACTCAAAAGTTATACGTTTCGTCTGCAGAATCCGGTTTCTGAAATCCATTTAAACTATGACTAGAACCATTCCACAAAAATTATTTCTTTCAAGTCCTGATACTGTGGCACCTCATAGAAATTATCATAATTTGTTTCAATTTTTTTTTTTTTCTCAAAAAAGGAGGTCAAGCCTCTTATTATTAAAATCCTCACTAAGGTGGAGGAAAACCATGATTACAAGATTTCATAAAAAATACATCAATGACGAATATAAGGATTACCCAATAAATCTAGTCGAACAATGCCCCATAGTCGTCCTTGCACCAAATCCTCACCTAAAAAATCAATGGTTCTACCCATCATCCCTTGTTTTGCCAAAAAATCTGCTGTCATGTTAGCCTCTCTATAATTATGTTGAAAACGAATATTAAGCAAATTCACAAGAGTTTTAATCTCCTCCCAAAAGTTCCAAAGAAACCAATATTTGCATATCCCGGAAGCTAGCCAACCCATCACAACACTTGAATCAAATTCCACCAATAAATCTCTCAACCCAAGAGATTGACACAAACAAAGACCATCAAGAAGAGCCCAACACTCAGCAATTGTATTCGTCGCCTGTCCATAAAAAATGAGCAAAACCCGTTATCACCTTACTCCTTGAATCCCGAATTAAATCCCCACCACCGAACTTTCCTGGATTTCCACAACATCCACCATCAACATTAAGTTTAAATAATCCCCTTTCTGGTGGCTTCCAAGCTATTAATCGTGGTAATTTATCACGAACCAGAAGTATAGGACAATGCAAAACTGAAAAATCATTAGGACCCATCATCTTAAATTTCCACACGCCATTTGACATATCCCTTAAATTCACTTTCACTACTCTCAAAATTCCCCTCCAATCAAAATTAACACCCTCTATTCGAGAAGCACATCTAGCCCTCCAAAGAGCCCAAGAAATAATGATGGGCAACACCACGGATCCAACCAACCTGCGAAGAATAAGTCGCATGCCTCTACCATAAAAGCATCATCCCATCCCAAGTTAGAACCCGTGGCAACCAAATCTCACAAATCACCGCAAAATGATTCTAGATTTTTTCAGCCCCTCCCCTTCACAAAGAACATGGTCTAACGTCTCCACCTTTGGCTTTGCACAACAAGTACATTTGGATACCAATGGAATACCCAATTGCATAATGGCCTCATCTATTGGTAAAGATTTCCTTCTAGCTCTCCAACAACAAAATGACATTTTCTTGGAAACCCCCTCTTGCTACAACCACCTACGCCAGGGGCACAAAATGCCTTTTTTCCGCACAATTTGCCATGTAGATTTAGGAGAGAACTTTCCATCAACCGATGGAACCCATACGCACATATCCTCTCCCTCCTTCATTCTTATATTCGACCGAACGATTTTTTCAACCACTTGATCGGAGACTAGACCCCGAAGCCTTTCTACACTCCACCCAAATTCATCCCAAAGATATTTTATTTGCAAGCCAAGATCACCTCTCACCGAAGAACAATCTGCCAAAATCCCATCACCCAACCAGTTGTTGAACCAAAAGCTAGACTTCCCATTACGAATAATCCATCTAGAATTTTCCATCACAATTGGCATTAACCTCATAGCTCCTTTCCAGAAACGAGATCCCTTCCTGAAATTCATAACGGAATAAATGTTCTTATCCCCCACATATTTAGTAGCGAAAAAATTAGCCCACAAAGAATTACCTTGCTTCAATTTTCAAGGAAACTTCATAAGCAAAGACATTTGTACTTCTGACAAATCACGAATCCCAAACCCCCTTCTTCAATTGGCAAACAAATCTTTTGCCACGAAACTCACTTCCTTTTTTATTATCTAAAGATGATCCCCATAAAAAATTAGAGAAAATCCCCTTCAAAGCCAACAAAACTCCCTTTGGTAAATTCAAAACTGAAAGCACGTGAATTGGCATACTATTCAAGACATGCTTAATTAAAACAATTTTACCATCAAAAGAGAGAATTTTACCTTTCTACCCCACTAACTTCTTTTGAATCTTCGCAATCATTGGATCAAACATTTGAAGTCTCATTCTCCCCACATGCAATGGAATTCCCAAATTAGTACAAGGCCAAACACCTTCCTCAAAACCAGAAATTCTTTTTAATTCCACTTTTCTAGCCACCAAAAAGTTAGAAGAGAAAAATATAGAAGATTTATGAGCACCAACCCGCTGACCCGACATAGTCTCATATAAATGAATTATCTCCAAAAAAGTCTTCTAATTGAAGCTTTACCCCCATTAAAAAAAATCAGTAGATCATCTGCATATAACAAATGACTAATCATGGTTCCTCCACAAGCATTGAAAGGCTTAATCCTCCCCAAGTGATACTCCCTATTTAACATACGCGAAAGCACCTCATCTGATAAGATAAACAAATGTGGTGAAAGAGGATCACCTTGACGAAGCCCCTGTGAAGCCTTAAAAAATTGCTGAGAACATCCATAACATAATTGAGAAGTATGGAGAAGAAATACAATTAAAAATCATATTCCTCAATTTATCCGAGAAACCCAACCTTTTCAAAACCTCCATTAAAAACCCCCCAATTGACCCTATCATATGCCTTGCCATATCAATTTTAACCATAACATTCATTCCTCTCACCTTTCAATTCATCCCCTGAACCGTCTCCTGTACAATAGCTATATTATCAAAAATACTTCTCCTCCTAATAAAGGTAGATTGCTTCTGAGAAATAATTTTATGCAACAAAAGAGCCAATCGGAACACCATTACCTTCGACAAAATTTTATAAAGTACCGAACAAAGGCTAATAGGACGGAATTGACCGAAGCCTACAGGTTCATCAACCTTAGGAATGAACACCAAGTTAGTCGCACCATAAAATGTTGATAGCATCCCCTCAAAAAAATCAATGGCCAATTCCAGAATGTCATGCTTAACAATTTCCCATGCAAGAATAAAAAAACTAGCTGAATAACCATCCGATCTCGGACTGCTATCCAAAGGAATAGACCAAAGTGCAGATTTTACCTCTTCCATTAAAGGCCTTGCGGTTAAAGCTTCATTTTCTACCTTTGAAATAATCGGCCTCAGCAACGCCAAAGCATCTTCCTCAAACCGAATGCTGTCCGCACCCAGTAACTCCTGGAAAAATGCCATTGCCCCTTCTGCACCACTTCAGCAGATTCTAAAATCACCCCATTTTTCAGCCGCATCTTCTCAACCCTTTTATTCTTCTTTTTAATATGCATCATCACATGAAAAAAATCGGTATTCGAATCCCCCTCCATTAACCATTTAACACGGGACTTCTGACAACCCAAAATCTCCTCTCTATGCAGCCATTCCAAATGTTTTTGTTTACAGCTTAACAACTCCTCTTCAATCTGAGAAGAATAATCATTTAGCAATAATTGCTCCAAGCCAACTATACGATTTTCCATCTCCTTTAGTTCAACATCAACTCTTCCAAACACCTCCACATTCCATTTCCTCAAAGCACCTTTCAATGCTTTTAATTTCTTATTGATCTCAAACATTGGACAACCATCTACAACAACATCCCACACCCCCTTAACCAAGTGAAGAAATCCCTCATGTGCGCTGAAAACGGAATGGTTTAAAGATCATATTTTGCTCACAACCCAACAACACTAGCATCGGCGAATGATCCGAAAATGTTCTCGAAAGATATTCAACACACACATCACCCCAGAAATTAATAAAATCCATATTCAACGAAAATCTTTCCAATCTTGCCCAAATCTCACCAAGTCTACTATTACACCAAGACAATCGATTTCCTACATAAGGCAAACCAAGCAAACCACAATATTGAATACAATCATTAAACTCAGCTTTTGCATGGGGAGCCTGCATAATACAATCTCTTAGTACGGGAACAACTGGCATAAACAAACGTACCAAGAATCCGCACACTGCAATGAGTAAACCAGCCACTTAACGCTTGATTCGTCATCGAAATTAATTCAAACTCAAGATCATCATCCCAAAAGCCAAATTTTCCCCCCAACCTCTGCATTATTAACAAAATTAGACAACTTCATTCATCTCGCCCATCGACGACATTTATTCTCACCAAGAAAAGGTTCTAAAAGAGCCACCACAAATGGTTGACTTTTATTCAATAACCTCCAAAGTCTACTCTTCAACGAAAGAATACCCCTAACCTTCCACGTCAATATGTTCAACATCAATTAAGTAATGTTTTTGAGTGAGTACGTCGCTCCAAAACAAAAATAGATTTTTCTTTCCTTATCCCTTTGAATTTCTTCAATAGGACATGCAAATTCGGATCTGAATCAAAACATTTTGCTGCTAACTCATTCAATTCCTCATCAGGTTCAACATCCGAAATTGCTCGACCATGCAAAAATAATTCCTCTTCTCGGCTCCCTTCCTCCCCTATACATCCTCTATTTGCCAATCTTCCAAATTCAAACTCCAAAGCCTTATCAATAAGCTTAAGTGAACTCCTAGGAAACGACCCAGCAACCAGCCCATAGCCTTCCACATCCTCACAATCCTTTTCCATTAACTCAAATCAACTGTCTTGCCAGCCCTGAGACTTTTCAACCACACCAGGGCCCTCCGAATACTCCACATTTTCCATCAAACCAGCATGAAAAACCAAATTGTCAAATTGAGATTTAGAACACACCATACCATCAATGGCAATAAACAAGGCTTCTTGCAAACCAGTCTCCATCCCTTCATTTCTTTGATTAATAGCATCCATAATTTCTTTACGGTGCATCCCATTATAACGCACCTCTACACTTTTTTGTTCTACAAAAGGCTTTTCCTACTCCTTAGAACTCACAACTTTCCACACCTTCTTTGGCTTCTCCATTTTTCCCCACATCATGTTTCACCATTTCCCCTCTATTTTTATTTTTCTCTTGGCGCTTGCTTTGATGAACAATGTGGCATTGCTTCCGATAATGTTAAAAAAACATTGGAATAGATTAAAAAATAATCTCTTGAAAATGACTATTTTCTAGCCTTGGCGTTCCCAACCAAAAAGAATGGCATATAGGCTTCAAAAAATCAATCTCAACACAAATTCGCGCTGCTTCCGGATGAGTTACACATGTCGTCGCATTATCTCTCTTCAAGAATCAACCAAAACCTCCACCAATACTTCTCAATATTGATTCATAAAAAAATTTAGGTGGCAACCCAGGCAATGTAATCCATATAGGAACCCAAGGCGAATCCTCATCCTCAACAAAATCTGGTGTCCAATGCGAGACTCTGTAAGGAACCCCCTCTATATTAGAATTTTCTCGAGCCATCATGCTAATAAAATCCTCCTCATTCGCAATCCGAACAAGAACATTCCGTGGATTATGCAGCTGCCCAACCACCAGAACAAAATGCATCCCCATCGATTTTTAATAAACCCACGTACATGGTCCAATGACAACCTTTAAAAACCACCGAAAATCTGAAAGGCTCCACCTATTGCTTAATTTCAGACTTGAAAAACAGAAAATACATCTCCTCCTCAATGAATTTTGGATCTCAAAAAGGAAGCTCCACTTTAGGAAGCATCTGCGGCCTCACAGCCCCCACCTCCGCAAAAGCACCAGACAAACGACCATCAGGCTTTTGAAACGAAACCTTCACAAAATCTCGAACAAAACCAGCACCCACACCCTGCCCCACCATCCCAAACTGAGGCCCAGACGTAGGGCCGACGGCTAGCGCCATCAGCAGCCCTAATCGCCTCTCCGAACTAGAGAGAAAAATAAGGCCCCCTCTACATCAGCATGTCACCACTTTTAATTAATTTTACTTCATAATTTTGTTTCAATTAAATCAATCTCTTAGCAGCTTTCAACAAGGAAATCGGATTTAGGGCTTCGGCTAAGGCTTGATCTTGACATGATCCCCTTGTGTAAAAAACTAAGGTCTGTCGTCAAGAAAAGCCTTGTAGAAACATGAAGGGAGGTTGATAACGACTAAAAGAGAGATCAGTATGGGTGCATTTTTTATAACTTGAGCATTTCAGCCATGCCATGACTTTATATTAATTTATGTTAAATGGGGTAATTGTGTAGAAGTGTAAGCTCAAAAGAAATATGCATGATCTAAGGACTGTAAGAGGGGCATTCATGCATAATCTTGTGAATGAATTAGGATATAAAAACTTAATTTATCTCACTAACCTTAAATTAGCTTGGAATTATAACCACATGCAATCACTACCAACCATGTTTATCTATAAGCTATCTCTCGAACCTCATTAAATTATTTTCTTAAATAGAAAACATTTATTTCATGCCCGAATGATTATCTATATAATTTTATATTATTTTGTTTATTTTCAAAAAGGAATGTTCCAAAATTTGACTTTTTTAATATAATTACACTTGTAAATCCATAATTAAGAAAGATCATGAAAGCCCATACAATATTAAGAAAGAAATCGCTAGCAAAACCTGTTGCCGGAAACACTCAAAAGTCCCAATTTTCGAGTAGGAACCTAAATACTTGTAAATAATGATGCTTTTTATTTAACTTAGTAATTGTTTTTGTTCCATGATCTATCCTTTTTTATATTTAGATTTTCCTACCACCTTGATAATTGTTTTTAGGAAAATAACAAATATCATGTGTTTGAAAAAGTTGGGGATTGCAAAATCTACATGTACTTAGCTTGAGGAAAGGGTAACTTATTAGTCCTTTTTACTCACACATGTGGTTCAAAACTGTAATTATAAAGAGTTCTTCTACTCAGTAATTCTACACTACACATCCATTGAGAAAAAATAAATAAAAAGATAAAAAATAAAAATAGATGTATGACGTAGGACTGCTGAGTATAATTTTTTTATTACAAACTTGAGGAAGATGCAAGACTAGAAGACTGTCCCTACGACAAGTAGCCTTTGCAAGTGAGTAGTCAGAGTAGTGAATGTTTGGTTGTTTCCCGTGTGAGATGTAAGTTATTTCATAATGTCGACAATGCTTATATTCTAATTGAGCCTTTATTTTCCTATTTTAACTACCAATCTTTTTAAAACATCCAACATTGCACTCTCTTTTCGTTTTCAATTATATTAAAATAATATTTTTATATTCTTTCTTTAATATTTTTTTAATTCACTTCCCTTTACAATCTTAACTACTCACTTTTTTAACCCTTTTCCTTCTATTTTGAACTATTAATCTCTAGTGAATATTTTAAACAAAAATTTATATTTTTTTGCAGATACGATAATATTTTAAAAGCATTATGTTTTCAAGAATAAGTTTTTTTCTTTCTTTTTCAAACTTCTCATTTTCCAACTGTAATATTTGGAGCAGTAATAATTTTCAATAGTAATAATTTTTGTCCTTATCCTAAAGGTAATAAGGTTTGTCATTTTCTTAACGATTATATTTTTAAACAGTAATATTTTGGTATATAAATAACAGCACTTGCTCTTTCATTGACATCCAGAGTAACCTAAGTTTTATTTGAGATTAAGAAAAGATTTTCATTTCGGCCTCATTCTTCATTTCGCTCTTTATATGGCTCATTCTTTGTTTCGCAAATTGCTTTTAAACCTTGAAGATGAGTTGGAGATAGTTTTCAACGGAAATGGAGGATCAACATCTACTGGTGCTGGTACTCATCATCGTCGTAAGTACATTAGGTGTGATCATATACAAGGCACGACCAACTTTTTCACAACTATTTTGCAGAATCACTAAGGCCCTGTCTGGATTTGGAAAGTATTTTATCTCATCTCATCATATCATTACAATTTTTTCGAATTCACACACACAAAATATAATAAACAATTCAACTTTTTCAAATCTCAAAACAATAAAAATATTTAAAAATAATATTCTAGTAATGTTTGTTTCAACTTTCATCTAAAACCATATAATCTCATCTCTAAATCCAAACCAGCCACTTATATCCCTCGAATATATTTCGAAGGCGATTTCGTATGGGACGCTTTCTTTTTCTTTATATTCAACATGAGGTAGATGGTTACGAGCCTTATTTCATCCAAAGAAGAAATAATGTTATAAAACTCGATCAATCTTCCCTGTAAAAGATGACCGTTGCACTTATAATGCTTGCGCATGGAGTAACTGTTGGTTTCATGGATGAATACATACAAATGGGAGAAAGAACCGCAATTGAGAGCTTGAAACAACTTTTGGAAGCGATTGTAAATATTTTTTTCTAATGAATATTTGAGGTCTCTAAATACTAATGATGTTGCTCGATCGCTCTCTGCTGGTGAACAACGTGGATTTATAGGAATATTAGGGAGCATTGATTGCATGCATTGGAAGTGGAAAAATTTTCCTTCTACGTGGAAATGTATGTACTCCAATCACAATCGTGAACCAACTATTATCAATCGTTGACTATGATATTTGAATATGGCACGCACTTTTTGGATTATTCGATTCTCATAATGATATCAATGTACTAGAGATATTTTTTATTTTCACTGAGCTTGCCCAAGGGCATGCTCCTCCAGTCAATTGCTCAATTAGTGGTAATGACTACAATATAGGGTACTACCTTACCGATGATATATATAAAAAATGGTCAACATTTATGAAGACAATCTCATCTCCACAAGGTAACAAGAAGAAATATTTTGCAGCAATAGATGAATCAACAATAAAGTATGTAGATTGTGCACTTGGAGTCATTCAATAATGTTTTGCAATTGTTCATGGACTAGCTCGAATGTTCAAAATCATTGATCCAAAAAATATTATAAAAGCAAACGTAATTCTACATAACATGATTATCGAAGAGGAGTAAGATGATAAGGGAGTTCCCTACTTCGATTGCGAACAAGTTGATGATAGTCCTCCTAAACTGTCGTGCAATCATACAAGTGAACTTATGGAGTAATTCAATGTCATCATCAGATTAGAGATACTTCAGCTCATTCTTAGCACTAGTCGGACCTAATTGAGCATCAATGAATGACAATTATATAGTTAGCTATAGAAAATCAAAAGTTTAATGTAATATCTATTTCCAATTTGATGTTTTTACTCCTATGTACAATTTTATTTTCGTAATAAAATATATCACAACAAGATTTGGGCTAAATTGTTTTTGAGCATCTGCCATCTTCATTCTCAAAAGCAAATTGCTATACTATCATTGTCTTCAATAACATGCATCCAATATCACATTTAATGTCCAACATCATAAACACAGTCCAACATCACAGACAATGTCCTTAAGTCCAAAAGAACAAACAATTAAGGCGATACAAATTCACCAATGATTGCTTGCAAGAAAATTGTCACAATGATTAAAGAACTTACAATTCAATTGTCACCCTCATTTCACTGCTTGTCTACATTACGTTTTGCCATAATTTCAATTTGACGTTGATGGAAATATGTTCGTCTTAATTCAGGTAAGACAGTGACATCCATCAACATAATCCGCTCCTCCATTTCTAATTGCTCCATCTCCGCTTTCTCCTTAACTTTAAATTGGACAAATTGAACTTTTACCATTTCCAACCCGATCTTCTCATCCTCCTACCGTATTTTATGATTCCTTCATTTATATGTTGAAATTCATTTTCTGCTCCTTAGAATGAAAATAATCTTTCTCTTGGAGGCTATTCCTCAAGAAGAGTATGCTTCATCTTGAAGATCTCGACAATGTCCTCAGCTGGCCTATTTGGAGTCTTTCATTTTGCTTTCTCGCTTTCCTCCCCATTGGCCTCTCCAATCCAACAACACCATTGTAAATAACATGCTCCCCCTCGACTTCATTTACTGAATCCAGAGCAACAGATGTACGAGGTGGGGCTAGCAACATCGAGGATGTTCGCTTTGGACCATCCTTGGAGCAACGCTCAACCCATATTGGTTGGTTCTTCTATAGATGCCAACAATTCTCAAATGAAAATTAGGTTTTTCTCTAATAATCAATACATAATCTTCACTTTGTCTAACTTGCAAAATACAAACAAATTGTATAATAATTAGTGTGTATTTATCCAAAACCAATGCAACACAGTATGTACAATAGCAACAAGAAGCTAGTGGATAGATATGTCTTGTCTTACTCGGTCAAGCCACTTAGATTTAACCCCTTTACTTGGGCTAAATTCGCACATAATTTATTGGTCACTTCTTTAATCATCGACCATCGATACTTTAAGGACCCAATTGTCTGATTCGTTGTACTTTGCTTATATTGATTGTAGTATAATACAATTTTCTCCCAAAGTCAGGTATGTTTTTGGTCAGTCCCTTGGATTGCATCTAAGCTAGACTTAACAAAGCCGACACAAGTAGTTTGTCTTCCTCTTGGATAAAATTGGCACCCGTTTGTGACTTTTTAATGGTAAGAACTTCTAGTTGGGTGGGGGTGGAGAGTCTTCCACCAACACTGGATTGTGTTGAGTTTGAGTCAAGAATGAGAGATCAATGTTAGATTAAGAGGTTTGTGAAGAACATATTTCCATACTCTTGTGAGTCTATCTCTATAAAATCATAGATAGTAAAGTAACATAGAGGAATTGTAAAAATAGGACTACTAAAAACTGGCTCAGAAAAACAATGGTGACATAGAGGAAGGGGCACAAACTTATAGCTGCAATAATCGGTTGCTAATATTCCGAGTCTTGACACAGTTATTGGCCATTCATGTTACCCTGCCATGGAGTTTGTACCCATTTCATTGTCCACAATGAAATTTAATTTCATCACAGCCGAAGGAGAAAATAAAAAAGAAAAGCCAACCAACAAAGAAAAATAATAAACAACATGCTCAAGTGATTCAATTCTCGACCACAAGGGGTTGCCACATATTCCCAAAGACTTTGGAATCAATGAATATTATAACTCAAGAACATGAGAGCTCAAAATGGTCTAATTCCAAGCATAGGAAAGGAGCACAGGCTCAAATGGCTGCAAATCCCCATTGCCTTTATGAAACTTTCATTATAAAGATGACCATCTGGGTTACCTTGCCATAGCAATTGAGCTCCATTCACAATTCTTGCTGATTTTACACTCCTAACATTCAATTCAACCACCATCACAGCCTCATTACATTTCAAATACAACCCCAATGACAACTTGTGCATATCAACACCAAAAGCTACAAAACCCCTGTTCCAACAACAAATTCACGATTTTTACCAATAGATTTATCAAATCAACACTGTCAAGAGCTACAACAACAATCATTCTCGCAATTTGTGGTGCACCTCAAGCACATATACCGAATCCATAAACCACAAGAATACATAACTCGTAGTGAATAGAAATAGCTCATAAAAAGCTATAGTTCAAGAACAAAGCAATTAATAATAGAGGGAAAAGAATCAGAGACCCAACAATACAAATGAGAAATCAACAGATCATAATTCACAATTGTGGAAGCCAAATATCACAACAAAAGTAAAGCCAAAATTTCACAGCGAAGCCAAAGAACATGTTGAGCCCGCACAAATTTCTTAAGTTACAAAAACTTATCAAACAACAGTGGAAATTGTCACTGTTACACAGAAAAGCCAAAGCAGAGAACATAGCACAAACACTTCTACAAACGAAATTTCAAATCACTTAAATTACACAAAACACAAATCACACAATAAAGAATCTAATGGCAACCAAACTAATCTATCACAAATCTTTCCAAATTAAAAACAAAATCTCAGCTGTAAACCCTAGACAAGCATGGGCAGAGACCCAAAATAGTTGCTCTATGATATTTTGTCATAGACCTAAAGCAATTGCTCTATGAGATTTTGTACATGCTAGATAAGCACATATAGAGACCCAAAACAATTGCTCCATGAGATTTTGTTCGTGCTTGTCTAGCAATCGAGATCTATGCATCTCCCAGAGCATTCCCGAGAGAGAGAGAGTGTGTGTGTGTGTGTGTGGTAGTTGGCCCAAAGACTTACTGAAAAAGATAATCAAAGAGGTTGTCATCGATAGACACAAAGGAGACTTGGTAGCAAGTAGGGCACGAGAGAGTTGAACACAAGATGGTGAACAAATCACAAAGGCCGAAATGATAAACAACGGGAAAAGAGATGTATAGTAGCTTCCCAAATATCGAGATCTACTGTAGCATCTCCAAATCCAAACCCTAATTTGGGGAGCTAGATGGGAGGGTGCAAAATGCCATTTTTCCAGAATCTCTCCTATATTTTGGAGAAAATTGTAACAGTTCATGGGTCTTGAATGGATGCTTCAAGCTGCACCAAAGAATAGAAGGGAGGAAGTGGTCTACAGGCTTGGGCTCGGAAGCAGGGCTACTGGACAAGAAAACTAGTATATTTTAGTCACTGCAATGGACTTAGGCCCCAATAGTGTAATGATGTAATGGACTTGTTTTTATTTCTTATTGTGCTTATGTTAGTTGTTTGAACCATGGCTCAAGAGCCCCAGTAGATGGGAAGCCTTCCATTAGGGAATGCCTACATATAGTTGTGCAAAGCGTATTGTTTGCTTTGTCCAGAATTTGAATACAAAATTATTTCTATTTTATCTTCTTCTTCTCTGTTGGAGGTTGATCTCCTCTAAGTGAGTTATTTCTCAGTGTATTTTTATTAAGCACCATCAGGTGTGTTACAAAAATGCACAGATGGGGGGAGCTGAATGGGAGCACTCTAAATGCACGACTCGTATTCATGTGTCTAACGTGCCATTAACCTGATTCTCCTGCTAAATTGCAACCATGTCAACTTTATAAAAAATGGGTCCCTCTTCATCCCTACTAAAGTGCAAGTTAATATCAACATTTAAGAATGAAAAGAATTCTCCAAGGGCATAAGTATTTTTTTTTTCAAAAAAAAAAACTGTGAAAGGGAGTTGAGAAAAACCAAACTCCATATACCCAGATGCAAAGAAACTGAGGAGAAGACCCTTGTGATAAGAGAACAATAGATTTATTTATTTTTTAAATCTGGGATTTGTTCTCTTCCCTAGTAATTATATTTTAATTTATAGATACATGTGATTTTAAATTTTGATCTTGGACTAGGAATGCAATCTGTGAGAGTATCATTTTCATCTACGTACAAGCCTTCCATTTTGAAATCAAGTCAAGGACCAGATGAGGGTTAAAGAAGTTTTCCATTTGGATTATTAGTATGATAGATAGGAAAATCGTTGCCGTTGTTATGAACTCTCTTGTAAATGCTGTTGTAATAAGGAAATAGTATGGAGATGGAAGATGGTTGCTGTGATGAATAAACTGAGTTACACACAAGATGTTTTATAAAATGAGAAAGAGAATCACAGTAGGGAAGAATGATGGAAATAGCTATGCCTTGGGGTATTCGAGGTCCCCAATTCCTCCCAAAGAAAATACAAACGTTTTCTGCAATAATGTTCAAAATACCCTACAACGACCCCCCTTCCTCTATATATAATGGAAGAGGATGACTTAATTCAGCAACATCCAACTCAGGCCATGGGCCAATTCCAACTAAACCCTAACTAGGCCCATGGGTCACTAAACAACTTAAAACAAAAGGATACTAATAAGTAGGATGCCCATCAAGCTTGGCCCAATTTAGCTGGGTTCATAACAAATTGTCCCCCTTTAAAGAACCTTGTCCACAAGGTTTAGATATTGAAGCAACTCTACTAACCGTTACCAAGAAGTATCATATAGCTTGCCCGAATAGTGAATGCTTTTTCCACCCAATGAAAGACAAGGCCAAGCACACTAACAAGCTCGTCAAAAGCATGCTCCCCCCAATATACCTTGGTCTGCTGGAGAAACTTGGGAAAAGGCCTTGTAACATCTTCATACGCACCTTGTCTTATTGTCATAGCATAGGCAAATGCTACAAGTGGAAAACAACAGTAAAGAGCAATTAAATGACAGTAAAGGTGTGAAAAATCTTGCCAAAGAACTCGGCTGCCTATAAAATCCTATAGATGATCTCATTGTATTTATTGAGAGGTTGACTGTTGGATAGGGATGAAGTAGTAGTTTAATGAGTCGGGGGCAGACACCTACGTCAATAACTGCTTGGATTTTATCGTTGGAGTCATAAAAAAGATACGGTAGTGCCCAACACGCATCAGTGAGGACTTCATCATTTGAATGTAGAAGACGTCCTAGAGTTGGGATAGAAAGCTTTGTTTGGTCAAATGTAAGCGGTGGCTTGCCCCGACAGAAGTCCAATAATGTCCACGTTGCATTTCTCAACATAGAAAGTTTTGTACGATCATTAAACTCTGCCAACGAGGGCATTAAGTCCCCGTGATTAAGGAGAAGATCATGACATTTGGGTGAGTCACCAGCCACATTTCCTAACGCTCAAACAGTCTGTTCGTGAATATCATCACTTGGGAATTCTAGAAGTTTGATGAATATTGTGATGGCTCCATGATCAATTACAACCCTGGTGTTTTCCAATGTACCGAAAGCAATATTCGTATTTATTGATTCTGTCATTTGTAAAATGTTGCTGTAAATGAGAGAGGACGAAAGAGGATGATGGGCGGCATGAGCATGCCCATTTAGAGAAGAAATCTGCTTGTGATACTCTAGGTAGACGAACACGCCACCCTTGTCAGCACAGGACTTGAGAGAGACACTAGCATTTTGGAAGGCAGTTATGTTCAATGTCTTCCCATCTCCGACTGCCCAAAGTTCCAAGATGGACACATTGTGCAGTCTGGTATCCAAAGATCTCTTGTAACTGTATTGTTCATTATTTCCCTCACCAACATGTTTGATATCAACGTAAGGATCTGGAATTTCATATTCCATTACATCTAGGCCATCACAATCCATTCCAACAAGGTTTCATTCCCTTCCTCTATCATAAGGCTCAAAAACCACTTTAAGTGGCAATATGTCAAACAAATAGTGAGCAAAAAATTTCTTCCCCTTATATTTTTCAGCAAACTCTCATACGTTGCCTTCTTCATCAAAGTTCCTCCACCCAAATGCAGAGTCACAAATATCCTTACATACGAACCCATGAACAAATTCAATCTTCTCAATCCTTCTAAAAAATTCATGCAGACCCATACCATGAACAACAATGACAAACAACTCGCACACATCATGATACTGTAGCCTTTGAGCGTGGACCGGTTTTTCCTTAGCTATATCATGATGATTAAGTGAGAAAATTGGAGGCCAATTTTTATCATTGTTCGAGACACTAGCTTTAGCAACAACATTTTCTCTTCGTCCTATGTCCTTATCCCTTCGTTTGAGATCTACTTCCCAAGATGCAAGCTCTTGCTCTTTGCTCATAGAACCATTCATTGTATCCAATGGTATGCTTACCGTTGCATCCTATTTCTGCCCAAAGCCCAAGGTTTCAGATCCCACTGTTGGAATGCGTGGCTTTGATCCAAGAGCAGTAGGTCCCTTCGAGAAGGGATTGACCTCTTCCTCGTCAAATGGATTCGCATGTCGAGGAGGATGGAGCACCCCATTGAAGGAACGCCCCTGTGCTCGTGGTTGCAATTGGAGAATACCAACCAAATATCCATTAGGACCAACCAAACCCACGTTGGGAAATGACCCAATTCGCTCCTTGGTCTCGTCATCAATACTTAAAACCATAGCTAAAACAATGGGAAGCAACATGTTCACCATAGACCCATCCTTCATTCTCAAGCTACTAAAATGCAAACTCTGCAAATATTCATTCTCTCTCATAAGCCCTCTTAGTGGGCTCGCCCACCCCTCGCTGATTACGAGCACCCCCTCAATGTCAATCTTTGTAAGCCTCACCTTGGGCACTACCTCAGCCTCTAAAGTTTTCTTTACCTGCTCGCTCTTCGGCACCACGAGATTCATAATAATCCATCAGTCCATGTTATGATCCTCTATTGTCTTGTCTTCTTCCATGGTTGTAGAACAAAAGATGGAGCTATGGTTTAGGCCAGAGAGGAGGATGATGGTGGTCGAGGTAGTTAGATTTGAGCTGATGGTGACCCACGACAAACCTAGCATTACGAGCCTTGCACAGTGCCTAAGGAGGTGTTGTAGTACCCCCCGGTGGTTTGGCAAGCAGTTAGGGCGGCTCTCATCATCCCTCTGTCGTCCCATCCTCTGTGGTTTTGAAAGTGTGTGAATGCCAGGGTAAAAAATCCACAATCTAGCACGAAAAGCCTGAGTCCTTCAGGAAAAAATCCTTTCAAGAAGATCTTATCTCCATCTAGATGAACATCATCCCTAATTTCACACTTAATAGTATCAGGAAGCGGCCACGAGTTTCGATCCTCTGAAAATTGTGAATTTAATTGCAGCGTTGGATTTCTAAGAACTCAAAGAAGGGAAATTTCTTTGGGATAAACATTTGTGGACACTGCCACAAATTCCTCCACCGCCACTGGATTTTCTAAGTGCTCCCTTTCTACGAAATATTTTTCGACCTCCTTCCCTAGAATGGTGGTGTGGATGATTGCTTCCATCGGAATATTTTTCTCTTTTGCTTTATCTTCTATGCCTTCCTCCACAGACTCTACTACCTCTTCTTCATCCTCTTGGTCGTGCCACTGTACGAGAGATTCCTGCACCCTCTTAGGATTTTGTTGCATCCTGTCAAGTATTTCACTCATATGTTCTAATTTTTCCAAACTCTTTTCCAACAACAACAATTGTTGTTTATTTAGTCGTACCACACCCATAAAGAATCGGTGGCTCTGGATACCAATTGTTATGAACTCTCTTGTAAATGATATTGTAATAATGAAATGGTATGGAGATGGGAGATGATTGTTGTAATGAATAAACTGATGGAAATAGCTACGCATTGGGGTATTCAAGGCCTCCAATTCCTCCCAAAAAATATACTAAAGTTTTCTGCAATAATGTTCAAGATACCCTACAACGACCTCCCCTTCCTCTACATATAATAGAAGAGGATGACTTAATTCAGCAACATCCAACTAAGGCCATGGGCCAATTCTAACTAAACCCTAACTAGGCCCATGGCCCACTAAACAACTTAAAACAAAAGGATACTAATAAGTAGGAGGCCATGAAGCCTGGAATTTAGTTGGGTTCATAACAATCTTGCACGGTGACTACACTCCTCTCCACGTACAAAATCTTTTTTACAGGGGAAGGTGGCTGCTTGATGAATGACCCGAACTCCACAGTTCGGTCATATTAGCCTGGTCTCATCCGGACCCAACCCACCAAACACACACATACATTACATACAAATATACATACATACAGACAGTGCTGGTTTTATACCTTGAATTCACTTCAGCCATCGTGGCCATAAACAAAAGCATGTCCAGTTCTTATTTCATCGAGTGTTTGGGCAAATAGACAATAAGATTACAGTATACAATCCCATATACAACCAAACCGATTGGAAACTTCCAACGGATAAAGTGCGTTATGCGTACACCTCTATATACGTTGTATTGAATAAGAAAAACTATTATATTTATAATAACTGACTGGACTTCTGCTGCAGGAAGGCCTCCAGAGTTGAATTTTTCTCCTGGTAATCTTTGAATTCAACTCTCCTTCCATGACCTGCAATCGATTCAATCTCTTAGATCGACTATCAAAAGTGGCATTAGTGTGATCAACAAGAAAAAGTATACGACGGGCAAACCCAGTTCTGTAATTAGAGATAAATGAAAACGATTAAGGACTTTTCAAATGGTTATCTGCTACGTCAATGAAGTGAGAAAGTTGCATACAACTTGAGCAGAACCACTAGTATCAAAAGTCTTAGATACTAAGCCATTTGATCATACATATATACTAAGCCATTGAGCCATTTAGCTGGGCACTGGGGGCAGTGCAACACCCAAATTCTTGGTTCAACGGTTCAACTGGCCATTTTGAGTTTTCAAGTACCCTGCTCTGGGTGTCAAATATATAGATAGGATAGAAAAAATAAATACCATATGAAAAACAAAGCAAATAACGATAAGGAACAAAAACCGAAGATAATACAGATAGATATGTCATGATGAACTAGTGGAGGGGGTCCCACCACCCACAGCGGCGCCTCCAGTTGGGGGGGGGGGCGATTGAAATTAGCCAGGCCTAAGGACTTCTAAAATAGTCCAACACTCTTGGTCAACTAGACCCCAGAAGCAATGCTCTAAAGCTGGTTGAATTGGCCTATATTATTTGGAGAAGAACTCTAAGCGGTGGAAGGCTTTACTGTTTAAAAATGAATAAATTGGATTGATTTAGCTTTACGTTGATTGCCTATTTTGACCTCTCTCTTTTTTCCCTATTTTGGGCTTTCCTTCTTTGGGGATAAGGCCATTATGACTAAATTGGACTGTCCAAATATGGTGGTATAAGATTAAGTAATTTTACACCATTTACTTATCTTTTCGTAACAAGAGTGGTAGGCATGCATCTATCAGGTAAACTTTAATGTCCATGGAAATTGCTCAGATATGTGATAACAAGCCACAATGTTTGTTATGTTGGACTGGGACATACTCATTGCACGGTGCTTCAAGGTGAGGTTGCGACCCCAAAATCAAGGCCCTCACCAACGCAACAGAAAATAAAAGAATAAATAAATAAATGGAAAATGTGATACACAAACTACAAGTTTTATTTCATCGTTTTTTACTTTAAGATAAGTTTTTGATCAAATGGTTGGGACCATTTGGCGTGGTCACTAGGAGAGTATAGACTTCCTTGGTATATACTTGATAATGGCATAGTTGCACAAATGACAAGAAATACTAACCAGGTAGCACCCACTTGAAGTCCAAGTCTAACAGAATCCGAACATTGTTCAATTGTATGGGAACTGTCAGAAAGACAACAATTAAAATGAAAATGAATGCGTAGTCCTCATTGCAGAACAATTCCATTAGAAGGTTAGAAAGAGAGCAATCAATAATTAGAGTCAGCTAAGATGACAATCTCCAAGGCCAAGACACCACTCCAAATGATAGATCGTTGCAATAAATTGGGCCTATCCAGTGAATATCTACTTTATTCTTCTGAAAGTCTCTTTCACTCCTACCTGAATAAAAGTTGAACTTCTCTGAAATGGCCAGCCCAGATTCTGTCATAAACAGATGGTCCCCAGTGAACAAAATATCGAGGGATGTATAAAATAAGCAGACTGATCCCTGTGTCACCACATGGCAGATAAAGAATGAGACCAGTTGAGTGTTAGTTAACCTTCATTATTAAAAGCTTGCAGTTGTGTGATGATTGTATATACAAAAGACAATACAAGAGGCCAATCACTCCAGAATATATTGACAACGCCATCACTCACATTGTCAATGTGAGTAAGCCAAAATTGAGTGAATATGATTCGAGGCAATACTGATTGCTAGATAGATAAAAGTTTTACATGGGTTGGCAAGGTCAGATCCATGGAAATGCCAAACATAGATGAATAAACAACAGATCCAGATATCCTAAATTAGGGTGGTGTAATTCTGGTAATTTCTGTACTGGGTTAGGTGTACTGGATCAACAGCAAGTGTTCTACACGGGCATTGGGTGAACAAAGAATTTGGATTGTTTGAATGAAAATGATTTTCAGTTTGTGTCAAATCTGAGCTCCCAGGATGGTGATGATCAATCACATGTATGCATCAGAGGAACTGAAAACTGTCTTTTTAATTAAAAAAAAAAAAAAAAAAAAAATTGTGGGCACCAATGCCTTTCAGAAGTGAATGAGGGTAATTTTGATCTTTAAGCAAAAGAAAATCTGGGTCCTGGTCTAGTGGGTGTTTTTGGGTCTCTAAACAATGAATGTTCAGGTTTGGGGGAAGATAGAGTTAATTTTGAAAGATTATAGCCACAACGCATGTGTTCCAGGGAGGAATTAATGCTTTGTCAAACATTGCTCTACAGATTTGGCCATTCTTGTTCCGTGTTGTTCCACCAATACGTTCTCCAAACTCTACATTTTCATACCCACTGGGTGTACTGTGTGTTGAGAATTATGGGTTTCTTCTAAACTTTGTCCATTTATTTCTGGATCATTTGGCATGCACAATCTATCTCTAAACCTCAAAACACCATCACCTTACACGTTAAATTCAGACTTCTCTCCATTTTGTACTTCCTCAATGATACTTAGCAGTTTCACACCATTGCCTTGATTCTCTTTAATTTTCTCAATCAAAGTGGGTTGCACACTTGGCATAGCTAGGTGACATTGGAATCCTCTATTATAACCTCAATGTCATACTTCTCTAAATCTAGCATGATTTTTCTTTGAGTGGTCACTAAAGCAGCCATTACTCCAAAAGATTTCCTGCTAAGTGCGTCTACCACTACCTTTGCCTTACCAGGGTGGCAGTTGATTATACAATCATAATCCTAAATTAACTCCAACCAGCCCCGTTGCCTCATATTTAATTCTTTTTGGGTAAGAAAGTACTTTAGACTTTTGTGATTGGTGTAAATTTTTCACTTTTCATCATATAAGTATTGGCTCCAAATTTTTAATGCAAAAACTACACCAGCAAATTCCAAGTCATAAGTAGGATAATTTAGCTCATAACTCTTCCATTGGCGGGAGGCATATGTGATCACCTTACCTTGTTGCATTAACAAACAATCCAATCCTTTATGCTAGACATCACTATAAATAACGAAACAACTAGAATCCAAGGGTATAGTTAACATTAGAGTGGTAACTAACTTATGTTTATACTCTTGGAAACTACTCTCACATTCATTAGTCCATTGGAACTTGGCATCTTTCCTAGTTAGTTGAGTCAATGGTACCATTATACCAGAAAAACCCTCTACAAACCTCCTATAATACCCAACAAGACCTAAGAAACTATGAACCTCACTCATTGGTTGGCCTGGTCCAAGTAGTCACAGCCTCAACCTTATTGGAGTCTACCATAATTCCATCTTTGAATACCACATCCTAGGAAAGCGATTTGACCAAATCAAAACTCACATTTCTTCAATTTGGCATATAATTGTTTTTCCTTCAATATCTGTAGTACCAACCTTAAAATCCCTTCATGTTCCACCTGACTCCTAGAGTAGATCACCAATAAAGACAATTACGAATCGATCTCGATACTCTGGAAAATCTCTATTCATTAAATCCATGAAGGCGGCTGGGGCATTGGTCAACCCCAAAGGCATAACCAAAAGCTCATAATGCCCATATCTATTCCTAAAGGTTGTCTTTGGCACATCTTCCTTTTTCAACCTTAATTGATTTGTAAAGTTAATCAATACATTCCTAAAATTACATCAAAATCATGCATATCTAAAGTACCAAATCTGCTAAGAATTCCCTATCCTCGATAATAATCTTGAATGACCTAAGTACAAGATTTTTCGTTAATGTATTGCCCGCACACAAGAGTTGAAACTAATAACTAATAATCAAGTAGTTCTGGTTACCGTACTTATAAAAAAAAATAGTTCTGGTTACCTATCACAATTCCTAGTAAATACCCTAGAAACAAAAGAATGAGTGGATCAATAGTCGAAAAGAACGTTGGCATCTAGGGAGAATGAAGAAAGTATACTTGTGACCACCTCATCCCTAGCCTGGGCGTCTTGAGTCATCATAACATATACTCACCCTCAGATTTGTTTCCCCATGTTGCGCTACTATTTTTCTAAATCAGTCTGGTTGGTTGTTACTCAGACATTCACGAGCAAAAATGCCTGGTTATCTACATTATCTACAAGTGTAGCATAAATTGAGCCCAATAGTGCATGGTTGCCCTCTATGATATTTTCCATAGTGTAAACAAGGTCTTCTGCTCACTTGCTAGAAAGGTTGTCCCTTTTGATCACTATTGTTGAAAATTTTCTTCTTGAAACCTTGCCCTCGATCCTTTCCTAGTTGGGCACATGGTTGCCAGTGTCTCTTCTTGTATACATTGGAAGCATCTCGCAATCTAAAATCTTCCTCTCATGCCATGGCTCTCCTAACTATTTAAGTATAAGTGCTAACACCTGAAGCTAGTATGAGGTGACGTATTCTATCACTCAAACCCCTTTAAAATTTCCAAATCCTTTTGCCTTCATGTGGAATCAAGTGAGGGGAAAAATGGGAGATTTCGGTAAACTTGGTAGCATAGTGCTCAATGGTCATGGGCCTGAACCAAGTTTGCAAATTTGCTTTCCCTTTTGATCTCTTACCACTTCAGAATAATAGTCATCATTGAAAATTTCTTTGAATATAGCCTAGGTGATGGTGGTGCTTTCACCAAGTTCTTCCTTTAACTGCAATTTTTTACCGTCCCACTACCTCTCACTAGCATCCTCCAAGGTGAAAGTAGCATATCTCACCTTCTGTGTGTTAGTGCAATTCAACACTCTTAACAGTTTCTCCATTCTTGAAGGTTCAGTTGTGTTCTTTAAACACTCCAAAAGTTTTCATTTCTCCTAGTAGCCCAAGCAATCCTAGAAAGTATCCTCTCTCCAAAGAATTTTGCTACTCATCATCCCCACACACCACTTTTTATTTTTTTAAATTTGTATTCTTTATTTTTATTTTATTCTTCTTAAACTTATTGAATTCTTCTACTCATCATCCATATACCATACATTTGAAAAAAAAAAAAAAAAGAACATGGTGTGTCGTGTGTGGGGATGATGAATATAATTTTTTCTCTCCAAAAGGTATGCCGCTGCTAAGACAAATGGGATTGATGAGGTGGCTGATAGGATATATTCTAGGATTGCTCAGACTACTTGCAGAAATGAAAAAGAGGGTTGCTCATTTGGAGAGTTTAAAGGATAAAATCCCCCCACGTTCTCTTGGGAGCCAGATTGTGTGGTAGTGGAAAAAGCAGTTGTCGAGAATGGAGAAGTTGCTAAGAGTGTTAAATTGCACTTACAGATAGAAGTTGACATATGCCACTTTCACCTTGGAGGTTGCAGCTAAAGACGTGGGGGACAATACCTAATTGGTACTAAAGAAAGGACTTAGTGGAGACAACACCATCACCAGGGATAAATTCAAAAAAACTTTCAATGATGCCTATCACCCTCAAGTGGTAAAGGATCAAAAGGAAAGTGAATTTGCAAACTTGGTTCAGGGGCCCATGACCATAGAGCATTGGAATATTCATGATCCACATCATGTGATTGATTAGGAACCATTAAACATGCACCCATGTGATGGGAGGCAGGCTTCTGCAGCTACTCAGCATGAAGCTTATTGGTTCATGAAACATATCAAAGGCTGCAGTAAGTTTCCGGGGGTGTTATTTGTAGTGGATTGTACAGAAGGCTATGGGTCTTTTGCAGCAATCAATAATAGATGGAAGAATGAGGAAGTGGGCTCTGTTTCAAGCAGAAAAAGCTATAAGATTGCTTATAAAGGGGCTAGAGAACTAAGGAAATTTTCTGTCTTTATTAGTTATTCTTCTAAAGTTGGAGCACATAGAAGTGGAGGAAGCAGAAAGGAGAGGAGTTTTCAGGGTAGTTTTTCATTAATCTTAACATTATTTCTTGGAATGAGCATGGATTATAGCGTGGGGGGAAAAATATGAAGTTTTAAGAAATTTCAGGGTGACTGCAAGGATGGTATTGTGTATGTTCAACAAATCAAATTTCGAGCCCGTGCCTAGTGGAGTACTGTGAAGGTCATGGTGGTGCCAGTTCAAGGGTTGGATTCATTGCGGAGTTAAAAGGGGCTTCTGCTGGGGTTTTGCCATTATGGGAGAAGATGGTCCTAGAGAGAATGGATGATGCAATGACAATTGTTTTGGTTTCATGCAAATTCATATGTGCAGAAAATCAGTTTTTGTGTGCTTTTCAGGAGTCTACTGTCCAAAGGTAAACATGATAGAGCATTTCTTTGGGAGGAGTAGGTGAAGGTTGAATAGTTTGTGGGAGTGCAGCACTGCACTGGGGGAGGTCATTTCCCCAGGGAGAAATTGTAAGGTCTTAGATTTCAACTGCAATGCAGGAGTTTTTCATATCTAAGTAGGGAATAATTGATCTCCCTTTTGGAAGAGGGTACTTCACTAGGTCAAAACATCATAAACGTCCTTCCATGTCCATAATTGATGGATTTTTAGCCTTGCCTGATTGGGAAGAAAATATTTCGAACTTGGTGATGTAGGACAGCGGCAATGAAAAACTTTTACAGTAGCTAGGGCTCAATTTGGAAGCAGAGGTTTGTAATATTATCGGATAGACGGGAGGACACGCTTTGGAAAGAAAAGGCTTAGAAGTATTAGTTAAAATAGGAATTCTAATTTTGAAAGGTTGGGGAAGGATTTTGAGATGAAACAAAGAGGAAAATTGGTTTCGGTGCCTATTTCTTGAGCTGTAAATTCAGATCTAATTTTGGCTAGAATTTGAAGGAAAATTTCTAAACAATTAAAACAAATTTAAGAAAGGTTAGATACATGCAAGCATTATACGTAAGGTTCCTCAAAGTCACCATGGACATGATTGCATCACAAAATGCTAAATCTTAACTGAAATTCTCATGAACATATCTTTCATTGGAGAAATGATAAGTTAACAAAGAGAACTGCAAAGAGGAAGCTTAGAAATTAACTTTGCTTGGTGTAATACGTCATATATACTACAATAGAAATAGTTTTACAAGCCCTTGACGTACCAAAAGACATCAAGAGAAATAAATTTGTGAAAGTTTTATATAATCTATTTATTGGCCTGGCATTTCTTTTTTTTCTTTAGGAAGAGAAATCAGCCCACATACGAAAGGGTCCAGGTCTCTTTTGGGTTTTCACCACTAAGCATAGCTAAATCACTAATCAACCCATAAATTAAAATCCAATAATAATAAAACCACAAATAAGAAAAAAAACTGGAGAACACTCTGGGTAGCATACCAGCTTATTTTCTCTCTCTTCTCCCTTTCGCTATGGCTATAGCCAATAGACTTTTTTTGGTTTTTATATAGCTAATAGACTTCAGAATCCATGTGGGGACTCTCTTTAGGGTGCTATTTGAGACTAAATCACAGATCAACTCTTTATTCCAATGAGATTTGCGTGCCCCTTTAATGGGGGAGGTTGCTTAGGTTGGGTATCAGAGAGCTGTTGGTTTTTGACCAAATGGTTATGGCCATATGCACTGGAAAGGGGTCGTCTTTGAGGATGGTGGACAAAAAAGGATAGGAATTTGATCACAGAGTATGAGGGCAAGGTGTTGTTCTCACGAAATTTGTGCTCCTTATGGCTAAATTTGTAAAACAAATTTTTTTGTGAAAACATATCAAAGGTGTCAGGGGAACAATTTTTCCAAATTTATCAGATGCGATGTGCAGGAAGGCACTCTTATTTGCTTTTGGCATGTGTATGGTGTAATGAAACTCTACTAAGAGGCATTTCCTGACCTACTCCAAAATGCAAGAAATTAACACGCAGCAGTGGCAGAATATATGACTTGATGAAACAGTAACTTCCATTGGACCTTAGCATTAATAGTGCAGTGCAAAATCAAGACTTGAATCATTGGTGTTTTCTCGTGCTGTACTTTATTCATATATGGTAGGGAGAGAGGGAAATGATAAGAAGATTTGGGTACCATCTAGCTGTTGTGGTTTAAAGGTAAAACTTTTTACAAGGCTTTAAGATTGAAAGGTAGTAATTCTTTAAAGCCCCGACAAGAGTCACTCTTTCTACATGGACCATGCCATTAGGGGAAGACTTAGAGTATAGAATAATTGCAGAAGCACAATTCAATTGTAGTTGATTGGAGTTATATGCAAATCTCCGATCATTTACTCCTTCATTGTGATGTTGGTCGGGAATTTGGGACAATGTTTAAAGCGTTTAAGTGGGTGCAGGAATTGAAGCTTCTGTTCTCTTTCTAGGTGTTTCTCTTATCTAATTCCTGTTGCACCCGTTCTCCGCACATTAACACATTACTAATCAAAGAAAATATATAACAGATCTAGAAACCTACATCTGTGTGGCCTGGAGTGTGTATCAGTTGGATGTCCTGGAAAAGGCTCCAGGGGCCACTCCCCTCTAGCTTTATCTCTACATTCGTAGTAGAATCTTCAACCTGGCAAGATCAGAAGACAAATGGTATGTTAAATCACACTTTTTTTTTATCGGTAAGCAATGATTTATGTACTCTATCAGCCTATGGCTGCTTTAAAGGTATATTTTTATTCCCACTTTTTTTCTGTAATGTTGCACCCATTTCTATTCCAAATTCCTAATGCTCTTTGTGCGGTGAGGGTAGCTCCTAGACTTAAGTTCTTCCAAAGTGGGAAAAGGGGAAAAAAGCATAATGTTGGTGGTGCAAGGGGATAAGTGCCCCAATGACAATCCAAGATTTTATATTTAGCCCAAAATCCTTGATCTTGTATGGGTTTTTTTTTTTTTTTTTTTAATTTAAACATCTTTGTGAAGGATTCACTGTAACTTGCTTTGTGAAGGCAGAAAAATTCAAGTATAGATAAATGAGAAGGAAATATCTAAAAAGTGAAAAGCACCTCTAGAGAGTGCAGAATTCTATCACACTTTAGTCGCTTTGACCACCTTTCATGATCTGCTATGTCATCCCTGTGCCATAAGATACATCAATATCATTTTGAAACAATATAAAGTTTTACACTTGTGTTGAGTCAGTACTTGTGGGTCAGAAACATGTAACGTGCCCCACCCAGCTTCTCAATATTACTTGCAAGTCTCTCCGTGAATCTTGGGCTGCAGACAACAAAACAGAGACTCATCCACAATAAGTTACCATCTAATATGACTTATGTTACGTATATATGTATATAGGGGAAATTATACTTCTTGCCCAGAAACTACCACCCGTTTTTCACTTTGCATCTTAATGGTCTAATCTTAACCGACACTTCAAATTAAAAAATATAGGTAGTTTAGGATGCAAATTCAAACTTTATGTAGTTTGGAGTGCAATTTGAAAAAAGGGTGGTAGTTTGTAGGTGAAAAGTGTAATGTCGCCATATTTATACACCCACCCACTCACTCACACACACATTACATATATAATTCTTACCCCAAAGACAAAAAATTCTGATTTGTTTCCATAAGGATTAATCTTATGATTAGATTATCTCATTTATCTGCAAGATGATGACATACCTGTCTATAAGTATATTTCCTTCAGGATGAACAATCAAATAAGAAGCTGCCCCATATGATTTCTCAGAGTGATAACCACAGTGATAAACACCCTGGAAACATTAGACAAGCTCTCAAAGTTTACAACGGCATACGTATTTGCAATAGAGGGAAAGAAACAGGAAAAAAATACAAATGAAGAAATACAAAGAAGTTGAAGCATAAAAATATCATTTAATCAAGGTGCTGATAAACCAGCGAAATTAGCATGAGAAAACAGTTTCCTGAAAGGTTCCCCGCCAAATTCCTGGTGTGAAACACTTGTCTCAACTCTGTGAAGATAAACCAATAAGTAGTACCAAAAACAAAGAAAACATTGACGATCTGAGGCATTTGGTGGATTCTTTAGGTTACATGATCCCTCTGAACAATAGGTATTGTTCAGTACGTATTCTCAAGAAAACTTGACTTGTTCTCGTTATTTACTTATACAAAAAAATCTGACCTCTTCATTAAAACAATTTCCCAGAAAATAACAGCCAAACACATAAGTTGTTTAAAAAATTAAAAGTATGGGGTCCAAGTCCCCCCCCCACGACACACAGCAAGTCTCCCCCCTCAACACACAGCTTCCAAAAAGGTAGATACCCTGCTGACAAGAGGAAATCTTCCCTTAATCATCTATTTTTTTCCAAAGTAGTTTTTTATAAAACAATTCTCTACCAAAATCATCTCCCAAAACATACTAATCTCAAGAGCTACAAAAATAATCACCTCCAAAACATTTTTAAATGCTAGTACCAAATACCCCCCAAAACATCAAAACGCTTCTTGAAAATAGTTAATGAAAGAAGCCTTCAGAGCGATACAAGATTGGGAGATCTATGCTTTCAGTAAATTTTTTAATCAATCATATTGCACTGGAATGAGAAGAGGAGAAGACAAGATTTGGGCTCCGGCCAAGAGAGGACAAGTCAATGCCTGTTCTTCTATAACATTATCAGTCCTCATGTCAACAATCCATTTCCATGGAAGAGCATTTGGGGGAAAATGGTTCCATGTGAGCCACCCTTGGACAGTTTTTCTTGCACAGCCATCCTTGGGAAGAACCTCACCACAGATAATTTAAGAAAGAGACATGCTGTCATGATAGATCGGTCTTGTACCCAAAAGATAAGTGGAGAGTCTGTCGATCATTTTCTTCTTCAGTGTGATATTGCAAGTGCACTGTGAAGTGATTTCTTCAAGCAAGCGGGATTGGCTTGGGTCATGCCTAGAAGAATTGCAGAGCATTTTTTCTCTTGAAGAAGACTAGGTGGCAGCCCGTAGATTGCAGAAATATGGGAGATGGTCCCTATTTGCAACATTTACTATATTTGGAATGAGAAAAGTGATAGAACATTTGAAGACAGTGAGTGGACAATGGAGGAGCTTAAGAATTTCTTTATTTTCCTTTGGAGAAGCCAAGGCAAGACGGATCCTCAATAGGGTATTTCACTTGTACGTTCCTTGATCATGAAGCCAACGTAACAAACGACTGCCTTGGTGTGGCTTGTAGATATGTGAGAAAGGGACTCCCTTTTGCATTTTGAAGGTTGCCTGGGACACAGTTGAACACTCCCACAAATTTTGGTTTTGATAGGTAAAATAAAAGAGAAATTACTTATATCAGCAGCCTACTGTTGATGTAAGCCTTAGCACACCAAGTGTTGCTGAGTTTAAAAATATATATATATATATATATATATATATAACCACAGTATGCAGAGAGTACGGCTGATGCGTAGCCGCACTCAAAATAAAAAAGGTAATACTGGACATCAGCTGCAAGCCGCAGCACATCTTTCAGAATTTTTTTTTTTTTTTCTTCAACTCAACACGGTGGGTTGAGAATGTAGGCTGATGTTTTTCATTTCTCAAATAAAAAACACTCCCAAAACTTGTATTTGACTTTAATTGCTCAGAGACTTGCAGTAAAAGATGCATTTTGCTAACTATTCAATTCTAGCAATTACCAAGAAGTCTTTCCCCAAAAAATTAACCTCAAAGACGAGTATTCTGCAAAAAAGACTATACAGGTGTAATGGCCCAAGGCCGAGACACATCTAAGCCCATACTCTACAATGAATAGTCAAGGTTACAATAGGGGCTCCTTAGAACTATTATGTAAGGCAAGAATTTTCATCTTCCCAATTTGTTTGATTAACATAATTTCACATAGACAATTATGTACAAATACACACTCATTGGACTCTCTCCCTTCTCTCTAAAAACCTCCTTCGCGGATCCGGCTTGAGGGGTGGGAGCTTCGGCTCCCTTCCCCCCCCCCCCTCCCTCCTCCTCCTCCTCCTCCTCCTCCTCTATGTAGTTTTTGTTTTGTGTTTTTGTGTATTTTCAGGCGAAATAAGAGTGAATTACCGATCTGGGTCTTCCCGCCGCCACAGGCCAGCAAGTGCCCTGCCATGGTGATGCCCTGTCGCCGATCTTAAAGACCACCGAATGAAGCACCAATCGGAGCGGCGAGTAGCCCGCACGCAAGGCTCGAAGTTTTGGCGTCGTTTGGCTCGTGGCCTTCACGCACCACCCAGGAGCCCTTTGCCAACACCACGCGCGGCGTTTCTGGAGTCTGTGAGTCCGGGATCTCCAAGGTCGACTGGTGGTTCCCTTCCCAAAGTGGCGCGCCACAGCAGCCTCTGTGTTCCGTTTTCTTTTGTTGCAGTGTTTTTCTTTGTAGCTTTCTTTGTGTAATGTAGTTCTAGGTTAATAAAAATCTTTAAAAAATTAGTACCTTCGGACTTTGGTCCGAATGGAGTATTAGTCCCCCCTCCGCGTTGACAGGGTTGTTGGGGTTTGGTATACCCTACCCTGCTTAGACGGGGTATGGGGCTTTGTAATCTCTGTCGTGGACAGATGTGGTATTTTCTCTAAAGATCTAGGTCTTTATAGATTTACTGCCTAGACTAGACCATGTCAGTCACGAAAGTGTACTGGGAAGATATTAACGATTGTAATTGATTTGTTTTTCAAATCAACTTTGTAAGTCCTCTCTTAATGAAGGTTAACACCCGTTTACTCAAAAAAAAAAAAACATAATTTCACATAAAAGATAAAATATATATTTATTAGTAATCACAATATCTAAAAAAATAATAAGACTACCTACTAACAAAAAATATCAATATTTTTCAAATTTTAACATATAAGAAAACCAATATTACAAACCCATCAATAACAAATATAAGCATAGGTCAAGAATTACAATCACAACAATAAAAACATAAACATATTAAGAAATACCAATATTACAACAAAACAATAATAAAATTGTAATTTTGAAATAAAATTTAAACGGGTTGATTTTGGGTTAGGCGGGTTGATCCGTTATTGACCTGTTTATTAATCGTGTATTAACAAGTCAGCCCGTTTTGGCCTGAACCCATTTATATCAAACACAAACCCGTTAATTTCGTGTTGTGTTCGTGTTGGATTCACAGGTCGTATCACATATTACCACCCCTACTTATTTCTATTCGAAACACAACTCCTAAGGCAACCACAACTCCTAAGGCAATTATGACTCCAAATCATTCCACAACACTAGGACTACCACACCCATTGGACGCTACCATCTCCCCCCTAAAAAAAAAAAAAAAAAAAAACTCTATTTATAGATCCCATATGAGAGCCTACATACCATTAGATGAGCCCTAAGCATGGCCCCTCCAAGGCCACAAAATTCTCTTAAATTTTGTGGTAAAAATGAAAAAACCTAAGCCCCTTGCTACAACATTCACCCCCTAAGCAAGAAGATCAAGATCCAAACCACATAGCCAAGCCATGTACTCCAACCCAACCTTTGGATCAAGCTCTTCCTTTATGTAACTCTCTCTCTCTCTCTCCCCTTACTCTTTTATGATAGGTATGTTAGACGAATGCCATGAGATCATATGAAATTAGTGAAACTTAGATTTCATAAAGGGCTAAGAAATACACATGCTAGAGTTAGGTTTTATGGGGTTAGAATGCATCTTTATATATGGGATTGGACAAGCATACATATAGGATGATTAGTCGAATGAAATCATGCATATTTGAGGACTTAGACCCACAATTTTGATAGCTTAAACATAGGGACAGATGTTACAGAGAGAGATCATGAGCAATTTGGGTGACATGTACCATAGGCTTGAACATGGATGGATGCATTACGGTTCAGATTCTATGAACTCACGCAACTAATTGTTAATAGCATGACTAGTCATAGGTTCTCTAGACAAGATTAGGTTTTAAGATCTTAGAGTACATAGGTATGAATTATGATGAAGGATGGTGGACTAAAATGATTAAAGTGGTCTACCAAAGGTTAAGGGCTAATTGAATGTTTCGAACGTCAATTGGTATTCGGGTAATCCACCTAGAGAAGCTATAGTCTTTAAAGCAATGACATACAAGATTATAATTTAACGTGATTACATATTTATTGAGTAGGTGATTCTTGTTACGGAGATGTGATTTGGGAGATTTGTACTATTTTTGGTCATACTTTCCTTTATGGCTACATTGTATATAGTTGTCAATTAGGATGTAAATACTTACCTTGTATAGCATATTAGTGGTAGATAGATGCATAGAATCGGCGATAATGATGTATTCTCTGCTCTATGTAATGAACACAAACAATAAAGAGCATTCAGACAAATTGACATGGTATCAAGAGTCCTATCTTGATTTCCATCTCTCTGTGGTCTTAATCACTGGTGTGCGATTTTCATCGCTATTCTTGCGAAGTTTGTGAGTTGACAGTGGGAGAAAATTTCCTTCTCTTCTATGTTTTTCACAAGTTTTTCTTGCTCTTGGTGCTTTTGGTTGGGAGTCAGCCTTTTCTGTGGTGATTAAACTTGTGGGTTCAAAATTTTTCTTTTTTTGGTGGTTGTCGGAGCTCTATGTGGTGCTCGATGCTTGTATCGTTGGCTGGGAGGTGGTTGGATCCTTCTGACATTCCCGATAGGTGGCTGTGTGACAATCGGCAATCTCTGTAGCAGTCAGCAGTTTCTGTGGGTAGTTGTGTGGTGGTTGGCGGTCTCTGTGGCAGTTGGCAGTCTCTGTGGCAGTCGGCAACCTCTGCTTTGGTGTTTCGTTGATTCTGGGCATGTTACATTTTTGTTTTGGTGTTTTTTACGTGGCTTTCATCATGTCTGTTGAGAATACTATTGTTCGCTTTACTGGAAAGAATTTTCCTACGTGGGAATTCCAATTTAAAATGTTTCTGAAAGGGAAAGAATTATCGAATCATATTGATGGTTCTGCTAAAGTTCCCATTGATGCAAATGAACTTGTACAATGGGAGGTCAAGAATGCTAAGGTGGTATCTTGGCTATTAGGGACGATTGAGCCTCATCTTGTGACATCGTTGTTTTATACGGCTCAGGCTATGTGGGACTATTTCCATCGTATTTATCACCAAGACCACAACGCTCAGAAATTGCAATTCGAGTTGGAAATTAGCAATTACATTCAAGGTAATTTGACCATTGAACAATTTTATTCTAGTTTTATTAATCTCTGGACCGAGTATTCAGCAATTGTTCAAGCTAAGGTCCCCCGGCGGCACTAGTAGCTCTTCAAGTGGTTCATGCTGAGTCAACACGATCAATTTCTAATGAAGCTTCGGCCTGAATTTGAACTTGTCTGGGCCGGCTTATTGAACCGTAATCCAGTCCTTTCTTTAGATATTTGTTTGGGCGATTTATTGGGTGAAGATTAGTGGTTATCCACTCAAATTGGTATGATTCCCAGGAAGGTCTCTTCGGAGGCTGTTAATGTTGCCTATGTAGCACAAGGAAGAGGGAGGAACAAATTGTAGTGTTTCAGTTGCAAGGACTTTGGTCACATTGCCCGCAATTGTCCTAAGAAAGTTTGTAACTACTGCAAGAAAGGTCATATCATTAAGGACTGTCGCGTGCGGCCTCAGAATCGTCAATCCCAAGTTTTTCAGGTTGTTGTCCAGTCATCTTCTTCTGCTGCACCTCCCACCGTGAGCTCTAATTCATTTGTTCTCACACCTGCAGTGGTACAACAGATGATTGTGTCTGCTTTTACTGCTTTAGGCTTGCAAGGTAAGGGTACTATCTCAACTTTTTCTTGGATTGTTGATTCTGGAACTTCAAATCATATGACTGGTAATGTGACGGGTCTTCATGGTGTTCGTCAGTATGGGGACACACAACATATTCAGATTGTCGATGGCAGTACTCTTCCTATCACTACTGTTGGTAATTTGAATTCTTCATTTCGCAATTTTTTGTCTCCCCTGGATTATCTACCAGTTTGATTTCTGTTGGATAACTAGTGGATAAGAACTGTGATGTTCATTTTTCTCGTGCTGGTTGTCTTTCTTGTGCAAGATCAAGTGTCAAGAAAGGTGATTGCGAATGGGCCCAAAGTGGGACATTTGTTTCCTTTACAATTTTCTATTCCTAATACTGTTTCCCTTGCTTGTACGGCTACTGCCAATAATAGTGAAGTCTGGCATAAGAAATTGGGTCACCCTAATTCTGTTGTCTTTACTCATCTTATGAAACATGATTTTTTGGATAATAAATATTCGTTTTCTTCTTCTAATGTATCTTTTGGTTGTGCTACTTGTCGTCTTGGTAAGAGTAAAACCTTACATTTTCCTGTGCATGGTAGCCATGCTTCTACATATTTTGAGATTGTGCATACTGATGTTTGGGGTGTGAGTCCTATTATTTCTCATGGTCAGTATTGCTATTTTGTGACGTTTATCAATGATTATAGTCGATTCACCTGAATATATTTTCTCTACTCTAAAGCTGGCGTGTAATCTGTCTTTCAAAAATTTATTGTGCTTGTTGAGACGCAGTTTGGTACTTGTATCAAATTTTACGCTCTGACTCCGGGGGGAGTACATGTCTCATTCCTCATTCCTTTCATACTTATCTCCAGCAAAAGTGAATTATTTCCTAGCGTTCTTGCCCTTACACCCTTCAACAAAATGGGGTCGTTCAGCGTGAGAATTGCCATCTTTTAGATGTCGTTAGTACTTTGCTTATTGACTCTTTTGTGCCTTCTGGGTTTCGGGTTGAAACTTTATCTACTGTTGTATATTTGATCAATCGTTTGCCTACTACCACTCTAACTTATGATTCTCCCTACTTTCAATTATTCGGCATATCTCCTGAGTATCAATCCCTTCATACTTTTGGGTGTGTTTGTTTTGTCCATCTACCACCAATTGATTGTCACAAGCTTGCAGCCCAGTCTGTCACATGTGCCTTTATGGGCTATAGTCCTACTCAGAAAGGATTTGTTTGTTATGATGCTCATGCAAACAAATTCCAAATCTCTCGAAATGTGATTTTCTTCAAAAATCAATATTTCTTTCAGTCTCAGGTTATTTCTAATCCTCCTATTGCTATTCTACCTACTTTTGATGATGTGCCTTCTTCTATTGAGCGGTTTAAGCCAGGAGTTGTGTATCATCTACATCTTCCACCTTCTTCAACACCCCTTTCGGACACTGCTCCACCATCCGATCCCGTGCTTCCTAGACCTCAGCGCTCCACCCGGGTTACCACCGCATAGGTATGGTTTTCCTCATACCTCACTGCGACTCTCAACACTATTTCTGTCCTTCACTCTTATGGTCAAGCAGCGCATGTTGGCAGCAGGCCATGTAAGAAGAGATCTAGGCTCTTCAAGACAATCACACTTGGGACATTGTGGCTTGTCCCTCTGGTGTCAAATCTATTGGTTGTAAATGAGTGTACTCAGTCAAGTTTCAGTCTAATGGTTCACTGGACAAATATAAGGCTCGTCTCGTGGCTCTTGGGAACCGCCAAGAGTATGGTATTAATTATGAAGAAACATTTGCACCAGTCGCCAAGATAACTACTATGCAGACTGTCTTGGCACTTGTTGCTTCGTGAAGGTGGTCTCTCCGGCAGATGGATGCGAAGAATGTTTTTCTGCATAGGGACTTGAAGGAAGAAATCTATATGACTCCACCTCTCGGCATGTTTGCTACTCTTTCATCCAAGGTTTGTCGGATCAGACGAGCTTTGTATGGACTCAAACAGGTTCCATGTGCATGATTTGATAAATTTCACTCAACTCTACTTGTCTTTTTATTTTGCTCAGAGTTAGTTTGATTCCTTTCTTTTTCTTCGCAAGACTTCTACAAGAATTGTGTTGCTTCTGGTGTATGTTGATGACATTGTGATTGTTGGCTCTGATACTGATTTAATTTAGCAATTGCATCAGCATCTCAAGGCCTCTTTTCACATGAAAGATCTTGGTCCCCTGCAGTATTTTCTTGGCCTTGAGGCGCAGCTTATTCCAATTGGTACCTTGTTACACCAGCACAAATACACACAGGAAGTGATTTCTTTGGCTAGTCTCCAATCGGGTAACTCTGTTCTTACTCCCTTGGAGGTGAATCTCAAGCTTCATCAGGAGGAATGAGAGCTTATATATGATCCATCCTTGTATCGGCAGCTGGTTGGGAGCTTGAACTACTTGATGATTACCCGCCCTGACATTTCTTTTGTTGTGTAGCAGGTCAGTCAATTTATGCAGGTTCCTCGACATCTTCATTTAGCCACTGTCCGTCGCATTATCCGATATTTGAAGAGCACCTCTACTCGCGGGTTGTTCTTTCCTTACAATTGGTGGGGTATAGTGATGCTGATAGGGCTGGTTGTGCGAATACTCGTTGCTCGGTTATGGGGTGGTGCATGTTCTTAGGCAATGCACTCATTTCTTGGAAGAGTAAGAAGCAAGAAAAAGTTTCAAAATCCTCCATCGAGTCTGAGTATCATGCTATGTCTTCCGCATGCTCTGAGATCACGTGTCTTCGTGGATTATTAGGTGAACTTTGTTTTTTTCAGCTTCATTCTACTCCTATTTATGCTGATAATACCAGTGTTATTCAGATCGCCGCTAATCTTTTTTTCATGAGCGTATGAAATACATTGAAGTTGACTGTCATTCCATATGTGAAGCTTTTGACAAGCATGTGATTACTCTTCCTCACATTTCCAACCAACTTCAAACTGTTGACATATTCACTAAAGCTCTTCCTCGGCATTGGCATCAGTTCTTGCTTGACAAATTGATACTTCTTGATCTACCAGCATCAATTTGAGGGGGGATGTTACGAATATGCGATTTGGGAGATTTGTACTATTTTTGGTCATACTTTCCTTTATGGCTACATTGTATATTGTTGTCAATTAGGATGTAAATACTTACCTTGCATATCATATTAGTGGTAGATAGATGCATAGAATCCGGTGACAATAATGTATTCTCTACTCTACGTAATGAACGCAAACCCTTAGTAAAGGGCATTCAGACCAATTGACAATTATCGATGCGCCAATTGATGTTCAAAGTTACAAGGTAAGTAATATGATCATGCCCTTCGTCACACATGTTTTCTAAGTTATGTAAGTAATAAGACCATGCTATTTGGACGAATATTTTATAAACCTATGTCGGTATTTATGATCGTGTCTTTCAAACTGCACATTTTTTAAAAGAAATTATGAAGTCATGGTTTTTAAAGGAATAAGCCCCTTTTTATTTACCCAAGTTATGATAAATTTCTAAATGCCATGATTTTTGGATAAGTTTCATGTTAATTGTATGACACATGCATCAAAATATTTTATGAAAGGTCATGATTTGATATGAGAAAACATGTATAACGACATCTTATGAAAGGTTATGATTTTATTTGAAATCTATGATATGATAAGGTATGAGAATGCTAGATATGACAAAACGTATGCATGTATGATTATGATGAGGTATGACTGTTAAGAGGGGTAATGGCCAATGTTATGATAGTGAAGACGATACCATAAGGTTAAGGAACATATTGCATTGACAGGATGTACATACTAGTAGTGCACCCAATGCTATCATTCTTATGTATGAATTCCCAACTTGTGGCCACGAGCATAATCATAATCTTTAAGATTCGTTAACCCAAACTCATGGGGGTCAACAGTGGTTACTAGACTATGATGAGTGAGAGACAAGTTAAGGCATTTCATGCACAGTTCAGATTTATGTCCATATTATTTACGTATGTAACTATGAGTGCATGTTTTTCAAGGGAATCCTATGTTTATATTATTTTTACATGGTGATGTATTGCTCATTGAGTATTCGACTAAGCATTTTGTATGTTTTAAATGTTTTAACCACCCCATGTTATGGTCATTGTGAGAAAGATGCTGCATGATGGGACTTGACTCAGGGTGACAAAACAAAGGCTTGGGCAGTTATGAGATATTTAGGCCTCATTTGTTTTCGCATATGAAATGAGTTGAGATTAAAGTTAAAAATTTGAATAAAATATTGTTAGAATATATTTTTTTAATATTATTTTTGTTTTATGATTTAAAAAAGTTGAATTGTTTATTTTATTTTATATTAAAATTTGAAAAAGTTATAATGATTAGATAAGATGAGTTGAGAAGTTTCCTGAAAACAAATGAGGCCTTAGTTTTATGTTTTCAATCATTAACCTTATTTTCATAAGCACATGGAACTTGAATAATTTTCAATAAGTACTTCCGTAGACTCTCTTTTATATTTTAAGTATTTAAAAAACAATGACATTGTTTTATTTTATGGAATCTTTTCTACATAGTGCTTCATTAAGAAGAAAATTTTAAAAGTCAAGGTTAGTACCAAACCGGTCCCTCTATTTTCTAAAAATAATATTATTCTTAACCCTAGGGAGAAGGCTGTAACATCAAGTCTCACAATTCTAGTTAGAATTGGCTCAGATACCATTTGAGATGACCAAGGAAGGCCAACCCACATCTGAGCCATACTCCAAAAGGATTGGTCAAGGTTACAATTGAAGCCCATCGAAATCATTATGAAGGACAAGAACTTCACTGTCCCAAATAATGTGAGATCTCATTCACCACCTTCTTGTACTTAATCCAGGTCATCACAACAGCCATATGGTAATCAGTAACAGTAAAGATCATAAGGGATTTCATAGAACATACACAATAGGAAAACAAAAAATTCGTATAGTAGCAGTTAAGAAGCTATTTCCCAACAAGTTGCTACAAGTGAACCCTAATGCTTTGATTACGATTTTCATCAAACAAATACAATAGATGATCATTTTCCCATTCTAGATGGCACTAAACAGCCATATTTCCCACTAATACCTATGTAGGAAATGAGCACCACTATTTAATTTATGCACTTTTATGAGTCCAATGCCTCAAGTATAAGAATCTTTTAAGAATGCATCTGATTCCATCTCTCTTTCGTTAGTTAACCCACATTTTTCTAAAAGAGATTGTAGTATTTCTGGTTTCATACTACTTGGAATGGCTCTCTCGACCAATCTGATCTACCCCCAATAGTTTATGACTTTTCCCATCTCATGCAAAATGGAAACCAACTGTATTGTCATCAGTAAGCCTTTTTCTATTTTGGCAATCACAAGACTTATCTTGTGATAGGATATTGTGTTCCTGAAAAGACATACTATTAGGCTTTGATTGTTACACACTATTTTCAATTCCTATGGTTGTTACAAATCAAATCTGAGAGCTACCCAGTGGTCCCAGCCCCACCCTAGCATGTACCACCAAGACAAGGCCTATGGGCTGGAATCATACATTTTGTACATATTCACATGAGATGCATATCAGTTTCTATTATAAAAAAAAAAAAAAAAAAAAAAAAAAAAAAAGGGAAAGACTTGATACTTTCTAGAATGCCTACTATTTAACATGTAAATGGCATAAATGCAGTGAGCTAATAACTTAAGATTAAAAAAAAAAACAATGGCAAATAAAAAAATGTAATTACTGGAACTCTCTGCTCATCTATTGGAAGTGGAAATGTTTTCTGCACAGTTAGAATATCAGGAGGAGGTTTCTCTGTACGGATTGAGCTTGTTGGACATGAAATCAAGGCCTGAAAGTCACCAATTTAAGACAAACAATTAGATTTAGTGCTGCTATTACGGAAGAAACTGAATTCTAACGAAATAGAAAAAGAACTTCATATACCCAGATGTTCTTTCTTTTCATTTAAGGCAACTAATCATATAGTCATCCAAAACAACTACATACTAATAACTTATAATCTATCTCAAGAAGCTTAAAGCCAAAAATGTCTCAGCTAATTGGAAAAAAAAAACAAATTGATTGAATAAAAAATTGCTATCATTAGAAGATGAAAGGGGAGCAAGCCATCTGGTGATGGAAACATCACTGTGGTCCCTTTGAAGTGCTACAAGAAGAAAGGAAAATTGAGTCTAAAATTCAGGCCTGAATCTGGCATGGTTTGGATTAAGAAGAGCTGTCTTAGGACCTTGCTTGGCTACCCTAATATGAATCAAACCCTTCCTTAGCTACCCTAATTTGAATCAAACCTTTTCTTGTTCTTTAGGATGTCCCAAGGCTGTAAGGCTTAACAGATAGAAAACAATATTTTCCATTAATTTGAGTAGAAGGTAACGACCCTTTATGAAGGTTGAGTTAATGCTGGTTCAATTTTACTTTAGTGTTACTAATGTAAGAGTAAAGTGGTATTTTCCAGATTTGCTAAAATGAGATATACCAGAGACCATGAATCATATATTGCTAAAATGAGTAAAGTCTTTCAAGATTTTACGTTTTACCAAAGTCCAAAGCTTGATGGACTAGCCTTTGAGTCCATTGAGTCACAGAGTGTTCTGTGGTTGGAGAGACCCTTTGAGGAGGCGGAGGTTCAAGGGATGGTGAGGAAAATGGTTAAAGATAAAGCACTTGGTCCTAATAGTTTCTCTATGGGATTCTTCCAAACATGTTGGGATGTAGTGAATGAGGTTTTAATGAAGGTGTTTCAGGAATTTTTTTCGGTTGGGAAATTTGAAAAAAGCCTAAATGCCACTTTTATTGCACTTATTCCTAAGAAGTTTGGGGTAACGGAAGTGAAAGATTATTGACCCATCAGTCTTGTAAATGGAGTGTATAAAATCTTATCCAAAGTGCTTGGAAATCGCTTAGAGGAGATGTTGGGAAAGATTATTTCGAAACCCCAAAACGCTTTTGTAAGGGGTAGGCAAATTTTGAATTTAGTTCTCATTGCCAATGAATGCCTTGATAGTCGTATAAAATCCGGCAATAAGGGGATCTTATGTAAATTGGATATGGAGAAAGCTTATGATCTTGTGAATTGGGATTTCTTAATTTACTTGCTTGGGAGATGTGGTTTTGGGGAGAGATGGTGTTCGTGGATCAGATGGTGTATTTCAAAGGTGAAGTTTTCAATGTTAGTAAATGGTTTCTTCAACAGTTCGAAAGGCCTAAGATAAGGGGATCCTTTGTCTCTACTTTTATTTGTCATAGTTACGGAGGCGCTTAGTAGAATGATCTCGTCCTTAGTTAACAGTGGTTTTGCGACTGGTTTCTTGGTTAAGGACCCCTTATGGGAACCAAGGTGGGCCTAGTTTTAAAGATATGTTGCAAGTTCCAGATGGGCCAAATACAAGTTCAAGGGCTTAAAGGATAAATATTCAGTTTTGATTCATTTGATAAGCTATGGAAAGGGCAACAACATGACTTAAAGGCTTTGGGCACTTGAAGGCTTTCAACTTATTTAATTCATTTAAAGGACCTATTTTATTAGTTTAGAATAATTGGGTTTATTATGGGAAGCACTTAAGGGGGCCTATGCAATGGCATATTGGAAAAGTTATTATTTTATTGAACAAGGGTTACGGTTATTGTAGCGCCGTACTATAACCGCGACACTGTTCACTCAGGGGTATTTTTGGAAGATGGGGCATTATTTTGACTAGGATTTTAATTAGGTTTTGGTTTAAATACTCTTTGTAATCACATTTAATCAGTTTATGAAATTTGATGAATTTATTCATTGTGAGTTAAGTTTTACTCCTCTTGTTCTTAATTGAAATTTTGAACTTATTAAAGGTAAATCACAACCTTTGTGGCGTTCCTCCTTTGTAATCTGGGTTCTTGAGACGGGTTATTCAACGGGGTCTAGATTTTAATATAATCTAAGTTCTTGAAACGAGTTCTCATCGGGTGTAGGTTTTCCATCCATTGACTTGATTTTGGCTTTCTTGGAGAGTTTTCAAATTGATTGTGGGCTTCAGGGATTTCATTCCTGCGGGTTCATATCATTTGGTATCAAAGCCAGGTTTCCAATCAAGTCTAATTCTATCTTTTAATTATTGTATCTTTAATTTTGATTCTAGGGCTTCATTGCTCTAGGGTTGCAAAAAAAAAAAAAAATTGGAACAAAAAGTAGGCTGCTGAAATTCTTAGGGTTTTTTGGTTTGGATGAAATTTGCATCTCCTAGGGTTTCAAAATTTTAGGATTTCCTGCATCTCTAAGTTCATCAATTACATGGAGTGTCGTTTCATTGATTCTCTTCTACTTCATTTTCAATTCTTGTGTGCTTGAATTCAATTGCTTGATTTTCACAATTGAATATTGCTGTTTGTGATTGAATTTGAGAAAAGAAAAGAAAAGAAAGGAAAAGAAAAAAATAATCGAAAAAAAAAGAAGAAGAAGAAGAAGAGGAAGAGAAAATGTAGCATATTCAAAGGTTGCTACATTGTTACAAATAATTGAAAGAAAGAATTTTATTGATTTAACCTTATCATCAAATGGGCTGCATACATCATTAAAGTTGCTATCTTGTCTTATAGGTTACTCGTTCATTCGTATAACTTCCTTGATTCTCGTGTCGTCTTTATTCCTTTCGTATTTCGCTTGTACTTGTTTTCTTGGACCTAATTACTACTTGGGATAAATCAAGGTTGCATTGTCTTGATTGAGTTCAATTAGTTCTTAAAGAACTTGAGTGGGAAAACTCTTGAGGTAAAATGTAAGAGAGTGTTAGATTATTATTGAATAAAAAGTCAATTCAGAGTTAAACACACGAGTGAAGTGTCATTATTTGAGTGTAAACACGTAAGGGAGTGTGTGAGGTTTTTCACTAATATGCTTTTTGTGTAGAAAATTATGATATCTCATAAGAGTGACTTTTCACCCAAGGGGCTGGCAGAGAACTCATCCTTTGTGTTGCAAGCCATGCAACAACAGTTTGAGTGGTTGAACTTTGTGTTGGGTGAAGTGAAAGATAGGATGGATCATCAAGAAGTAGCGATTAGAAATTTGCAAGGTGGGAGAGATAGGAGGCGACGTGAGTCTAGTGTTGAAAATGGTTATGAGAAAGAAGAGTATGATGATTCTCTTGTTACTAGGCGTGCACTTAATACACAAATTAAGATGGATGATACAGTGCAGCAGAGTGAGAACATTTTTCATACTAGATGCCACATTAACAACAAGGTATGTAGTATGATCATTGATTTGAGGAGTTGTATTAATTTGGCTAGCACTACTTTAGTTGAGAAATTGAATTTACGTACCTTGAAACACCCTAGACCATACATGTTACAGTGGTTGAGTGATTGTGGGGAGGTTAGGATAAATAAGCAAGTGCTAGTTTCTTTTTCAATTGAGAAATACCAGGATATGGTGCTTTGTGATGTAGTGTCTATGCATGCTGGTCATATTTTATTGCGGAAGCCATGGCAGTATGATAGAAAGGTAATCCATGATAGGTTAAGGAACATGTACAATTTTGAAAAAGATGGAAAAACAATCAAACTTGCTCCTTTAACTCCAACACAGGTCTATGGGGACCAATTGAAGCTGAAAAGTGAGGTTGCTCAAAAAAGAACGAGTGAAAATGAGAGTGATCAAAAAAGAAAGAGTGAAAGTGAGAGTGATCAAAAAAGAAAAAGTGAAAAAGAGATTGAGCTAAAAAGCAAGAGTGAAAGTGAGATTGAGCTGAAAAGTAAGAGCAAAGGTGAGAGTGAAAGTGAGATTAAGCTGAAAAACAAAAGTGAATGTGAGATTGAGAAAAAAAGAAATAGTGTGGCCAAAATGGAGAAAGAGAGAAAAAAGAAGAGGGTGAGACTAAGACCTCAAGAAAAAGAGAGAATGAGTTGAAAAATAATTGTGAGGTCGAGAGTATAAAAAAAGCTGAAGAAAAAGAGAGTGAGAGAAAAAAAGATAGTGAAAAGAAAAAAGATTGTGAAAGGAAAAAAGAGAGTGAAAAAGAGAGTGGAAAGAAAAGTGAGAGTGAAGAAAGTGAGAGAAAAACAAAGAGAAAAGTGAGTTTTTATGCTAAGGCGAGTCTTAATACTAACGAACTTGATGTATGTTTGCCTAGTATTGTTGTCTCTTCGTTGCAGGGATATAAGGTCATGATTCCTAGTGGTGTGTTTAGTGGATTGCCACCTATTAGGGAGATAGAGCGCTACATTGATTTTGTGTCAGGTACGACAATCCCTACCCAACATTTCTTTGAAGAACATGAGTACTTGACACACTTAAAGGGACAAGGTAAGTTGTTGACTAGAATGCGTGCTAAGCAGGAGGATTGTATTGAGACTTTTCCTCATGTATTCATTTACACACAAGGTATGAAAAATTTTGTGGTTGATGTTTTAGCAAGAAGGTATGTCCTTGTCTTCATTTTAGATGCAAAATTGTTGAGATTTGAATGTGATAAGGAATTGCATGCTAATGATGATGACTTTGCTAGTGTGTATGGAACATATGAGAAAGCATCATTTGGTAAGTTTCATAAACTAGATTAGTACTTGTTTAGAGAAAATAGACTTTGTGTGCCTACTAGTTTTATGTGTAAGTTGTTTGTGTGTGATAGACATGGTGGTATGTTGGGTAACTTTGGTGTAAGTAAGACTTTTGATGTGTTGCATAAACGTTTGTGGGAGTATCATTTACCATTCATTGTTATGTTGCATGAACGTTTGTGGAAGTATCATTTGTCATTCATTGATGTGTTGCCTGAACGTTTGTAGGAGTATCATTTGCCATTCATTGACATATTGCATGAACAATTGCGGGAGTATCATTTGCCTTTCATTGAGTTTTCATATAATTGGAGTTGTTATTTTGGTATAAAGAAGATTTTAAACATGTTGCATGAACGTTTGTGGGAGTATCATTTGTCATACATTGACTTGTTGGATGAACGTTAGCGGGATTATCATTTGCCTTTCATTGAGTTTGCATATAATTGGAGTAGTCATTCTAGTGTCAAGAAAACTTTAGACATTTTGTATGAACATTTATGTTGGTCTAAGATGAAGAGAGATGTCAATCGTATTTGTGGCAGGTGCATTACAAGCAGAAAGGCCAAATTTAAGCTTTTGCCACATGGGTTGTATACACCCTTACCTGTTCCTAGTGAGTCTTGTGTAAACATATTTATAGACTTTGTCTTGGGGCTGCCTAGGAAAGAAAGGTGTAGAGATTCTATTTTTGTGGTTATGGATGGATTTATAGAGTTTGCATATAATAGGACCATGCATACTACCACTTTATATTCTCCTTTTGGAATTATTTATAGACTTAATCCATTTACTCCTTTAGATTTGATGCATTTATCTGTTGACAATAGGAGTAGCTTGGATGGATTTTTTCAAATTCTTGAACAAATTAATGATAATGCATATGAAATTAATGATAATGTTACTAACATTTTTTCCTTTGATCTAGGTGGAGATTCGAGGTCGAATTCTTTTGAGGAGAGGGGGAATGATGGGAACCAAGGTGGGCCTCGTCTTAAAGATATGTTGCAAGTTCCAGATGGGACAAATACAAGTTTAAGGGCTTAAAGAATGAAGATTCAGTTTTGATTCATTTGATAAGCTATAGAAAGGGCAACAACATGACTTAAAGGCTTTGGGCACTTGAAGGCTTTTAACTTATTTAATTCATTTAAAGGACCTATTTTATTAGTTTAGAATAATTGAGTTTATTATGGGAAGCACTTAAGGGGGCCTATGCAAGGGCATGTTGGGAAAGTTATTATTTTATTGAACTATGGTTAGGGTTACTGTAGCGAGTTACTGTAGTGCCGTACTGTAGCCGCGGCACTGTTCACTCATGGGTATTTTTGGAAGATGGAGCATTATTTTGACTAGGATTTTAATTAGGTTTTGGTTTAAATACTTTTTGTAGCCACATTTAATCAGTTTATGAAATTTGATGAATTTATTCATTGTGAGTTGAGTTTTACTCCTCTTGTTCTTAATTGAACTTTTGAACTTATCAAAGATAAATCACAACCTTTGTGGCGTTCCTCCTTTGTAATCTAGGTTCTTGAGACGGGTTATTCAACGGGTCTAGATTTTAATATAATCTAGGCTCTTGAAACGAGTTCTCATCAGGTCTAGGTTCTCCATCCATTGACTTGATTTTGGCTTTCTTGGAGAGTTTTCAAATTGATTGTGGGTTCAAGGGATTTCATTCCCGCAGGTTCATATCAACCCCACAAGAGGTACTCTCAACATTTCTCACCTATTGTTTGCAGATGATACATTGATTTTTTGTGAGGCAGAACAGAACCAGATGTAGCCATTTAGGGCTCTCTTACTTTATTTTGAAGCGATATCTGGTCTAAAAGTGAACCTCGACAAGTCAGAGTTGGTGTCAGTTGGTAATGTTAGCAATATCCGACAGTTGGCTCACATTCTTGGTTGTAAGGTTTCCTCTCTTCCCATAAATTACCTTGGTCTTCCGTTGGAGGCAGCACCACGGGCCAAGCTATCTAGGATACAGTGATTGAGAAGATTGAAAGTAGATTAATAGGTTGGAAGAGATTGTACTTGTCGAAAGGTGGTCGTATCACCTTAATCAAAAGCACTCTATCCAATTTACCAACCTATTTTCTATCTCTATTCCCCATTCCAGTAAGCGTGGTAACTCGGATAAAAAAATTGCATCGTGATTTCCTTTGGAGTGGTATGGGGAATGAATTATAATTCCACTTGGTCAAGTGGGATAAGGTATGCTCTCCAATTTCCTCTGGTGGGCTGGAATTAGAAACTTGAGAATCTTTAATAGGACTTTACTTGGGAAATGATTGTGGAGATACACTTGGAATCGGCCTTTGAAAGTCGGTGATAGACCTTAAATATGGAGGCATGTGGGGCCGAGGGGAGGGGGGGTGGTTTGCAGCACTAGAGAGGTGAGTGGGGCTTATGGAGTGGGAGTTTGGCAGCATATTAGGCGAGGGTAGGAGATTTTTACTCTTCACACTAGACTTATGTTGGGAGATGGCTCTAGAATTAAATTCTGGAGTGACCTATGGCATGGGAATAATGCCCTTAAGGATTCATTTCCTTCAATTTTCAGGATTGCTTGTGAAAAAGAAGCTTCAGTGGCGGATATTTTGGTACTATTTGGGGATCAAGTCCAATGGAATGTCAACTTTAGTAGGGCTGCCCAAGATTGGGAAATTGGTAGCTTTGAGGATTTTTTTCATTTTCTATACTCCATGAGACCGAAAATTCAACGAGCTGATAGGTTGTGGGGGAAACCAACAGATAAAGGCATGTTCTTGGTTCGTTCTTTTTATAAGTCTCTCACCCAATCGCAAGATAACCAATTTCCATGAAAGAAGATGTGGCAAAATAGAGCACCTCCTAAACAGGCATTTTTTGCTGGGTCAGCTTCTTTGGGTAAGATTTTGACGATGGAAAACTTAAGAAAACGGAGGGTGATCATAGTAGACTGGTGCTGCATGTGTAAGAAAAGTGGTGAAACTATGGATTATCTTCTACTACATTGTGAGGTAGCTGTAGAGCTATGGGATGATGTGTTCTGCAGGTTGAAGCTAGCTTTGGTCATGCCAGCCACAATGGTTGAGTTCTTGGCCAACTGACAAACCTAAGAGGAGCCCCCCAAATCACAGTTGTGAGGAAATTGGTGCCTATTTGCATCTTGTGGTGCTTATGGAAGGAGCGTTCCAGACATTTGAAGATAAAGAATGCTCTATAGAGGAACTTAGATCACTTTTTGTTAGAACTTTATTTTTGTGGACTATAGCTGTAGATTTTAATGACCTGGGCATTCATGACTTTCTTGTTTCTTTTTTTTCTTCCTAGATAGGCGTTAACTTGTGTATACCCTCTTGTGTACTTGGGCTAAGCCTTTTGTTATTAATATAATCGTTTACCTATATATATATATATATATATATATATTTTACGTTTGCATGCTTTTCAAGTTATGTCTACAGTTGTCTAAGGGGTATGATGGCTCATTTTCTTTTTAATAAAAGAGCCCCAGTCTCTATAGTAAAAGGATTGTGAATAACATATCTCAAGGCTTTTATGTAATCTGTCAAAAATAAGAAAAGAGCTCTAAAACCACCAACATCAATGTTTTTTCATACCTAATTAACACTAAACCCCTTTACATCAAATCTGGCAGTTAGACAATGGTGCCAAACTCCTAAACATCCTGCATCAAATAGACACAAGACACCACTTAAAGCAGGAGTTCATTTGAAACCCAAAAGCACTGGAACATTTACAGGAAGTTAAATAGGTAAAAAAGGATACTCTTCATCCGTTGTTCTTCAAAAAACTGATGCATACAGCTTCCAACTCTTTGCGAACTCGTCTACAACTACTCAACTTGACACAATTAAGCTTAATTACAAGCAAATTGGATATAGTTCACAAGTCCTTTTTCAACTAAGAGGGGACGGCAATGTACATCATTTGCTGTCATTATCTTAAACCTAAGGTCCTAAATCATACTTTATACCATCTCTCTATTTATTATATCATTTTTCCCCATGACTTCAAGTTTTTATTTTAAGCTTCCTTCTACCTATAATCATTTCCTCAACTTGACTTAAATCATGATTCTTTTTTCACTAGCGCATTGATCACTCTCGATTGGATATGTCTAAACCATGTTAAACAAGTTTTCCTCCTCTCTCTCAATAGGGGCCAGTCCTATCCTTCTGGATTGCATTCTTACTCATTCAACCTCATTTTACATATGTATTTCCTCGTAAAAGCTCAGCTTATCCAGAACCATGGATCATAGTCAATCTAATATTGCACACTCACCCAATACTTTCAATGAGTTTCTCCATTTCATCCATGTTGCTCTTATTCAATGGGTCAGCATTAGGTATTATAGATCTGGTACCAAAAATGATTGCTGTTTGGTTTCTCTTGGTGGTAAAGTTCTACTATATCCCCATTTCCATTCTACTTATATTGAAATTACACTCCATACACTCGGTATTTTAGTTTTACTAGAGGATCAATTTTTGGCACACGTAAAAGAACAAAGTTTATAGTTTTGGATGGAATATACATGTGCTTTTTTTATAAAAACTCTATTTAAAGCAAGTTTTCCATGAAACACTTAATTCTCACCAATGGGTTTCAAATCTCAATATTTACAAGAAAAAAGCGCCAAATAGCATGCGGACAGGCAGAAAGGCAATGGGAAACAGAAAAATTTGAGATAAAAACCTGTAGAGCTTTTAGTCGTTCCTCTTCACATGTTGGTTGTTTAAGAACTGCAGACTGTTCATCAACTCGTGTGAAAATTTGCTGTGAAGATCAAGAAATTCAAGGCCATTATTAGAAGCATATTTCCTTATTTATCAATTATCATAGGCTCTATTAATAAAGAAGATCCATCAATTTAGGGTGTAAATCGGTCTGGTCCAGTTCGGTTAATTTTTGGTCCATTTTTCCCAAACCGAACATCCATAGGGACTAGACCGGACCGGTAACTACCGGTTAGTCCAGTCGGTCCAGTCTAACTATTTTATTATTTTTTTCATCTTCGTTTTCAAATAAATTAATAAAAAAATATTTAAATTACTAAATTAAAATTAAGTGAATTATTAACGTGAATTATGTAACTAACTCATTAAAAAAATATTTTATTATAATTATATTTATGATGTTGATAGTTACAACTTACTAACATAGACTTTACTCTTTAGTATGTATAATTATTAATAATGTCATATATTTTATATATGGTTAATGAATATCAAATAATTTCATGGTATATAGATTATTCATGCTTGCTTGCAACTTAGACATTTAAAAAGAGAATAATCATTGGATTACTACTCTATTATTACTCATCTACTACTCTTTTTATATTTGATTTTTTTTTATAAATTTTTTATTTTACTTAATGATTAAGGAAATGAGTATTAGTAAAGTTATATATATATTTTTTTAATTTTCTTTAATGATTAAGGATGTTAAAAAAATACTTAAAAGAAAATGATAAAAAAATAAAAAAATCTTGAAATACACTTGAGTAGTAGATGGGTAGTAATAAGATAGTAAGCCTATCACTACCCTTAAAACAAATTACCTAATTATTTTAATTAAGTGTAAATAGTAGAGTATGCATAAATTATCACATGATTTATTAGTAATGAGTTCCTCTTTGGAACGGTCCGGCTAGTTTTGGGCGTTTAAAAGCCCTCAATCAAAAGGCAACACGTAAGCAAGTCTACACTAAAAAATATAAAACTCTTAACACCAGATCTCCCCCTCTTAGCCCTCCAAATCTCACATTCATAGCCGAGTACACAACTCTTTCCCAACCACCCACGGACCACCTTCATCCTCTTCATCTCTGCCCCAGAACGATGCCTCAATCCCCGCTACCACTGCCGATGCCTTAAATCAACTCAAATCAACATTCGATGCCACGGACCACCTTCATCCTCTTCATCTCTGCCCCTGCTCCTTCTTCTTGCGTATGCTTCTTCTTTCTGACGTATGTTTCGTCTTTATGACGTAAGCAAATCCCGAAGGCAGAGATTATGTGATCATCTGCCCTTCTCACTAGCGACTGTGAGCCACGTTATACGTGTCGAACCATGATGGCGTGTCTCGAAAGATATCGTGTGACTTCTAGGGCACGCCCAGTGTTTTAAATATGCTGGAAATATTTAAAAGGAGTATTTCCAGTATTATTGAATTAAAATTTATCTTAAATACGACAATCATAATATTATTGAAGAGCTCCAAAAATATTATAATTGCCGGAAATCATTTTAATATTATTATTAAAATGATTTCAATTATTTAAGATATTATGAGATTTAAATTATGTTGAGAACTTTTATTAATTAAATGGTTTAATCCTTTTAAATATGTTAAGTGAGACTTCATCATTTTATTAATGATGAAGAAATATTACTTTATAAACTAAAGTTAGTTTAAAATAATATTTACCTTAATTTCTCTAAGTGTTTTTAATTAAGTTAATAGTTAATGCATTTTGAATCAGTGTTTTAATCCCTCGTCGTTAGATCATTACGTGGATCCCCAGACGAATGGACTGGGTTAAATACCCAGACCTCCTCTCTTTCTCCCTCATTTCCCGTAGCCCTCTCTCTCTCCTCCCTCTCTCATTCGGCGTACGCAGTACGTGGACTACCTCTTCCACGCCGATTCTTCCACGCCTCAGCTCGGCGCCGCCGTGCATCGCCAGCTCTCACCACCGGCACCACCAGCTCGACCTCACGCCGGCGAGCTCAACCAGCCCAGTCCCTCTCTCTCACGCTCTCCCTTTCTCCATTTCGGAAGTACACAGCCCGAATGGGCTTGGTGCGCGTAATGCCGCCATGCGCCATCCTCCGGCGCCACCACTCCCTCGAAAGCTTCCTCTACCACCGGCCACCACTCCCTAGCGAGCTTGGCCCCTCCCATGCAGCCACCTTCCCTCTCCATCGCACACACGCATGCACAAGGAAACCCACACACGGCTTCACCTTCCCTCTCCACCGTACACGGCACCCACGACCACCATGCGACGCCATGGACCTCTTCTCTCCTTCCCCTTCCTCCTCCACATGACCCATGGCCAGAAGCCCCCTCCTCCACCTCACGGTTTCTCCCTCTCTCACGCACGGGTTGCACGCCGTGCACCACTGTGCACCGCCACCCACGGCTGGTAACCACCACCTCCAGCCTCCTTAGGCCGCCACCAAGCCAACCCAACCTCCCACGGCCACGATCTGCCACCCACAAGAGCACACTCTCTCTCACTCTCCCACGGCTTCTTCTCCACGGTATGGCCAGATCCGCCACCGTGGCACCACCTTGACGCCACCACGAGATCCACTGCACCTCCCTTAGCCGAGCCCTAGGTCCAAACCATCACTTTATGTGGTGGGTAACCACTGCACATGATGGACAGTCACTGCGTGTGATTGACCGCCACTGCACACGATTAGATCCGCCGTGTTATGCTCCTTGCCACCATCACAAGGCCACCACGAGCCCTTCCAAGACCACACCTAGCTATCCAAACGCCTAAACAGTCACCGTATATGAGTTAGCCGCCATGTACAACTCTTCTGACATCATCGGCTGTGACGATCAACGAGCAACACACGGGTTATCTCGTCGATGGTATAACCCTCTATCTCTCATTAATTATGTTAGATATTGATTAGTTGACTAGATTGTGGACTGTGCTGTTAGTATTAATGGAGTTGCGGTATTGTGATGTGGTGCTGTGTGATGAAGTGTTGGGCATTCTGTGTAGTGAAGTGTTTGGCTTGTCTGTGTTGTATGGAGGTGTATTGTGCCGTGTGGTGTACTGTGAAGTGTTGGGCATAATTGGGAAGTGTGCTGTGAAGTGTTGTGGACTGTGCTGTGTAATGTGGTTGTGGAGTATGTGTTGTAATGGTGGCATGGCGTATGTGGAATGGAAACAGTGCACACTGAGTGTACTCTATGTGTATGTGGCGTAATGTATATGTGAAGGAAGTACATGTGGAATGTACTCTGTATGGTGGAGTAAGGCACCATGTGGCGGATATGCCATAATGGTGATGTGGCATGTGGAACGGGAAGAGTACACGCTGAGTGTACTCTGTGTGGCATAATGTGAGGCAAGGAGAGTATATGTAAAATATACCCTCCTAGCGTATTGTGGAATGGGATGAGTACAAGTGGAGTGTACTCAGTGGCATAGTGCGTGTAAAAGGAGTACATGTGAAGTGTCCTCCATGTGGTGGAGTGATGCACCATATGGCGGATATGCCATAATGGTGATGTGCCGTAGTGTGTATGAAGAGGGTACACAATGAGTGTACTCTGTGTGGGGTGTGGTATATGTGGGGAGTACATGTGGAATGTACTCTATGTGGTGGACAATGCACCATATGACGTGTATGCCATAGTGGTGATATGTCGTAACATGCATGGAGTATACGTAGAGTGTATTGCATGTAGTGGAGTGACGCATCATATGGCGGATATGCCATAATGGTGATGTAGCGGGATGTGTTTGAATGGAGTACATGTGGGGTGTACTCCATTTGATGGGTGATGCACCATGTGGCGGATATGCCATAATGGTGATGTGGCGTAATGCATGTGGATGGAGTACACAGGGAGTGTACTCCATGTGATATAATGATGTACCATATGGCGAGTATGCCATAATGGTGATGTGGCGTAATGCATGTGGATGGAGTACACAAGGAGTGTACTCCATGTGATATAGTGATGTACCATATGGTGGGTATGCCATAGTGGTGATGTGGCGTGGTATGTGAAGAGAGTATACGTGGAGTGTACTCCACGTGGCAGCGACACTCAGTGTGCCGTGTCGTAGAGATAAGGATGGTTATGTGATTGATGGGCGTGGAACGTGATGGGTAATGTCGGGAACTGTGGAATAGTATCCCGAAGAAGTTGTGGCGAAGCCTATAGTCTAAGGTGACGGGTGTCACCATGATGGACATATGGCTAGGAGTATACGTGAAGTGGCAGAACAAGTATAAGAGTGCACAACGGAAGCATGACTGAGGAATGTCACGAAGTGACATGACTAATGACAGTCGTGCTTGTGATGGGCGAAGTAGTGGAACAAGTGTAAGAGTACACAGCGGAAGCATGACAGGGCAACGTCACGAAGTGACGTGGTTATTGGAAGTCATGCTTATGATGGGTGAAGTGTTAAAGTGTAGGAATGGCGTAAGGGGAACGTGACGAGATGTCACGATGTGGCGGGAGTACATGAGGAACCATACTAGTGATGAGTCAGGAGTTGACGTAGCAGAATGTTGGGTAACGCGACAAGGTCACAGTGTAGCTCTGGAGCAATCTCAAGCTATGTGACGTGACATAAGGCGTAGTTGTGAATGAAATCTTGTCGTGTTAGGTGTTGGGATGAACTGTCAAAAGGGACAGGTAGCATGAAGAGTCATGCTGGCCGGGTTAAGAGAAGATTGGTATCGGAGTATGGCCCATGTCCCTACGAGCAGGTGATCAACGTGTTATATATGTTGATCTTAGGTGATAAAGGGGTAAGGCGTAACATGGTGAGACACAAGTGTTGGACAGATTCACCATATATAATGGGTAATCTGTCATTAGCATAGTTGCACGGTGCTTAAGCCTCAGAGTTGGCTTAAAGCCATGTGGCTTGTATGGATGGGAATGAGGATTTAGTGTGGGCTAAGATGCATGAAGGTAGTGACGGGCATATTATCTAGGATTGGGATGCATGATTTCCATCGGTCGGAATGTGGTTGTAAGAAGAGTAAGACGAATGTCTTAGTGTCTTAATCCTAAGGTGAATAATGGGTTCACCTTAGTAGATGAGCACTCAAGACAAGACCTTGAGTTGGAAGATGTGGTGACCGCAAGTGGTCCCCGAAGGGTTTAACATAGTAAAGGGCACGTAAGTGCATGGGATAGAAGGAGATGTTCCAAGTATAGCGTAGTTCTATTTATAGTTCAAGTTACTTATGCATTAGATAGAGAATGACGCTAAGGTATGTGTATGCATGTAGGTTGCCATCAGACAAGCACATGAATGAACTGAATGACATGCAAGTAGCATGGAGTCCAGGTAAGTGTTACGTTCATACTCTTCTAGAGTCTTTATAAGGTAAAAGAAAATGAAAACGAAAACTTTTCCTTTATGACGCTTTAAGAAAAGACTAAAGACGTTTTACGAAAGAAAATGCTAAGTGATCAAAGGTATAAGTATGTACGGCCCCTCCTTGGTAACCTCTGTTTACGCACCCAAAGTATTAATTGTATGCATGTGAATGGATGACTATACGCTGTATCTATTGTATGTATTTTATGAGAAAATCCATAAACTGATGAAGATGCATGAAAGGCATGACAGTGGATGCTTTTATGAATCCTACGAACCGACGCTCTCATGTGCGCCACGAGGTGACGCTTGTGGACGCCATGATTGACGACGTTCAAGGTGACGCTTATGGGATGCCATGAAAGCTGACGTTTAAGCCCATGTATGTTCTTAAATGAAGTTTTCCATGAACAAACTGTTAAAGAAATGATAGAACTGAAATGAATTGAAAGACGAAAAAACGATTTTCAGGCTTACACCCCAAACGATATTTTCTCATGAAAATAAATATTTTCTCATGAAAAGAAAGGACTGTTAAATGAAAGAATGAACTGAATGAAAGCTCCAACTCTTTCGAGCTGACATGAATGAATGAATGCATGAATGAAAAGCAAGAAAGAAAGAAATGAAAGCATGAATGTATGAAGATACGTAACGGCCACATGAATGAATGAAAGGGTACCAATGAATGGGCAGATTGCAATGCCAGGTAAGTAGTACTGGAAGTGCACCCAGTGCTGCCCCCTATGAAAGAGATTCCCAACCCGTGGCCACAGGCGGAATCCGGGTCCAAAGGAAGACCGCTAACCCCAAACACACGGGGCGTAACAGTGTCTACTGGCCTATGAAAGTGATAAGAACGAATGGATGTATGCATGCATGTATGAACGCACGAATGCACAAACCTTTAAGAAATGATGGCACTGATGGGAGACACGTTTTGAAGAAAGGAAAGTCTTTTAAAAAGAAAAGCCCCGTCCAATGAAGTTTTCAAAAGAACGAACGTACGCACGTAAACATGCACGAACTCTTGAAGAAACGAAGGCACTGACGGGAGAAACGTTTTATGAAAAGGATGCCCAGGTTTTAAAAGAGAAAAACCCCGTCCAATGACTTTTTTAAACGAACGCACGTAAGCACGTATGCATGCACGGAATAGTATCTACAAGTGACAAATGCATGAATGAAAACATATGTTGTTATATTTTAACCGTATGAAGTAATGCTTACGAGTCTTCGACTCATTTTAGTTTTTATGCATGTCCCTCCCCCACAGGAACTGCATGGTCGGGAAGGACACGGCCCATGGGGAAGAGCATGGAAGTCTAGGCACGAGTTTTAAACGTACAAGAGGCCTTTTATTATAAGATTTATGTTTTCCGCTGTAAACCTCTTTTATCCCAAAACAAATTTTAATTTATAAATGTGGAATCTCGCACCCTAGGTATGCAAGTGAAAAGTTTTAAACAGGACGGTAATTCCCGTCGTCCTTTTATAAAAATATTTTGAAAAAAGTCCCACCACAAGGACGGGCTTTACACAGGGTGCCTGGGCGCTGGGGGCGTTGGGCGTGCTGGGCTGTGCGTGCGTTGGGCGTGTGCGTGGGGCGCTGGACTGGGCGCGCGAAACTGCTGCCTGCACACAGCCCAAGCTAGGCATGCTGCGCGCACTGGCCAGACTGAGTGTGCTGGCATGGTCACCAACCTCACTGGGCATCTTGGGCATGTCAAGGCAGGGCCCATGGCATGCCCTTGGGGCTGCTGTGGGGCTGTCCAGCCTTGTCTCGACATGGCTAATAGCTTCGCCATAGGCCACAAAACATGGGGTCCTACCACAACCACCAACATTTTGATGCAATTTTCTTTCTTTTCTTGGTCTTTCATTCCCTCATATTTTTAATAGCTTATCCAACTCCAATAAATTAACTGCTTATGAACTTCTATTTTATCAAATTCCTGAACATGTTCCAATTATGAGGGTAGTAGTTCTTATCATGGTGTCAGATCCCAGATTATATGGATTCCTTCTTTTCTAACCAGGTCAATCCCAAAGCCATAATGTCTCAAAATGAGGAGGCTGTAACGAAATTGTTTTTTATTCCTTTGTCTCAAACTTCATGAAATGCTATTTTTAAGCAAAATATTTGGTAAATATATTTTTCTTTTGATAGGTAAATGATTAGGCAAATCTTCGGGAAATGTTATTCCACTCATACATTTTTTTTTTTTTTATGTCGGGGAACCTATCCAAGGCAGGGCCCTTCAGACCTACTCCTGCAGAGTAAACTATAGTCCCGTGCACCGTACCCTCCGAAGTTTCCCTACACGGAACTAGTTAAATTGCTTGCTTTTCACCAAGAGGTTGGCCCAAGTGGTGAAGGCGTTGGTCTTGGGGTATCACTCCCTTCAAGGTCCAAGGTTCAACACCTCATGGGTCTTGAAAGAGTTGTTCCCATTCTCCCGACTGTTGTGCATCAGGAACTCCAATCTTGAAGCAATACCTTATCCAATAGCTTCTCAATGGGAGGAAATCAGGACACAAAATACAAGCTTACAGGAGTGAGGAACCAGGAGTTGAAGGCAGAGACGAAGCCAACGGGGGGCAGGACAAGAGGAGGGGGCCCTGGCCCCCCAGGGCACTGAACAAAATTTACTTTGACACCCCTTTTTTTGCCCATACAACTTCTGAACATACTATTTTAATCCAAGCAAACTAAAATTTAATAATTCAGCTATATTATTTCATATAATATTTTGATAGATAAAACTTCAATTCTTAGAGAGATTTATTAGAAAAATAATATTTACTTTTAAACACATTTAAAAGATAGGAGAACATAAATAATAAAGTATTTTTATTTGTAGTCATCACTGATATGTTGTCTAAAAATTTTGTGAAGATTTTAAGTCATAATTTTAATTTTGATGTTTGCTTAAACTTTATGTATACACTTTTTAATTAAAAATTTATATATATAAATTTTTTTTGTCGTTATGAGTTTTGTAAAATGCCTATTTTCTTTAGGTTTTGAATTTATTTTCTATTTATTATTCTTGAATCACATTTTTTTTTTATCACTTCGTTAGTGGTGTTCCTTAAAAGATTCAATTAAACTATTTATTACAACCTAAAATATTTGGTGTTCCTTATAATTCGTCCCTGATGTTGAAGGCACGGCTTGTTGTTGTAGGAAGCATTTGCTACCAAACTTAAAATTTGGATCCAAGTCGAAAACCGATTTCTGGAAATATCTATCCTCTAGGGTTCATTTAAGATGCTCTGACCGTAACCTAAACTGGTAGTTTATTGGTTAACCTATTGCTCTGGAGCAACACGGTGGCTTTATGCCTGACATGGATTGTTCTAATTACGGGTAGGACCAGGAAGGCAATCTAGATGAGTCAGCCTATAATGCAGAGATCCAACCCTGCCCTTGAACCCAAGTCCAAAATTAAGTTCCACAAAGCTTGGAGTCGAAAACGTTGTGTAGCCAGTAGATCGTGTAAAAAAAAAAGCCTCACATGGCCTTTTATCTCACGTTACGAAATACAAAACCAATGAACCAACAACCATAAGTAAAAATTTTGGCACACAACGTATGAATGGGAAATTTTGAGTGATTACCGGAGCCATCCATTGACAAGTATCGCAGTCTATGCATGTGTGGTCTGCAAAAGCATTCAAAACTCGTATAATTTACCAAACAGATAATACTCAGCAATAATAGCTTACAAAAAAAAAATACGTTAACATACATGCAAACAGATTATTTACTATTCCTCAAACGGGACTGTTCCCTTTCTTACCAACAAAAAACTCTCCGTCTACGTTCTGAGGCCGTCGCTGTTTAAGAGAAACAGTGGATGCTGATGCTTGTGCTTGAGAACTTCGAATTGCTTTTAGAAACGGAATTCTACTCGCCGATGAATTCGTATTGAACGTGAACCCCATGGGAACTCTGACCGATGATAACGAAAGCATGGAAGAAGAACAAGGAGGGATCCTTGTGCTTCTCAGTCTCACAGCCATTGCCATTTCAAGGCTCATTTTCTTTCTCCTATTCCGGACTCATTTTCTGTCAAATAGCAAGTACGCAGAGATATGGGAAAGGACAGGTGGGGCAGTGACGGAGCTGTGGGGCCGATGAGATTGGGCGGATGAGTTTTCGTGTAGTCTATGTAACTCCATGCCCGTTCATTTATGAACTCTACGCTAGTTATATTCATTGCGCACGGCATCTATCCGATAGGATAATTCCTTCTGACCAGGAGCAATAGTTGTTGACCACCATATTCGAGTCTTGCAATCAATCTCAATCTGTTGATGATCAAATCCTTGGAGAAGGGGTTTATCCGTCTGAGTTCTTCACCCTGGGGTGTGCCTGTATTGTTCATCAAGAAGAATGATGGTTTAATGAGAATGTCTATCGACTATAGGGAGTTGAACAAGATGACAATAAAGAACAAGTATCTATTACCTCAAATAGATGATCTATTAGATGAGCTACAAGGACTCTCAATGTTTTCGAAGATATATTTACGATTGGGATATCATCAACTAAAGGTCAGAGAGCATGATCTACCAAAGACTACTTTTAGTATGAGGTATGGCCATTATCAGTTTTTGGTGATGCCCTTTGGGCTAACCAATGCTCCTGCAACATTTGTGGATCTGATGAACAGAGTATTCAAACCATACCTAGATAGTTTTATTCTCATATTCATCGATGACATTTTGATCTATTCAAAGAGCGAGGAGGAACATTGAAAATACCTTGGTTTGGTGCTGACCACTCTTAAAGATTAGGAGTTGTATGCCAAACTCAATAAATGTGAGTTCTGGCTCAAAGAAGTAAAATTTTTGGGATATAAGATATCCAACGAAGGAGTAGTTGTCAATCCTAGTAAGGTAGAAGAGGTGATGAGTTGGCAGAGACCAATCAATGTTCACGAGATTCAGAGTTTCTTAGAACTGGATGGTTACTATAGGAGATTCATTGAGGGCTTCTCAAGACTATCTGGACTGCTTACTACCTTGACCAAGAAATATGCCAGGTTCATTTGGAGTGAAAAATGCGAGGAAAGTTTTCTTGAATTAAAGAAGAGGCTGACAACGACAGCGATGTTCACATTGCCGAAGCCCCATAAATCTTATGTAGTAGATAGCGATATATCGAAAGCAAGTCTTGGGTGTGTGCTAATGCAAAAGGGGTGAGTAGTCACATATGCTTCCCATTAGTTGAAGAACCACGAACAAAATTACCCTACCCATGATTTAGCGTTAGCTGCAGTGGTGTACGCTCTAAAGATTTGAAGATACTACTTGTATGGGGAAAAGTGTAAAGTATCAAGGATCACAAGAGCCTCCAGTATCTTTGAGAGCAGAAGAATCTCAATATGAGACAAAGAAGATGGCTTGAAATGATTAGTGGCTACCAATGCGACATTAAATGCCACCCAGGTAAAGCTAATGTGGTGGCAGATGCTTTAAGTCGAAAGTCCTGAACTGAAAATCCTTTAGTTTCATCAATAGAGATGGAGTCTCTTTTAAGTAGTATGAGAAGTCTGCTAATTGGGACCCATCATCGGGGTGATGTTCTGGCCTCAGTACAATATATTGTACCATTGGATTGGGAAGAGTTGAAGACCCATCAGATGGAGGATAGTAAATTGTTAGAAGTAATATGTAAGATAGAGAACTCATAATGGCAAAAAGAATTCTGGGTCAAAGGAGATGGGACCTTGTACTATAAGGACCAAAGAGTAATCCCAGCCGACCCAGAATCAAGAGATAGACTTTTAAGGGAGGCTCATCATTCTCCCTATACCACCCATTCTAGTAGCACGAACATGTACCAGTATTTAAAGCAACATTTTTTTGTGGGAATGAATGGAAAGAGATGTGGCAGAATTAGTAAACAAATGTTCAATGTGAAGAATGGTCAAAGCAGAAGGTCAAAGCAGAACATCTCGATGGAAGTGGGAAGATATCTCGATGGATTTCGTAGTTGGATTTTTTAGAACCCTTGCTAGAAATAATACTATCTCGATGATAGTTGACCACTTGAATAAAAGTGCTCATTTTATACCCATCAAGAACACTGACTCATTGAAAAGATTGGCTAGAATTTACATGTCAGAACTACTTCGACTGCACAGAGTGCTAAGAATGATTGTGTTAGACAGAGACCCTCATTTTACATCTCGGTTTTGGCAAAGTCTGCAGAGCTTAATGGGCACCAATTTGAAGTTTAGTAGTACCTACTATCCTCAAACAAAAGGATAGATCAAACGGACTATACAGACTTTGGAGGACATGCTTACGACTTGTGTTCTGGAGCACGGTAATTGGGAGAAGCAACTACCTCTAGTAGAGCTCGCTTATAAGAACAACGTCATGCCACTGATCAAATGGCACCCTACGTAGCATGTCCACCATTCAAAGTGAAGATCCCCGCTATATTGGCACGAAGTCGGGGAGGGCAAGGTAATTTGGTTAGAGGTCTTGCAGGGTATAAAGGACCAAACCCTAATAATCGGAGAAAGAATAGGGGTGGCTCAAAGTCGACAGAAGAGTTATGCAGACAATAAAATGAGAAATCTAACTTTTGAACTTGGTGACTAGGTTTATGTGAAAGTATAGCTCGTATGAGATATTAGAGAAATCTAAATCTTGAACTTGGTAATTGAGGGTAGTGACTCGATTTGGCACAAAGGAGAAATCGAGTCCAAGATATTTGAGACCCTTATGAAATATTACAGAAAGTGGGAGCAGTTGGGTACCATCTAAAACTACTTATTGAGTTCTATGGAATTCACAATGTGATCTAAATGTCTTCCTTAAAGAAGAATTTTGGGGACAAGACCCCAGCAATTGTCAACCTAGATAGTATATCATTGCAGCCAAACCTGATCTATGAGGAAAGACTAGTGCAAATTATTGATTGGAAGGGGAAGGAGTTAAGGAACTGCAAGATTTCATTGATAAAAGTATTGTGGCAAAATCATAATGCTCAGGAAGTTACATAGGAAAAACAAAGTGACATGAAAGCCAAGTACCCCAACTTGTTTGCGTAATGATGTAATTTTTGTGTTTGACTATGAAACCGGCTTAGCTGAGATTGTGTTAATCATTTTGTATACCATGCGAGATTGCATGCATCAAACAACTCTTTTGTACTTGATTTATGGATATCAAAGAAATAACTTTATCTCAACAAAAATGGCTTAGTTACATGGATTGTTAAGCCTGGATTTGGTTCTCTTGTTGTTGACCTTGCTATTTGCATTATTATATGCCATGTCTGCGAGTCATGGCACAGAAATCCACACTTTTATAGTAGCGAGTCTGCTAAATGCATGAAGAATGATGTAGACTCCTGATAGAGTTAGATTGAGAGGTAGCAGCCTATTGGATAGGCATAGAGAAGTGGGAACATCATAGGACCCATGCCATGGATATTGATAGCTGAGGGGTAGGCTACGAGAGGAGAGCCCTACCACATGAGGAGTGTTTCCCACCACGCCACCCCACCATTGGAGGAATGGGACCTATTTTTGGGCATGGAGGTCACCAGAAGAGGCAAGTCCAGTTATGTTGTAGAGGAGCGCGCTGCAATTTAGATGTCCGAGACTTCTAGGTCATCAATGCCATCTTCTCATTGATACTACTATCTCGAAAAGGGAATGTCTTCCAGCAATGATGATGAGGTTGCACAAGTGGGACGCCCCCAAATTTTGCTTGGGATTTGACAGAATTTGAAGCATCAGAACATGCAACACAAGGTTACCTACCACTGTTCATGACAGATAAAGATACAATACACCTAACATGCAACTAACAATATGCCATATTTGTAGCGGATATTGTTTTCTTAGCAATACTAAGTACTAGAAGTAATGTATCCTAAAAGCATAAACATACTTCATAAAATTCATATGATGACTGATATAAAAAAGGTTACAATAGTAGTCAAATAGGTCTGTAACATAAATAGTACTAGAGACAGTACTACATAAATATAGTCTGGAAAATAAAATCTATAGTACTAAATTGCTGAGTCACTCACACAATTTAACTATGATATCCAAATTGATATCAAGAAAATGGGGAGTAAATCCCATCAACTCCTCGTCGATGCTCCACATTCTATTGACCTTGTCCAATCTCCCATGCGTGGCAGCGTGGGTTCTCCAGATCTTGATACATCGTTTACCATTTTGGAGGGGATGGTAGTTGAGACTACCATAATGAGATTTGATTACAAATCTCAGTAAGTTAACAAATAACTTAAACCGATAATTAAAGATGCATGCATGACAATAAAAGCATGAATGAAAATGTGAGCATGAGTAAGCTTGATGTGACATCACATACATAATCACATGTGTTTACATAATTTGAACAGAAATGAAATGAACTTAATTGAAACTGAACATGAACTTGAACTAAATGTGAACTGAAATTAAACATGAAACTAATACTGAACATGAACTTGAACTTGAATTGAACATGAGTTCAAACTAAACATGAAACTTGATACTGAACATAAACTTGAGCTGAACGTGAACTGAGACTGAACATGAAACTAATACTAAATATGAACTTGAATTGAATGTGAACTGAAACTAAACATGAAACTGAACCGCTGAACATGAATTGGAAATGCTAACTCATGTAACTGAAATTATGCATTCTGATTAAGAAATTGGAGTACTTAGGTAGCTCCCACGCCATCACCATGAGTATCATTTTTGTATTATGACAGATTCTATTGCTTCATTGCAATACCAGGCAAATCATATATTACTTGACCGTAGTACAAATTAACTGATAACATGAACTTGAACTGAATGTGAAATAACACAACATGAAACTGAACATGAAAATAAAACTTGAAATTGACCTGATTGACGTTAAAATATTATTTTTGAGACACTCTATACTCGAGACATGACGTGGCATGAAGCGAAAGAATAAATGACCTGACATAACATAACATGACATGTATATGAGATGAATGACATGGCATAACAAGAAACATATAGACATTTCATGACATGAAGTAACGTGTAATAGATAATATTCCATGACATGATATAACAAGTAATAGATGAACATTTCGTGACATGCCATAATGTGTAACATATAAACATTTCATAACATTGCAAAATGTGTAACAAATAAACATTTTGTGATAAAATAAAATGCATAACAGACAAATTTTGTGTCAAAATAAAATATATAATAGATAAATATTTCATGACAAAATAAAATACGTAACAGATAAACATGTAGTGACATGGCATAGCAAGGCATATGTAAGAACGTAAGAACATGAACACTTGTTCTAAGTTAGAAGCTAACTTACAATGATCGTAGCATGATGGATAAATTGTGTGAAATACAAGAAAATGCAATTAGAGATTTCTAAACGTCAGAAACTCTTTATTAACAGTTTAGAAACATAAAAATACTATTTTAAAGTAAAATTACCATTTTATCCCTAACGCAGGATTTTACACACTAACTCTAAAACTAAGCAAACTATTTATTTCTCATGTAAACCTTGTCATAAATTCAAATATCTAATTATAAAAATTTAAAACACATCACAACTATTTCAAACATGCCTAGGTTGAAACATACATAACACAAATCTGTTGATTTTTGTTGCAATTCTATCAAACCTCATTTCTTATGCTTTAATTGAAATATTGCAACATACAAAATCATATCCTACATTCAAATAGCATACTAGAAAAGCCAACAAAACTCACAAATCTTTTCTATACAAAACTTCAAGTTTTTAAGCTTAAGCACAACCCTTAATTCTCAAAATTTTATCTCATTTCAAAACAACTCCAAGAACTCCAAAAGTTGAATAACATACTTCCAATATATTCATAACACACTCCTAAGAACTATCATACTTTGAATCATCAACCCAAAACCACACAAACCACAAAAATCCATCTTAAAGCATTCAATCTTAACATTTTCACCAAAATTGATTCCTATATGGTTTGGTTTTGATCAAACCATTTGATCTAAAATATTTCATGAAAATAATCATAAATCAAACATCATATGGTTAAAAATTATGTCCTAAAATAGATCCAAGCATCAAACTCAATATCACAAGGCCAAATTTTCATCAAAACATCAATCTTCCCAAAATACTCAAATACATGACCTTTCTGAACTTCTTCCTATAAGAAAATCATATCTTTAAAACCAACATCATAAATCCTCAAACGAACATCCTAACATATAAATCAAAGTTTTAGAAACATCACATGTAAATATTAAAGTCATTGAAGCATACTTTCACAACAAAAGATTTAAGATTAGTCAAAACAGAATCTGTTTTCAACCTTCCAGCTTTCAACTTTTTGGATCTAAGGAAAACTTTTATCTAAATCTTATAACATGCAAAAAATCTTCATCAATCTTATATATATTATCATGTTAACTATACTCCATAAAAAAATTCAAACCAAGATCTTGCCAATAACTTGGTCAAAATCATCAAAACATCACATTGTCCAGTTTATTGCCTAGAATCACCTCTTCATCTTTAAACCGACTTTTCACCATACAATGACCACTAAAATCATCATAAAATATACCAACATAAACTATACTCGAAGAGGAACAACTTTTGTGAAGGAGACTTTGTGAGAAAATACTTAAAACTACTTCAAGCAAGTAGAGCAAGGTAAGCCAAAAAATCTACCCGAGAGCTTCTATGGTTTTCTCTCGAAGAAAAAGGTTGGAAAGTGACCAAATGAAATGGGAAATGTAACACTTTGCTCCACAAGTTTAAGAATAAAATCAGTTTTAGAAATTTTAGGGAAGCCAAGGTACTACTACTGAACTTAACTTAAAAGTATTTTCTTTTATTCTAAAAGAAACACCAAATACAAAGATTCACTATAATAAATAAATTCGTTTTGTATTAAAATATTGAAATCATAAATGAGAGTGCGTGAAAGCATTTATTAAAATTTCTCAAAATCTGTGCCATAAAAATCATAATTTAAAATCTTTGTACATGATCTAGGTATTGTCACACCTCCCTGGAGAAAGTCTAGTCCTGCAGCTCTACCTTCATAAATACTCTGACCTGTGGTGGTTAAAACATACAAAACATAAGTCGAATACTCAATAAGCAACACATCAAACAGTAAACATAATAAATATAGGGCTTCTTGAAAAATATGTATACTCATAAATTTATATGTAAATAACACGAACATGAACTTATATTTCACTTGTCATAGGTCAATATCCATTGTTTGCCCCTATGATTTAGGCTTAGCAAATCTAAGTAATCTCGGTCTCGGCCATGGACGCGGGTTGTGAAATCCATACATAAGGAAGATACAATGGGTGCACTACTAGCATTTATAACCTGGCAATGCAATATGCCCATAACATACGGTACATTCTTCATATCATAACATAGGCCATTATGTAACTTATCATTCATATTTCATTATAATCATACTTGCATACTTGTCATATCATAGATTTCAAGTAAAATAACATATTTCATAAAATATCATGATTTCTTCAAATAAAATGATAAATTTTCATAAATCTTTTAATGCATAACTCTTTACATAAAATCATGGCTTTTAACAAAATATTTTAATGCATAACTCTCACATCAAATTATGACTTTTCATAAATATTTTGATTCATAATTCTTCACGTAAAATCATGAATTTTTATAATTTTATAATGACTTGGGTAGATAAAAAGGGGCATCCAATAGATGGCATATATGCAAATAGTTTTATAAAAGGCATGTTGTTTACCGCACATACGTGTAAGGGTATGATAATACTACTTACCTCACAACGTTAATTTAATATTTTTGGCATGAAATAGATCACATGAACTAGAATGAGAGAGAAAATGTGAGGGATGCTTGTAGACTAGAGGTGCTCTGCGTGATTTCGGGTAAGCAGAAACTACACTGGGGCTTGAAGAGGAATGAGATACACATAAAGTGCATGAGGCTGAGTGTATATATAAGGAGTCGGTTTAAGAGTTTTAATGTGAAGATGATTTGTAGAATTGTAACAAAATTCTATTGGGGCATGAATCCTAATTGAAGATGGAGACGTGCATGGCTTAGTGTTTGAGAAGGCAGTCAGTTGAAGAGTTTTAGCTTGAAGGTGACTTGTAAGAGTTTTATCTCTGTGGGAATAGGATGTCGATGAGTTCAAGTTCTAGTTGGACTCGGTCAAGATCATTCAAGAAGAGAATTGGAATTTGAAAACATGATCGCTCATGGTCTTATCCAATATGACACATTAAATATAATTTAAGCTTAATAAAAAGTATCAATATTCCGACCTTAGAATTATTGGGACAGGTCGTTATAGGGAAGGACATAGACGCCTATTACATACTTGGAGGGTGATATAAGGGGTGTGCATGACACTTAAGAGTGATGAGGGTGTTAGCCAAAACCAACCCAGAGTTTTCTGCCACAAGCTGTTGTGTGAGAAGGAAGGGTAAGGTGGCCTTTGGCCTTCCCATCATGCACTGTTTGGAGCTGTTTTGGGCAGTGATTGGACAGCCATGGTAGGGGGAAACTTCCTCTACAAGCCTTGCTTTGGTGGCTCAATTTCGTGGGCCTTCAAGGGATTTGGTTGGAGTTTGGGTTGCTATCAAGCTCAAATCTAATTTTTCTTGGCCCAATAAGATCTTGAAGGTTTAAAAGAATAAATAATGATATAATAACATGAACTTGAGTGGTTAATAGCATGTGAAAGTGATTTGATCAAGTGATTAAACACTAAGCTAAAACCGGATTCCTTTAAGATTTGGATGCAAACTTTGGGGTTTGAGGAAATCATTTAGGGTTTCGATTTCAACCAATCTTTTGGGATTTCAATTGGATTCCAAGTCTTTGGGTTTTACTAGGGTTGAACTCCTATTTGGTTCGGCACAAATTGGATGATTAGATAGAATAGTGTTTGGCTTAGGTGGCATGATCACAAAGTTTAATTTCCTTCACATTTCCATCTCATGGAAATAATTTCTTTTAGTTAGACAACAGGCATGCCATGAGAATTTAGGAAAATTTTCTTGGATTTAAGACTATTTAGGTTTTAATCAGTTAGAGTAGCCGAATTATGATCCGATAAGGGAACGGAATGCCTTTTGGACTTTTTAGGCACTTAGGATCATAATTAGATGAAACATATTGTACTATTATATTCATATGAGTTTTTAGAATTTTATAGTACAATGAAAAGTTTCATGATTTCAGATGCCAAAAAAGCCAATCAAAGAGTGCCACGTGGCGACTAGCGCGCCACCACACCAAACAACTACCAAATCGCCATGTAGGATGTCTTGTTAGCCTAGGAATACTGGGGAACCTTATAGACACAAGGCACCATCACCACACTCCATTTGGACATCACTTTACACATGTTAAGCTTAGTACCCATGTGTAAAGAGGTTGAGTGTGAAACATGCAAAACTCATGCTCTCTTACATGCGCATGCCTCTCTTACACCCACCATACCCTTCCGCTTACACATTGTACCTTCTTGGCCGGTCACCACTTGTGGTTTGAGACCCCAAACCCCAAAGGCAATCAAGACGCACATTGCCTCGATTGGCTCTATGCCTATTCGTTTTTGCCCCTTTATTCCCACTTGTCTTGAACAATTTTTAGAAGCAACCATCACACCCTCCATGTAACTTTCTTACACATACATACCTCTCTCTCTTACGCATTGTACCACCTTTGATCAGCTCTCTTTAGTTTGAAATTGAAGCCCCCAAAATCGAGACACTCAATGACCCTCCATCCCATCGGTTTGCAATTTTTTTTTTTTTTTACCCTTGAGCTAGTCCCAATTGCAAGCAACCACCCACACCCTACATGTACCTCTCTTATACACACACACACACACACATTGCTCTTCACCTACACTATTAGAGTTGAGAAAAAATCTAAAAATCTGACTTCGCTCCGACTCTGACAAAACAGATATGAGATAATTATTATAAAATAATATACTTATACTATAATATGTATAGACTAATGATAGTTTAGTATATGTAATATCATAGTATTATTACTATACATAATCAAATATAGAAATAAGTTAGATACTAGTATTTAAGTCTAGTATATTAAGTTAATAACACATATATTAATTTACTAAAGTATAATAACATACAATTAGACACTAGAAATAAGTCTAATGTAATAACATGTAATACTATAGTATAATAATATATAATTAGACACTAAAAATAATATGTAATACTATAGTATGATAACATGTAATTAGACACTATAATATAATTATAATATAAAATTAAGTTAAATATTAGTATGAAATTAAATTAGTAGTAATAATTTAGTTTTAGTTTTTAATTTTTTGGAAAAATTAAAATTTGAAAGTCCACAAAAAATTGTTTTTTTAAAATGGGCTATATGTGAAGCTAAAAAAAAGTCCAAAGCTAAAAATCCAAATCCCACTCCACTTAGACAATTCCAAGTTGGAGTCGGAGTCTGATTAGAGCTTACACAAGTCAGAGTCGGAATCAAAGTTCAGATTTGAACTCCGACTAAGTTGGTACTCACCCCTATACACCATGTACCACCCAAAACCAACGCCATTAGATTTAGACTTGAACCTCAAACTAGTCCATCGGGTGCAAGGGTTTCACCCAAATCGACTGCCTCCATTCACTACACAACATGACTCCATCCACAAGCAATGCTATCCATGAATGAGTACCCCCATGACCTGCCTTGATCTCCCATGTCAACCCCCAAAAGTTTCCCCACAATCAAACAAACCGCCCACTCCCATCCCTACCCAATCGGCTAAGTCAAAGCACCCAACTACCATATTTTTTGCGCACTTCAATAGACAACCCTCACATCACCTCCATGTCATGCCACGATTCGTCCAAGATACCCCTCCCCTTACTCCCTTCTTGTTTCCCATGTAAATTGAGCCCTTATGCACTTGCACACAAGTTCACACATCTCACTTAGCATTTTGAGCAAACCAATAGTGAGAGAAGCAAGGAAAAGCTAGGCATTTCCTCTTGGTGATTGGCTGCTTGGTAAGATCATTCTCCTCAACATCGCCTCTCCTATTTTGTGTTACTCTAAGTTAGGGACTTGATGGATCGGGCGTTTGAATATTTTACTAAAGATTAAACGGTAGAATCCTAATGGTGTTGGAGTTGATGGATTCGTCTAGCATGTCTTGCTTGACTAGGAGTTTCGTTTTGAAATGCCACAAAGTCTTAGGTTTATTTTTTATGATTTCTGTTTTCAGTGAAGATAGTGACATGTATGACGTATCAACCATTGGTTTGAGTTTGTATCAGAAGTGTTTTAATTCAAAATATTGCATGCACTAGTTAGGGTTAGTAAAACTGAAAACTAACATGAGTTCCTTTGGAGGATTTGATACTGTAGAGTTATAATGTCTTGGTTTGGTGAATGGATCTTGAAAACCCTTGTTAGTAGGAGTTAGATCTATGTATAGAGTTTTGTTTTGAGCCATTAAATAGGGTTTGAGTTGAGTCTTTAATGAATCTTACAAACGTATGATCTTTATGCAAGCTTTGAGGTTCTTGCCTAGTGCTTGTTTTAATCGTGAAGTTGGTTATGATATGTTTTAAAATAATGCTATGACCTAGCTAAGGCATAACTATCATGTGTATGGATGAGCTATTTCAAGAAAGTTGCATGCTACATAAGGATTTGGTCATATTATTCTAGACTAGAGAACACGCATGTTTCCTTTTAAGGTTTTGAGTGTGATCTGAATCCTAACTCTTGGATATCATGAAATTGTTGCTTGATGTTGTGTAGTATCATCTAGAAATAAGTTATTCACATGTTAGAAGTATAGATGTATGATTCTTTGATGTCCTTAATGTCAATTTGCAAGTGAAAAGCAAAAAACACCATGTTAGGGTTTCAAATTGTGTAATTGTGTTTGTGATTATGTTAATTGCATCATGTGATGAATATATGACCTTTATGAATGCAAATTTAATGTCTTTACATTATAATAAGTTGGGATTAGGATATGTTTAGGTGTTAAATTTCAGGTTTAAGCCTTTAATAGTATGTAACTGAGACAAAAAATCACACTAAGTGAGATTTGAAGTTTAGGGGTCTTGGCCATGAGAGGTTTCTCATAGTGGATGAGTTATGCCTTAAATATAAGTTCATAAATGGATTTAGAATAGAAAATACATGAGGTTTGTGAAGTTTGGGGCTCATTTTCAATTATTGAAAGTTTAGAGGCCTATTTACAAATTTCTAAGAGTTGAGGAAAATTTTGCAAATAGTGCAATAAAAGCAATAAATTCTGATTTTTCTTGGTTAAATGAGATATTAGAATATTAGAATATCTCTCATTTCAGCCCGCTCTACTTATATACGCAAGTATTTCTTTAAGTTAGCTTTTAACTTACTCTCAGTGCCTGATAAATGCTAGATAGTAAACTTCATGCAAGTGAATCGTGTTTTATCTATTTTCTTGTAATATTTGCAATGATTATGTTGCGCCTTGATGTCACATGTCATAAGCATGAGTACCTATGACAAAGCACTAACATGTTTCGTAAAGCATGCAAGTCTATCACGTTTATTTTGAGTCAACCATGAAATGTTAAGTTTAATCATGACTCCAAATATTAGGATGAGAGATTATCCTAGTGGAACTCTCTTGCCACTCTGGAGTGAATAAAATGGAGTAGAATCCCCTGTATTGATGAAGAACAGTCAAGAGACTTCAAATGGGATCAAAAGGTTTCTAGAGGGAAGTCAAAAAGACATCTAATGCTGGTGGGTGTCGCCCATGACTCGTGGCAAAGAATTACCATGAGGTAAGACTCCAATGACATACTCACAATTGGTGGACAGACCTTTGTTATGATGCAGTAACCAGCAAAAGCACATGGCTTATGGGGAACCGTGGAGCTTCCATTATTTGTGAAAGCAAGATTAAGAATGAATGAAATTTGTTTATGAAAGCAAGCATGTTATGATGTATGAAAACTTTGATGTCGAAAAATTATGTTTTGTAAAACAAGTCCATGCCAGTCATGCATACATGTCATGTTTATTATGACACATGCTTTATAAACTTATGGTAACTTAGACGTATAACTTGCTGGGATTGAAAAATCTCTATGTAGTAGTTCTAACTATTATTTCCATTATTCCCACCTAGAAAGATAGAAGCCATGACTGGTCCACATGGAGCACATCATCCCCAATTGGACGAGGTCAAATAGGGTGGGAACGAGCTTGGAGGAGCTCCTGGAGATTATAATCTAGTTTCTAAATGTCATTCTGACATTGATAGGCGAGTTGTGCAAGTGGCTAGGTGCATAAGGATTATGTGATGTCTGTAATTAAGGAGTTCTTATTCCAGTGTTGTGTCTCTTTTGTGTAAAAGACATGTGGTAAACTTGTCTAAATATTAATATTATCAAAGTTAATTCAATGCGGTTATTATATATTACTAGAAGCATACGAGGTGCATTGCATACTATCTATCATGAATGGGAGTACATAACTTTTTGTTGCATGTCTCGACAGTTCGATCACCTTCAAATCCCAAGCGAAAGTTGGGGTGCCATACAAACTAACACCCACACATTATGAAAAATGGTTTCCATCAATTCAAAATCCACAACATTATGAAAACAGTTTCCATAAAGTCTATACCATTATCATTCCAAACAAACACCTGCTCACCAACATTTGTAACATTATGAAGCAATCATGTCCAGGTGCCTCGACCAGCTACTCTTACACACTCAATTATCAAGTATTACATGAAACAACACAAACACATTTGACCCACATACAGCCACAAACACACTCAATTATCAATTATGTCCCCATGATGGAAAATTATGCAGTATGTAAAACGATAGAAATTTAGTAAATTGGGAACCATGTTTGCAAGTAACACTCAATAGAAAGGAACAAATTTGTATCTATGGTTACAAATCATAGATTGAAATGGGAGAACATAGAACATATGGGCTTAGTTGGTAGGAACGTGTCTTCGGACCTGTTGCGGCTGACGTATGGGTGTTACAGCGTTTATGGGCAAAGTTGGGGACAACGATGCAAGGTTTGCAGAGATTTGTAGTGGTGGGTTTCCTCGGTTTGGGCATTTTGAATTTATAGGCGGCTTTCCTCCACAACAGACAAACCGATGACCCCCATTAGAGATTGCAAGAATTCCCACAAACCCATGCGAAGCCACTGTTCTTGCAAAGGGTAAAGGAATCAAGCAAGAATGGCCTGTAACACCCACTCTCCAATAAAGACATTTTATAAATTTTTTTTTGGGAGCAAGTGTGCTACTACTAAAATTGAACTTAAGAACTTTTCTTTTTTAATAATGCGCCAGATGCAAAAGATTCTATAAATAAAATGAAACTTAATAAATACTTAAAATCCAAAATAGAGTCTGCGGAAGCACTTATTAAAGAAAATATGAAAGTCTCATGTGCTTATCAAAATAATTTATTTAAACTTTAAACCATAGAAATAATCATAGCATAATCTGTCTAGGCCTCTGCCTCGCCTCCCGGGGTCAAGTCCTGTCCTGCAGTTTCGTCCTCATAAATTTCATCACCTGGGATAGTTTAAAAAACATAAAAAGCAAACTAAAATGAGTAATCAGCAACACATCATACAGTAAACATAATAAACATAAGGTTTTTTAAAAAAATGTGCATATTCTTAAATACATATATAAATAACATAAACATGAACATTAAATTATATTTCACTTATCATAGGCTGTTACCCACAGTTGACCCCTGTGAGTTAGGGTTAGTGAATCTAAGTAGATTCCGATTCATCCCGTGGTCGCAGATTGTGGAATCCATACATAAGGAAGACATACTGGGTGCACTACCAGCATGCACGACCTGGCAATGCAATATGCCCATAACATAGGTACCGTCTTCATATCATAACATAGGCCGTTATATATCTTATCATAATCATACTTACATACTTGTCATTTCATAGATTTCAAAAGAAATCGCATACATACTTGTTCATATCATAGATTTCAAAAAAAATCACATACATACTTGTCATATCATATCATAGATTTCAAATGAAACTACATTCTTTCATAAATGTCGTGATACATGTTTCCTCACATAAATTCATGACTTTTCATAAATAATGTTATGCATAACTCTCACATAAAATCATGCATGACTTTCCATAACTATTTTAATGCATAAAGTATCACATAAGATCATCAATTTTCATAAACCTTCACATAAAATCATGACTCTCATAAATCTTTTGATGCATAACTCCTTTCATAAAATCATGAGTTTTCATAAATAATTTAATGCATAATTCTTCATGTAAAATCATGGATTTTCATAATTTTATCATGTCTTGGGTACGTAAAAAGGGGCTTCCAATGCAGGGCGTACATGCATAATATTTTTATAAAAAACATGTCGTTTACCATACATACGTGTAAGGGTATGATCATGCTACTTACCTTATAGCGCTAATTCACTATTTTCGGCACGTAATCGATCGCCTAGAAAAATAAATATGTAATTTGCATAAATTTCTAATTAAACCCATGACTTTATTTAAAAACCTAAACTACTAAAATAGTCTATAATTCCTAAACCTAGATTCTTCCTAACACTAAAATATTCTCACCTGTTAATCCTAAATAGGCATGGGTATTTTTGGGAAAACAACATAATGAGCATGGGCATTTTGGGAAAACAATATAAAGGGGCAAGGGCATTTTGGGAAAGTTCAATATAAAACACAAAATAAAAGGAAGAAAATAGTTTACAGAAGAAGACTAGCTTGTGCGATGCTCACCAAGAGAGAGGCTGAGTGCAACGAAGGGTCACGGTGGCAGGCTGGTTTCACGGTGGCTAGGAGTGGTCAGCGTGCTGCTTGGCTTCTCTGGGCAGGGTGGTGCGACGCCAAGAGAATGAGGGAGGGAATTCTGTTAAGCCGAAAACAACCGAGAGAGAGAGGAGGGTGGCGACGGTCGTGGGCTTACTGGGATGGAGTGGGTGCCACGGGGTTGAGCTGTCGGCAGTTTCTGGCACCGTGGGTGGTTTCATCTTCCTTGAGGTGGCGTGAAGGAACTGTTGCAAGGTGTGGGCCATGGCTCTTGGTTTGGCCTGCTATGGAGGTGTTGTGGTGGTGTTAGGGGATCTGTCGTGGGGAAGGAATCGTGGCAGTTTTCGGTGGCTCCACTGCGGGTTCAAGGCTGGGCTACGGTGTATGTTGGGTGGTTTTCGTGTGGGATTGATGCGTGGAGGAGCCATGCTCTGTTTCGGTGTGTGAAAACAGGGCGGTTGGTGCTATTTACGTGGGTTGCAGGACGTCTCTATTTTCCGTGTGCTGATTGCTACGTGTAGGAAGGATCATGGCTCTTGGTGCACTATCGTGTGTGTGTTGTGCGGTGTCCTCGTGGTTGAGCTACGGTGAGGGTTGGTTGTGTGTTTGTTGCGACTGGTTGGTTTCATGATGGTTACGACTGGTGGTTTCATGGCTTCTACATGGGATGTGGACTGACCAGGTGCTGCGGCATGGTCTTCATGGGGTTGGGGAGCAAACGTGGTATTGTTGAATAGACGTGAGATGGCTCTCGGTGTAGTTTGTGGAAGATGGACGTGGGTTGTGCAGTTTCTATGTGCATGAGAGAAAAAACATGTGTATATATAGAGGTGATGATAAAACCCTAGAGAAAGGAAAGGGAGAGACGTGCATGTCATGGAGTTTATAGAGGAAATCAGTTAGGGGATTTATTACGAAGAGGGATCGAGAAAACCAATAGTGTTTGGAGTCTAACACTAAGGAGTTTGGAGTATAATAATAATGATAATAATAATAATAACAATAATAATAATGATGGAGCCTCAATTTAAAAAAAATAAAAATATATATATATATATCCGATAAATTCTCTAATGGGCTTTAACTCGTTTATTGAGTTTAAAATTATTCGTAATTTATCCCCAAAAAAAATATAGGATCGGGTTGTTACATGGCACGACTGAACTTGTTTGCAAGGTAAAGCCGAAGATTCGCATGACAAACAAACAAATTACACCAAGTGCAGGTGGCCTTGTCGATGATGGACGCTCTCAAATACTTTATGGGGAACTGAAACCTCATCAGGGGTAGCTTCCCTTTTCGCATGCAGGGTGAGTTTTACACCAAAACCACAATTCAAAAGACCTCTTACTGAGAATCTAAACAAGACTGACCGACATTGTCCTTGAAGGGAATGGTCAGCATTGTCATTGGAGGGGTTCAGGTCAGCTCGACATTGACACGTATGAGGTTGAGGTAGGGAATGGGAAGTACGTGATGTGTTTTTCAACGTTGTGGAATGGAGGAGCTGGAACAGAATGCCATGTATTCACCACTGACGAAGGGCAATTTTCTTGCTCAGCTTTGCATTGTTGGTCTAAGAGAAGTCAGTGTATGGTCTTCTCAATGGATAGTTTTGAGATAAAGTAGAAACTGCCTAACGAGAGCATCTCTGCTTAAACACATTTGAATAGGTGAGTTGCTTTTTAACCATACCAAAGCATTTGAGATGGTTTTTGTTTCGTCTCAACACCCAAAAGAGACCTTACTCTCTCCTCGCATTCTGTGAAAGGAATTGAGAACCAAACCCCATATACCTTAGTGATAAGAGAACACTAGATGCGACTTTTTTATTTATTTATTTAAATCTTATTTTCCCTACTAATTATATTTTAATTTATAGATACATCTATTTTTAAATTTTGATCTTGGACTAGGAACATAATATGTGAGAATCATATAAAATGTTGTAGACTTATTATAGTTGTCATCTACGAGCCATCCATTTTGAAATCAAGTCAAATTTAGGGACCAGATGAGGGTTGAAGACATTTTCCATTTGGATTCTTAGAAAGATAGATAAGAAAATCGTTGTCATCTTGCATGGTGAGTGCTCCACTCCACGTACAAAACCATTGTGAAATGGAGGGTGGCTGCTTAATGAATCCACCCAACTATCCAAATGTAAAAGCCCTCTAAACCTTCCTGTACCAAAATCTTCCCCAAAAAAATCCAGAGACTTGCCACTCGCAGCACGTTTGGTGCTTCAGCTACGCTTTGGAATTGAGCTACCCAAGCAGACCAGCCCTTCCCGAGAAGAGCCAAAAGCGAAGGAGTTTCAGTAAGTAAGAATAAGATTAATGATTTGTGAAACATACTATTGACAACATTAATCCGCCTAGCAAGAAAGAAGACTCTAGTTTCATCTCTGAATTACTTGATCAAGACGGTGCAATCGATTGAAGACAAAAAATCAGCAACAATATTCGCCTCTCTAAACACCAATTTAAATTGAACACCAAGCTCTCTAACCAGACATTTCGCTTCCTCCCAAAAATCCCACAGATACCGATAATTACACGCACCTGAAACAAATCATCCCACTACAACACTCGAATCCAACTCTACCACAAAATCCCTAAACCCAAGTTGCTTACACATTCGAAGGCCATCAATTACAACTCGACATTCCACAATAGTATTTGTGGCTTGCCCATAGCAATGAGCAAACCCACCCAAAACACGACCAACATCATCCCTAACAACTCCACCTCCGTCGGACATCCCAAGATTACCACAAGAACCCCTGTCAACATTTAGCTTTACCATCCCTGCCTCCGGCAACGCCCACAAAATAAATCTAGGCGTTCTACTCATCAAAGGCACCACAGGATAATTTAAATCTACTAACACCTCACCATCATGGGGACCTATTTTTTTCAACTTCCTCACTCGGCCAAAGGATTCTAAAATAAAACCTTTTACTATTCGAATAACAATCTTCCAATCAAAACTCAACCCCTCCATAAGAGCCACACAGCGAGATCTCCAAAAAGCCCAAGAAATAAAAATAGGAATAACACCACGTAGCCACCGCATTTGTGAAGACTGAGAGGCATGACACCACCATAAATTCATTAACCCAACCCAAACCCGTGTATCAGGTAAATGAATTCCGAAAATTGCTGCAAAATAATTCCAAACCTTCCTTGGCCCCTCGTCCTCACATAGAATATGATCCACAGACTCAACTTGGGAAGATAGACAACAATTGCATTTCAAAACCTTTGGGATACCAAGTTTCTTAATTACCTCATCCACCAGAATAGCACTACGACGTGCACGCCAACAAAAGAAAGACATCTTTTTAGGTACCGAAGTTTGCCACAATCATTTCTTCCAAAGACAAATATTACCATGAATTCTCACAATATTCCTAGCTGATTTAGTATTAAAAACACCATCTATAGAGTGTTTCCATACCAAAACATCCTGTCCCTCATGAATGCGAACTTGTGAAGTCAATATTTTGTTCACAGTTTCCTCATCCACCATCTGACGTAGCATCTGAGTATTACAATCTGCCCCTTCAAATATTTCTCAGATCAGCAATCCTCTATCCCCCACCACCAATTGCCGATCAGCTATAGTCCCATCGCCCAGCCAGTTATCAAACCAAAAACTCATAGAGCCATCACATACCAACCATCTTGAATTATTTAATATGAAGGAAGAGCCTAAATGACCCCACACCAAAACCGAGACCCCCTTGGACATGCAACCACCGAACTAATATGAGAGCTACTCACATATTTAGTCCGAAAAAAATCTGACCAAAGGGACCCACCCTTCAATAATTTTCACGCAAACTTCATAAATAATGAACTTTCTATCTCGGACAAATCACGAATACCAAGTCCCCCCTCCTCTATTGGGAAACAGATATTCCGCCATGAGATCCATTTACGCTTTTTAGAATCATCACTAGAGCCCCAAAGGAAATTAGAAAAAATTGTTTTCAGCTTTCCAAAAATTCCTTTAGGCAGATTCATCACCGACAATAAATGAATGGGTATACTACTAAGAACATGCTTGATAAGAATAATTTTACCACCAAAGGATAACAATTTACTCTTCCAACCGGCCAACTTTTTTTGCACCCGCACCAACAAAGGCTCAAACAATCTCATATTCATACGCCCAACATGTAATGGGATACCCAAATATGTACAAGGCCATGCCCCCTCTATAAAACCCAACATCTGCTTCAATTCCTCTTTCCGACCCCATGGGATGTTAGACAAGAAAAAAATAGAGGACTTTGGTGGACTTACTAACTGACCCGAGATCTCTTCATATTTATGAATCACCTCCCTCAAGTTTTGAATATAAACTTTCCCCCCATTAGAAAAAAATCAGCAAGCATTAAAATATTTAACTTGGCCATGTGAAAAAGCTTTATGTATCATTCTTGAGAGAAGTTCCTCTGACAAAATAAATAGATACTGCGATAATGGATCGCCTTGACGAAGTCCACGTGAAGGCTTGAAGAAACCTTTACAACGACCATTTAACACAACTGAAAAAACCGGAGAGGAAATTGTATTAAAAATTAGAGAGCACCACTTTTCTGAGAAACCCAACCTCTGCATCACCTCCAACAAAAATCTCCAATTTACATGGTCATATGTCTTTGCCATATCAATCTTCAGGATGACGTTACCACCTCTAGTTTTAAGATTCTTGCCATGAACAAGCTCTTGAGCCAGAGCCATATTTTCAAAAATGTTACGCCCATGAATAAATGCAGCTTGTTCTGGTGAAATAATACCCCCAAGCACTTGAGCTAAATGAGAAGCCATGATTTTATAGGCCACCGAATATAAACTTATTGGACAAAATTGCCCAAACTTAGTAGGAGCATCCACCTTAGGAATCAACACAAGATTAGTAGCCCCAAAGAAAGTAGTTAATGGAATCCCCTCAAAAAATTCCTTGGCCATGTCCAGAATATCATGTTTCACCACCTCCCAAGCTAGTATGAAAAAACTTGCCGAGAAACCATCCGGACCTGGACTCCCATCCTGTGGAATAGAATACAATGCATTTCTTACTTCTTCCAAAGATGGCGGGGCACATAAAGCTTCATTGTCCTGATTCAAAATCACCAGCAATAATAAGCTTAAATAAAGCCTCCTCGTCCAAAGTGACACCCAACGTTGACAAGAGTTCCTGAAAGAAATTGACTGCTTCATCATGAATTGCTTCAGCCGACTCCAAGACCTGCCCATTACTCAAAGTCATATGATCCACAATCAAACTCTTCTTTTTAACATGCATAGACACATGAAAAAAAGTTGTATTTGAATCCCCTTCCTTCAACCATTTAATACACGATTTTTGACAACCCAAAATCTCTTCTCTATGAAGCCATTGAATATGATTTTGTTTACAACTCAGAAGCTCCCTTTCCCGTTCCTAGGATTAATCAACAGCAAGCATATCTTCAATTTCCACCATCCTCTTTTCTACATTGGACAATTCCAATTCAACCCTCCCAAAAATATCCATGTTCCATTTCCGAAGCATCTTTTTTAAAATCTTGAGTTTTCTACTAACTCTTACCATAGGAGAGCCCTCCACATTTTGATTCCAAGCCTCCCGAACCAACGGTAGAAACCCCTCATGAGTTCCTCACATATGTTGAAATCTGAAATATTTAACACCACCTCTTCTCTCCCTCTTCAATTGAAGTAGCATAGGACAATGATTGGACGATGTCCGCGGTAAATACTCCATTCGGGCCTCCTCCAAAAAATTCATGAACCATGACAAAACCAAAATACAATCCAACTTTGCCCAAATCCGTCAGCCTCCAAGCCTCCCATTACACCAAGAAAATTTATTCCCATCAGAGGGAAGATCAATCAACCCGCAATTGTAAGGCCTAGTGATGTGAGGCCTGGTCCCGTGAACAAGGCCTAGCCTTTCTTCATCAACTTCCTTAGCTTCCTTCCCGATTGTTTCTCCCCCTCTTTCTCTTTCGGTCTTCTTTGTTTTTCATTTCCAGTCGTCTCTCACTCACCCATTACCCATCTTTCCCTCCCCCGATTCTTCTCTTCCCTTCATCGGTTTCTGTTTTGGTGAGTCCGAGTTTCATGCCCGATTGCTTCCCCATTTTCCTTTTTCCTCTGCTCTATTGTTACCGAAAAATATTCCTCTGATTTCCATTCTCTCTAAACAACAGGTTTTCTTCCCCTCAAATCTTGTGTTTCTCTCTTCAGACTCGTTTCTTCTATCCCTCTCGCGCAGTGTTCTTCGTCTTCAGGTATCTCTCCCTTTCTCTCTCAAGTTGACGTCTTCCCTCTTTTTAGTTTTATTTTCCTTTCTCCTCTGCTTCATGCGTTGCCTACGTTGGTTTTCCAGGTGGAGTTGTTGCGATTTTTCCCTCACTAATTTTCCCTTTAGACGCTCACTCACTCTCGTTTCTCTCTTGTTCTCTCCCGTCTGTGAAGTAGATAACCTCAGTGCCAAGGGGTTGATGCCGAGCCCTGTCGAACGAAGGTAAGACCCTCTCTTTATTTCAGCAACGCCACACACACTCTGATTTTGTTCTCCCTTTTCCTAGTCCACTCTCACTCATCTTTTTCTAGTTAATTCTCGGTGCTGCATTTTCAGGTGGAAAAGAAAAGTTAGACTTGTTGCCGAGAGTCCCTCACGTCAGTAAGTTTTCTCTTTTCTCTTTCCCGCTCTAAGAAGAATGAATTGTGATTTGTGGTTTTATGCTTTGGAAATAAATAGTAGTGAATCTCGTTGGGTGCCGATTAACATTTAGAAGTGTTCGATTTTCTCTTTTTGTGGAGTTGAGAATGGAGAAAAATGCTTGAGGTGTAGTGCTATTTGGGTTGAGTTGTTGGTGGTTGCTTGGAGTTATGGGCTGCTGAAATGAGTTTGATTTATTGATTATCTGAGTTGACGATGGTTTTGGTGGGTGTATAGGCCAATATTGAAGTTGGTATATGGTATGTTGGGTTGAAATGTGGGCTGTCCAGATTATTATTTGGATGTGTGAGTGAATTATTTGGCTGATATATGGTTTAGAATTTGGGTCTTAATTTTTAGATTGAAATTGTGTTGTTGGTCTTTAATACTTAGTTTATATATTTCATTTTATGAATAGGTGACAAGACTGATAGGAGTCATTTTCAAGGCATAGATAATACGCTGCAAGAGTTAGTTTAGCAGAGTTCCTATGCTAGATTTGCATAAAAGAAATGAACTGAGGTTGGTTTGTAAAAATGTGCATGTTGTTTTAAAAAGAAAATGTGAAAAACAACCTCAGTATATGTTTTGCATTCACTCATGAGATATGTATGAAAGAGAAAAGAAATGCTTTTGACATGAACAATGTAGACATGAGCAATATTTGACATGTTTCTAAAATATGCAAAAGAGCGAATATGATATCATTGAGATTTTTATACATGTGATTTGAAATAATTTGGATTTGTTTTTTATCAAGTGGAAATGATATGAATATGTGTGGCACATGTTTTGATATGATATGTATATGAAAAACCTTTGGCATACTTATCTGTTTTGATTTTGATTCTGAATATGGTTTTGATATGATGATACTGGTTCATGTGATATGGTTGGTACTAACATGATATGATATGAGTGCACCCACTTTGAAAACAAAGTGGTCTTTTATGTGTTCTTTTCTATGTGCACACTCGGGGCTCCGAGATTGAAAAATTGGAAGTTTCACAATATGATACTGCCTAGTTTGACCACCTGGGATAGCACAACCCTACCACGGGGGTTAAACATGGTATATGATATGATACGATATAATATGATAAGATGAAAATGTTCAGTTATGTTATGCCAAAGTATTCTTGAATATGAAAATGGTTTATGAATATGAAAAGAATGAAATGTCGCTCTGATTTTTCTGATAATACTTTTTGAGATGTGAATATGAAAATAAAATGTTTTGCTTCTGCATACCAAACTTTCTAAAAATGGCTCATGTTTACACATTAGTATAGGTTTTCTGCTTGCTGAGTTGTTGATAACTCACCCCTTATCTTCATTATTTTTCAAATGATATTGATGACTCAGCTGGGGGTCGGGAATAGAAATTGAAGCTTGACTAGATATGAATAGAAGGTTGAGTACCTAAGGGTACCATTGTTAGAAGAAGGGTTTGACTTGAGTGTTTGAAGTTCTTTATGTTATTTAGATTTATTGAGACTTAAGATATATCAGTTTATTACGTTAAGATTTAATTATGCTTTGGTTTAGTAGGACTTATGGTTTTATCAGTTTGGTATGTTATCACTACCGGGAGATTGTGGACCCCTTGATTTATTATTATTGCAGTAAAGACTTTGTGGAGTTTGTAATGTGTTTAGATATGAGATTGATTTTGCCTATGAAGTCTTTGGAGATTTTTAGATGTGTTGGGAGACATGTTTATAAGTGATATGTAGTAATTCTCCAACCCACCCGAGTATGGGATGTTACAGCAATTATGAATACAGTTATTAAAATCCATTTTAGCACGGGAAGCACGTAAAAGACCTCCCACTTTTTCATCATCCCTTCAAACAATATTAAAATCTCCCCAACAAAAGTAGACCAACTACCCGCATCCAAAGAACGAATTTGATCCCACAATTCTAGTCTTTTCACTCAAAAACAGCTTGCATAGACAGTGGTAACCAGAACTCGGACATTCCCACAAACAAACCACCCAGATAGTGCTTGATCCGACATAGCCACACACCCAAACTCCAGCTCATCATTCCAGAACAACCAAATTTTACCACCTACATCAGCGTCATTTATAAAATTAGGCCGATGCATCCACCTAGCCCATCGCCTACATTTATTAGCAACAAGAAAAGGTTCTAACAATGTCACCACGAATGGACGACTTTTATTCAAAATACGTCGTAGCCTACCCTTCGACCAAAGAATACCCCTAATATTCCAAATCAAAATCTGCTTAATAAATTAAAATTGTTTCCGGGACCGAGTTTTCCTTTCCAAGATTATCAACGGACTTTTCTTCTTCACTCCTCTTTGACGCTTCAACAGCACATTCAACTCTGAGTCAGAATCAAATCACTTATTTGTTAATTCCTCCAATTCATCCTCAAGCTCTCCCTCAGACAATGATCGGCTCAGTTTGAACTCCCCATCCCCTGTATCACCCAAACGACTAAGTTCAAACTCCAAGGCTTCATCTACCACTTTGAGCAAAGTCCTAGGTGAAACACTCTTCTCAGACACATGGTCACCCTCAACCTCATAATCAGAATTTTCCTCCGAAAGCTCAAACCAACTACACACTAATTTGTTAGGAGAAACCAATGTACCAGTCCCTACCAGATCAACCAAAGGCTTCTCAACATTCACTTTCTGTGTCTCTGTAGGAGGAAAAGAATGCAGCGGAGAAGAAACATCACCTTCGCCCCTTATCTCCAACTGAGCCTTCTAAAAAATCTTACCCTTAGCATCCACAAACATCACCTCTAGCCTCTCTGAGTGTGCCTGACTCTGCCTCTTCTTGATAATTGCCAACAATTCAGCTCTTCGAGCAGCAAAATAAATTCCCATATTGTCTTGCACCACCGGGTTCTTGATCCCAACAGCCTTCCACACTTTCTTAGCAGCATCATCTCCTTCCTTCTTCCGTGTTCCACCCACAAGACTCTGTTGCACCAGGTTTTTACCTCGCCTACAATTACTCGCCTGGTGACCTTGCTTACGACATATATCACAAAATAGAGGAACCGATTCATATATAATAACCTCATGGAAATGACTATTAGGGAGACTCGGAGAACCCAACCAAAAAGAATGTCTCAATGGTTTGGAAACGTCCATCTCAACACAAATCCTCGTTGCCTCTTTCCAAGAAACACAAGCCGTCGCATTATCTCGTTTCAAGAATCTACCAAAACCTCCACCAATGCTTCTCAACATCGAAATATGAAAGAAATTCGACGGGAGGCCTAGAAGTGTTAACCAAACGGGAACAAGCGGAGAATCCTCCTCCTCAACAAAATCCGGAGACCAATGGAAAATTCGATATGGAACACCCGTGATTTCTGCATTACCTCGAGCCATGATCCCAACAAAATCCTCTTCATTTGTGATTTGCACAAGAATATTACGAGGATTTCGCAATTGTCCCCCAACCGGCATTGACTTCAATCCCCATCTGTTTTTTATGAACCCACGAAGATGATCCAGCGATGACCTTCGACTCAGGAACTTTAAGACCACTACAAATCGAAATGGCTCAGTCAATTGATTGATTTCCACTTTAGAGAACAAAAAGAACATCTCCCCTTCACAAAATCTAGGCTCCTTCAATGGTATATCTACCGCGGTAAAACCTGAGGTCTCTCCACCACTAAATCCACAAAAGTCCTCCCTCTCGATGCCCCTGAATTACCGTCTAGATTGCCCACCATCATCGTCGTCAGATGTTGGTTAGAACCCGATGCAAAACCACCATGGCCTACCCACGACGCAGAAGGCCGGGCGGTTGGGGCCTTAGAAATGCCCAAAGTTGCGACCTAATTAGCCCCCCCCCCCCCCCCCCCCCAAAAAAAAAAGCCGAGAGAAAATTATTCAGTGCCATGTCAGCTTTTTTCAATTAATCTCTCGGTAGAAGGTCAGTCTTGCTAAGCAGTAAATAGTTCCTTAATTAAACTATGTTTCTAGACCCTGCATGCGGTTGAGTTTCACCAATCTGGTTTCTTTATGTTAGAAAGACATGTTTCAATAAACAGGATTTAACCTTTGGTTTCATCCGGACCCAACCCACTAAACACACATAAATTACACACATAAATTACATACATACATGGCAGGTTTTTATACCTTTGAATTCTCTTCAGCTATCGTGGCCATAATCAAAATAATGTCCAGTTCTTATCCCAGTGAGGGTTTGGGCGAATAGACAATAAGATTACAGTATACAATCCCATATACAACCAAACGGATTTGAAACTTATAAAGTGCGTTATGCGTACACCTCTATCTTACTGGACTTCTTCTGCAGGAAGGTCTCCAGAGTTGAATTTTTCTCCTGGTAATCTTTAAATTCAAGTCTCCTTCCATGAGCTGCAATCGATTCAATCTCTTAGATCGACCATCAAAAGTGGCATCAGTGTGATCAACAAGAAAATAAGTACATGACGACAGGTAAACCCAGTTCAGTAATTGTAGATAAATGAAAACAAGAAGTCTTTTCAAATGCTTATCTGCTTCGCCAATGAAGTCAAAAAGTGTGCATACAACTTGAGCAGCAGCACTAATATAAAAACTCTTTGATACCAAGCCATTTTATCATACATATGTACTAAGCCATTGAGCCGGGAACTGGGGGCAGTCCAACACCCAAATTCTTGGTTCAATGGTTCAACTAGCCATTTTGAGTACCCTGCTCTGGGTGTCAAATATATAGATAGGATAGAAAAAATAAATAAAATATAAAATAAAAAGCAAATAAGGATAAGGAACAAAAAGCAAAGATAATACAGATAAATATATTCCAACACTCTTGGTCAACTAGACCTCAGATGCTAGAAAGATGGTTGGACTGGCCTATATTATTTGAAGAACAACTCTATGCGGTGGAAGGCCTTACCATTTAAAAATGAATAAATTCGATTGTTTTAGCTTTATGGTTATTGCCTATTTGACCTTTTTTTCAACATTTCGGTGTATCCATCTTTGGGGAGAATACCATTATGAATAATTGGACTGCCCAAAATGGTGGTCTAAGATTAAGGTACGTTTGGGTAGTGAGAAGTGTTGAGAATGTTTGTGAATAGTAGTGAAAAAGTAATGAAAAAAAGTAATAATAAAATATTGAATAGTAGTAAAAAGTAGGTGAAAAGTAATGAATAGTAGAAAAGTAGGTAAAAAGTAATAATAAAGTAAAGAATAGTAGTGAGAGTACTTGAGGTACTCTCACCATTTACTCATCTCTTCATAACTAAAGAGTGGTAGGCAGGCAACTATCATGCAAACTTTCATGTCTATGGAAATTACTCAGAAATGTGCTAACAAGCCACAATGTTTGATATGTTGGACTTGGACATATTCATTGCAGGTGCTTCAATTCAGGGTGAGGTAGCGACCCAAAAATCAAGGTTCTCACCAACACAACAGAAAATAAAAGAATAAATAAATAAATAAATGGAAAATGTGCTAACAAACAAGTTTTATTTAACCGTATCTTACTTCAAGATAAGTTTTTGATCAAATGGTTGGGACCATTTGGCGTGGTCATTAGGACTGTATAGACTTCCTTAGTATATACTTGATAATGGCATATTTGCACAAATGACAAGAAATACTAACCAGGTAGCAACCACTTGAAGTCCAAGTCTAACAGAAACCGAACATTGCTCAATTGTATGGGAACTGTAGAAAAACAACAATTAAAATTAAATGAATACGCAGTCATCATTGCAGAAAAATTTCATTAGAAGGTTAGGAAGAGAGCAATCGATAATTAGATTCTGCTAAGATGACAATCCCCAAAGCCAACACACCACACCAAATGGTAGATCGTTGCAACAATTTCAGCCTATCCAGTGAATATCTACTTTATTCTTCTGAAAGTATCTTTCACTCCTACCTGAATAAAAGTTGAACTTCTCTGAAAAGTCCAGCCCAGATTCGGTCATAAACAGATGATCCCCAGTGAACAAAATATCGAGGGACGTATAAAATAAGCAGACTGATCCCTGTGTCATAATCACATGACAGATAAAAGAATGAGACCAGTTGAGTGTTTGTTAATGCACCTTCATTATTAAAAGCACAGTTGTGTGATGATTGAATATACAAAAACAATACAAGGAAGACACCAATCTCTCCAGAATATATTGACAAGGCCATCACTAACCATGTCAATGTGAGTAAGCCAAAATTGTGTGTGAATATGATTTGAGGCAATACTGATTGCTAGATAGATATAAGTTTTACATGGGTAGGCAAGGTCAAATCCATGGAAATGTCAAACATAGATGAATAAACAACAGATCCAGATATCCTAAATTAGGGTGGTGTAATTCTGTTAATTGCCGTACTGGGTTAGGTGTACGTGTACTGGATTAGGTGTAAGTGTTCTGCATGCATTGGGTGGACAAAGAATTTGGATTGTTTGAATGAAAACGATTTTCAGTGTGTCAGATCTGAGCTCCCAGGGTGGTGATGATCAATCATATGTATGCATTGGAGGAACTGAAAACTGTCCTTTAAAAAAAACTATGGGCACCAATGCCTTTCAGAAGTGAATGAGAAGGATGGTTTCTCGCATTTCTGATAATTTTGATATTTGAGCGTAAGAAAATCTGGGTCCTAGTCTAGTGGGTGCTTTTGGGTCTCTAAACAAAGAATGTTAAGATTTGGGGGAAGATAATGTTAATTTTGGTTCTACAGATTATAGCCAAGATGAATGTGGTCCAGGGAGAAACTAATATTTTGTCAGGCATTGCTCTACAAATTTAGCTATTTCTCGTTTCATGTTGTTCCACCAATACATTCCTCAATTATCTCTCTACATTTTTGTACCCATTGGGTGTACCGTGTAATGAGAATTAGGGATTTCTTCTAAAATTAGTCCATTTATGTGACGCCCCCAAAGGTCCCTAACCCTGCTTGGGATTGGGCAGAGACTAAAGCACCGAGATATATAACTCAAGGCTACATACCCCCATTCATGATAGATAATATGCAATGCATTTAACATGTTTCTAGCAGTATGCACATTTTTCGGTTTTGCTTGAAGTTATGTTGGTATTTCATGTGCCATGAAGATTCGGTTATTGCATGGTTAAGTGTTTTGGATTCATGTGATATTGTCATGATTTTATGCTTTGATTCATCATTGCCATGATTTTTATCTATTATGCTTCAAGTTTGGAACATGTTAAAGTGAAATTTCTCAATGTTAATATGCCTTTGATGTTTCAGCCAAGTCATGTTCTTCTATGTTCATGAAGGTGTTTTGATATTTCATGTATTGTATGTTATCATGTCATGGTTTGAATATGTTACGCTTGATTATTTCTTGCACGACATTTCATGTGTCACATGTCAAGTGTAAGGAGTATGTCTTAAATCACATGTCATATGCATTTGGGAAAAAGAATTTTCAAAGAAAAGTGTCTGCAAATGTTTTATCACGACCCCAAGTGCTAGGGCAGAGGAATGTCCTAGTAAAACTCATCTGTCCACTCTGGGGTGCTTAAGAATAGAGTGGTAACCCATGGGTCGACAAAGAACCGTCGACGTGTCTTGAATGGATCTTTTTGAAAAAGATTCCGGAGCGAGGTAGCGCCTAATGCTGGTGGATGCATATGATTAAGGCAAGTAACCCGACGAAGTACTGTCGAGTTAACATGATTTGTTATGAATATGACATATTCGCCACAGTGTACGAAATGTTGGTGATGCGGTAACTAACAGGAACACTCGGTGCATAGGGGAGCCGTGTTGTATTCACCATGTGTTTATATGAACAAGGCAATGAGCTCACATGATGTGATTTACACGATATGAATCACTTGATATGAATCTCGTGATATGATATGATATGGCATGTTATGATTAATATCAACGTGAAAAAGATGTCAAAGATGTTTTTCTGAAAATGTTTGTTTCTGTTACAAGTCTTTTGAAAAAAGTCAAGTGCATAAGTCAAGTTTTGATCAAGTCATATGTCAAGCAAATGTCCAAGTACGCATTTCATGATTTGTCATTTGTATGCTTGTGTTAACTACTGTATCTTGCGTGCTTGCTTGCTTACTGACATTTCTCGAAATCTCATTGTGGTAGTTTCCATTACCATTTCCCTCTCGGAATGGTAGAAGTTATGACAGGTTTAGAGGACCAACCCGATGATGAAGCGCTAGAGGACGGCATTCCCAATGGACAAGGAAGTGCCGAACAGTGACGAGAGCTCCTCAGAGCCCTCGATTTTGGATAGGATAGAGAATGCCGACCAGCTTATCACCAAGGCATTGCGGCTCATTAATGAGTTGAAGAGATTGAGGAACCGAGACAAGGATCTTTTTTTGAGAAAAGGAAGAAGCCCAGCCAATGATAGGACTCTGGTGTTAGGGAATCTGTTTTGACATTTTGGAGATCTTATGTTTTGAAATGGTCCCCTTTTGTTTTGGCAGAAAAAAAAATTAGTACTCTATATTTTGGGTGACAATGATATCATTATGATGCATGTTTTGGAAATGACAATGTTGGGTATTATGATTAGTGTCGGTACCATGTGCTAACGCAGTTGCTCATAGCATTGCTTAGATTACACGAACCTTTATATTCCGCTGCGATTTTATTGCATATAGCTAGTATGTGCATTGCATCTTATCTGTCATGTATGAAGGGTGTGTAACCTTGTGTTGTATGTCCTATGCTTCAGTCACCGTCAAATCTCAAACAAGGCTGGGTGCGTTGCCACATTGATGATGTAGCATCTTGGCAAATTGCCTAATTAGCGGACCGAGATGGTCTACCACGTAGATCCACATAATAGTCCACTGAGTGGTTAGTGCAACTACAAAGAGTGCACTTACAAGGTTCACTACCACAAGTGCGATTACCTTTGGCATCACGTCCCCCACGTGCACCTCTATCACCCTGGCCTCCACGCCCACCAGAAGCAACATAGGAGGCAACCAAAGTGGATCTGTCATTAATCTTATCAAAAGACAACTAAGATCCTTGTCCAGATAAGGTGGCAAATTAATGTCTGGAGAACACATTAGGAATTGAGGGATGTTGTGGACTTGCCAAAATTTGAAAGAACACAAACTCATTCAGGTTTTAAGCCAACAAGAAATTGAACAACATTGAACTCTTCACGTTGTTGTTGCATACGTGAAACATCAGAAGTGATAGGTTGATACATTGAGTTCACATATGCTCATCACTTGTGAATAAGGGGTTGTTTGGATACAATAAGACTCTCAATTCATCTCATCTCAACTAATCATTACAACTTTCCCAAACTCACACACAAAATACAATAAACAATTCAATTTTTTCAAATTCCAAAACAAAAATAATATTAAAAAAAATATTATAACAATATTTTATTCAACTTTCATCTCATCTCATATCAACTCACTATCCAAACCTCCCCTAATACTCTTCTAGGCCCAAAATACCATGTTCCAATCCAAAGAATTACTTACACAACTCATAAATACGGGTTATGTTCCTAGAAGCCAAATACATCTATTTGAGATGCCTCCATACCTCTTGAGCGGTGTCAAGATGTATCAAACTAGTACAAATATTATGCTTAATACTGGTCAACATCAAGGACAAGATTTGAGTATCTTCTTGTTCCCATTCAGCAAATGTAGAATTAGTTGAGTTAGGCATTGGATCAATCAAGTGGGTACGAAGACCCTTGCCTTTCAAAAACATTTCAATAGATTTTGACCACAGCATATAATTTTTTCCATTCAACTTTACCGAGGTCATCGACATATTAAAGTTTGGTGCAAGAGAAAGTGACTCAAATTTAGTTACCATTAGGAGTGTAAAATTAACCGAGAAACCAGAAAACCAGCCCGAACCGGTGGAACTAGTTCCCTTAGTTCCAAAACCGGCCGGTACCAGTCCGATTCAGGTTCCATGCTTTTTAGGACCGGACCGGTTCACTATATTATATATTTTAAATTAATTTTTTTAATATTATATATAATATTTTTTTATATTATATATAATTTATATATATTTATATATATAATAATATAAATTATAATTATATATAAGATAATGTTATTATAATTTATAACATGAAATTTTAATCTTAAACATGAAAATTTATTTGATCATATGTTTTAAACATAAAATATATAAATTAATAACATTTTATGGCCTAATCAATTGTCAACATATTCTTTTTGATAAATACATAATACATTAGTAATACTAATATACATTAGTATATTAATTACATTTCGCTTTAATTAATTAGTATACATTAGTATAATAATGTATATAAGTATATTAATTACATTTATGCCCTAATACTAATACGATTAAAACCAGAAAAGCGGATCGAACTGGGCCAATAAAACTGGAGGTACTGGTGTGTAATCGGTTTTAAAAAATGTAAAACCGGTGCATACCAGTTCGGTCCTAATTTTTGTCCAAAACCGGACTGGACCGGTTACAACCCTAGTTACCATGAATGCAAAAAGAAAAAATATCACAATTCAACTTGGGGATAGAAAATCCACACAAAATATGAAATATAGATGAAAAAAGAGAGACAATCTGGAAAATTAGAAACTCAGCTTTAAGTACTCAAAGCTTGTATTAGGTCGAAACCAGCCTGTACCGGGTTTGAGCCGGGTATTACTAGTACCGGCTTCAAACTAACCTTAAACACAGATTAGGTTATCCTAAACAAGGATAAGTGAAGCTAGGTTTACCATATTCTTGTTACCAAACAAGTGTCATTCTGGATAGGAAAAAACTCAAGTTAGGGGTATTCACACTTAAGGATTGGATAGCTTAGACCTGCAACCAAACACTTTGAGACTTAGCCATTACCGGATACAAACTACCCTTCTGGCAACCTATGACAACAGGAAACTCGCTGGGATGCACAGAGAACGACGACAAGCTCAACTCTGGTGCCCAGTATCGGAGACAACACCGAAAACCATTAGAGTGCACAGACAATGACGGTGAACTCAAATTCGGTAGCCAAACCACTGCACTAACCACCTCTACATCACTAACCGCCATTAGCTGAACCACTGCACCACTAACGCCGTCACACAACCACACCGACTACTCAATGCTCTAATACCATGTAGTCAAACATAGAGAAAATACTTGTTATTATTCATTGATGTTCAACAATATATATATTAAATACAATTGACAATTATACCCTCACAAGTTACACTAATTACAACCATGTCATCTAACATGATGAAACTAAAAACCTGTCCAATCTAGACCACATATAATTAGTGGACCACGTGCATGCTCCACCCATGAGGGGAATATCCACCAAACTGAACTCGAAAATAAACTCCGAGAATTCCATCGTTGCTGGTTGCAGCCTACTTTCTCTTGAGCATTCATTCACTTGGGAATCTAATAACATTAAAGTCACCACCTATACATCAAGGTAGTTCCCACCAGCTATGAACTCCCGTTATTTCTTTTCATAATAATCCTCTATTGTTGTCCAAGTTTGGCCCATAAACACCAGCAAATGCCCACAAAAAGTTGTCTTCCACATTCTTAAAGGAACATGCCACCATGTATTCCCTTATGAATTCCTCCATTTCTCCACCACCCTTCTTGGAATAAATTTCAGCTTTGTTTCTTGTAAGCACACAATGTCCATCTTCCACTTGCGAAGTAACTTTTTTATCCAAAGACACTTATTGGCCTCATTTAGTCCTCAGACATTACAAGAAACAATTTTGGGCTTCATAAAGAAGGTGCTAGCCCCTTCCCTTTGGATCTTTCCCTTTGGATCTTTCTCGACTTGAGCTGCCTTCATAGTTAACATAGTCTCTTTAGTTCCCTCTGTTTTTCAGATCCTGATTTCTTGATCTGAGCATGACCAACTTCAATGGCAGTAAGCAAAGCCATGAATTGTTCCTCAAAAAACCCAATCAGAAGCTATAAACTAACCTGGTAACATACAGTTTAGAGGTAATGGGCTCCCAGACCATGTCGATCTTGTCCCTAGTTGCCCACTAGCATCCCCATCTCCCCCTCCGCAAATATATTACTACAATCCCATTCAGGGAAGGCCTACAATAAAATTAGCATCTGTGAGGGCCCAACATCAGCACTGTAGGCAAATCTTGCATTGGGTAGATCTTTGGCCACGTCCACCTACTATACATCCTTCGCCGGAGGGGATACCATCGAAGAGTCCAGAGCAACCACATCCCTGCTACTCGTTGGGCCACGTCTAACTACTAGGCAGATTTCTGGCGTTGTCTGGTTGTGGTGTTCAGGGAATCCGACCCTCGGTGGTGAGGAAAAGTTCGCGTTAAAGAGTCAACTGTCGTCACCTCCCCACCATCATTGCTACTTGTCGGCATTGTTTGGCTATGGTTTGCCGGAAAAAACAACCCTCGATGGTGAGGAAACATCTGAGACCTTTTCAGAGACATCTGTTGTCGCCTCCCCCACCATTGGCGTCGCCCTTTGATCCACCATTGAGGATTCCTCGGCCGGTCGCAGAACAAACAGAACCTTTGTCGACAAGGTTGCCAGACTCCCACTAATGGAGGGGCCCAGAACACCACCCTCTCTGATTCTCCACACGGGTTGAGTCCCAGGCGTTGCCTTGCCTGTGTTATGCCCCATGGGTTGAGGCCCCAAAGAGTGGCCCCACTTGTCTCCTTAATGTTTGCCCATCTACAAAATTGGGTCCAACTACCCCCGAGCATAGCCCCACTTTGAGCTAACCAACTGCTGTGGACTTATAGGTCCACTTGTCTCCAGGCCCTGCCTTTCTACTATTAAACTCCAAGCCTAGGCTCGTGCCATTTGTTTCATCAGCACACCGTAATAAAAAGTCAACCTTCTCCTAGAGTGCCTTTAATTGAAGCTTCACATCCAACAGTGTACAATGTACGCTTTCCTCTGCCAAACCGACAGCAGGCCTGCCACCGCCACCCTTCCACTGAGCACTGACTGTACCTGCAGTAAGAGGAGCTTTGTTGGTCCCATGCGCATTACCTGGTCTTGCAGTGGCTCCTCTCCGAGCTGCCATAGCACTGTTGTTCCACCCCTATTCCACTCACGAGATTGCAACGGCTTCCTTAACAGTACTAAAGCCTCCCCTATGAACGTATTTGCGGCATAGGCGCCGCCACCGAAGGCCTCATATATACCCCTCCTCTATTATGACTTTAGCCTCTCCCTTCATTTGCAAACTCCCGCAATGCCTTTGCCATCCTCCTCCATCCATTACCCTCCATCTCTTCAAGTATGAAAATAAAACTACGCTTGCTACCACGTTTGTATTCCACTAATGCCAAGTAACAACCACAAGCATTTGAACATTGCTACACTAGAAGCTGCGATGTCCTTCCCTTACCATGGTGTGAAAGTCTTTTTTTCCCCTTCAGACAATCCTCCAACGATTTAGCAAACCACAGCACCATGGACAACCCCATCCTCAGCTCATTCACCACCGTCCAGCTTCTCTCAATTATTAGCAAGATGCTTTCATCCTTTGATAATGAAAAAAATTAAGATTCTATCACTAAATGTTTTGAGAACCCCATTCTATCACACAGTCACACCTAACAAACACAACACTTAACCGTAACCTCGCCGTTACAAACCACCAAGCATCATCGGAGAGAAAAAATGTCACTTTTCCACATCTGAGTTTTGGTTGTATAGAGAGAAAAAAAAATCTAGAGGAACCTTGCATTAAATATACTTTAGGGAAAGACTCAGAGTATGGATAATTTCAGAAGCACAATTTAATTATAGTTGATTGATGTTGGATATGAAAATCTCCGATCATTTACTTCTTCATTGTGATGTTGCTCAGGAATTGAGGACAATATTTAAAGCTTTTAAGTGGGTACTGGAATTGAAGCTTCTTTCTCTTTCTAGGTGTTTCTCTTTACTTCCAGTTGCACCCATTCTCTGCTGATTAACATATTACTTATCAAAGAAAACATAGAACAGATCCAGAAACCTACTTCTGTGTGGCCTGGAGTGTGTATGAGTTGGATGTCCTCGAAAAGGCTCCAGGGGCCACTCCCCTCTAGCTTTATCTCTACATTTGCAGTAGAATCATCAACCTGGCAAGATCAGGATATAATGGTAAGTTAAGTCGCACTTCTTTTTTATCGGTAAACATTAATTTTATTGATAATCATAATAGGCAAGAGCCCAAGTCTGCATGACATATACAAGAGCGTCACTATACATGATAATCTAGTGATAAATTGCAATTGTTTTATGAAGAAAACAGATCAGAAGCAAGACTTCCTCTTAACTTTTCTAGCATGATTACCAAGCATCCTAACATTCAAATGTTCAATAAGTACTTTAGACCAATTGACAATCAGTATTATTGATTTATGTACCCAATCAGCCTATGGCTGCTTAAAAGGTACATTTTTGTCCCACTTTTTTTCTGTAATATTTACACCCATTTATATTCCAAATTCCTAACACTTTTTGTGAGGTGAGGGTAGCTCCTAGACTCAAGTTATTCCAAAGCGGGAAAAGGGGGAAAAAACATAATGTTGATAGCCCAAAATCATTGATCTTGTCTGGATGTTTTTTTAATATAAGCATCTTTGTGAAGGATTCAGTATAACTTACTTCGTGAAGGCAGAAAAAAGTCGTATAAATAAATGAAAGGGAAAGATCAACAGGTTAAAAAGTGAAAAGCACCTCTAGAGAGTGCAGAATTCTATCACACTTTAGTCGCTTTGACCACCTCTCATGATCTGCTATGTCATCCCTGTGCACCATAAGATATATTGATATCATTTGGAAACACTTTATATAAAGTTTTACACTTGTGTTGAGTAAGTACTCGTGGGTCAGAAACATGTAACGTGCCCCACCCAGCTTCTCAATATTACTTGCAAGTCTCTCAGTAAATCTTGGGCTGCAAAACAACAAAACAGAGACTCAGCCACAATAAGTTACCACCTAATATGACTAATGTAACATATATATGTATATAGGGGAAACTACACTTCTTGCCCGGAAACTACCACCTGTTAATGGTCTAATCTTAACCGACACTGCAAATTGAAAAATATAGGTAGTTTAGGATGCAAATTCAAAATTCAAACTTTAGGTAGTCTGGGGTGCAATGTGAAAAGGGGATGGTAGTTTGCAGGTGAAAAGTGTAATTACGCCATATTTATACACCCACCCACCCACACATTACATATATATAAAATTCTTACCCCATAGATAAAAAATTCTGATTAGTTTCCATAAGAATTAATCTTATGATTAGATTATCTCACTTATATGCAAAATGATAACATACCTGTCTATAAGTATATTTCCTTCAGGATGAACAATCAAATAAGAAGCTGCCCCATGTGATTTCGGAGAATGATAACCACAGTGATAAACACCCTGGAAACATTAGACAAGCTCTCAAAGTTTGAAACGGCATACGCATTTGCAATAGCGGGAAAGAAACAGGAAAAACTACAAAAGAAGAAATATAAAGCAGATGAAGGATAAAAGTATCATTTAATCAAGGTAATGATAGTGATATCTTAAACCAGCAAATTTAGCATGAGAAAACACTTCCCTGAAAGGTTCCCTACCAAATTCCTGGTGTGAAAGACTTGTCTCAACTCTCTGAAAACAAACCAATTAGTAGCACAGAAAACAAGGAAAACAATGATGATCTGAGGCATTTGGAGGATTTTTTAAGTTGCATGAACTCTCTGAACAACAAGTATTGTTCGATAAGTATTCTCAAGAAAATTTGACTCGTTCTTGAAAACAATTTCCAAGAAAATAACAGCCAAACATATAAGTTGTTTAAAACATTAGAAGTATGATCCAAATCTCCCCCCTCAACACAGCTTCCAAATGGGTAGATACCCTGCCTGCAAGAGGAGTCTCCGCTTAATCATCTATTTTTTTCCAAAGTTGTCTTTTATAAAACAATTCTCTACCAAAAACATCTCCCAAAACATACTAATCTCAAGAGCTACAGTAAAAAGCACCTCCAAAACATTTTTAAATGCTAGAACCAAATAACCCCCAAAACATCAACACACTTCTTGAATATTGCTAATGAAAGAATCCTTTCGAGCGATACAAGATTGGGAAATCGATGCTTTCAGTAAGATTTTTAATCTATCATATTGCACTGCAATGAGAAGAGGTGAAGACAAGATTTGTTGGGCTCCGTCCAAGAGAGGACAAGTCAATGCCTGTTCTTCTATAACATTATCAGTCCTCATGTCAACAATCCATTTCCATGGAAGAGTATTTGGCGGAAAATGGTTCCATGAGAGCCACCATTGGACAGTTTTTGCTTGGACAGCTACCCTTGGGAAGATTCACACAGCAGATAATTTAAGAAAGAGATGCTGTCATGATAGATTGGTGTTGTACACAAAAGATAAGTGGGGAGCCCGTTGATCATCTTCTTCTTCATTGTGATATTGCTAGCGCACTATGGAGTGATTTCTTCAAGGTAGCGGAATTGGCTTGGGTCATGCCTAGAAGAATCGCAGAGCATTTTTATTCTCGAAGAAGACTAGGCAGCAGACCATAGATTGCGGAAATATGGGAGATTCCCTATTTGCCTCATTTACAATATTTGGAATCAGAAAAGTGATAGAATATTCGAGGACCATGAGCGGACAATGCAGGAGCTTAAGAATCTTTATTTTCCTTTTGATTGTATCTATTGACGTTAATGGACTCAACGCGCATGAACTTTTGGTATCTCTTTTGCCTTCTAGAATACTCCCTGTGTACTTCAATTGCATCTTTTGCGCTCATTAGTAAAGATTTATTACCTAAAAAGAGTAATACTATTCATCATCCCAATTCTTATCATCCTCTCATCATCCCATGATGTGGCATTAGATGATTGGAGACTATTTATTATATTTCACTTGGGAACCTATCTCTAATGCCACATCATTAGATGATGAGAAAATAGATGAATAGATTTTTTCTTCTAGTTATGGTAAACATTTTAAATTTCTAGTCAAGGTCATTGTATAGAAAATCAAAATACCCCTAAATTTAACCCTATATGGTTATTGTAAGGAATAAAATATAACAGGCCTATGGTATTTCCTAAGCCCAATCCAATGGGGGGAACTCATTGGGAGGGAAGAATGAGAAGAGAGAGGGAAAGGACAAAAGGATGAGGGAGGGCAGAGTGTCAGGAGGGAAAATGGGTGATGTGACATAAAGCAAAGGGGGCAAGAGATAAAAGGCACGGACACATACGACTTTAGGGACTTTTTCCAGGCTTCTTTGTGACTTACCCTTTTTCAACCTCACCCCAGAGACTCCAACAAGAGGATGAAAACCAAAGGTTAGAACTCAAATCTTCATTGTACAGTGAGGACGAGAGACCATGAGAGATTGTAAACAAGCATATTATAGTGGATCCTCCCCTCCCCAAACCCCCTTGGATGTAGGCCCAATGCCAAACCACGTAAATCTGTGTCTCCCTCTATTTATTTTATTTGCATTTATTTACTGTTTATTGTGATGTATGTACGCACGGATACTATACAGTTGCACCGGACCATCGCCGGGGGCTCCACACAACACCAATCAAGGCCCAGAACAACCTCAGTAGAGCCAGAAATGGATACTTCTCCCCTTTGGACTGTTGCGCTATTTTTAGGCATTAACAATTATGTTTGATGCACATCATTTTGTCTAGTAGGGTTGGTACATCTAGAAGCCAATGCAAGAAGGATCCTCAAGAAGGTATTTCACTTGGACATTCCTTGATCATGAAGTGAACGTGATAAACGACTGCCTTGGTGTGGCTTGTAAGTTTACCTGTGAGAAAGGGATTCCCTTTTGCATTTTGAAGGTTGCCTAGGACACAATTGAACATTCCCACAACTTTTGTTTTTGATAGGTAAAATAAAAAACACTCCCAAAACTTGTATTTGACTTTAACTGCTTAGAGACTTCCAGTGAAAGATGCATTTTGCTAACCATTCAATTCTAGCAATTACCAAGAAGTCTTTTCACCAAAACATTAACCTCAAAGATGAGTATTCTGTTGAAAGACTAAACAGGCCTAATCGCCCAAGGCCAAGGCACAATTAAGCCCATACTCCACAATGACTAGTCCAGGTTGCAATTGGAGCCCCATAGAATTATTATAGCAAGAATTTTCTCTCCCCAATGTCGGATCCCATTCACCACATTCTTGTAATTAATCCAAAGTTGTAACAACCCGATCCTAAGTTTAGGTCATAATATAAGTTTTATGTATTTTTTTCATATAGCTATAAATATTCTATTATTATCATTATTATTGTTATTATTATCATATTTTACATTTATTAATTTTAATAATTTCTATTATGATTTTATTTGAATTTAGTAGAGTTTTGTTTTATTATTAATAATTATTATTAGATTTTTATCAGATTTTAGTTTTAGTTTGAATTTAGTCTTACTTCATTCTATCTCCAACGAAGCCTCTTTTTTAAACACATTAAACCTCCAAACCATACGCCTCTCAGTTGAAGATAAATTTCTCCACTCCGCACGTCTCCACTCCCATGCTCTTTCACGTCTCTTTTCCTCTAGGTTTCCTCTTGTTTCATCATATATATATGTATATATATATATATGTATACGCGGCAGCTCTACTGCATGAAGAAACCTCACGCCGCAAACCGAGAACTATTTTCAAGCCTCTGCCCAGCCGCACTCAGCCCCCTGCCCAGAATTTACCGCCACTGCACTGTGACCTTCGGACCAAGAGAAAACTCTACCCAGCCACGCAATACCATAGCATCAGCGCTGCTCCTCCCCTTGCAGCAACACCACCATCACCCACGTTCCTCCGCGGCGACTCCATGCTGCTCAGAACACATCGACCTCCACCAACCCGTCGCACCACTCCATCCCGGGAACCAGTAGCGTCGCACCTCCCTGCCAGAGAACACAGCCATGTCGCCGACCACTATAGGACGTCGGAGCACCACCCGCGGTGCTAGAAACTACCAGCCAGCCCAACCCCGTCGAGCCCACTCCTTTCCGATAACCCACGACCGTTGCCACCTCCTCTCTCTCTCGGCAGCGTTTCAGCGTGACAGAGCACCCTCTCTCCGACTCACGTTCTCTCTCTCTTGGCGTCTCACCACCCTGCCCGGGCAACGCAGTCGTGCCGTCGACCACTTCCGGCCGCCCAGAATTGCCGTATCGCGCCGCTGCCCTCGGTGAGTTTTGACTCTGTCACTCGTTCCTCTTCCGAACCTCTGTTCTCTCCTCTAATGTTACATGCGTTTTAAGTGTTCAGGTGTTAATTGATAATATTACATATATGCCCTTTTATTTCTATTTATCAAGTATCTTGAATGATTGTTTTAAGTATAATTACATTTGTAACTTTTACAAATTTTAGTGATCTTTAAATAAGCTTGTATTTTAAATTGAGCTTGTTCTTATATTATTTCAACAATTATTTTTGTAATTTTATTAGGCTTAATATTAATATTTTTAAGGTTGAAGTTTTCATTAAATAAATATATTAGTCATGAGCTCATTTTTATAAGAAAATAGTTAAAGAATTTGAAAAGTACTTTAAATTAGATTTAATCTTATTTTATTCCAACAACAGTTTTAGTAATTTTTATTGAGCTTAATATTTTTAAAGGTTAGTTTTAATTAAATAAATATATTAGCTAAAGGTTCATTTTATAAGAAAGTGTTTAAAGAATTTGAATTATATTTCAAAGTATATTTTTGAGAATAATATTTTAGTTAATATTTCCTATGTCAATTTCGTAGGATTTTAATAAAATTAACATGTTAAGAATATTTAAATGATATTAATATTTATTAGATTTCTTATAAGATTTAATAATTATGTTGAGAAAAACTTAGTTTAAGAATTTAAGTTTTATGAATTATTTTAAAATAGCTCGAGTATTTCTACTAAATTATAAATTAGTATTTTAAGTAATTTAAATACTAGGATTTATTGATTATAGTGTTAAACAAAAGATTTGTTTGACTATCTTTTAGATTGTGAATTTAATTAGATAAGATATTAGTACTTATTCGTTTCCAAACAGATTTAGTGATAGTTATTATTGTATATAGGTCTCGAGTTACGAAGTGATATTCAGGAAGAAGCACAACGAGGTAAGTAATTTGATCATAAATTAAGATCATCACAGTTAGCTTATATGTATGTATTATTCAAGCCAGTTCATTGACAGCCATTATTTATGAACTGCTCATGTCATGTGCAAGCATGTCATCCAGCATAGCATACGATCATGTCATTCCGCAATCATGTTTAAATTCAGAAATTATGATTATGTATGTAATATGTCATGCATCTCATGTGTATAAGACACGTAAGCCATCTTAAATTCAAGTGTAAGATAAGTTCAGATCAGTTAATAAGATGGCCATTCAGATGCATGGTACTGATGCAGTTTAGTTTCAGGGTGGTGTGCAAGCCACGAACTCAGTCGTGGTCCACCATAGTATGCTAGAATACTATCAGTGGTTCCCCTTGCTGCAGTGGGATGTGGGTAACAGATTTCTCTTTGACTGAATAATTCATCCTCTCCCATCTCATTCATTAAATAGTCAAAATAGATTACATCCAATTAGCCATTCGAAAACTGACTTCCTATCCTATAGGGATTCAAATATTGGATAAGATTTGTTTCCCATACTTATCTACATAATCTAAATATTCAAATTACAAATCATATAAATCCTATACAGCTGTCCAAATATATCTATACCAGAAAATACATAGATAACATAGGAATTAATTCAAATAAATATAATGCACTAATATCCCCCCTCAAATTGATGCCGGTGTATCTACTAGCATCAATTTGCTAACTAGGAATTGATGCCGCTGTCTTGTCATCGCTTTCGTGAATATATCAGCTACTTGAAGATCCGTAGAGATATGAGGAAGAATAATCGACATAGCCTCATAGGCTTGACGAATATAGTGACAATCGACTTCAATATGTTTGGTACGCTCATGAAATACTGGATTGGCAGCAATTTGAATGGCACTAGTGTTGTCACCATGAAGAGGAGTTGGCCGATCTTGTGAAAAACCAATCTCTTGAAGGATGCCCCGCAACCACATCACCTCAGAGCATGCTGCTGACATAGCTCTACATTCAGCTTCAGTAGAGGATTTAGAAACACACTCTTGCTTTTTGCATTTCCAGGAGATGAGTGAATCTCCAAGAAAAATACACCACCCAGTTGTAGAACGCCTAGAATCTGGGCAACCAGCCCAATCGGCATCACTATAAGCCATAAGTTGTAGAGAAGTGCCAGCAGGAAAAAATAACCCACGATTAGGGGTCCCAATCAAGTATCTAATAATACGACGAACAGCCACTAAATGCAAGTGCCTAGGAGTGTCCATAAATTTACTGACAATATGGACCGCATATGAGATATCCGGACGTGTGATAGTGAGATAGATTAAACTTCCAACAAGCTTTCTATATAATGTAGGATCAGAAAGTAAATCACCCTCATCCTTCCGATACTTCACATTGACTTCCATAGGAGTATCAACTGAAGTAGTCTCCCCCAACCCAGCCAACTGAACAAGGTCCTGGGTGTATTTATGTTGATTAATAAATAACCCATGTGGCTGATTGTGAACTTCCAACCCCAAGAAATAAGTCAATAGTCCCAAATCTTTCATATGAAAGACCCTATGAAGATGCATCTGAACCTTTTGAATAAATTCAATATCGGATCCAGTAATAATGATATCATCCACATAGACCAACAGAAAAACAAAGCCAAAATCACTCTTATGAAGGAACAAAGAAGCATCATACGCACTCTGAGTGAATTGAAACTCAAGTAAGGTATTGCGAAACTTCTCAAACCAAGCTCTGGGAGCTTGTTTTAGACCATACAATGACCTTTTCAGCTTACAAACATCATTAGCTGAGGAAAGGGGCATACCAGAAGGAAGTTTCATGTAAATTGTCTCTTTTAAATCACCATGAAGAAAAGCATTCTTCACATCCATCTGATGCAATTTCCAAGACTGAGAAGCGGAAATAGCAAGAAGGAGACGAACAGTCGTCATCTTAGCAACAGGAGCAAACGTCTCGTCATAATCAATCCCATATTCTTGTCTATTTCCCAAAGCTACCAAACGAGCTTTATATCTCTCAAGGGACCCATCTGATCTAAGCTTCACAGAATACACCCACTTACTACCAATAGGTGTCACAGAAGAAGGGCAAGACACAATATCCCAAGTGTCATTGACCGCTAGTGCATCCATTTCTACTTGCATGGCATCCCTCCAACACTCATGTTCCATAGCCTGCTTATAAGAGGAGGGAATAGCAATAGAAGAAAGTGTAGCTGACATAGAAGAATGAGATGAAAAACCATACCGATCCGGGGGTTTGGAGACTCTAGAAGTATGCCGGCGTGGTGGTGGATCATAAGATGTGTCAAGTGATTGATCAGGAGGCACGGGCGGATGCTCAGGAGGGGCAGAAAGAGCGGTCAGATCTTCTGGATGAGATGGTTTGCGCCTGGTGTAAACACAACCAAGTTTAAACCGAGCGGAAGCTAGTGTAGAAGTTGTATCTTTATCTGAGAAATTTGGCAACACACAGAAACTAGGAGGAATAGGGTCTATATGAGTATGAAAAAATTGTTGTTTGTCAAAGAACACCACATTGCGAGAAACTCTAATGCGTTTAGCTTGAGGATCATAACAAACAAAACCCTTCTGAAAAGAATTATACCCTAAAAAAGCACATTTGACTGATTGAGCAGAAAGTTTGTGTCTTTCGTGAGATGGAAGATGCACAAAACAAACACAACCAAAAGAGTGCAACTGAGAATAGTCTGGAGAGTGCCCAAATAGCAAAGAATAAGGAGAAACATTGTCTAATACTGGAGTAGGTAATCTATTAATTAAATATACAGCAGTAGACAAAGTTTCACACCAAAAACGAGAGGGCACACCCGAATCAATTAGGAGAGCCCGGACCATATCAAGAAGATGACGATTCTTTCTTTCAGCTACTCCATTTTGTTGTGGAGTATATGGACAAGAACGTTGAGAAATAATTCCTTGATCTTGAAGAAATATTTGAAACTCAGTAGATATATATTCTCCTCCTGAATCAGAGCGAAGAACCTTAATAGAGGTAGAGAATTGATTAGCAAGATAAGCCAAGAAACGCTTGAATACCGAAAATACTTCATTCTTAGTGCGAAGAAAGTAAATCCATGTAAAACGAGTATAATCATCAATAAACGTCACAAAATATTTATAACGATCATGAGATTCTATCGGGGCAATACCCCACCAATCACTATGAATAACATCAAAGGCACGAGTGGCATGAGATCCTTTTGAAGGAAAAGGCAAAACTTTACTCTTAGCTAACTTGCATGTATCACAATCAAAATTTAATTGAGCAAGAGAATAGAGATCTTTATTTCCTATTAAACCAGAAGATGACAACTTATGAAGTATGTGAGAATTGGGATGGCCCAACCGCCTATGCCAATCCTTCACACTCAAAATACCAACATTACAAGAAAACGAAGATAAAGACTTTGACTCAACAGATTTGGAATCTAAACATAAAGGAAACAGCCGACCCTCTTTAGGACCCCTCGCGATCATCTTCCCGGTCACCTGATCCTGTACAAGACAACCAGAAGAAGTGAATGACACTCTACAATTTCTGTCAACTAATTGTCCAATAGAAATCAGATTGGTATTTAATGAAGGAGACACCAAAACATTATTTAAGGAATGAGAAATGTCACCTACGGCAGTGATAGGTAGGGAACTACCATCTGCCGTGTGAATTTGAAGAGGACCAGCATACCGTGAGACATTAACAAGAGAGTTAGAGGTACTTGTCATATGATTGGTGGCACCGGAATCAAAATACCAAGGTTTAGAGGCAGATTTGGTTTTACCTGAAATACCAAAAGCTGAAAGAGCTGAGATTATCATTTGTTGGACCATTTCTGGTGTAATAGGAATGGAATTTTGAGAAGTGGAAGCTGGAACATGAGAGGAAGGGACCAAGGTAGAACTGGCAGCACTAGTAGCCTCAGCAGCAGCTGAATAGGCAGTTGCTTGGCGACGTGGCGGACGTATTGGGCAATCCTTGATAATATGTCCTTGCTTCTTGCAATAGTTGCAAGTTTTCTTAGAACAATTTGCAGCAAGATGCCCATAACCTTTGCAACTATAGCATTGAGTAGTGCTGAAATCCCTCCCTTTGATTTTTCCTTGAGCTGCATATGCCACAGGAGCTGAAGTAGTTTGTTCCATGGCTGTTTGAGTCATCAATCTTTGCTCCTCTCGAAATATCTCTCCCAAACACATATCAAGTGGAGGCACCGGATCTCGGTTCATCAGATTAGCACGAATAAATTCAAATTCCGGCCTTAGTTTCATAAGAAACTGTGCCCGCATACTTGCTTCATGAACAGCTTGAATATCGGCCAAACTTGTTGCTGGAATTGAAGTGTATACAATATCTGTATACTCAGCCCACAAGTTGCAAAAACCAGAATAAAACTCCTCCACAGAGAGAGCTCCTTGAGAGAAATTCGACATCTCTAGTTCAAGGTGAAATCTCCTTGCTGCATTATTCTGAGTGTACAGCCGCTTGAGATGATTCCACATATCACGAGCATTCTTGAATGAGCGTAAATTCAAGATAATGTGAGGATCAACAGATCCTAGAATCCAAGACATGACTCGGGCATCCTTGCTTTCCCAAGAAGCCCGCTGAACTTTGTCTTCTGGTGCCACACTACTCCCATCAATATGACCCCAAAGTTCCTTTCCTTTCACCAAAATTTGAAACTGAAAAGACCATGCAGCATAATTCTTACCATTGAATCGAACCAGAAGGGAATCTCTAATTTCAGAAGACATGATAGACAAGAAACCCTAGATGTAACAATCCTCACCAAGGACCAAACTGCTGCAGAAAACGTCGATAGTCTGAGAAGTGAGCACCCTCACACAGTACAACGTATCGCAGCCCAGAAAACAGTCACAGAAGGTGCCGATGACCTCAGAAATCCACAGTACACTCTGAAACAGAGTGCCGATAATCACCGAAACAGAGAAAATTGTTTTTTTTTTTTTTTTCCCGAAACAGAAGCCAAAGATCGACGCAGACAGCGCCGATAATGCACAAGGAACACTACGAGGTTGTTGAAAGTCACAAGAAACCCCAACCTTCAACTCAGACAATGCCGATAGTCACGCGGGAGGTCAAGAACAAACAAGGAAGGCACCGAGAAGCACACGGAAGACCAAACACGAACTCAGCCAGCGCCGAGAATGGATAACCCACAAAGAAATCCCCCGAGAAAGGAAAAAAATTCGTAGAAAAAAATTATGAACCTGCTCTTGATACCATAACAGATTTCTCTTTGACTGAATAATTCATCCTCTCCCATCTCATTCATTAAATAGTCAAAATAGATTACATCCAATTAGCCATTCGAAAACTGACTTCCTATCCTATAGGGATTCAAATATTGGATAAGATTTGTTTCCCATACTTATCTACATAATCTAAATATTCAAATTACAAATCATATAAATCCTATACAGCTGTCCAAATATATCTATACCAGAAAATACATAGATAACATAGGAATTAATTCAAATAAATATAATCCACTAATAGTGGGGCCGGTGGATAACCTTGCACACAGGGTTAAGTGTGTTGGCCAGTCAGATAAATCAGTTAAATCAGTCAGATCAGTCAGTTAATTTAGATAAATCAGTCATACATAGCATAAGCATTAGCATGAACAGTCATGAATTTTAAGTTCAGCATGAAAGTTCTTATGAAAATCTTATGTTTATTACGTTTACGTTGTGATAGATTTCTTACTGAGTCATCGACTCATTTTAGTTTATTTTCATGTTTTTAACCACCCAGGTGAAAATGATGATTACGAGCAGGCAAGCCAGGAGTAGAAGGAGCATTTTATTTTTTTTAGTTCAGACTTTCTAGAATAAAACTACTTTTATGACAAATTTTAGTCAGATCATTCTTTTAATGTTTTTAGAAAACATTTTTATTAGACAGTTTTTCTACAAAATAAATCATATTTTCAGTTATTAAATATGAGATCTCTTGTCAGGGTTTATTTTATGAAAAACACGTGACACACCTAACCTACGGGAAGGGAGTGTTACAAAGGTATCACAACTTTGCCCCCTTAGATCCCTAGCACTCTCGTTAGGTCATTCTATCATAGGTATCACAGCTCAAGTCCCATAATTTTAGTTAGAATTGGCTAGAATACCATTTGAGATGACCCAACAAAGGCCATCCTGCATCTGTGATCAAAGCCATACTCCAAAAGGATTAGTCAAGGTTACAATAGGAGCCCCTCAGAATCATTATGAAGGACAAGAACTTCGCTGTCCAAAGTAATGTGAGATCTCATTCACCAACTTCCTATACTTAATCGAGGGTATCACAACAGCCATATGGTAATTGGTAACATTACAAATCATAAGGAAAGAATTTCATAGAACATACACAATAGGAAAACAAAAAATTCGTATAGTAGCAATTAAGAAGCTATTTTCCAACAAGTTGCCACAAGTGCAGCCTTTACGATTTTCAATCAAACAAATATAATATATCATTATTTTCCCTTTCTAGATGACACTAAACAGCCATTTTTCCCGCTAATGCCTATGTAGGAAAGGGACATCACTATTAATGCACTTTAAAGAGTCCAATGCCCCAAATGTAGGAATCTCAGCCGCCAATAAATTTTTAATCTAGCAGTCATAATTCCAAAATGAAATAATACTACACCTATAGCTTATGACTTTTCACATCTCTTGCAAGATGGAAACCAAATGTAGTGTCATCAGTAGGCCTTTTTCTATTTTGGCAATCGCCAAACTTATCTCATGCTAGTATATTGTGTTCATGAAAAGACAAACTATCATATTTTCAATTCATATGGTTGTTACAAATCAAATATGAGACCTACCCAGTGGTCCCAGCCCCACCCTAGCATGTACTCCAATACAAGGCCTATGGGCAAGAAACATGCATTTTATACATATACACATGAAATGCATATCAGTTTCTATTATAAAAACAAACAATGGAAAAACTTGATACTTCTAGAATGCCTACTCTTTAACACATAAATGTTGTGAGCTAATAACTTAAAATAAAAAAAGAAATGGTAAACAAAAATGTAATTACCGGAACTCTCTGCTCATCTATTGGAAGCGGAAATGTTTTCTGCACATGTAGAATATCAGGAGGAGGTTTCTCTGTACGGATTGAGCTTGTTGGACATGAAATCAAGGCCTGAAAGTAGCCAATTTAATACGAACAGTTAGATTTAGTCTTGCCATTATGGAAGAAACTGAATTCTAAATCCTTTACAAAAAAGAAAAAGAACTTCGTATGCCCAGATGTTCTTTCATTTCATTTAAAGTAACTAATCATATCTTCATCTAAACCGACTACATATCAATGAATTCATCTAGAGATGGAAACATCATTGTGGTCCCCTTTGAAGAGCTACAAGAGGAAAGGAATATCTGGGTCTAATGTTCGGGCCTGAATTTGGCATGGTTTGGATGATGGAGAGCTCTCTTAGGACCTTGTTAGCTACTCTAATCTGAATCAAACCTATTTTTCTTGTTCTTTAGGAAGTCACATGGCTGTAAGGCATAACAGACAGAAAATAGTAGATACTTCCACTAGTGGAGTAGAAGTGACGACCCTTTATGAAGGTTGAGTTAATGCTGGTTCAGGTTTACTTTAGTGTTAATAATGTAAGAGTAAAGTGGTATTTTTCCAGATTTGCTAAAATGAGATATACCATAGACCATGAATCTTATTTTATGTATGCTTTTCTATTTATGTTCTAGCAGTTTCTATGGGGTATGAATCTTATTTCCAGATTTGTATTTGGAAAGATGTAGCTTTGTATTCTTCCTGTGTACTTGGCAGTTGGGCTTATGCCTATTTCTTTTGGGAATAAAATCATTTATTGCTTATAAAAAAAATGTTTCTATGGGGTTTGATGGTTCATTTTCTATAGGAAAAGGATTGTGAACAACATATCTCAAGGCTTTTATATAATCTGTCAAAAATAAGAAAAGAGCTCTTAAGCCACCAACGTCAATGTTTTTTCATACCTAATTAACACCAAACCTCTGTACATCAAATCTCAACCAGGATTTCCTAGGGCAATCAGACAATGGTGCTAAACTCCTAAAGATCCTGCATCGCATGGACACAACACCACTTGAAGCAGGAATTCATTTTGAAAACCAAAAGCACTTGAACATTTACAGAAGATAAATGGGTAAAAAATGATACTCTTCCTCTGCACTCAACCAAATACTGACTTGAACCTCCTATCATGAAAGCAACATATAACCATAATTCCAATCCGGTATCTGATGAAACCCCACGCCCACCTTCCTTGCATTCAAAGATAATAATATGTGCATATCAAAGAATGATATTACCCACTTTTTCTTTGCCAGGCAGTGCTAGAGAACTCTTTATTCCTTCCTCCCGTGAAATGGCTTCCATCTCAAGGCTTCCAACCATTTTAAATCCCTTTCCCCATTGATCATCCTTATCCCCTCCAAATGACCATACTATTTGTTTGAACTTCCACATCACAAAAGACCACCTCTAGATGTCCCCCAACATCCATTTGTAATGAATGAGAAGAAAAATAAAATAGGTAGACACCATTTTGCATTCATCTGTTGTTCTTCCAAAAGCAAATGCATACAGGTTCCAAGTCATTACGAACTCATCTACAAATACTCAACTCGACACAATTAAGCTTAATTACAACTCCATTTCATCCACATTGTTTATTCTATGGGTCAGATCCTCCTATATCATTTCAGCATTTTGTATTATAGATCTGATGATACTTTAATTTTCAATGCGACTAATCAGGATCATCTTCATTCTTTGAGAGCCCTCTTGTTATGTTTTGAAGGTTTTTCAGGTCTTAGAGTTAAATTATCTAAGTCAGAAATGGTTCCTATGGATTCTGTTTTGGGTATTTTGGATTTGGCTAATATCTTGGGTTGCCAGGTCTCATCGTTACCTATGAGATATCTTGGTCTTCTTTTGGGAGCTCCTCACAAATCTTTGATAATATGGGGATGGTGTGATTGAGAAGATTGAGAGGAGGCTAACTGGTTGGAAAATGATTTATTTTTCTAAAGGGGGAAGAATACATTGATCAGGAGTACGTTGTCTAATCTTCCAATGTATTTCCTATCTCTTTTTCCGTTCCCTGCAGAGGTGGCCAGTAGAATTAAGAGGATTTTTCGGAATTTTCTGTGGGGAAATATTTAAGAGGAAAGAAATTTTCATTTGGTAAGCTAGAATAAGTTTTGTTCACTAGTTTGTTGTGGAGAATTGGGGTTTGAAATTTGAGGCTTTTCAACAAAGCTCTTCTTGGGAAATGGTTATGCGGTATCATCTTGAGCGGGATGCGTTATGAAGCAATATTATTGATGTTAAATATCGAAGGGTTTGGGGGAGTTGGTGTTCTGAAGAAGTTAGAGGAGTGTATGGAGTGGATTTGTGGAAGTCTATTCGGATTGGTTGGGGAGAATTTGTTAGTAATATTAAATTCAAGGTGGGTGGGGAACTAGGATTCGTTTTTGACATTATACTTGGTGCGTGAATATAGCTCTTAAGAATGTTTTTCCTTCCCTCTTTAGGATTGCAAGAGATCAATAAGCTGCAATGGCTAATTCTTTTATTTTTGTTAAACAACACTCAATGGAATGTTAATTTTATTAGCAATGTGTATGATTGGGAAGTGAATGTCGTTTCTGATTTTTTGGGAAGGTTATATGATATGAAGATTGTTTAGGGAAGGGAGGATAGTTTGTTGTAGATTCACGCTGGAAATTTCAGATTCTTGGTTAGCTCCTTTCATAAGGCGTTGACTAGTCATTGTGTTAATAACTTTCTTTGGAAGTGCATTTGGAGATCTAAGGTGCCTAGTAAGGTTGCATTCTTCTACTGGCTGGCGTCCCTTGGAAAAATTTTGATCGTGGATTGATGCTTCATGTGCAAGAAAGTTGGTGAATATGTTGATCAGTTATTTCTTCATTGCAAGGTGGCTAAGACTTTTGGGGATGAGATTTTTGCTAGGACGGGTATTGCTTGGGTGATGCCTAAGCGGGTGGTGCATCTCTTAGCTTGTTGGCAAGGTTTTAAGGTGAGTCATCATACTGTTGTTGTTTAAAAGATGATCCATGTGATACTCCATATGATAAGTATATAGGTAGGTGGTGTATGAGATCTCACATTAATTGAGAAGGAGAAGTTATTACTCTTTATAATATTTCAATGGGGCTCCAATTGTATCATTGACTAATCTTTTTGGAGCATAGGTCAAGTGGTTTGGGTCTTTCATTGAGGCGTTACAAATGGTATTAGAGTCTATCCCAACCTAGGACTTGAGTCGTGCCACTTACGATAAACTGGCCCGATGAGTACATCAGGAATTTAAGGGGGGGAGATTGTGATACCCCATATGATAAGAATAAGGGTAAATGGTGTATGATATCTTACATTGCTCGGGAATGAAAAGTTCTTGCTCTTTAGAATGTTCTAATAGGGCTCCAATTGTATCATTGATTAGTCTTTTTGCAGTATAGGCCAAGTGGTTTGGGCCTTCCAATGGGGCGTTACCATCCCTTTATGTTTGATGTGGTGGTTATGGTTGGAAAGAAATGGGCAGTGCTTTGAAGATGGAGAACATTCGATGGGAGAACATAGAGAGTTTTTCTTTAGTACTTTGTGATTTTGGGCGAAGACTCTTGTTTTGAATGGAGACAATATTCATGATTTTCTTTTAGTCCATTCTAGTTCCTAGCTTGTATTTAGATGTTTTATCTTGTATACTTCCTATGTACTTAGACTATACCTATTTACTTGTTAATAAAATTTTCTTATTACTTAAAAAAATAGCAAATTTGTGTGTTTTCCCATAAAAGAACTCTATTTAAAGCAAATTTTCCATAAAACCCTTACTTCTCAACAATAGGTTTCAAATCTCAAATATTTACAAGAAAAAAGCGCCAAATAGCATGCAGACAGGAAGAAAGGCAATGGGAAACAGAAAAATGAGATAAGAACCTGTAGAGCTTTTAGTCGTTCCTCTTCACATAATGGTTGTTTAAGAACTGCAGACTGTTCATCAACTCGTGCAAAAGTTTGCTGTGAAGATCAGGAAATTCAAGGCCATTATCAGAAGCATACATCCTTATTTTTGCTCAATTATCATAAACTCTATTAATAAAGAAGCTCCATCATGAAGAAGAGAATGAACGAGCCAGGAAAAAAAGAGATTACTAAGGAACTTTCAGGATTAAAAAAGTGTGTGCAAATATGTACAGCATAAAGGTTCTGAATATTCCACTATGGTTATCAGGAGAACGGATAAAAAAGATGTTCCGTGTCAGTTGTTAAAAACATTCAATTCTTCCCATCATCTTCAGCCACGGGAACTTAGTAAGCATCTTTAGACACTGGTGACTATAGTACCAAAACTTACTGATAATGGGAGGATCGTGGCCCAGGGTGGACTGGCCATAGTTTTGAGTCTTGACACCTTTCTTGTGGATCATGCTGTGGCCATTGGATAATGGGAATAACAAAGAAAAAATTGTAAACTGAGTAGGAAATGTCTATACATAATTTATTACTTTTTTTTCCAACTCTTTTTGTTGCATTCACCTGCAACAACAAACAAACACCAGCATTTTGGTGCAATTTTCTTTCTTTCCTTGGTCTTTCATTCCCTCATATCTTTACTAGCTTATCCAACTGCAATAAATTACGTCTTTCATTCCCTCATGTCTTTCATTCCCTCTATTTTATCAACCTGAATATGTTCCAATTACGAGGGTAGTATTTCTTATCAGGGCATCAGATCCAAGTTTTATGGATTCCTTCTTTGTAATCAAGGTTAACCCCAAAGCCATAATGCATCAAAATTAGGAGGCTGTAACGATTTTTTTTTTTTTTATTCCTTCGTCTCAAACTTCATGAAATGCTTTTTTTTTTAAGCAAAATGTTTGATAAATATACTTTTCTTTTGATAGGTAAATGTTTTGTAAGATGTTCAGGAAATGTGATTTCACTCAAACATAATATCCAGTTGTCCCGACTGTTGTGCATCAGGAACCCCTCAAGGCAATACCTCATCCAGTAGCTTCTTGGCGGGAGGAAATCAGGACACAAAATACAAGATTACAGGAGTGAGGAACAAGGAATTGAAGGCACGGCATGTTGTGTAGCAAGCATTTGCTACCAAACTTAAAATTTGGATCCATGTCGAAGACAGATTTCTGGAAATATATATTCTCTAGGGTTCATATAAGATGCTCTGATCGTAACCTAAACTGGTAGTTTTTGGGTTAACCTATTGCTCTGGAACAACTCGGTGGCTTTATGCCCGACATAGATTGTACTAATTACGGGTAAGATCAGGAAGGCAATCTAGATGAGTCAGCCTATAATGCAGAGATCCAACCCTGCCCTTGAACCCAAGTCCAAAATTAGGTTCCACTAAGCTTGGAGTCGAAACCGTTGTAGCCAGTAGATCGTGTAAAAAAAAGCCTCCTATGACCTTGAACCCAGCTAGTTCTATACTGACCTTCATTTATCTCACGGCACGAAATACAAAATCAATGAACCAACAACCATATGTGAAAGTTTTGGCACACAACGTATCAATGGAAAATTTTGAGTGATTACCGGAGCCATCCATCGACAAGCATCGCAGTCTATGCATGTGTGGTCTGCAAAAGCATTCAAAAAAGGAAAAAAATCGTACAATTTACCAACCAAATAATAAACAGCAAATAGCTTATAAAAAAAATTACGTTAATATACATGCAAACAGAGCATTCACTAATTCCCTCAAACGGGATTGTTCCCTTTCTTACCAACAAAGAACTCTCCGTCTACGTTCTGAGGCCGTCGCTGTTTACGAGAAACAGTGGAGGCTGATGCTTGAGCTTGAGAACTTCGAATTGCTTTCAGAAACGGAATTCTATTCGCCGATGACTTCGTATCGAACTTGAACCCCATACGAACTGGTACTGATGATAACGATACCATCGAAGAAGAACAAGGTGGGATCCCTGTGCTTCTCGGTCTCACAGCCATTGCCATTTCAACGTTATCCTTCTCCTATTCCGGACTCCCTCCAGATTTTCCGTTAAATAGCAAGTACGCAGAGATACGGAAAAGGACAGTTGGGGCAGTGACGGAGCTGCGGGGCCCGCCGAGCTTGTCTTTGATTTCTAAGAACATCCTCATCTATCACTATTATCTCTAAATTATAAGAAAAATTAAAAAAAAAAAAAACTCAAAAACCTCCTCCCATCCTATTTCCTATTTTAGAATTTTGATTTAGGAAATGAACAGTAGTTTCCTAAATATAGGGAACCACTATCCTAAATCATTTTTTATTAATATTTTATTCAAATACATAAAATAAATTCTTTTTTCAATCAATTACATTTTCTCTTATACTCATATTTATTATACTTTTAAATAATATTTTTAAAAATAATTTAAATAATTACTAAAATATAAAAATAATAATTTTAAAAATATTATTAAACCCTCAAAAAAATAATTTAAATTTTTGTTTAAAATATTCACTATAATAATAGTTCAAAACATAAGAAAAAATATTAAGTAGTTAAGTTTGAAAATAGAAGTGAGAGAAAAAAGTAATAAAGAAATAATAGAAGAATATTATTTTAATAGAATAGAAAAAAGATAGAGAATGAGATGTAGAAGGTTTTTTAAAAATGAGTAAAATTTAAAATAAAATTATAGGAAGTGTCCTTTTTAACTAAAATTTAGAGAAAAATTTAAGAAATCGGATATGAATGCTCTAAACTGTGCAAGCCGAAGGCCCGATGTCTCTAGCATTTTCCTTTCCTGTCCCAATTTCGGGACCCTCCTGATTTTCTATCAAAAGGAAAGTGATATGAAACCACCATATCCCAATCTATTTACAATTTTATATTAAATAATTATTTTTTTATATATATATTTTATCCGGTTGTTAGGATATTTTCGAATTAAAATTAAAAAATATAATTTTTTAATATAAAATTGTAGTCAAGTTATAAAGCAGCTGCTATTAACTTGTCAACAGCAAGCATGAAGAGATACGAAAAGTGGCATTCGATTCGGGCAGCCCGAGGCGGGTGATTCTTTGACTCTAAAGCATCCTCCTAGCAAAGTTTTAGTTCTTATCTGTAAATATAGAGGAGATTAAATGAGATAAGAATTAAAAATTAAATAAAATATTATTATAATATATATTTTTAATATTATTTTTATTTTAAAATTTAAAAAAATAAAATTATTTATTTTATTTTATATAAAAATTTAAAAAATTTATAATAATTAAATAAAATAAGATAAATATTTTATGAAAATGAAAGACGCCTTAAGCAAGTTTAGCTTATAGCCACTTTTTAATTTTTGCAAATCATTTAAAATTTAAATTAAATATTAAATTAGTAATTTATTTTTTATAATAATAAAATAATAATCTTTTTTTATCTACTTATTTAAATATTTTTATTTTATTTTCATAATTTCTAACAATCTACAGATTAAGTTGTGTTTGGATATTAAAGTATTCTCAGATATTATATAAATAGTAGTGAAAAATTAATAAAAAAATAATTATACAATATTAAATAGTAATAAATAATAGTAAAAAGTAGATGAAAAGTAATAATAAAATCATGAATATTATTCTAAGTATTCTCATAATACTATTTATTATTTTATTATTACTTTTTTACCTACTTTTTATTATTATTCATTATTATTCACTATTATTTACAGAATATCTGAGATCACCTCACTACTTAAACGCAACTAAGAAAACATAAAATTCATCTATCAACCTAAATTAATTTCATTTTTAAATATAAAATATTAAAATATATACAAAATATATTCACAAAGGAGAGAGAAATAATATAAAATTCATTTGACTAAGTTACTGTAGCTCAACATATTTCTTAAGTTGTTGTAACTCACAATCAAATTAATGTATACCAATGTATAATTCGATGTGGGAGTTTTAAGGGGCATATTAGCTAAATTTTAGTTAAAGTTAGAGTAAGTCTAAGCCAACGAGGATACTCTCAACCGATTGTGTGCAAAAGGTAAAGTTAAGAGTGTAATCGATCCGGTTTGGCTATATTTTTAAACAAAATTTGGAATCGAACCGGTATGAACTAGTTTTGCATTTTCAAGAATCGATTTCGCACTAGTTACTTCTCTAAACTAGTATTTTCGATTTTACCGATTCGGTCCGGTTTTCAAGTTTTAATATACTATATTATATGTTATATAATAGTATATTATACTATATAATACTATAGTGAAAATATATTGTAGTATATTATAATATATATTATAATTGTATTATAGACTATAATGATATATTAGATTATAGACTATAATGATTTATTATAATATATAATTGGTATCAGAGTCATTCTGGTATCTAATTGTTGCACATTATTCTTCTTTTTCTATCTTGTTTTGATCATCTTCTACCGGGTGCGGGAGTTTCTGCACTAGGTGGTTCAGTGTCGTGTTTGTGTTGCTTTAAGACCCTTATAAGTCCCTTTTTAGCCGGGGTAGGCGTCCAGGGCATACTGGGTTAACAAGTAACCAGTCAAGGTAAAGTTCGCAGCCTCTTTGAGATGCAACCTTCCTTGTAGATTAGGATCAAAACCTGTTAGGATGAGGAGGAGTAATTCCTCAATTAGTTCCAGGACGACTTTGCCTCCTGATATTGTGAATGAAGATGATTGCTCTTATGGAGAAGAGTTATGTCCTGATCTAGGGTCGTGGAAGATCCCAGATATTAAACCAACTGATATTTACAAAACCACTTGGTTAAAAAATACTTTTTTGAATACTTTGAATGTTCGCACAGTCGAACAAACCTATAGTATATCTAAATCCCAAGAAAAATGCTATCTCCTTAATGAGGAAGATATTAAAAAATACATAAATGAGGGATTTAAATATATTCACATAGGTTCTGTGCAAATTGCTGCCAAACCTTTAACAAGGTTAGGCATCAATGCCTCTGTTCTTTTTTGTTTAAGAGATGGCAGATTCCTCGGTTTTGAGGATAGCATTCTCGGAATGGTCCAGTCTTCTCTGTCAGAAGGACCAGTCCATTTTGATTGTTTTCCAAATATTACGCTGGCTTTGACTGACAAACATATTTTGAAATGTTTGATTTTAAACATATTAACTTCTGGATATCATATGATTGAAGGAAGCAAACCTCTTGCTTTGATTTTCAGGGTTTATTATCGTCTTTTAAAAACAAATTTAGATCCAAAAGCCATTGCAAAACCTTCTGGAAAGCATACTCTTCTGATCCAGAGTAGTTCTTCAGATGTGGATATTAAAATTCCGAAAAGGATTTATTGGGATGAGATTTCTCTTCCTAATGAATGGATTTTGGAACAAGAAATGCCCTTGCCTCCAAGAAATATTGCTCCGGGTGCTGATGTTGACATCATCCAGCAATACCTAAATGGAGATGTTAAAATTTCTTTTGATAAATCTGAAACCTCCAGTAGTAGAAGAAGAAATTCTTTTGCTGGTTCCAGATCTAGTTTTGTTGGCCCTGTTCAGAACAATCCAAGAAAGGATATTAATTTCCATCAATTTCTTGAAGATTCTGTACGAACAGCCCAACCCATTATTAAACCTGCTTTAAAAATGAAAGGAATTTCTACTTCCTCTCAAGTCACTTCTGCTTTTTATTCAGCAAAAGGAGAAACTGGTTCTTGACAAAACCAGAACATAAATGAAGAAGCAGACAAAGAAGATACGTCTTCTATGTCTCCAACTGCTTCAGATATGCAAGCCCCTGTTGCACCTGTTTTTCCACCTGTTCATCACAGTTTAAATGTTTTGAGCAAACCTTTTGAAATTGATTTACCTGCTTTATTAAAAGATTTTACTTCTACTGAAAACAAACAAAGGCGAAAAGCCTATATTGCAAAATTTTCAGACTTAGAAAAACAACGTGTCAAATGCAAATGGAAGGAAGAAATGAATAGGCTCCAGCAGCATATTTCTCTTCTGGATTTTGCAGAAAATACTTATATTTCAAAAAACACGTTAAATGTTGTTAAAAATGAATTTGTCAAAGAAGAAGGAAGGACTGTGATCCAATCCAGTCATCCTCCTTTGGAGACTGTTGTTATTCCTTTTAAAGGGTCAGAAGTAATTGCTTCACCTTTCAAAATATCTGATCCAGAAAAGATCCAGAAAAAGACAAGATTCTGAAAGAAGAAAAAAAAGATTATTTCTCAAAATAATTTTGCGAATCTTGCCCTTCATACGATCGGAGAACAATTGGATCGGATTGAAGAAAAGGTTGAGAAGCCTGTTTTTACTTCTCCTCCTGTTTTTAAAAATGATTATCCTTTGGTCTTCTCTAAAGATCAGCCAAAGAAAAAGATTGAAAAACCTTTGATTAGTTTACCCGAAGATAGGCCAAAAATCGATTTCAAAAATCCTCAGGCCAAAACTTTGGATAAGATTGATCAAATGCTAGCTGATCTAAAGAAAGGACAACCTTCTACTAGTACTCTTAACAGTAATGGTGATGGATTTGTTCTTGAAAAAACCTCAGAAGAATCTTCTTGCGAAGAATCCTCTGAAGACAAGGATATTGATTTAATTGAAAAGAATTTTCAAAACCTGGAAATTGCCAGATTCTCTTCAAAAGGACCCAAGCCTATGAGTCTGACGAAGAATTGGTACTCCAGGCCTACACCCCCTGATTTACAGTTTGAAGAAAAAGTTTTTCAAAACCAATCTTCTTACTCTGCTGACAAAGTTTACGAATGGAATATTGATGGATTCTCTGAACAAGAAATCATCAATACCATGAGTAAGATGTCAATGGTTGCTAATGCTTATATCAACAATAACATTAGACAACCAGATATTATTATGATTTTAACTCAAGGTTTTACCGGAGTTTTAAGAAATTGGTGGGATAAGTATCTTACCAATGACGCTAGGGAAACCATCCAACATGCAGTAAAATGCAATAAGGAAGGTTTACCTATTTTTGATGAGACTATTAGGATGGCTCAGCCTGATAGTATCAACACTTTGATTCTTATTATTTTAAAATATTTTATTGGAACACCATCTAACATAACTAGTCGTGTGAGCGACCAGTTGAATAATCTCAGATGTCATCAGATGTCAGATTATAGATGGTATCAAGATGTTTTTATTTCTCGAGTAATGCTTCGTGACGATAGTCAAAAGCCTTACTGGAAGGAGAAATTTATTGATGGATTACCTCGACTATTTGCTTATAAAGTCAAGGAAGAACTTACTGGTGCTGATGGATTACTTAACTATGAAGAATACACCTATGGTGATATCTTCAGTGTTGTTAAGAAACTTAGCATTAGTATGTGTCATGATCAAAGAATGCTTCGTGAACAGATGAGAAATAGTAAGAAGGCCAAATACGAAATGGGCACATTCTGTGAACAATTCGGTCTTCCTAGTATTGCTCCATCTAAAAGAAAGCATAAAACTACTAAACCTCATGGTGGTTTCAGGAGAAAACCCCGTGACGAATTTTATAAGAAAACTTATAAAAAACCTTTATCCAAATCTTTTCCAAAGAAAAAGAATTTTAAAGATTACAAAGAAACTTCTTCCGGAAAATGTTTTAAATGTGGCAAGACTGGGCATTTTGCTGACAAATGTCCCAAGAAAGCCAAAGCTTTTAAAAAGAAGCTTAGCCAGATGGATATCAATCCCAATGATAGAGAAGAACTGTTTCGACTCCTAGAAACAGATTCGTCTTCATCATCGGAGATTCTTGAATATAGCTCTAGTGATTCAGAATATCACTCTGAAGCTACTATCCCTGATCCCTCTGACTTAAAGCTAGGTTGCAATTATAATTCTACTTGTTGTAAACCTCCTAGTAAGGCAATCAATGTCCTAACTAAGGATGAAGAACAAGAGAATCTTTTGCTAACCATGATTTCTCAAATTACTAACCCTGAACTTAAAGAAGACTATCTTCTAAAGCTAAAGAAGGTAATGCTCCGTAAGGATCCTAAACCTTCTAATCAAAGGGTTAATTTTCAAGAAATCTTGGAAAGATTTTCAAAGAAAAAACCCAAGGATATTTCTGTTTCTGATTTACAATTTGAAATAAATTCTGTCAAAAAAGAAATTGTAAATCTCAGATCTGAAATAAATAACCTCAAATCTGAGAATGAAGTTTTAAGACAAGAATTTTTACTAATCAAGATTGACAAACAACTTGATCAAGACATTCCTTCTGATAATGAGCAAACTGAGGCTGGTTCTAGTCAACAGGATTCACCTGCTGACAACCAGATTTGTTTAATCCATCATACTATTCCTCCTAAATGGTTTTCACGAGTTAATATTATTATTGCTCATAATTTTCAATTTTCTGTTGTTGCTATGATTGATTCCGGATCAGACTTGAATTGCATTCAAGAAGGACTCATTCCTAGCAAATATTTTGAAAAATCAACTGAAAGATTATTCTCGGCAAATGGCTCAAAGATGACCATTAATTATGAGCTCAATAATGCTCATGTTTGCCAGGATAATATTTGTTTTCGGATTCCCTCTGTTTTAGTCAAAAACATGTCCGATAAAGTGATTTTGGGAATCCCTTTTATCTCTTCTTTATATCATTTCATGACTGAGAAAGACGGTATCACTACCGACCCTTTTGGTCAGAAAGTAAAATTTCATTTTGCTTCTCGTTTTGAAATTGATTCGGATAAGAGCAAGAAATCTTTGTTTTTAGCAAAACAAAAACATTTGAATTTCCTCCAACAGGAGATCAAGTACAAAAAGGTTTCTGAACAATTATCCAATTCCATTTTGATTTCAAAAATTAATGATTTTAACAAACGTTTAATAACAGATGTTTGTTCTGATTTACCCAATGTTTTTTGGTATAGGAAGAAACACATAGTTTCTCTCCCATACATTAAAGGGTTTAATGAAGCCAATATTCCAACAAAAGCTAATTCTATTCAGATGAATAGCAAAACGCTGGAATATTGCCAAAAGGAGATAAAAGATCTTCAGAATAAAGGCATTATCAGGGATAGCAAGTCACCATGGTCTTGTCCTGCTTTTTACGTCCAGAAAAATGCAGAACTAGAACGTGGTACCCCTCGTCTAGTTATCAATTACAAACCATTGAACAAAGTCTTAGAGTGGATTAGGTACCCTATTCCCAATAAGCAAGACTTAATTCATAGGTTAAGTGATGCTGTGGTCTTTTCCAAGTTTGACCTTAAGTCCGGTTTTTGGCAAATCCAAATAGCCGAGTCAGATAGGTATAAGACTGCTTTTGTTACCCCTTTTGGTCATTTCGAATGGAACGTCATGCCTTTCGGCCTCAAAAACGCTCCCAGTGAATTCCAGAATATCATGAATGACATTTTCAATTCATTCTCTACTTTCACCATCGTCTACATCGATGATGTTCTTGTTTTTTCCAAATCTATTGATGAACATTGGAAACACTTGCAAACGTTTCTTGACATCATTAGATTCAATGGTCTTGTTGTTTCGGCAACAAAAATCAAATTGTTTCAAACCAAGATTAGATTCCTTGGTTATGACATCTCTGAAGGCAAAATCAGGCCAATCCAAAGAGCCATCGAATTTGCTGACAAATTTCCTGATGTCATTCTTGATAAAAAACAATTGCAGAGGTTCTTAGGATCTCTCAATTATGTTGCTGATTTCTATAAGGATATGAGGAAACAATGTCGTCCTTTGTTTAAACGACTTCTTTCCAATCCTCCTCCTTGGACAGAAATCCATACAAATTTAGTAAGGAAAATTAAGGCACATGTCAAAACTCTTCCGTGCCTTGGTATCCCTACTTCTGACTCATTCAAAATCGTGCAGACTGATGCCTCAGACATTGGTTATGGTGGCATTCTGAAACAATGTGTTTCACCAGGTTCATCCGAACAAATTGTTCGCTTTCATTCTGGAACCTGGAACCCTGCACAAGAAAAATATAGTACTATTAAAAAAGAAATTTTGGCTATAGTACTATGTATATCTAAATTTCAATCTGACCTTTTAAATCAAAAGTTTTTTGTCAGAATTGACTGTATGTCTGCAAAATTTGTTCTAGAAAAAGATGTTAAAAACATTGCATCAAAACATATTTTTGCACGATGGCAAGCTATTTTAAGTGTTTTTGATTTTGATATTGAATATATCAAAGGCACACAAAATTCAATCCCTGACTTTCTCACCCGTGAATTTTTGCAGAAACCACACCATGGCCAGCAAAAAGAAAACCCAAGAGAGAGAAAAAAAGGTGAATCCACCACCTCCAATACCCAGTATAAACCTCATCAAGAATGAGACTGGATCTGCTACCTCTAGTGCTGTTTCTACAGCATTAGACATTGCTAACAGGTTCCAGCCACTTGGCAAACCTGTCCAACCACAGACTTTTTCGTCTGCGGTAACTACTACTTTTGACCCAGATGCCAAAGCAATTGAGTCAAAACCCATCCCTATTACTCCTCAATTTTTCCTCCCAAAAGGAAAAGCTGAGTACTTGAAGAAGCCATTTTCTTCGTATCTGTTTCATATTGAGCCCAATAGCACAATATATACAGATGCTTTTAAAATCTCTTCTTCCCATTTTCCTCCTCTTTTTCACTGGATTCCTGAAGATTTCTCAAAAAATCTCCAGTTTTATTCCAGTATTTTAATTCAAACAAATTCTTTGGTTATCAAACCTATTCCTGACAAGGTTGATGCCAATAAATTGATCTACCACAGTGCCTATTTTCATCGAGTCATTACTCAAGCAGAATGGGGACCCTCCCCATCTTCTACTAAACGACTTAACCTAATAGACACTCCTGTTTCTTATTTTGATTATATTGATGCTTGGAAGCGCTTCATGTTCTTCCAAACTCCTGCTATGGACCATTCATGGTTCTTTTGTTTTGATAAACATTTTAAAGGAAATTTTCCTCTTTGGTTCATCCAATGGTGGAACCAATTTGGATATATTCCTGAAAATCTTCCTGATGAGCTCTTAAAAGCTTATCAACATTTTTCTACTAAAATTGGTCCAACCCTGGATCAACATTCCAAAAAATTTCACCATACTTTGCTTTTCTGTAAGAAGTACCACTTCCCGTGGATCTTCAAATGGAACTATGAAAGAAATGGTGATGTAATGACACGAGTTTATTTCACAAAATGGTGGGATAAATTCGCCCATAACCAAAAAATTGTTGATTTACTGATCAAGGATTTTCCCCAGTCTGCTCCCAACCTGCAGAATATTAAGGAATTCCCACAGATCATGGCTGGACCATCCAAAGGACCTGAATACCCACTACTACTTCAGGCCCCTGCTTCTCCAACAAAATCCGGGGGGGTAAAGGATAAGGACAAAGAAAGTTCATCCAGCAGATCCTCTAAGTCCAAGAAGACAACATATTTACTCTTCGACAGACTTAATAAAAAGGATTTAATCAACATATTAAAAGAATCATTGTCAAAGTCTCAAAACAAATCTGGAGATGACTCAGACTCTGCATCAGAGGCTTCGTACAGCAATTTCTTCGGTAATTCCGGATTTATCGGGATCGACACAGATGAAGAATAAATTGCTAAATACTACTTAACAGAAGGTCCCACTTCTGTCAACTACTACTTGAGTTCAAAGAAGACCGGATCCACCAGTCTCCTTTAAGCTTTGTCATTTTGTGCCGAAAGCAACTCAGCCGCCAGACACAATGATGACACCCGTGGTTAAACAGTACCAACACTGTTCACTCACGGATTTACTTTTTGCTTTTACTTTCCCGTGCTTCAACAGTAGTTGACAGCTGTGAGTCACGGATCTTATATAAACAGGGACTCCTTCATCTATAAAAGGAGAACCTCATTTCATTTCTAGGCAGAGACAATTTTAGCGAAAACCATATTGTAAGCTATTCCATACTCTCTGCCTATTACTCTTACTACCCAAGAGCAAATTCTGCTCTACCTTGTGACATAAACTTTGTAATCTTTCTTAAAGTTTATGAATATGTTTATTTCCATATTATCTGTTTTAATTTCTTTATTTTGCATCGCACCCATGTATATGGTCGGTTTTACCGCCTGCCTATAATTGTGCATAATTTATCTGCTTTGCTTTATTCTTCCATTATATATTATAATATATTATAATATATAGTGATATAGTATTAGTATAACTATTAATGCAATAGATTATAGTGATATCAGATTTTAAATTTTAATATTATATTAATTAGTAATTTATCATATAATACAAAACTATTTTATATATAATTATATATTATATATAAAAATTATATACAATATAAAAAATTATAATATATATATATATATAAACCAGTCCTGTTTTGTCCAATCCGGTTTTAGAAAAAGAAAAATCATAACCAGACCGATTTTGATCGGTTTTAAGAAAAATAAAACCGGTACCAGACCAAACCATACTCGATACCGGATCGAACCCAACAATTCGGTCCCGTCCTCACCAATTTTTTTTTACACCCCTAGGTAAAGCCAAGTCTCCCAACACTTAGAGCATTAGCATTGCCAAGTCTAAAATTTGGTTAAAAATTGAAGTTTTAGCTAAAACCAAAACTATTGAAAAAGCTAATCCACGTTAGACTATTTATCCTCAAGTCAAAATAATAATATAATATTATATATTTTAATAATAATATTTTTAAATATTTTTTTTATATTTTACAAATACACTTCATATATAAATTAAAATTTAATTTTTACTTAAAATTATTATTTTTCAACTATTTTTTTCTCAATCTAATTATCCAACATAATATAACATTGTTTTCAATAAAATATATTTTTAATTGGTAAAATATAACTTTAACTTTCTATTTACAGTAGCTCATAGTCTTAAATAAATTTAGCTAGCCAATGCAGGTGAGTTTGAACAAAATTTAGTTATATTTTAGACATTTAGCTAGTTAAATTTCAGTGCTCTTGCACTCAAGAAAAATAAAAATAAAAATTCCCAACACTTACCCAGAGTTGAACACACGAGTACTGTGCATTGTCTTATCTATTTCTATTTATTTGCCTTCTCTTACGAGGAAAAGCTTCAAGCTTCAAACCGGTCTTGGCGTGATTTTCTATTTTACACCCTCTAATAGAAGTTCAACACGTATCGTCCTTTTTATTTTTACTGTAGAGTCTTGCATTTCGCTGCCCTTTTTATCACTAGCCTTTTTCGTTTTCCTCTTGTATGACCCCTATCTCTTCCTTCCTCTGCTTTAATAATTAAAATATCAGTTCTTCTATACATAATCTCTACATGTAAACAATGTGCAGTTGGCTGACGCCAGTTGATATTAAAAACAAAACAAAATGAAAACAAGAGAAAGCGGACTTGAAACCTATTTCATTCTTCCGTTTCTTGCTTCTGCTCCTCTACATGCGAGACCAAAGACGATTGAGCCATTTGCCAAGCTTTCTTCGTCGATTGAAACCCATCTTTAGATTGAAACCCAGTTCGCACCATTTGTACCTCGATCCAACTTGATCCAACTGCGTTGGGTACCGAAATGTAAGGTCGGTCAGGTTGGGCTGGGTCAAGCCCGAGCGTTGTTTGGGCCAGCTTGGTGGGGCTTAGTTTGGGTCAGCTTCATGGGCCAGCATCTCAGGTCATATCCTTGGGCCAGCATCTCGGGTCACGGACGTGGGTCAGTTTCGTTTCATGGGTTAGCTTTCGTGGGTCATCTTCGTCCCATACTGTCACCACCACTACATGATTCAATCTGCAATTTTATCATTTGATTAAATGTTTTGGTCACTGATAAACAATCAAGCATGTTGGGATTTAATTGGTTTGTTTCTTCCACAGCATGTTCTGATTTAGATTAAATATTGTTAACAAAAACGCTTGCTGCATAGAGTTAACTGCATAGAAGAACTATATTGTTAAATACAAAATTTTTGCATTGCATAGAGTTAGATATGTAGAAATTTATTGACTAAAAATATTAATTTTTTGATTATTTAATAATTATTATGGTTTAGTTATTGTTAAATATATAAAATGTTTGGAGTAGATCATCAAATGATCTTTTTATTTTCCTATGCATACAAAAGAATTAATACATTACCCAATAATATTCAAAATATTGAAGATTGATGTTGGTAAAGTTTGATCAATGTGGTCCTTTAAAAAAAGTCATGCTTGCCTTTGAATATATTGCATGGGTTGGTTAGCTAGGGAGTGCCAATTGATCAACAATGATGTTGGGTGAAAGATGATAATTTTTTTTCCTCGTGTACTTTAGTTCAATTCTACAAAACAGCCAATGGATGATTATAATTGAGAACCATGCAACCAAAATCATCAACAGTTCAAACTTGAAAAAGAGTGTTGAACTTAATTTCTAGGCTACCTTCTTTTAGCCTCTTAATTAATTCAATGGATGATCGATCGGATATATATAATTTCAAGTAGATCGATGTGACAGGATGATATCCACGAATTAGTTGTTTTCCAACTTGCATAATTAGTTGTCATTAATTCACAAACAAATGCATCAATCATGTATGGCGTGTGTAAATCTTATTTGATGATAATAAAATTAGGATAAGTTTTTTTTTAGTAGATGAAGTATGTACAATATTAGTCTTCACTCTTGGTCGATTGAAATAATTTTCCTGAAAACTTATCAAAGGCTGACCTTGGATATTGAACAACTTGTACAGGGCATGGGAAAATGAGAAGAACACCCATCTCCGCTAACACCATCTAGCTCTAATTCCTCAAGTTCAGTATGTTATTTCATAATTAAAAAAGTTATTGCAACTCAATGTTTAACATCCTAATTATTATTATTATTATTATTATGTTAGGATATCCCTCAAACTGGTCTACTAAACTATCCAAATTACATGCACGGTTACTTTAAACCAGTGTCTGCATAGTTACCAGCTTTCCTGCCATATCCAGATGGAAACAAAAATCCAAGCACCATTAAGGTGATTTTTCAACTTCCTTCTTGTCTTTTAGTTATAAGTTAATTAGTTTTGAAGCATTTTAAATGTTTTTATTTTTTTGTTTTAAGCAAAACATTGGTTACCCATTTCAATATGGGATGGGACCTCCGAGGCCATTTATCGCTACAAGTTCCACAACGAGCGCAAGAGTTGGTCAAGAAGATAGATCCGTTTGTCTAGAAACTGAAGCGCCATGTACTTCTCCTAGAGTAGATAAAGAAATTCTGTTAGATAGACCAGATGAACAGAAAACTGACGATGGCACTACTAGTACACCACAAGTAATGCCATCATCGGATGTGATAATATCATTGAGGAGCCAAAGTCGGGGATGGAGTTCAATTCGTTTGAAGATTTGTTGAGCTATTATAAACATTATGTTAAAAAATGCGGATTTGGGGTGATGACACAAAGGAGTGAGAGGTCAGAGAATCAAAGTGTCAGATATGTCACCCTTGGTTGTTTACAGAGAGGGAAGGCCCGAAATAAGAATTCCAATGTCGCCAACCCATGTCAGACGGGAAAAATGGACTGTAAGGCAAGAATTAATGTCTTAAAAGTCAAGGGAAAGATGCGGTTGACAACAGTCCATAATACACATAATCATGGCTTTAACCCAATGAAATCCCGCTTTTTTCGATGTAACAGATAAGTGAGTAAGACAGTTAAAAGAGTCATAAACACAAACGACTTAGCTGGCATCCGACTGAATAAGAGTTACAGATCTCTTGTCGTTGGCGTAGGTGGCTTCGAGAACCTCACATTTTTTGAAAAGGATTGTCGCAATTACATCGACAAAGCACGATATCTACGACTTGGTGCTGTTGGTGCTGGAGCACTTCGAGATTATTTTATGAGGATGCAATACAAGAATAACGGGTTTTTTGTGTTGATGGATTTAGACGATGACGGAAGGTTAAAGAATGTTTTTTGGGCAGATCCACGTAGTCGGGTAGCCTACCAGTATTTTGGTGATGTGGTCACATTCGACACCACATACCTGACGAATAGGTATAGGATGCCCTTTGCACTGTTTGTTGGTGTAAATCACCATGGGCAGTCGATTCTTTTGGGAGCTGGGTTGATTTCCAGAGAGGACACGGAGACCTTTACGTGGCTGTTCCAAACCTGGTCGCAGTGTATGGACGGTATAGCTCCAAAGGCTATTATTATTGATCAAAACATAGCAATGAAAAATGTAATTACTATTATCTTTCCTGAAACTCGACATAGATTATGTATGTTGCATATATTAAAGAAAGTCCCTGAGAAGTTTGAGTCATATGCTACCTACAGAAATGGGCTGAAAACTCAACTGATGAAATGTGTGTACGACACACAAACAATTGAGGAGTTTGAGGAATGTTGGGATGGGTTTATTAACACATACGACTTACATGAGAATACGTGGTTGAAGAGTTTATATGCGGAGCGTGAGCATTGAGTATTGGTATTCCCTCGAGAGCACTTTTAGGCTGGAATGAGTACAACCCAGCACAGTGAGAGTATGAATGCTTTTTTTTACGGTTATGTTCATTCAAAGACAAACTTGAAGGAGTTTGTCGACCAGTTTGACAATGTGATGAGGAATAAAATTGAGAATGAAAATCATGCGGATTCCAGTCATTTAGCCAAACCACTCCCTGTGTATCTAGATCCCCAATGGAAAATAAATTCTAAGAGATGTACACTAATGCTGAATTTAGGGAAGTTCAGCAGCAAGTAATAGGTGAGATCGATTTGGATCCATCTCTACTTACATCGGATGGTGTATTGAAGAGTTATTTGGTAGAAGATGAAGTTCACATTGAGGAGTTCAGTAAACTGGTTAAATATTCAGTGGACTTTAATGAGGAAGACTGCAATGCTAAGTGTTCATGTAGGTTATTTCAGATGAGGAGGATATTATGTAGGCATATTTTGGCCATATTTAAAGCTAACGGTATAAAATCATTGCCAGATAGGTACATTCTAGACCAATGGAGAAAAGACATCAATCGAAGATACACGTTAAACCCCAGTAGCTATGATGAAGGGGGATCAGAGGCCGAATTGTAATAGATATTCAATTCTGTTGAATATGTGTTATGGGATGATAACTTATGCGAAAAATTCTAACGGGCAATTTGAAGATGCAAAGAAGAAGATACATGAGATGACTAGATGTTATCGCGAGCAGACACGCAACTTATCTTTGACCCAAACAGGTTCTTACTGGACGAACTTTATTGTCTATTAAAATGGTTTACTTCTTCAATAGGTACTTAATTTCTATAATTATATGTGTCTTATTTACTAGTTCATTGCCAATAACAGGTTCAAATGTTGATTTTGAGACACTGGACATAACTGTAGTTGGTAGTTGACAACAAGTTAAGAGGCCACTTATTGTCAGAGGGAAAGGAAGACCCCTATCTTTGAGGAGAGCATCCAGGATGGAGACTGAGTTGCAGAAGGTTAAAGCCAAAAAGAAGAAAGCACCCAAAGTCAGAGGGAAACTCAAACAGGTGCATGTTTTAACATTGAGAGAATTAAAAACAAATATGTTCATGTGTAATTATTTTTATTGCCAATAGTTAGAGCATTGAGTATTTTTACTTGTTACTTTATTATATGATGTCTTAGCGCGATGAAGGAGATACACCAGACATGGGCACACACAGGAATTTATTTGGACCATCAGAAGTAGATATCACAAATCCTGATCTAGACAACTCATATTTTGATAGTAGTGGAACCCAGCACCGAAAAACATTGATTGGTAGCCAAGAAAGTGTAACATTTCTAAACTTTGCACAATTTAATTGTCATATTTACATGGATTAATATTTGCATATTAATCCATAACAGATTTTTTTGGGTTGGATGGCGCACAACCAGATCTCCTTGGGTTGTGATGGATCACAATCGGTGCAGAAAGGATGAAGACCCCATTTTTCCTAGGATTCCCAAGTTTTAAGGTTTTGTAATTATTTTTGTAAGAAGAAAGGTTGGGTTGGGTTATAGTTTTTGTAATTATTTTTGTGGGAATTAAGCAGGTTTTGTAATTATTTTTGTAAGAAGAAAGCTTGGGTTGGGTTATAGGTTTTGTAATTTTGTGGGAAGCAAGATTGGCAAGTTTTAAGAATTTATAATTAATTTTGTAAGAAGCGAACTTGGTGGTTATAGTTTTTGTAATTATTTTTGTAAGAAGAAGAAGTATTGTTGGTGAAGGTATTTATAAGAAGAGGTCTTTCCAATTAATTTTGGAAGAAGACAGATTTTGTATGGCTATTTTATATTCCTAGTGAAGGTATTTATAAGAAGAAGTTTTTCATCACATTTATTTTGGAAGGAGGCAGATTTTGCATGTCCATTTCATTTCATATTCCTAGTGATGCAATTATGCAGGAGTATTGAGGAATGTGTGGTTTGAGTAGTCGCAATTATGCATTGCCAGGAGTATAATTGGTTGGATGGATTTAGACGGTAAAGCCTGAACTGCACTACACGTTTTATGTTGATGCAATCCATCGAGAACCTCACATTTTTGTTCTTCCAGCAGTGGAATGAGTGCATTACAATTCAGCCTGAAATATTACAATAAACTTGCATGTGCCCTTTACAATACGATAAAAAAAAAAACATAAGATATCCAAAACTTCAAGGCCATTTTTCTTGGTATAAGTGACATGAATCTACATTATTGATCAAGTAAACAAATAACTTGTGCAACAATTAAAGAACTAAATAATTATACATTCAGACTAAATTACAAATCAACATTCAGATCACTTAATTATACAAAATATCTCTATTTTGTTTATAGAAATTGAATCTACATTTAGACTAAACTACAAATCAATTCTCTAAATAACTTATAACACTTAATTATAGCATGCGTGAACGACTTAGGACAGCTTCTCTCTCAAGAAGCACCAACTCTCTCTTACGAAGCTCAATCTCCATCTTCTCGACATCACTAAGTCTCTTCTCGAGCTCTTTCTCATTTCTTAAGAGTTCATTTTGTCTTTCTTACACATCCGGCTCTATGTATTGATTACAAGTAATAGCCCAGTTGAAATACTTGCAGTTTGGTAATCCCTCATATTTTGCACACATATAAAAAATGTTAGATGAACAACACCAATCAAAATATTAAACATGTTACATTACAAGTCATGTATTTACTCATTGTGTTAAACTTTGAACACCCAAAAAAGGGGCATCTTGAATTTCTTTTAGTAATTGAGTATCTCAATGTAGCTTCAACCCCACAAAAGCACAATGGTTGACCCAAAGTACGTTTCGCAAAGGATGAAGAAGACAGTAATGATGATGACATTCTAACATGAACCACTTCTAGGAAAGGCACACATATCAAAAGCATAAAATCATTCATTTGAGAGTAGCAAAACTGAGAGGGGTACTCTGCTTTTAAGCATCATGGCAGACAAATCTAATATCAAAATTTGATCGAAGCAAGGGAGAACAAACAATCAATGAGTAAGTTGCACTAAAAATGTTAAACAAGCTTGATTAGCCTTGAATATAAAACTGTATTGAATGCCACAGTTTTATCACTGCACGTATACCACAGGCACATCCCATTCACTAGGAAAAACTCCTCAGCAAAATAGTTGAAAAGTAAAACAACAGCAAAAGAACACCAAAAAAAAAGTAATGCATAATACAATTATGTCACTACATATTTCGAAAATGCAAGTGCAAGTGCAATAATTTATCACAGGATTGAAATGTGATCAATTATGTCACTACATATTTCGAAAATGCAAGTGCAATAATGTAATGCTTATGTTATGGTTGTCAATGTTAAATGGGTTGGGTTATGGTTGTCAATGTTACAATCCAAACTCAATTCTTGAAGATAAATAACCCTAGCATGAAACATATACAACTACCATTTTTTTCCCACAAATATAGGTCCACTCTACAACATGAGTATGTAAACAAATAATAATAATAATCAACCAACGGCACCAACCAATCCTTTTTTTTTCACAAATACAGGTATACTCATTATGCAGTTCAAGCAAAGTTGTAACAAAATAATCAACCTACGGCACCAACCAATCCATTTTTTCTTTTCACAAATATAGGTCTACCCTATAACATGAGTATGAAACTTGAAACAAAATAATCAACTTACGGCACCAAACAATCCATTTTTTTTTCACAAATACATGCCTACTTTACAACATGAGTATGAAACTTGTAACCAAATAATCAACCTACGACACCAAATAATACGAGATTACCGTCTTCTAGGATAGAACAGGGGCAACTGATTGGCTGCTTCCTTGATCACCGTCTTCTAGGATTAGGGTTTTGGGATGAAGGGAAAGAGGCTTTCTTTTGGTTAGGTTTAGGGTTTTTGGGATGAAGGAAAATGCAGAGAGGGAGGGAAATGGAAGGGAAATGTAGAGAGGGAGGGAAATGGAAGGGAGTAAAACCTTCGAGGGAGAACACAGAGAGGGGTCGTCTTCGAGGGAGAATATAGAGAGGGAGGGATTTGGAGAGGAACTGAAAATTGAAGGAGGGAGAAATCGAAGGAGGTAGGGCAGATGTTCTGCTTCGATCGAAACGGTGCATTTTTGGTTTGGCCACGTCATATCCGTTTGCACAACGACTGCACCAAGCGACTGCAGTAAGCATTTTTGTTAAAATATATAGGGTTATTATCTTTTTATATTAATTTTTTTAATTTTTAATTTTATTTAATAATTAAAGAAGTGAATATTAATAAAATTATATTTTTTTTAATTTTTTTAATATTTAATTACTAAAAAAATATAAAAAAATAAATACACTTTAAATAATAAAAAAATAATAACCCTATCTACCTTCTCATTTTCTCTCCTCTTGTCATGCAACTCTCCTCTCCCAAAAAGTTGAAGCTCTCTCTCAACAGATCCCCTTTCCTCCTATCTCTCTCTCCTCTCCTCTTATCTCCTTTCATGCCAACATCCTAAACCTCTCTCTCCTCTCCTCTGTCGAGAGATTGGGAATCCATCTCTGTCGATTTGGAATGAACACATCTCCCTCAACTCGATCTGGAACCCACTTGATTTTAGCAAGTATCTATAAGTGGTTTATTTGTTTACCAGAATCTGACAAAATCTTTATTCTGCATATATGATCTGGGTTTGTTTGTATTGTGACTACGTACCTTTCATCCGGGTTGTGCTAGAATTTTCTTTTTGTGTAGAGAGTTTTTGGGGATTTGTAACACACTTGATTAGTAGTGTTTGGTTAACTAGAAAATAAGAGAGAAAATGTAAAGAAAATGGTTAGATTCGAGGTTGATCTAGCCTTGTAACACACTTAATTAGTAGTGTTTGGTTAATTAGAAAATAAGAGAGAAAATGTAAAGAAAATGGTCAGATTCGAGGTTGACCTAGCCTCCAATAGAAGAGAAGTTGAGATCAAAATAGAAACAATTGTATTCAGATTCTCCATGCTTACAATTACGTCCTAAACCACTTCAAATACTCCCCTCTACTGACTTGTGGGCCCTAGGCCAACTTAACAAGACTCTAACAATAAAGACAACTCAGTCAAGGCTAACAACATTAAATGGGCCACGGCTCGACTCACGACCATCTTGAAAATAAAAGAAATGGCCACAAGCCAATACATCTAACAGGAACAACCAAAGCCCACAATAACTTCACTCCACCATTGTTCATGTACGGGAGTGTGACATGATTTTATTGGTCTTAGCTAATGTGGTAAACAGGTAAAGCAGTGCAATGCTTTCAGGCTATAATCGTTGGAGAGGGAGATAGTTGAGACGCGAGAGAGAGAATGAATCTTCTAGGCTAAAAATTAGGGGTGTGCAAAATTCTGAAAATTCTGACTCAGTCCGACTTCCGCTTCGACGCCGACTCTGACGGAGTCGGAGTTGTCGAAATTGGGAGTCAGAATTTGGAGTAGCTCCGAATAACTATTCGAAGTCGGAGTCAGAGTCGAAGCTCCTGGTAGCTCCGATTCCGACTCCAAAATTTTTTTTAAAAACCCAGCTGTAAAACGACGTCGTTTTACAGCTGGGTTTTTTTTAAAAAAATTGAACGACACCGTTCCACTTAATATGGAACGGCGTCATTTCATATTAAAAAGGCCCTCCAAAATGCCCGACTCGCCCAGGTCCCCCCTTATTCTTCCTTCTTCTGCTTACTTCTTCCTTCTTCCTTCTTCCTTCTCCCTTCTCTCTCGCGTCTCACTGAACCAGTGAAGCCGTCTCGCGCCTGACGTCTCGTGTCTTTCTTGCCAGCGTGCCGCCGTTCGTCATTGCTTCTCCTTGCCGCCGTTCCCCGTTGCTCCGAACGTTCAGCTTCCACCTACGGTGAGAGTAAGGTTATGAGCCCTAAATTTAATTCAAGCACGTCTCTTATGAATTGGAGCCAGCAGTTGTGATTCTTGTGTATTGGTTGTATTGAATATAGTCCCAACAAATCACGGCGCTCAAAACCCTCAATTTTACATTGTATTGAACACTTGCGCTCGAGCAAGGTGTCGAGCGCAAGTCGAGCGCACGTTGTATTGAACATTGGCTCGAGCGATATGTCGAGCGGAAGTCGAGCGAACCTCTCTGGAAGAGTTCTGCTCGAGCGCCACGTCGAGCGCACATCGAGCGAACCTCTCTGGATGGGTTTTGCTCGAGCGCTACATCGAGCGCACGTCGAGCGAACCTCTCTGGATGGGTTATGCCTGAGCGCCACTTCGAGCACACGTCAAGCGAACCTCTCTAGATGGCTCTGGATGGGTTCTGCTCGATTGCCACTTCGAGCGCACGTCGAGTGAACCTCTCTGGATGGGTTCTGCTCGAGGGCCACTTCGAGCGCACGTCGAGCGAACCTCTCTGGATGGGTTCTGCTCGAGCGCCACGTCGAGCGAACCTCTCTGGATGGGTTCCGCTCGAGCGCACGTCGAGCAAACCTTTCTGGATGCCTGGATGGGTTCCGCTGAGTCAAGCGCACGTCAACCGAAGCTCGATGTAATAATACATCGATACAATAATACATTATGATACAATAATACATGTCCTATACAATAATACAATAGCCTAGTTTATTTTTAAACTAATTTTTTGCTTCTAATTTAATTTTTTCAGCTTCATAATTCATTGATTGTGATATGGATCCTAGACATAGTAGAGATGATCGTCCACAAGGGGATGTGGCAGATGCCAATGCTACAACTCCTACATCGGTGGCTACTTCCACCCCTAGAGCCACATCTAGGGCAGCTACTTCTAGAGCAGCTATATCTTGTGCAGCTACATCTTGTGCGAGTAGTCGACTCCCACTCCCAGTTGATATAGAGGATGAGGATATGTTCAACGAAGAGGAGGAGATGCCCATTGAGCAAGATCAACCACCACGGCCTTCTAAAAAGAGGTCGTGGACATGGGAGCATTTCACCAAAATTCCTGATGATATTGCGAACCCGGTAGCAAGATGTCATTACTGTGGATCATTTTGTGGATGCCATTCGAAGAAGTAAGGTACCAGTGTGTTAATAGCACATCTAAATGGTTGCCAACGATATAAGATAGCGAAGGGATTGCAAGCCACTGATCAGACCAACCTCAGTTACCAAATTTCTACAGCCACTGATGGTACACAGACTAAAAAATTGGTCATTCCTCAATACAGTGAGAAGAGGTTGAGGGACATGCTTGCAGAGACGATAATTACTGATGAGATGCCATTTACCACAGTCGAGAAAAGAGGCTTTCGAAAGTTTCTAAATTTTGTTGAGCCACGATTTCCCATTTCATCACGGTATACAGTAATGCGAGATTGTATGAAGAGGCATGCGAAGGACAAGGAGGAGATGAGGAAGATGTTTATTACCACTGGCCAGAGAGTGTCGTTTACAACTAACACATGGACTTCTATACAGAACGTATGTTACATGTGTATCACAGCACACTACATTGACAGTGAATGGATTTTGCATAAAAAAATTATTGGTTTTAAAGAAATTGTGGATCATAAAGGTGCATCCATTAGGGCGAAGATGGATGATTGTTTAAAGGACTGGAGAATTCGAAAAGTGCTGTGTATTATAGTTGACAATGCCAGTGCGAATGAAACAGCAATTGATTGGTTTAAGCGGAACACGACGGTAAGAGATGATGTCATTTGGGCCCACGAGTTTATTCACGTTTGATGTTGTGCTCATATCATTAACCTCTCAGTTGTTGAGGGATTAAAAGAGGTTGATGATTCCATAACCCGAGTCTGCAACATTGTACGATATGTGAGGGGTTCCCCTCAAAGGCTTGCCAAGTTTAAGGCAATAGCAGAAGATCTGAAGATTGAATGTTCTAGTATGCTGTGCTTGGACATTCCAACTCGATGGAATTCTACATACATGATGTTGGATGTGGCACAAAAGTACCAAAAAGCATTCGAGCGGTTGGAGGTCGAGGATGGGGGCCTGAGGTATGCTTTGTTGGAGCCAGCAGGACAGGGGCTCAGTGCGCCGAACGCACATGATTGGACCAGTGTTAGTTATTTTGTTGAATTTTTAAGAACTTTTTATGAGATAACCATGCGGCTATCTGGATCCAAATATACGACTGTGAACTCATTTTTCAGCGAGCTCTCGGAGCTTCACTTCCAGTTGGAAAATAGTTGTACTGACTCTGCTAAATTGTTATCTGCTATGGCTACGAGGATGAAGATGAAATATGATAAATATTGGGGGAATATTGAGAAGATAAATAGATTTCTATTTGTGGCTGTGATCCTTGACCCCCGAGTTAAGTTCGCTATGCTAGAATTTTGGGTAAATTCCGTCCTCGGGCAGTGAAGGCTGCAGAGTTTATTAGATTGCTAAGAAGTGATGTTGATGACTTATATAATCACTATAGTACTAGGGCTCGTCCTTCATCCGCAGCTAGTAGCTCCTCACATTCGAGGCCGACAGGATCGACAGTTTCCTCAGGCGATACTGACCCATCTGTAGGGGTTAGAGGCCATTGTATTATACGGCAGTATCATCAACTCATGTCAACAAGGAATATTATGCATTGTACATCTGAGGTTGAACGCTATTTTATGCAAGCTGTCGAGGCACCTAGTGATGTATTTCAGTTATTAACTTGGTGGAAAGTTAATTCCATCAAGTATCCAGTCCTTTCTCGTGTGGCCCGAGATGTGCTAGCCATTCCTGTCACTACGGTTGCCTCAGAGTCGGCATTTAACTGGAGGTCGCGTGTTGGATGCTTATCGGAGTTCATTGTCACCGTCAACCGTGGATGCCCTCGTTTGCACACAGAATTGGATAAGTGAAACGCCCATTGGACTAGATACCGTTGGCGTTGATGCCAAGACCTATAGGCTTGAATTGGGTAAGTTTATATGCTTTTAAATGATGATTTAATTATTTTTAATGTTTCTAACTTCTACTTTTTATGATTTTATAGATCTAATTGTGAACCCTAACATAATTACCGATGATTGAGAGTCTGGAACGGACGCCACTTAAGAATTGAGATGGAGTTGAGAGAACCCCCTTTCTTGGTAAGAATCAAATTATTCTTTTACCGTGTTCAATTTTTTATTATCAATTTTTTTCATCTATTGATTGCAACTTTCTATCTTCATTTCATGCATGACCAATGGAACAAAAAGCATTTGAGTGAAATCTGTGTTTAATTTTCATGTAGTTATATTTCAAGGCTGAGTCATATTGTTATTACGTTATAAATGAGACTGTTATAACTTATGGCTACATCATACATGTTATTTACTTTTTAAACTATTTATATAGTTATATTTATGTAGTTATATCCCGAGCAAAGACGTGGGATAAGTACTCTTTATTCTATAATTTCTATTAGTACTTACCCATCATCTCTCAAACGTTTATAATTTATTATCCAACTGAAATTAATCGAATTATACAAATTCGTACCATCATTATTCTCTATAAAATTTTAAATTTGTGTAATTTTCGACTCATGAGTCATGAGCACTTTTAATGCTAAATTAGTAAATTTCAGGCGGACATAAAACAAATTAAAGATATAATCAAAATTCAGTAACAAAATCAGAAGGAATATTTAAATTATTGAAAACTCTTGAATAAACCAAATATTTGTAGATGGTTCACTTTTAAAAAAATATATATGTTGCTCACTATCTGAAACGAAATTGAACAACAAAATTTAAATAATAAAAAAAAAGAACAGAAAACAACAACTAGAAATTTATTTCTGAACGGAGTTCGGAAATTTAATTCGGAGTCGGAGCTCCGACATCCGTTTGAAACTCCCTCCGACTACCATTCGGAGTTCCGATCGGATGTCGGAGCTCCAACCTCCGTTCGGAGTTCCGATCAGAGGTCGGAGCTCCGAACTCCGATCAGAATCGGACTCCGACTCAGTTCGGAGTCGGAGTCGGAGGGGCAATTCGGCTCTGACTTTTGTCGGAGTCGGAGGTCGGAAACGACAACTCCGACTCCGTCGCAGTCGGAGCCCACCCCTACTAAAAATGAATGCTAAAAATTGGATCTTCTTTTAAAAAGAATAGGCCGTTTGGATTTAGAAAATATTTTATCTCATCTCATTATTATAATTTTTTTAAATTTTTATATAAAATATAATAAATAATTCAATTTTTTCAAATCTCAATTTAATTTTTTTAAATTTTAAAATAATAATCGTATCAAAAAATAATATTCTAACAATATTTTATTTAATTTATATTTTCTATCTAAAACTATCTCATCTCTCCTCATTTTATCTCAGAATCGAAATGAAACTTAAATTGTTGAAGCCAAAATATAGCCAAAATTTAGATGGTAAAGCGTCAGGATTTACTCAATTGAACTAGGTCATTCAACACACAAATGATTCATTCTGAAACTCAATCAGAGATAACCAGATCCTATAATAGGAAAACATGTTATCAAAACTAATATTATAAATTTAGCCGTACTTCTAAGTAATTAACTCTCCTGCTTTAAAATTCAGATTGCTATTTAGTAGAATAAGATTCAAAGACGACAACATAAAGCATTTTCCTCCAAAGCATTAAACATCCAAAACCTTATATTTCCATCTCATTTCATCCCATCTCACTATTTAAACGAGTCAAATAGGTTCGACTTGAATATTAAGTTAATATGAGATAGATTGAGATGAAATTTAAAAATTAAATAAAATATTATTAGAATATTATTTTTTAATATTACTATTGTTTTGAGATTGAAAAAAAATCAATCATTTATTATATTTTATATTAGAATTTTAAAAAAATATAATAATAAAATAAAACATTTCTTATATCTAAACGGGCTAAATCTTTCAACATGTGTTGTCATGCTCCATTTGACTCTGGTCCAAGGAAAATATTATAATTGGTTAAAGTTGTTCCCTGCACTTAACTTTCAGCAATAACTCATTAGAAACAGGCTAAAGTCTAAGCTGTTTAATGAAATAAACACACAAACAAAACCAGCATAACAATGTCCAGATCAAGCTTTATTTTCAGTAAATTAGCATTTAATCAGTGTCCATAGTTTAGTACCTTTTCATGTACTCGTCGCGCACCGCCCGCCATAACTTATGAGGAAATTCTTTTTCCCTCTAGAAGATCGGGATTGAGCTTTTGATGATGGAAATGGTGTGATTTGTAATATAATACGTGCTTTTTATATAAGCAGTGTAATATTATTTTATAAATAATTTTAAGTAAAAATTAAATAAATAAAGTTTGAATGCTATATCAAAAACTTTTTCATGAAAAAATATTCATAATATATAGGTTTTGATTTTAAAAAAACTGGGTATAAATTGAAACTCGGGTACCGGGCATTTAAAAACCGATTTCAATCATGTTCTGACCTGGTTTTGAAATCCAGGTTCACGGGCTAGAATCCGGATGAACAGTCTCACAAAAAATAATGCTACTTTTTCAAATTTGAAAACTCAAAACAATATTTAAATAACTTTATAATATTTTTATTCAACTTCTTCTTTATTCTTTCCTAAAACTCAATAAAATATTGTAACTCAGATTATTTTACTATTATTCACAGATATATTGAGATATTCGAAGTATCCAAATGAACCCTTCTAATGATCAATAATCTCTCTTTATTAAATTCAAATTTAATTTTATTACATCGGTTGTTCGCTAATAAAATTGGTTCCAATTAAAATTCATGAACATGCTCATAAAAAATTTGGTTCAACTCGTTTGCTAGCTTATATATACTATATATCTACTCTATTATAATAAGTGGCTATCTAACTATGAATAGTAACTTTTGTTATCTTTCCGTTAACTTTTATTATTTTTCCGTTAAATCCGTTAAGTTTTGTTTTACCAAAAGTCTCTTAAAACACTTGATCATTTGACGTGTATCTCACTTATAGAATTTAATGAAGCATCATGTTTTACCAAAAGGCTCTTAAGGACCTTGACCATTTGACGTGTAGCTTCCTTGTAGAATTTAATGAAGAATCATGTTTTACCAAAAAGTCCTTAATAGCCCCGCTGCGCACATGAATTAATGTCTCTTTTTCATATCCTTTTTGTTTTGACAATGTACTCATTTTCTTTTATTTTTGTTTCAATTTTTTTATATAAAAAATATTCCAATATAGATGCAGACCAATGATCTTATTTTGCTGAAGTTTAGATTTTTCTTAATCTTTATTTTTTGTCTTTCTTTAACCTTATATTTTCTTTCCCAAACAAATAAGTTACCAATTTTTTCATTTTTTTTTATTTAAATCATTTATGTCAGATGCATCCCGGGGCTAACGCACCTGAGACCGTTCCCTAATATATGTGTATATATATATATATATATATATATATTATATATAATAAGTGGGATAGCGTGAACAATAATTTTGTTGTCCTCCATGTGTGGTCCGTGTTTAGGATATTGTGTCTGTTTAAATGAGGGCATTTTTGTCTTTTCGATATTGATAGTTTTAAGGTTTAAAAATGTGGGCATTCTCGTCTTTTGGGTCGGATTGTTTTAGAGGGTTTGTAGGTTTATGTTTAAAAATGAGGGCATTTTCATCTTTTTGGTCAGATTGTGGCAGAGGGTTGGTGGAGGGGTTTTTAATCTTGTCACTTTCTTTTGTCTCTTTATTTTCTCCGCATCTTCTCTCTCCAAAACCAGACTTCTTTCTCTCTTCATCTTCTGTCTTTTCTTCATTTTGTATGTTGTTTTCGTCTTTATCTTTGATACTTCTCTCTTTAGGTTTGTTATTCGCAGCATTAGGTTTGTTTTCATTTCATTGATGGGTTTTTTTTTCCTCATTTCGTTATTTACACCTTTTTAAATATATATATATAATATTTTTGGTTGTTTGATGGTTTCTTTTTGTTTATGTGGATTTGCATGTTGTGAGTTCTCTGTCTTTCGACTTTCTCTCTTCAGGTTTGTTACTTGCAACGTTGGATTTGTTTTCGTTGGTTTTTTTTTTTTTAGTGGATTTTCATGTCGTGAGTTCTTTGCTTTTGTTATTTAAACATTTTTGAAAAAATATAATTTTTTATGGGTTTTTTTCCTGTAGGTTTGCATGTTGAGTTCTGTCTTTGAGGTTTTTCACATTTCTCATTTGATTGACTGGGTTTTTTCAGGTTCTCATTTCGGTTGATGGATTGGGTCAAAGTTTTTTTTTTTGGTGTTCACATTTTTATATATAGTTTTGGTGTTTTCGTTTCATTGACAGGTTTTTTTTTTCTCATTTCTTTATTTACAGATTTTTTCAAAGATATAATTTTTTTGGTTGTTTGATTTTTTTTTTCTTTTGGATTAGCATGTCGTGAGTTGTCTGTTTTCTATTCTTTGCTTTTATTATTTAAACATTTTTGAAAAAATATTTTTTTTTTTTAATGTTTGATGGGATTTTTTTTCTCTATGGGCTTGCATATTGTGTGTTTTGTCTCTTTGGGTCTTTTTTCACAGTTTTTTGTTTGATTGACTGGGTTTTTTTTGGTTCTCATTTTGTGTTTTCAAAAGATATAATTTTTTTGGTTGTTTGATTTTTTTTTTTTTTTTTTTGAATTTGCATGTTGGGGGTTTTTTGTTTTTTTGGGTTTGCTCTCTTTAAGTTTGTTATTTGCAGCGTTGGATTTGTCTTCGGGTTTTCTTTTTGGGAGTTCTCTGATTTTTGTTCTTTGCTTTTATTATTTAAAAGAATAAACACAAAAAAAAAATTTAAAAAAATATTAAAAAATTTAAAAATTTAAAAAATTAGGTGTGTGGAGGTTGGGGAGGTTGTATAGCAGCATTACTCTTTTTTTTTTTTTAATCAAATAGCTTTTACCTTAGTTTGGTTATCTTATTTATAGATTTTTCAGAAAATGAAAGTTTTTTGAGTTTTGTAGTTTGTAGATTTGGGAAAAAATATAGTTTTTTACTTTTATCTTGTGGGTTTGTATGTTATGAGTTCTGTCTTTTCGTACATGCATTCATCTATTCATTCTTATTACTTTCATAGGCCGGTACACATTGTTGCGCCCCATGTGTTAGGGTTAGCGGTCTTTCTTTGGACCCGGACTCCGCCCGTGGCCATGGGTTGGGAATCCTTTTTCAGTCAGGGGGTAGCACTAGGTACACTTCCAGTACTACTTACCCGGCATTGCAATCTGCTCATTCATTGGTACTATTTTCATTCATTCATATAGCCGTTACGTATCTTCATACATTAAAGCATTTATTCGTTTAGTCCTTTTTTACAGTTCAGTCCTTTTTATTTAACAGTTCAGTTCATGGAAAAACATCGTTTAAGACATGGGCTTAAACTTTCAGTTCATTTCAGCTCTATCTTTTATTTAACAATTCATTCATGGAAAACGTCATTTAAAAATATGGACTTAAACGTCAGCTTTCATGGCATCCATACGCATCACCTTAAACGTTGTCTTTCATGGCATCCATAAGCATCACCTCATGGCACTCATAAAAGCATCGGTTCGTAGGATCCATAAAAGCATCCGTTTTAATGTCTTTCATGCATTTTCATCAGTTCATAGATTTTCTTAAAAAATACATACAATAGATACAACATATAATCATCCATTCACATGCGTACAATTAATACTTTGGGTATGTAAAAAGGGGCTGCCAAGAAGGGGTTGTACATACATATACCTTTGAACACTTAGCATTTTCTTTCGTAAAACGTCTTTCGTGTCTTTTTTCGTAATGCATCGGAAAGGAAATGCATTTGGTTTTCGTTTCTTTATATTTTAGAAAACTCTACAAGGGTATGAACGTAACACTTACCTGGACTCCATACTACTTTCATACCATGCAGTCCATTCATGCGCGTGTCAGATGGCAACCTACATGCATACACATAACCTTAACGTCATTCTCTATCTAATGCATAAGCAACTTAAGCTAGAAATAGAGCTACACATTACTTGGAACACTCTACTTCTATCTCGTGCTCTTACGTACACTTTACTATGCTAAGACCTTTGGGGTCTACTTACGGTCACTACCTCTTCCAAACTCGATGTTCTACTTCAAGTGCTCATTCACTAAGGTGAACCCATGATTCACCTTAGGATTAAGACACTAAGACCTGTGCCTTACTCATCCTGTTGACCGCATTCCAACACATGATTCCGACCGACGGAATCATGCATCCCAATCCTAGACAATACATCCGTCACTACCTTCATGCACCTTAGCCCACACTAATCCTCATTCCCATCCATATAAACCACATGGCTCTAAACCAACTCTGAGGCTTAAGCACCGTGTAACTATGCTAAGGACAAATTACCCATTACATATGGTGAATCCGTCCGGCACCTGTGTCTAACCAGATTACACATGTACCTTACCCCTTTATCACCTAAGACCAACATATAACATGTTGATCACCTGCTCGTAGGGACAAGGGTCATACTCCGATACCAACCTTCTCTTAACCCGGCTAGCATGACTCTTCATGCTACACATCCCTTTTGACAATTCATCCCAACACTTAACACAACAAGACTCCATTGACTACTACGCCTTACATCACATCATATAGCTCGGGACTACACCCAAGCTACACCATGACCTTGTCACGTCACCTGACATCCCATTATGTCATTTCTACGCCAACTTCTAACTCATCACGAGTACGGTTCCTCACGTACTCCTAACACATTGTGACGTTTCGTCACGATCCCTGCTACACCATTTCTACACTAACTCCTCACCCATCAAAAGCACGACTACTAGTGGTTGTGTCACTTCGTGACATTCCTCAGTCATGTTTCTACTGCGCACTCTTACACTTATTCTGCTACTTCACGCATACTTCTAGCTATAAGTCAATTACGGTGACACATGTCACCTCAGACTATAGGCTACATCACATCTACTTCGGGACACTGTTCCACAGTTCCCGACACTACTCATCATGTTCCACACACATCAATCATACAACCATCCTTATCTTTACAACACGCCACACGGAGTGTCGCTACCTCGTGGAGTACACTCCACGTATACTCCTTTTTCACACTCTACGACCCATCACCATTACGGCATACACACCACATGGTGCATTGCTACACTACGTGGAGTACACTCCTCGTGTACTCCCTTCACACACGTTACGCCACATCACCATTATGGCATACTTGCCATATGGTGCATCAGTCCACCACATAGAGTAAACTCCTCGTGTACTCCTTTCACATACGTTACACTACATCACCATTATGGCATACCCGCCATATGGTGCATCACTTCACCACATGGAGTACACTCCACGTGTAATCCCTTTACACGCACTACGCCACATCACCACTATGGCATACCCGCCATATGGTGCATCACTCCACCACATGGAGTATACTTTACATGTACTCCCTTCACACACGTTAAGCCACATCACCATTATGGCATACCCGCCATATGGTGCATCACTCCACCACATGGAGTACACTCCACATGTACTTCCTTCATACACGTTACGCCACATCGCCATTATGGCATACCCGCCATATGGTGCATTACTCCACCACATGGAGTACACTATACGTGTACTCCATTCACACACACTACGCCACATCACAATATTGACATACTGGCCATATGGTGCATCATTCCACCACATGGAGTACACCCCACGTGTACTCCCTTCACACCCACTACGCCACATCATCATTATGGCATACCCACCATATGGTGCATCACTCCACCATATGGAGTACACTGCACGTGTACTCCCTTCACACACACTACACCACATCACCATTATAGCATACCCGTCATATGGTGCATCATTCTACCACATGGAGTACACCCCACGTGTATTCCCTTCACACACACTACGCCACATCACCATTATGACATACCCGCCATATGGTGCATCACTCCACCACATGGAGTACACTTCACGTGTACTTCATTCACACACACTATGCCATATCATCACTATGGCATACCCACCATATGGTGCATCATTCCACTACATGGGGTACACTTCACGTGTACTCCCTTCACACACGTTACGCCACATCACCATTATGGCATACCCGCCATATGGTGCATCACTCCACCACATGGAGTACGCTCCACGTGTACTCCATTTACCCACACTACACCACATCACCACTATGGCATACCCTCCATATGGTGCATCACTCCACCACATGAAGTACACTTCACGTGTACTCCCTTTACACACGTTATGCCACATCATTGATCGGATATGAGTGTCTCAATAAACCATCCCCAACTATCCTTCAACTCTGCCTCCACAATGGCCATGGCAATGGGGTATATGTTTTCATTTGCATCCCTACTAACAGCACATAGGAGCTGCCCCTTAAATAGTCCTTTTAGAAAACAACCGTCCAAACCAATCAATGGTCTACAACCAGCCTTAAAACCCTCTTTACAAGCTGTCAAACTTACGTACATCCTTTGAAAAGTAGGAGGTAACTCAGGAGCTATTCGTTCCACCCTAACTAACAAACAACTACCTTGGTTCCTTTGTTTCAGTGTCTCACAATAGTCCCATACATTGGCATACTGTTCCCTATGGCTGCCAAATATCTTAAACTGAGCCCTCGCTCGAGGATGATACAACTTCATTTTACAAGCTTCCACTCCCCACTTTCTCTTAATCTCATTAGCAAGTGCAGGAATGGGCAATCCAGAATGATGTGACAATGGAATTCTTATAACTCCTGCTGCACTCATGTTTTGGATTCAAAGACTTTATCTGTAAAGTCTGTTGCCCTCTAATCAAAGACCCATAAGCCGATAAGGACATTTAGGGGTCTTGCAGACAATAGTAACCATATCCTCATCATTCTTTGCAAACTTTATAGACTTACGAATATTTAGGGTCAACCTCCTTACGATCTCTCTAAACTGTGTTGCAGATCCAAACTTCATTCCAACAAATATTTTTGGATTCTCCAAGTCAACATGTTGAAACTTAGGGTAGTTAAAATCACGATGTCCTTCGTCGCCACTATCAATGGGAGATTGAAGGACATCACTTGGTGCCATATCAGATAAGTTTCCTGGTAATTGTCAAACCAAGCACTGTTTAAAAGTTTTAGAGAAATGAACACTAGAATAATAAACCAGAAAATATAGGACTATTTTATACCATTATCATTCTCCTCTGGCCACCTTGGAAATGGATCACTGCTTGGACCACTATTGTCCTAGCCTGTTCCAGGTGGCAGATGACTCCCATCATCCTCCTCATCCTCAGCATCTGAGGGAGATTGTTGTGGCTCTTTATCATCAAGTGCCACTTCACCATCAACACCAGTGAACACTGGTTGTGTGGACCTCGACCTTGACCTCAACCTCGACCTCGATGTTCCCACTGTCTTGACATCAATGTCATACAACTCATCCTTACTACTCAACACTGCTTTCCAAAATGGATCATTAAGTCCAAGGCGACGTGATTCTGCTTCCTCCTTATCCTCCTCATCCTCCAAGATGTGATGATCATCCAAATCAGACTGGTGCACTGTAGTTCTTGAATGAGACACAATATACAAATTAATTACTTGTTGACCCTCCTATGCAGCCACCATAGACAGCATGGTCATATGTAAGTAAGTGAAGACCATTATGCATCCCCAAGCTAGGATGTCTATAGTAGACTAGGTCACCTTGAATGTAACCATACTTGGTCACAATCATTTGTATCTCAAGCCAGGATAACTTATCCTCCTCATAAGATTCATGTTACACATCAGTCTTACCCCAACATATTCCCCATTGTGCTGCCTATCAATTACCTCACCATGATAGACTTCAAAAAGCAACTTCCTCGTAGCCATCCTATAAAATATTGTCAATTAAATTAGTGTTAATCCAAACAGATAAAATTAAAAGTAGTCAAACCAAGCACCAAACATAAAGTAAACAAAGGGATCTATTGGACCAAACAGATAAATTTGTTCCTTTTCCTATGCAAGGGACCACCTCTATCACAACTCGACAACAGAAACAACAACATACAATAACACCTAGGATAGTTGTTCTCAAACTGGGACCACTAAATGCCACTCAGCCAAACATCCAGCATATAACATTGGACCCACCCACGTGCAACATTGGACACATACATCCTCAAAAACTAAACATTGGACACAGACATCACCAAAAAAGCAACATTAGACACAAACGTCCTCAAAACCGAAACATTGGTCATAGACATCCTTAAAACCGAAACATTTGCCACGCACAATTCATGTATAACGAATTGAACATATGTCCATGCACAAATATTGAAGATAGGCATAGATGTAACAATAAAATAAGCCCGCAAAGATGACAGAGAGAAATTCGAGACTGACTCACCTCTACGATACCCACTACGTGAATAAGATAGAGAGAATTCAATGAAGATTGCCCAAAATGTTTAAAGCCACTCAGATTGGTGCATCTACCACGAAAAACCAGTTCTCCAAGAGTTTGGGGTCAATGAAGTCACGGGTCTGGAGAGAAAAAAAGGGGTTAGGGTTTTCAAATTTGGTCTCGATGAAGTCAAGGGTGATTTTGTCTTTGCAATGGTAGTTAGGTACGTGAGAAGCATGTGTTCAATATTTCTGTTACATTTCACTCTGGGAATAGGCAGAATGGGAGAATTGGTACGTTTTTAAAGTAAGAGGATCCGCTTTGTTGCAATTTTTAGTTTAGGGGGCACATTGTAAATTGATTAAAAGTTCAAGAGAGCAAAGTGTAATTAATCCTAAATTATTTTTGTCCAAAAAAGGAATTTTAGGAACTAATTTCATGTTGAGTAATGTTAGATAAAAAATGATATCAAATTACAACAAATAGTACGAAATAAAAAATGATATCAAATTACAACAAATAGTACAAAATAAAAAATGATATCAAACTACAACATATAGTCATAAATTACAACATGATTTCATGTTGAGATATCGACAACATACAGAACTACAAGAAATAAAATTTAATCCAAAATATATCAAATTAAGAAGTCCACATATATCAAACAACTAGTCTAAATAAATTCTAACACTTAAACAACACGTTCATTCTAAGCTGTAACATCAAACAACTACCAAGTAACATGAAACAACAACTGCAAAAGCCCAATACACCAGGAGTAGTGTGCGTGAACGTCTTATTTCAGCTTGTTGCTCAAGAAGCACCAACTCCTTCTTCAGAACCTCATCATTTCTATTGGATAGTACCTTATCTCATACGGAGCTCAATCTCCCTCTTTCCGATATCTTCAAGTATCTTCTTGATCTCTTTCTCCTTCCTTAGCAGTTCATTTTTTCTTTCTTGAAGATCCAGCTCTATGTATTGATTACTATCCACACACTTGAAATACTTGCAGTATGGTAATCTCTGTTTCATTTTATACATATATCAAAAAAAATGTTAGATGGCTTACTATATTAATCATTGTATTAAACGTTTTACATTACAAATTATGCAATTACTTCTGTGTTGTACTTAGGACACCCTAAAAAGGGTCATCCTGGATTTCTTGCAGTTTTTGAGCATCTTAGTGTGGCTTCAACCTCATAAAAGCAGAATGGTTGACTCAAAGTACATTTAGCAAAGGACGAAGAAGACATTGATGATGATGAAGACATTCTAACATGAATTACAGGCACGACACAAATCCATACACAGGTTAAAGAATGCAGATTAAGAAACTAACTTAGTGCAAAGCCAGTAACCATATCAGAAAGACAAAATAATAGACGTTTCAAATGATTAGGAATTACAAGCACGAGATTACATAATGCAACATTCAGCATAACCATTGTGTAATATTACATCACCAACATTCAGTAATTTGTAATCCATTAGGATTTATAGGCACGACACAAAGTGAGTGCAAATTCTAACTTAGTGCAAAGCCAATAACCATATCATAGACAAAATAATATACATTTCAAATGATTAGGAATTACAGGCACAAGATTACAGAATGCAACATTCAACAATAACCATTTAGTAATATTACATCACCAACATTCAGTAATTTGTAATCCATTAGGATATACAGACACGACACAAAGAGAATGCAAATTAAGAAACTAACTAGTAACCATATCAGAAAGATAAAATAATAGACATTTCAAATGATTAGGAATTACAGGCAAGAGATTACAAAATGCAACAATCAGCAATAGCCATTCAGTAATATTACATCACCAACATTCAATAATTTGTAATCCATTAGGATTTACTAGCACGACACAAAGAGATTGCAAAATCTAACTTAGTGCAAAGCCAATAACCATATCAAAAAGACAGAATAATATACATTTCAAATGATTAGGAATTACAAGCACGAGATTAAAGAATGCAACATTCAGTAATAACCATTCAGTAATATTACATCACCAACATTCAGTAATTTGTAATCCATTAGGATTTACAGGCATGACACAAAGAGAATGCAAATTAAGAAACTAACCTCCTACGATAATTATGCAAATTAAGAAACCAAAAGTTAGAAAAAATGCTTGCCTTCCCCTTAGACAGGAGTGACTGATTACCAAAAACCATGGGTCATCTTTTTGTGGAGAAATTTAGGATTAGGGTTTCGGGATGAAGATGAAGGAGAAGGGACTATGTTAGGGTTAGGGTAGCTAAATGAAGGGGAAGGTGCTAGGTTAGGGTTAGAGTTTCGACATGAAGCTGGAGGGGTTGGGTTAGGGTTAGGGTTTCAGGATTTTGATTCTTCTAGGGGGATTTCAAGTTGGAGAAGGGGGGAAATGAAGGCTTCTTGAGTTGAAGAAGGGTGACGAAAACACTACCAAGGAAACAGATCTTGCGAGGAAGGGTGAATGGCGATGAGCGAACCGTGGGAGGGAAAGGCTGAGATTCGTGGGAAGACGAAGGTATGAGGGCCACAAGAGGCATCCTTTCATGGGCAGGCAGTGTTTGTTGGTGGAACGACGGTGCAAATGGAGAGGCAGAGCAGCTTCGTGGGAGGGAAGATCTCGGAAGACGAAGGGAGGAAGGCTTGTTTGTGGTCTTCAAAGGGAGGGAGGTTTAGAGGTGTAACTTGTGTGGTATTGGTTCTTCAAATTTCAAAATTGGTGCTGCATACCAGTTCAATTCTAAAATATGTCCAAAACCAAATCGGACCAGACTGGTTACACCTCTACTAGGGCGCTCATCCAAGCTTCCTCCTAATGCTTCGCAACCTAGGCGTAGATCACCTTCAGGCGAGCTTGCTCCTGACCGGACAAAACCAGAGAAATCTCCTTGTCCTCAGGGACGACCCCCCAAACGACACAGATGGGGAACTCATGGTGAATTACCTCTCTAGCAGGAAATTTCCATCTGTGACCTTACACAAAGAAAAACTGCCTGAACTAGTCCTTGACGCAGGAAAAGTGGGCTTCCAGGTGGGTAACCCTATATCCTCCTTGAGAATGAAAGATGCCCAAATTGCAATCGTGCCACCATACCCCATGCGTAAAAGAAACTCCCTGGCAGTCAGGTCAAGGTAATCTTCTCCCATGGCTTCTAAGACCATGCGCCAGACAACGCATAGGATCCTCCATGAGTTGGGATGAAGTTGCAACGAAACCAACGTGAGGTAGTCTAAGACATCTCGAATAGGATGACATAAAGGAATCTGCAGTCCATTAGAAAACATGGAAGGGGTACAATGCCACCTTTAGGGGTGTAATCGATCCGGTTTAGTCCGATTTTGGGCAAATTTTGGGACCAAACTAGTATACACCTGTTTTTCATTTTCAAGAACCGACACCACACCGATTACCCTTCTAAACCTATACTTTCGGTTTTAGCAGTTCTGTTCAGTTTTTCAGTTTTTAATATATATTAAATCTCTAATCTCTTATACTTGATATATATATATATATATAAATATTAGTAATACACTAATACTATTGGTATATAGTAATACTATTGGTATAGTACTATTATTATATGTTAGTGATAATATAGTATTATTACTAATACTATAGTGGTAACATATATTCTACTAATAATGTATTAAATAATGGTTAAACACACTTTTTTTACATGTGTATATGATCAAATGTATAGAAATATATTTATCCAAATTAATATATATTATAATACTAAATAACTATAGACTATACCAATACTAATAATAATACTAATAGTGAATACTATATTATAGTGATATTAATATGAACATATTAAGTTAACTATACTATTATACATATATTTTACTATAACTCTTATAATATATTAATATATACTAGTACTATATATTATACTATTATAGTGTTATTACTACATTAGTGTGTATATATATATATATTATAGTGATATTAATACTATATATAGTTATAGTGATTTAATTATAGTGATTAGTATAACTATATATTTGTATTTGTTATATTGATTTTAATTTAGTATAATTATATAATAGTATTAGTATAAATATTAGTATAACTATATTACTAATAGTATTAGTATACTAATACTGGTATGGGTATTACTATATCATTATAGTTAATAGTATCATATAGTGATATAGTATTAGTATAACAAATACTATAATACTATAGTGATTTATATAGTAATTTATATATAGACTTAAAGTGGATTACTAATAGTATTAGTATTAGGCCATAAAATGTAATTAATATATTTTATATATTTTATATTTAAAACATATGATCAAATTTTATGTTATAAATTATAATATAACATTATTTTATATATATTATATATAATATCAAAAATTAATTAAAAATATATAAATATGCGAATCGGTCCAGTCTAGTCCTAGAAAACATAAAATCGAGACCAGACCAGTTTTGACCTATTTTTAAACTGGAGGAACCCATCCCGGACTGAACTGGTCCAAAACCAGATTGAAGCAACCGATCCGAACCAGTTTGGGCAGGTTTTTCGGTTCTCTGGTTTACTTTTAACAGCCCTAGCCACCTATGCAAAACCCTCCGAGTCGACGACCCCCTGGTGAGCCCCCAGGATCTTTAAAACAATGAAGTGGCACCCCAAAAGAGGTCCTCACCGACCTCAATTCCGTAGAAGAGACAATCGAGGACCAATGGTAACTCTCGCAAAATCGGGAACTGCCCTGAACTTTGGGAGGATCCAGACCCCTTGGGACTAGGAATGAAATCTGGTCCAATCAGGGAAGGCATGGACTGAAAATTTCGGTCCACCATTTTCCCAGACCAATCACCCCAAGGGACCAAACTAGACCATTAAATTGGGGCCCAATCATACAAAAAGCTCATCACCCCATCAGTATACAAAAAAGTCCAAAATATGTATTTTCGGCCCATTAGTGTATAAAAAAAAAAAAAAACCCACAATGTTTATAATTTTGAATAATATAACTATTTAACTTTATTTGCACATTTTGTACTTTAAAATAGCCTAAAAAAAGTTGGAAAATTTATCAAAATTATCCATATCCATCCATTCTCCATAATAAAGTTAAAAACTTTAAAAAAATTAGTTAAAATCAAATTGGAAAATGCAATATCATAGAAACTCCAAATAAAAGAAATAAATAGAATATGTGTCTTTGCATATAATATTATGAATCTTTGTATATAATATTATGAAGTTATGATTTATCGTGAGTCATATGATACATTAGTTAATTGATAGCATATTGATAATTATATATTTTACATTTTACATTATCAATAGTGTATATGTAATATATAAAAAAGTTAGATAAAAATTAAATAATTCACTTATACAACTACTATATAAAATAATATATGTAATATATTAAAAAAATATTTAAAAATATATATATTTATAATTCGGTTAGTCTGGCCGGGGTGAAAAAACCCCACCCCAGGCCCGGACCGATTCCCAAAATCTCCATACAACTAGGACCGAAACCGACCATTAAACATTTTGGTTTGGATCGAAAAATTTTCACCCCTACCTAAGACCCTGGAAAACCCCTCAGGACAGAACGAACGCAAAGCCTGAGATGAGAAATGGGAGGTGTTCTTAGGCACCATCAAATATAGAAAGAGGAAAGGTTAGGGATTATCGAAGGATGAAGGAAGTTGGAGAAATGAAGGGCTAAGAACTCTTGAAGACAATAGCAGGGATGAGAAGATTGTGAATGGAAGGGAGAAGGAGCAGGATGGGATGCGAGTTTAAATAAAAGACTACACCGATTGGATTTCCCCAAGTGGGAAAGTGACAAGTGTCACTGAAGGGGAAACAACAAGAACAGATCCCGTGATTTCTGCTGCACAAGATAGCGTGGGATCAAGCTACCACACGCAATCCCAAATGTGGGGAAGTGAACTGGTACGCACAACAAGCAATTGACCTGTTCGGCATTATGAACTACTACAACATCACGGGGTAAAAAAAAAGAATTAAAAAAAAAAAAGAAAAAAAAAAGGAGAAGAGAAAATTCCCACCGCGCGCATGCAGTAGGAGTTTGCAAGGTAACTGAAAATGATATTTTTTATTCCCACTAGACTAGGCCTGGATGAGGTTTAGGAAGCCCAACGACCAGGATGTAACTAGCTCACCGAGCGGTATAGGAGAAAGAGGGCCCAGAGCCCACGAGAGAAAAAGGATCGGCATGGAAGATGGGACAACGCCTGCTCTAACACAACCTTGTCTAGATGATCTGCAAAGACGCCATGCCACATTAAATGTGCAGATACAAAGCACAGACAGGAGAATCTGGCGAGAGGTAATGTTCTTGGAAGAATGGCTAGGTAGTGACCACACTCACCCACCTGCCATAGGGGACATGACCCGGGTGACCATGCTACATTAAACGTGACAGAGTGGTACTCTATATGGGAGATGAACGTCCCTAGCATAGGAAATAGGTCTCACTTCGATAAGAAGTATAAAGCTTAACCCCAGGTCATAAACTGATTCTCAAGTACTCTTACATACAAAAGTTCTCTCTAAGGATCAGAAAACTGACTTAGATTCTTTCTTTTTTTAGACAGAGCGAAGGTCACCTGTCCAAAAGTGACCCCTCCCAATTTTATTAAAAAAGCCCTTATTTGTGGTAGAGGAATACCGTGAAAAACAAACAAACCACACTTGAAGCAAAACAACCTCAAATGCCCAAAAACAAAAAAAACAAAAAAAAAAATCCAATAAGCCAGGACCAATACAACAAGGAATTATAAACGTAAATAAGGAAGTTCCCAACTATCTGTGCGCAGCAATCCTCTTAACATCCCGCTTCCTATATCTGCTCTAGTGAACGACACACCATTATTATTGGCCCCTTGTTTAGCAAGGCAATCCGCAACCATGTTTGCTTCCCTGAAAATATGACAAATACTACAATTCAAGGCACTAATAGCATTTTAATTTCTTCCCAAAAACCCCACAAATACCAAAGCGTACAACTTCCCGACTAGATCCATCAAACAATGACCGCCGAATCCGACTCCACAATAAAATCCCTAAGTCCCATTTGTTGAGCCATTCGTAACCCATCAAGAAGTGCACGACCCTCAGCTACTGTATTCGAAATCACACCATAATGCATTGCAAAACCAGCCACGGTTCAGCCCTTATCGTCCCGGAAAATGCCTCCTCCGCCAGCTAACCTAGGATTGTCGAAGGAACTACCATCAATATTAAGTTTTAATCCACCCCTTCTCAGTTTCTTCCATGCAACCACCTTTGGCATTTCCTTCTCAACCGACACAAAAGGGATATTTAATGCCTTCACAACTTCCAAATCCTTACCACTCATCTGTTTGAATTTCCGTTCTATAGAGAAAATAGCTATCAGGCCAGACTTAACCCATCGCGTTACCCCTCTCCAATCAACATTTTTTTCTTCCATCCGTGCCTCACACCTTGCTCTCCACAATGCCCAAGTGATTATAATAGGCATAATTCCACGACACACACCTGTATGTGTAGACGTCGACGCACTATATTGAGAATCCCTACCAAGATCGAGTCTGCAGTAAATGAACGCCTAGAATGCTAGCAAAATAATTCCAAACTTTAGTTGCTAACTCCCCACAACATAAAACATGATCAGTAGTTTCTTGTTTAGGAGACACACAACAATTACACTTTGAGACTAATGGAATCCCAAATTTAGCAATATTATCATCCACTGGTAAAGCCTCTTTTCTTGCTCGCCAGCACACAAAGGAATATTTTTTTGGAATATACTTACATAGCCATTTGCGCCAAGGACAAATATCTCCATGCGATCGGATAATCTGCCAAACCAGAATTATCTTTGCCACTTCGTAACTTCCTTGGCCAAGATATTATTTCAACCATCTGCACAGGTAAAAGAGAGGTTAATTTTTCCATATCCCAACCAGTCGACGATATAAGCTCTGCAACGGAGAATCTCCCGCCACCTCCTGTGAATCAACAATAGCACTATCACAAAGGCATAACTGATAGAATTTTTTTCCAAAATCTAGACCCCGAGTGAGATATAGATTCTGGATGTTCTCCTCTCGCATATTTTGCAGTAAAAAATTTTGCCCTAGAAGATCTACCATCCAAAAATTTCCAAGCAAATTTCATGAATAGCGAAGTTCGCACTACAACAATATCTCTGATACCCAACCCGCCTTCCTCCACCGGTAAACAAATGTTCCTCCAAGCCACCCACTTCCTCTTCGTCCTCTCCTCCCCAAAACTCCAAAGAAAATTTGAGAAAATAGAATTATGAGCTTTGAACACTCCCTTTGGTAAATTCATAACTGATAAAATATGTATTGGCATGCTAGATAAAACGTTCTTGATAAGAGTAATTTTACCTCTAAATGATAAAATTTTACTCTTCCATCCTGCCAATTTTGCACCTTCAAAAGCAAAGGTTCAAAAAGGCGAATGGTGAGCCTTCCCATATGTAACGACACCCCTAAATACACACACGGCCATTTACCCTCCACAAAACCAGTCAATCGAAGCATCTCTAAGTTCCTAGTAGGCGGAAACATATAGGAGAAAAAAATAGAGGACTTTTCCAGGCTCACCAACTGCCCCGACATTGATTCATAAGCATGTATAGTCTTCATCAGTTGAGTGAAAGATTTCTTTTCCCCATTAGCAAAGATAACAATATCATCAGCATAGAACAAATGAGAAATCAACACACTTCCATTTACACTGAATGGCCTGACCTTTGCCTTTTGGAAGTCATCTTTTAGCATGCGAGAAAAAATTTCCTGAGATAAGATAAAAAGGTAAGGCGATAGAGGATCACCTTGTTGGATACCTCGAGATGGCTTGAAAAAGCCTTTCATAGAGTCATTTAACATAATCGAACACATAGGAGCTGAAATACAATTAAAAATCAATCCCCACCACTGCTCCGAAAAACCCAGCCTTCGCATAACTTCCAAAACAAATTTTCAATTCACTCGATCATATGCCTTAGTCATATCAATTTTAAGCACAATGTTCTCGCCTCTCGTTTTCTTATTAATGCTATGCACAAGCTCCTGAGCAATAGAAATGTTATCAAAAATACTATGACCTTTTAAAAATGCCGACTACTCTTCAGAAATCAATTTCTCCATAATCGGCGAAAGCCGATGCACCATCATCTTAGAAAGAATCTTGTAAACTACTGAACATAAACTTATTGGTCTGAATTGTGAAAAGCTTCCGGGTTCTTCAACTTTCGGCAATAAAACAATATTCGTAGCACCAAAGAATGTAGACAACGGCTTCCCTTCAAAAAAATTCCATAGCCAACTGAAGTAAATCATCTTTGACAATATCCCAAGCATGATGAAAAAAACTTGCCGAAAAACCATCAGGACCAGGGCTACTGTCCTGCGAAATTGACCGCAGTGCCTCCTTAACTTCTAAAAGTAGTGGAAATCTGCACAAAGACAAGTTATCTGCATCAGAAATAATAGAGTTCAACAGATTCATACCAGCACCTTCCAAGTTCACATGCGACATAGTCAGTTGAGCTTTGAAGAATTCAACCGCCTCATCCAGCAACGCATCACCCGAGTCAATCACCCTACCATCTGTAAGTGTCATACATTCCAACACTTTGAATTTCTTTTTGCATCTCAGTGAGGTGTGAAAAATGTCGTATTATCGTCTCCTTCCGATATCCACTTGATTCTGGATTTTTGGCAGCGCATGATCTGCAAGTGTTTTTGTTTACATCTCAATAATTTGCCTTCCATCTCCTGGGATTACACATTCACAACGAACTGTTCCAACCCTAGTAACTCTTCCTCAATCATATTAAGATCAGATTCCACCCTTCCGAAAACCTCTAAATTCCATTGTGTCAACACTGGTTTTAATTTTTTTAGCTTCACACTAACTTGCACCATAGGACACCCTTGCACTTCCTGATTCCAGCATTCCCAAACAACTGGGAGAAAATCCTCATGATAGCACCACATACGTTGGAAACGAAAAGGCCTTGGACCAACCCTACCCTCTTGAACCAGCTGCGTGATCATGGGACTCTGGTCTGAAGATGTGCGAGATAAATACTCCATTCAACCATGAGGAAAAGTCAATAAAAAATCAGAGTTCACCAACACTCTATCCAACCAAGCCCAAATTCACCTACCCCCTAACCTCCCATTACACCAAGTAAATCGGTTACCAGAAGAAGAAATATCTAATAACCCACATTCCTGAATACAATTATTGAATTCAAGTCGAGAACGAGAAGAGCAGCAAATGCCACCAATATTTTCCCCTTTCGAATGGATAATATTAAAGTTGCCACCGATAAGCCAAGGCCTACCATCCACATTAACATCACCAAGATACTGCCATAATAAATGACGTTGTTGTTGAAAACAACTCGCATATACAAAAGTAGCCAAAACCCAACAATTTCCCAAAGAGAACCAACTTGATAATGCTTGCTCCATGACCAAATAAAGTTGAAACTCGATCTCCTTTACCCAAAATAGCCAAACTTTGCTGCCAACCTAAACATTATGAAAAAAATTATGAAAATGTAACTATCGTGCCCAATGAGAGCACTTATTAACCGAGAGAAAAGATTCTAACAATGCTACCACCAATGGACGGTGTTTATTAATAATACGCCGTAAGCTAGCCTTCAACGAACGAATGCCCCAAATATTCCAAATTAGAATATTCATCAAATCAGTAAGGTTTATTAGACCGTGTTTTCTGCTCAAGAACAATCATAGCTTTCTTCTTTTTTCCACCCCTCAATTGTTTAAGCAGAACTTCAATTTCACTATCTGAATCGTAGCATTTAGCGGCTAGTTCTTCTAACTCATCGTCCTCCTCCCTTTCCGACAAAAACCTACCTTACAGCCTCGCCCCCACATGATCACCATCTGCTTCTTCAGCCCCCTCAGAATTTCGACAAAGTTCATATTTCAATGCTTCATCAATAATTCTCAAAGCACTTCTCGGAGAGGAGATTCCTTCTAACGCTTCATTAATCAACTCCTTTCCCACCATTTCTTTAGAATGTTCAAACCAATTGCCAGGAATTTGTGACATTGCCAGCGTCGATTGATCTTGCCTACAACCACCTTTCATACCTTGTTCTCCCCCAAGCTCTTGTCTATCCAGTAACTGCAATTGTGTATCATCTAGATTAAATTGGCTTTGGGTGACTATGTCTCCACTATCAGACACATACAAAATTTCCACACCACATTTTTCTTGCTCTGTTTTTCTCTCTCGAATACGATTCATAATTTATGTCCGTTTGGCCTGATTATTTATTTTTTTCATCCCCTGGCACATTCGCCGGCCCCTCCTCTACCTTCTTTCCTCCCACAACTTTCCATTTTGTTTTCCCAACATTTCTAGCTTCGGCATCAGGCATTTTTTTTCCCCTTCTTCTCTGTTTTCTCATTAGCATTACATTGTTTTTCCACATGGCCTTGTTTACGGCACCATCCACAGAACGCCGGGACAAATTCGTAGATCACTTCTTGATAATGACTAGCTACAAGCCCTGGCGAGCCTAGCCAAAAATGATGCTTCAAAGGTAGCGACACATCTATCTCTATGCATAACTAAGAAAATCGGTTATCACACTGCAAGAAACGACCAAACCCACCCCCAATGCTTTTCAACATAGAAACATTGAAATAATTCGAAGGGAGGCCTAGGAGAGAGAGCCAAACAGGGACTAGCGGTGATTCAGCGTCTTCATCAAATTCTGGTGTCCAATGAAAGATTTTATATGGAATCCCAATCACGTCTGCATTACCACGAGCCATAATAGTTACGAAGTCCTCCTCGTTAGTAAGCCTGATCAAGTGCTCCGCAATTGTCCCACCACCTGCAACGATTTAAGCCCCTATCTATTTTTGATAAACCCACGTTTATGATCTAATGATGGTCTACGGCGCAGAAATTTCAGAACCACAGCAAAACGAAACGGTTCTGCCAATTTAAAAATCTCTGATTATGAAAACACAAGAAACGTCTCTCCTTTGCTGAATCACGGCTCACGTAATGGAATATCAACCTCTGGAAAAACTTGGGGTCTATTAGCCACGACATCGGCATAACCACGCGCAAACCCAGCCCCATCTATACTCCGCAACTGTCCTACTGGAACGCCAGATGCCTCCTTAACGCTGACAGCCCCACCAGAAGGCAGGTCCTGCCAAGGAGGACAACGGGGCGGCAGGGTGAACCATGCAAAAAAACCTAGGAGCGACTCCAACCTCGAGAGAGAATTGAGAGGCACGTCACGTCAGCCAATTGTCACTTATTTTAATATGATCTCACCAGTTGAAAACTGACTTACATATCGGAGGTATCTCACCACCTCCCAAATCCTTATATTTCTTATGTTGCAGGAATATCAAGCCTTGTGACCAGTGTGTGAAACACGTGATTAACAAGACCCATGAAGGAACACTGAGTTCTTCATGATTTCCTTTGGCCTCACAAATGCACCATTCTCTTTCCAAAGGTTTATTATTTGACATTTTCAAATTCCCTTTGGAGGATTTTTTTTTTTGACATACTTGATGATATTTTGATATGTAGTCGCAACTTCATATATCATCCTACGCATTTTACAACAATACCAGTTATTTGTTAAGGCTTCTAGATGCAAGTTTGCTTGCCAAGGAAATTGATTAGCTAGGGCATATAATCTCTGAATTTGGAGTTAAAAGCCGACCCTGTCAAGATATCTTCCATATTTTTAGCGTTTTCCTAATAAAATCAAGTCTCTCATAGGGTTTCTAGGCCTAACTTGCCGCTACCAAAATTTATCAAATAGAACGACAGTATGTATATAAGCACCTTTGACTACCCTATTGAGAAAAGATGCTTTTAAATGTGATGTACAGGCACTTGCCAGCTTTCACTAAGCTTAAAAGATGCAATTGCCATGCTACAACAAGTCGTAACCCTACTTGATTTTTATCAATCTCTTACTATTGAATTATGCAAATTGGAATAGAGTTGGGGTAAATTACTGTTTAGGTCCCTGTGTTTTGAACTTTTTTTAAATCTGCACCTGTAGTCCAAAAAATTTTAAATAAATCTTTCCACTAGGTAATTGACGGAAAAAGCTGAAGATGCACCTAATTGCCAGGTCATAAAAACCAAAGGACGACACAAGCCAAATGTATATACCATCAGAAAAAATATTCAAAATTTGTTTAAAAAATTTATAAAGTTATTTTCTTAAAAATGATGGAATATTCAAAATTATTAGAGACATATAAAAACATATAGGAGTGTAAAAAAGAACCGGAAAATTGATCGGACCGGATCGAACTTGGTTCCGGTTTTTAAATAGTCTAGTGCGGTACCAATTCTTAAGAATCGAAACTGGTCCTAAACACCGATTTTCATATTTTAAAAACCGGTTTAAACCGAACAAAACCGATATATATTTATAATTTTTTATATTATATTATATATATTATATGCTAAATTACTAATTAATAACATAAAATTCTAATCTTATTATTCAAGTCTATTAATTTTATAATATGAAATTAATATAACATGTGATATAACATAAAATTAATCTTATAATTTTTAATATAATATTTGATATAACATATCAATTTTAATCTTATAATATAAAAGTTATCTCAAATATAAACATTAATATTAAGTTATTAATATAAACTTACTTTTGATATATATATATATATATATATATATCAAGTATAGAATACATTTTTGGCATAATAAATTATAATATATATTATTTTTTTAAAATAAATTTTTGCACATTTGATCATATATGCTCATATAAACAGTTTAGAACTTATATAGACTATAGTTAAATTCAATATTATACTAGTATGTGTTAATTATTATAAAATAATATATTTATACTTTTTAACGTCGTGTTTCATACGCTTTTGGGCCAGATTCTAACAACTTGGATCTTCAAAGTTCGACTTGCACAAAGGGGGGAAGAAGAAGGCTGGGAGAAGGTGGTTTGGGAGGCCAGGGAGTCTCTGATACCTAAGTTTGTAAATGTCTTTAGAAGCTTGTGAATAATGAGAAAGTCTATAAAGCTTCCTAGTACCTGGGGGTTGGATCGTGTCTATCCCTGTGGGGCCATCGTCCTTTCCACTATTTATTTTGTTAGGGTACTTTAATGCGTAGTGGCTTCTACGACGACATCATTAATGCGGCGTGTAATTCGGGTCGTGACGCCAGTAATGCGGCGTGGTTTCCTGAATTGCCTTATTCTGCAAGTTATTTTAGTTGTCCGTCGATGTCCACTTGTCAGAAGATCAAGGGTTCTCTACGCTTCATGTACTACCTGGTACGAGTTCCCATGGGCGAGGGGCTGTTAAGTGGCATCAGGCCTGTCCCATCAACCATCATTATTTATCTCCCCTACAGGCGAGTGGCTTCGCAGACAAGCTTTGACCTTGGGTCGGGTACATGGGCAAGGCCAACTTCCCCAGTTGAGTACCCGGTGGGCTTTCGGGGTGAGGGAAAAATCTCCTTACAATACTATAATATAAATAGACTAATAGTTTAGTATATGTAAACATCATATTATTACTAATATAAATAATCCCTAAAATCGAAAAAACCAGACCGGACCGGACTAAAATTGAAAAAATCAGAAATTTCAATTTCGATAGTGAATCAGTCCAGTATTGATTCTTAAAATTTCAAAACCGGTATATATTGATTCAATTTTAAAAAATGTACAAAATCGGACCGGTTACACCCCTAAAAACATGCAGAAATAAACAAAGAATATTTATAAGTTTTTTAAGACATAAATTGAAAATTTCTTAGAATTATTTTTTAAAATTGATCATTCTAGTAGGGGTGGACAGCAGGGCCACGCCCCCGCTGCCTCGGCCCCGTGTGGCGGGGCGGATCACCCTATCCGACAAATGTGGGGGACGAGGCCCTGCCCGCATCTGGGCGAATCTCCGGGGGCGGGGGCGGGATGGGGGTGACCCCCGCATCTGGGTGACTCGCACCTGGTCTCTCTCTCTTCATCTCCATCACCGAAGGTCCGAAGGTAAGAAACCCTAAATTCAAATTTTAATTTTTTTTGTGATTTATATATTTAATGGAGATTGGAAGAAGGATGAGATTTATCGGAGATGGAGAATGGGATTTTGTGAATTGTGTGTTGCGGAGCTTAGATTGTGCATGTGGTTTGGACTTTGAATGACTCCCGTCCATTTGTTCTTTTTTTTTTTTTTTTTTTTGCATTATGTAATGTGTGTGAATCACTGAATCATGATATTATTTGTTAACGATCGGCAATCATATTATACATTATATTATAATTTTATGACCACATTTATTTCATGTATATATATGATCGGGAGACACGAGGTGATACTTATAAAGTTGAAATTTCAATCCATTGGCAACATGTCCAAGTTGTGAGATCCTGTAACCAACTAATATATTGATCTGATCATGTGGATCAAAATAGTCGGGCCCCATGCATGATCTAAATTCCTTTCCTACTCGAGAGCCTATATATACTATGACCTTTTTGTGTTTCTTTTGGCTTTGGTTGTTGGCTTTGGCTTGAAAAAAAATGCACAAGTATTGGTTGGTCATCGAAATTATTCCTCCAAGAAATTTATGAAATGGTGGGACATTTATGTTTGGAATCATAGTATATATTAGCGATTAATACAAGATTAAAAAACAATATAATATCCATGTTATTGAGACAACTTTAGCAGTGATCTCAAACTAGGGTATTTCGAAATACAATATAATTAATTAAGATGAAATATATATATATATATATATATATATAAATGAATGTCAAGTGATGTTTTTTTTTATTCTACTTTTTTTTATATTCATTATATAGTTGCTATGCTTATATTCTTTCAAGTCTAAGAAAACTATATTGTTAATATACTTTACTACATATATAACCAAAGTACTCAATATTTTTTTTTTATCGTGTTTTCGTAGTAGTTCTGATCCATTCAATTATGATATTTTTTATTTTTTTTATCGTGTCCAAAATTAAATATCATCATGATGTTAATTGTTTGGCATGTTAATATGTTTTTTATAATTTCATATTTCTTGTTTGTTTGAGTTCATGGATATGCCAACAGATTCTAGTGCGAGCTCTCATTTTCAGGCCGAGGGCACCCGTACCCCTACACCTACACATACACCTACCCCTCCTACTCATACCCCTACCTCTAACCCTACGGCACCTTGCCCCGTCCCCAAGCCCAGCAAGAACCTACTTCAATAGTTTGGAATCATTTCACCAAACTAGAGGGTGGTAACCCAAATAACCTCCAACAAGTAATTGGTATTCATCAATTTGATTTCAAATTTAATACTTATAGTGATACATGAGACGGCGTCTACCGCTACCTCCGATGCAGTATGACTTTGTATTGAACCCACCATTGCCATGGTTTGCACAATTTCTCCCTTAATTGTTTTTTGCATTTAAAATTTTGTTTCATCTTTATAACTTTTTAATTCTAATTGTTTTTATTTTTAACTTATTAATATTTCAAGTTTTATAACATATTAACTTTTATGATCTTGATTTTCAGTCTCACAGCAGTCGACACAACTCACCACTCAATGAACTCACCGCCATGGCTCCACCCCAAAATCAAGTTGATCAAATTAGAAAATTATGATTTTGTTAATTTATAATTAATTTTACAATTTGTAATATTTATTTTTTTAGAGGAGTTTGTAATAGTGTAATAGTTTATTAGTTCTCTTAATTTGTATAATTATAAACTACTTATTTTCAGTTTTTAAATCTATATATTTTTTAAGTTAAATTATGGGCTCAAAGTGGCCCAAAAACCGATTATAGATCCAAAGTAGCCCAAAAACCAATTATAGGCCATTTAGGGCCCAGAAAATTTTACTGGGTCGAAAGCCCAATAGGTGAATGTAGGGGTGCGGACGGATGGAGGTCCACCCCCGCACCCCGGCCAGCAGACGGGGTACGGGAAAAAATTCTCCACCCCCGCATATGCGTGGGCGAGGGGCTGGGGCTGGGGCCGGGAGAGGGGTGGCCACGCCCCGTAAGGGGCGGGTATCACCCCTACATTCATTCTAGTAAGAAGTATTAGGAAAAAAACATAATTGAAAATTTTGAAAAAACTGAGTTTTTGAAACTCATAAAAATAAAAATAGTAAGCACAGTTTTCAAGAAAAAAATAAACATAGTTAAAATGTTAAAAATAAAAAATAAAAAAAAAAATTAAAATTAAAATTAGCCACCCACGGTGGGTGGCTTGCTATTTAAAAAAATAAAAAAAATTAAATTTGTAATTTTCATTATTGTTATTATTGTTTTAAAAGAATTTATATCTTTAATTTATGTTTTTAAAGAGAATTAATGTTATTTTCTATTTTTATGTGCTATTTTTATTGATAAAAAAAAATGGTCACCCCGAGTGGGTGGCTAGCTTTTTAAAACTAATTTTATTTTTATCATTGTTATTAATATTTTAAATGAATTTTTAACTTAAATTTTTAATGAAAGTTAATTTTATTCTCTATTTTTTATGTGCTTTAATTTTTTTATTTTACTGATATCTTAAAATTATATAACTTTTTTTTTTAGTATTTAAAATTATTGTGTTTTTTTTTTTCTATTCTATTTTCGAAATTTATGTTTTTAAACATCTAAGATTTATATATTTTAATTCTTAAAATATTTTTATCTCTAGTTTTAAATATTCAACAAAAAGCTTAAATTCTCTTACCAAAATCCAAAAATTGTTTGAAAGCTTCAAATAAAATTATTCTTTTCACCAAGTCACTAATTCGAAAAGCTTCCGAGCGTACCAATTCTCTTTCCCATATTTTTCCAATGTAAAATGAGTATTGGAGTGTTCAATCATCAATGTCTATATTCATTCAACATGTTCACAAAGCCCCTACAATTAGTTCGAATGTGTAAAAGGGCAACCCAGGAACAGGAATTGCGAGCTAATAGTTTCCAGCAATTATTGAAGAAACTATTCTAGAACCTGAATTGATGATTGATATGAATAAAAAATGGATCATCGAAGAGAATATGGGTAACACATTCTTTACCAAAAATATACTTGGAAAAATCAATTTTCATATTCATTTTCAGCACTAATCGTCAAAGTCCTTTCTTTTTTTCAATTTACAAGCCTTTTTTTTTTTTTTTGCAGGTGTAAGGAACTCTAGCATCCAAAGCATACAGACTACTACCTCTTCTCGGGCTACATAAACTAGCATCAATTACAATAACTAGAAGAACTCGTATTGTATCTTTTCTTATAGGAGCCGAACAAGGTGAGATCTTTTAAGTTATGAACTATGGAGGTCTGAGTATATACCAAGATGCATTCTAATTTTATCAGCTGCTGTTCTGAATGGGCTGAGATGGACATCTGCCATCGATCACTTGAGTATTCAAGATCTTCCTAAGAGAACGATACTGAAGACGGACATTCTCCCCAGTTCCAAGAATCTTAAGCAAGTACCTGAAAAAAATAATAGTGCAAATCTTGTGATTATACAGCACCACTATTGTGAGTACTGAAATGGCATGCAAAATTTTTTAATTCTTCCAACACTAAACTCAAATAGTCCCATCTTCCAATACTTGCTCAGATGCTCAAATCAAAACCCAAAGGCTCCCAGAGCCCATAAAATAGAGGTAGGGAACCGCAACATCTTATATGCATTTCAAAGCATGCATGCATGCATACGGACGTACATACATACATACATACATAAACACCTGGTATAGCACATGTTACTTCCCTGAAAGCCTAAAAGAGCAAACATAGGTCATGCCAACTCACCAACCATTGAGACACTGGGATGTGATGATCGCTTCCTTGCCAACAAATTTTTCTGGTGTCCTCCTGTTTCCCTGCACAATTCAGCATTGGCTTAAAATTTCTATCAAGGAGAATCTGTCGTGGGCAATAGATAGCAGAAAACTCACCTTAATTACCACCTTCTCATTTACTGAAAATGGATATTGCACCCCGCGATGTAGCCCATCATCAGCAGTAACATCTCCGTTTTCCTAAAGAGATACATGTGGATAATGTCCTCAAATTTATTCATTAAAAAGTAAAATCTGATAATATTGAGCAGTGGGGTTCGTCTTGAAAGACGCTGCATATTGCTAGACATTGCTTGTATGGCAACTTTCATTATATACTTCCTGTGTACTTGGTTTGCACGTTTGCACCTTTCTTAAATTTCAATAAAATCTTATAAAAATATGCCATATAGTTAAGAGTTTGTAAAAAATACACTTCTCAACGTCATATAATTAAATCATAACATGGGCCAAAGCCACAATCATATATTTGAGATTTACAACGGAGATGTTTTACCTTTTCAACAAGCAGTTTAGCAATGATAATGAAAAACATTTTTCCCTTTAGACCCCACAAAACACATTAGGTAGAAAAAATATCAGAAGAGAAGTTACTGCTGTCATTCGATGATATTGAAGGAAACCAACCGGGTCCAACTCAAACCAGAAATAGATATTGAAAGGAAAACAAGTCATAGAAACTGTACTATTCATCATACAAATAATTTATCAAAGTAGCATGGAACTCTATTCCCGGTACAAATCAGCATTCTGAGAAACCTCATTTCCAAATTTTCAGAAATACCACTTAAAACTTCAAATAAATCAATTTGCAATGAATCATTGTCAAAATCCTTCCTAGAAAAGATGCATATAAACAATATTTAATGTTCCAATATGCTTCCAGAATAGCTTATTTGAATTGGTGAGTTATGTATTGAACCCACAATGTTGCTTTTCAACCTCCTCATCCCTCATTCTTACGAGGGAAGTGCCATTCGAACTAGTGTTGATTTGCTTAAGCATCGAAAATATTTGTGGAGAATCACATGAGCATTTAAGCTTTTTCACAACTGCTACACCTATCAATGTCGCTCTCAATACAACATTTGATCAAAAGTAACAGAGATATCAAGCACTTATTTGAAGCATACCCTGTTTGGTCTTCTCACTGAATCCGTTTGGTCACCCATTTCTTTCCGACGCTTCCGTAGAGCAGCATTATGGAATAGTCTTCGATCATCCTCATTCTTCACTGCTGCAGCTGCTGCTCTAAGAGCTGGGAAGGAAATGATTCCACCATGATTAAAAAAATCCTCAGAAGGGTGATTAGAATGTAACATGACTACCATTATAGGTCGGACAAAAAAAATAGAATAGAGTGAGGGAGAGATCAAATAAAATATATTCATTTTAAAAAGGAAAGGGAAAGTGGAATATACCAAGATTAGGGACTAAAGACCCAGAATCAATTTCTGCACTGCAAAGGGTACATCTTGACTGCAAAGGGAACAATAAGAGTAGTTATGTCGAGCTTTTCCCCTCTGAAGTAATAAAGTAATAAATATCCATAGGAACATGATGAAGAGAACATGACTAGAATTTAGATCTCATAATGATACATCATGAAGCAGATCTTAGTTTCAGCTTTCCTTTAATAATAAAAGACTTAACAATATATACATATATGGCTGGTAATTTTTATATGCAAATGCATGAGCAATAGTTCATTAAGGGCTAGTTTGGGTAGTGGAGTTCATTATTTATTATTACTTTTCACCTACTTTTCACTACTATTCACTACTATTCAATAGTCTATCATTACTTTTTTCATTACTATTCACAGAGTATCTAGGATCACCTCACTACCCAAACACAACCTAAAAGCTCGAAAGGGGGAACAAAGAGTCACAGGAACAAGGGAAAGACCATGACAAAAGGAAAAGTAGGCACAAGGAAAGAAAAACAATACCTAAATTTTGGCATACACATGTACGTGTGTGTGTGTGTGTCAGTGAGTGCCTACACTAGAAACTAACTGGAGTAAGGCACCACCCGATTGAACCAATCAGATGCTACTACAGAATCAGATAAACAACGAGATATTATATTGTCCAGCTAATTAATGATATTACTGATATTCATTCACCTCAGACGTAATTCATGGTAAATGTAAGTGAATGGCAAGCAGCATGTATTCGCTGATGCAAAACCAGCATACCACACTGTTTCCACTATCTAGTGTGAAGAAGAATAGCAAATGTATCAAATAATTAAAATGTTGGTCGTCTTGCAGGCATGAATTCTAGTTCAGTAATGCACATCATACAAGATATGTCCGCAGCGGATACTACAGTTGAATACCACTATTGGAATGAGCTTTGTGCTATTCTTGAATTTAGGTTCAAGAGTAGGAGCCTCAAGGCATTATTGTTATTGTTTAGGCTTTAAGTGACGCACAGCTGGAACTAATTTTTTTTGAGATCCGATACGTCAGCCGATCAGAATAAAAAAATAACTGCCTAGTGGTGACATTCCAGGAAAAATCAGACCACAAGGTGAATCTACAGAAGTGAACTAACTAGCTTAGAGCAATTTCCTTAAGATAAAGTATGATCACAGCAGAAAAAAGGAGTCTTTGCTCAAGCATTTTGATTTTTCCTCCACTAGGTCAGATTAGACCTAAAATGCTCTTAAGGGGGGTGTGAATTGTCAGCAAAAGATTGGAGCACACCACCAGTATAGGGTGATAAAATGGAACACAACACACCAAAGTTAAAGGGTTCCATAAGAACGCAAGCCATCAACAGCCTGGAGACGTATCTAGACCAAATGGATGAAACCAAGGGCAACTGATGTATTACATGAAAAGGAGCCTTGGTCATCCTAGAAAGATTTGTTGACGCTATGACCAAGAAGGAAGACCTACCAAACAAAGTTGAAGAGATGCAGGAACTCAGTAAAGACTCGGTTCTAGAAGCTTTGAAAAAAAAAAATCAAGCAAAGGAATGACATCATTAATTAATCCATAACATGGCTTATCAAGACCTGGAAACCATGGTGACAAATATTTGCATACTTCTGTTCCCTTTCAAGTTCACAAGTTTTCCCACATTCCTGCACCAAGGTAGATATTACTAGATGATTTCCTTTTATCTCATAATTTGTCATATATTTTTTTTTTTATAAGTTAAAAATTTTATTCATCATAATGTAATAGGTGAAGCCCATATACACAGGAAGTATACAAAAGAAACACCTAGTTACATTCTAATACTAAAAAAGCGAAGACAAGAACTCATTTGCAGCCCCTCCCTTAAGTACAGTAGCAGAAAACCAGCTAAGCAAAGTACTTAAAAAAAACTTCCAGAATTCATCTACATTGCGTTCCCTATCATTAAAACACCTCTCATTTCTTTCCAACCAAATGCACCACATAATACACAAACGAATCATCTTCCATGCGGCTGCCACTTGGGAACAAGTATGAAGGCTGGTCGAGCTTGCTAGTAGGTCGACCACTGTTTTTGGCATAGCCCAACTCAGTCCAACTCTTCCAAACACTCCATCCCACAACACTTTAGCCATCTCACAATGTAGGAGTAGATGATTTACTGATTCCGCTTCTTTCCTGCACATAAAGTACCAATCCAAAATAATCATTCGACACTTCCTCAAGTTATCTATTGTCTGAATATTCCCTATTGTTGCTGTCCATACAAAGAAAGCCACCCATGACAGAACATGAGCCTTCCAAATCCTCTTCCAAGGAAAGCAAATATGGTGCTGATTGATCAACACCTTATTGTATGACCAAACCGTAAACTTTTTTGAGGCTGTTTGTCTCCAGCAAAGTTGATCCCTGCTCTGTCTTCTAGTTTCCACTGAGTACAACAATCTGAAAAAATCAGTAACCTCCTCTACTTCCCAATCCTGGACAGATCTGGAAAAACTTACATCCCCAAACACCACTCCATTGGAATAACCCATCAACTTTGAAACTGAAGCTTGCTGATTAATCGCCAATCTGAAGACAACTGGATAGGCTCTAAACAATTCAATATCTCCACACCAAACATCAAACTAAAATCTAAGTCTTGAACCATCACCAACCATAAAGTAGGGGGTGTCAAATCGTGTTAACTGGTCGTGTTCATATCGTGTCAAGACATGTATATTATACTATATGGGTCAACCCAAACACAACCCGTTAAACTTATCGTGTCGAAATCTCAAACCCTAACACAACCCATTAACATAACAGGTTGACACAACACGACCCGTTTTGACCCGTTAGTGAATACTACGAAATAGTTTAACACGACACGACCCAAACCGTTTATATAAATGGGTTGAACAGACCTGAAATTAACCTGTTTGACCTAATTAAGTTTAACATAATTTTATATAAATATTAAAATCACAATATCTATAAAAAAAATATAAAACTAACTTCAAGTCCAAAATTACAATCCAAACAATAAAAATATCGAAATTAGAATTCCAACAATTTTAATCTTAGGTATAAGGGTATATTTGTAACTTTAACTTTCTTAACAGATCAACCCGTTTTGACCTGAACCTGTTAAAACTAAATCCAAACCTGCTATTATCGTATCGTGTTCGGGTTGGGTTAACGGGTCGTGTCACATATTGCCACTCCTACTATAAAGTTGACTTGTTTCAAGAAGCAACCTCAACCTTTCCTAATATACTTCCATAAACTCACTCCATATGGACCCCTACACTCATTGGTGCACCAACCTCCCCAATCACTTCCATATTTTCAAGGGATCACCCCCCTCCACAAGGCTTCCTCTTCCCCATGATATCTACATAACCACTTCCCCAACAACACTTTATTAAAACTACACAAGCTATGAACACCCAATCCTCCATTTACAATCGGGCAACAAACTTTTTTCCAGCTCACTAAGGGAGTCTTAGACTCCTCTCCCAAAACACCCCACAAAAAAGCTCTATACAACTTTTCAATACGATTAGCCACTCCAACTGGTAAAGAGAATAAAGAAAGGAAATAAGTTGGGATATTAAAGAGAGTATTCTTTATAAAAGTGATTCTACGATGGAGGTAACGGGCCTTTGATGGTGGTTTTTATTTCTAGTCACTGGAAATGCATTCTACGAAACGTGTAGTAATTGAGTCTTAAGTTGTTTGAGGTGAGAAGGGATGGACGTTATGTCTTCTTGAGTGAGAAAGGATGGAAAGTGGTAAAAAACATGTGAGTGGGGCTGAAGACAGCCAGATGGTTTTCCAGAGCCCTGGAAGGGAGCTTGAAGGCAGTGGGCAGGGGGTTTTACTCGCGTAGCGCAGCTCCAATTCTAAAGGGTCTTACATGACTTAGGTGGAGTACGGTGGTAGGGGGCATAGGAGCTTCCTCTTTATTCCAAAAGATAGGATGGAGTGGGTTGGAGGGATTTAATGGTGGCGCTGCAAGAAGTTGGCAGAAATGGTGACCCTGAAAGGTTGCCTCCGATACCTGCAATATCTCCGTCACATGGCTTGAACCCTCCGTCATACAAGGAGGCACTCCAAGGTCGGCTAAAGAGGCCTCGAGACGCACAGAGGGTAGAGATGGTAGGTCTGCCCAGGTCAGGTGATGCCACCTTTACGGAAGGTGCTCAGCAGGGGGAGGCAGCAAGTCTGTTGGCTCAAATAAGGAAAAACTTATGGAGGCTCTGTTTGAAATGGATAGTCAGTTGAGGGAGTTGACAAATAAATTCATATGGCTTAAGCGGTGCGTTTTGGGGCAGGAAGGGGGGGGGGCTTGGGCTTGAATCTGGATTGCAGGCCGTTGGCTGAAGGAGAAGGGGTATTGAAGGGCCTGGGCTAGGGCAAGCCCATTGGAGAGCCTTCGGACCTCACTCGTCTGAAAGAGCAGGGAAAGGTGTTGGGCCAGGAGACGAGACCCAGCCCACGAGGAGGTCTGCAAAAGGAGGCCTTGTCTGGAGAAGGAGGCCGCAGGCTGTAGCTAGGCCATCGGTGAGTGGGCCCAAGGCACCAACAACGACTCATGCGGCCTCGCTGCAGGCAGTCGATCCATCGGCGGTAGCCACATCGCCGATGGTGCCTCCAACAAAGATGGATGATATCTCTCTAATCCCAACAGCATAACTGCCTTCAAGTCCTCAAGAACCACAAAGAAAGATGCGACAGTGGTCGCCAGTGCTTCATCAAAGTCAACGCAAAGGTTATGGCGACTGGGGGTTGAAGTTCCAGTGGAGAAGGCCGTGGTTCCAGTTGTCGAGACCTCTGTCTCGTCTGGACAATCAGTGACTGCACAGACCTCGTCGCTGATCACTGGCAAATCTTCAGGCATGACTCAGATGGTGGTTCTGGAGCTGGAAGTGGTAGAGGGGGTTTTGGAGGCATGAGAGACTGATAAAGCAGCGTTCTTTCGGGATGAAATAGAAGAAGGAGAGCTGTTTGGGAAGGGAGGGGGGCTCGATGGGGGTAATGGGTTATCATCAGAGATGTTGAAGGAGGTTGGGCCAATGGATCACCCTACAGATATCATGATTAGCATGGCAGAGGGGGATAGTGATGAGCTAGATAGCCCAATCCCGTTATGTACTCTCTCCAAAGTTAGTGTATGGTTTACCACCAAACTGGTTGTGTTAAAAAAGCAAAGGAAGTTACTTATCAAAAAAAATAAAAAAATAAAAAAGAAGAGGAAGTTCAAGAGTGTGTGGGGATATCGTTTGTTGGGTTTAGTTTAAGGCCCTTCTAATTGCAATAGAGACAGGGAGTTCTACAGCCATGAAATCAGCAGTGAAATGGGATAGGGAGTTGAAATGCCTAAAAAGTTCTATTAACTACGATAATAATGAGGGAAGTGTGGGGAGGGAGAGGTTGAAGGGGAGGGGGTCATGGCTTTCTAATGAAGCCTAAAATCCTTTCTTGGAATGTAAGGGGATCAATGACGTGAATAAACGTCTCCCCATTAGATCCCTTCTCCGCAGCTAGAAAATTGACATTGTTTGCTTACAAGAGACTAAGTTGAGTGGTATTGACAGAAACATAATTCGCAATTTGTGGGGTTGCTCCTTTGTGTTATTTAGCTTCGTCGGGGGCTTTGGGAAGTGTGTTGGTGATGTGGGATAAGCGAGTGGTGGAGATGGTAGAGGATTGTATCGGGTCTTTTTCAATGGTTGTAATTTTTAAGAATATTGAGGATGGGTGGAGTTGGGCTTTTGCAAGCGTGTATGGTCCCAATGTAGATAGAGATGGAAGTTTTTTTTGCGAGAGGAATTGGCGGGGCTGTATTCTTTATCGGACTTACTTTGGGTTTTTTGTGAAGACTTTAACGTTGTTCAGTTCCCTAGTGAGAGAGGACAGGGCCATCTACGTCGACAAGTGCAATGGAAGACTTTTTAGAGCTGATATTTGATTTGAATCTTGTGGATCTTCCTTTGGTTGGAGGGGCTCATACTTGGTCCACAAGTCGAGGATGGTCTAGGTTAGATAGATTTCTAGTCTCTTCTTCTTGGGAGATGCACCTTCCGGATCTATATCAGAAAAGGTTGCCACGAGTATGTTCCCATCATTTTCCAATTTTGCTTGATTGTGGTGACATTCATAGGGGTATGCATTATTTCAAATTTGAGAATATGTGGCTGGAAGTTGAAGGATTTGTGGAGAAGGTAAGGGCTTGGTGGGATGCTTATTATTTTGATGATACACCTAGCTTCATGGTGGCAGGTAAACTTAAAGCCCTTAAGTCCGATTTAAAGAAGTGGAATGAACAAGTATTTAGACATACGGAAGTGCAGAAAACATCCTTTAGGATGAGCTGCATGCATTGGAGGAAGGATTCTTCATTAAGAAAGAATGTGGTGGTGCCGAAATTGAGAAAGTTTTGTTGATGGAAGAAATATCTTGGAGGAGAAAATCAAGGGCGCTTTAGTTTGGAAGGGAGGGGGGCAAATGCACCTTCCTTTCACAAGGTGGCTAATTCTCATAGGCGCAACAATGCTATTGAAGTCCTCCATTCCGGCCCTAATGTGTTACATTCTCCCGAAGAGATCCAAGATCACATGGTGCAAAATTATGAGGACCTACTTGCTGAAAAAGAAGAATGGAACCCCAAACTTGATAGTTTAATTTTTGACCAACTGGATTTGGATGTAGCAAGTTAGTTGGAGAGGCCATTTGATGAGGAGGAGGTGCATCTAGTGGTGAGAGGTATGTGTAAAGACAAAGCCCCGGGCCAGGATGGCTTTTCTATGGCCTTCTTTCTAGAGTGTTGGGATATAGTAAAGGAGGAAGTGATGCAAATTTTCCATGCTTTTCATTTTGATCTTAAGTTTGAGAAGTCTTTAAACGCTACTTTCATTGCTCTCATCCCGAAGATAGTTGGCGCCCATGAATTGAAAAACTTCCGGCCTATTAGTTTGGTAGGTGGGATCTATAAAATCATATCAAATGTGTTAGCTAATCGTATGAGTTTAGTGATGGACAAACTCATTTCCAAACCTCAAAATGCTTTCGTTCGGGGTCAGAAAATTTTGGGTTCAGTTTTGATAGCTAATGAGTGTTTGGACAGCCGGTTAAGAGAAGGTATCCTGGGGATTCTTTGCAAACTAGACATGGAAAAAGCTTATGACTATGTGTGTTGGGACTTTCTTTCTTATATGCCTAGAAGATGTGGTTTTGGGGATAGGTGGTGTGAATGGGTTAAACATTGTGTTTCGATTGCTCGGTTTTCAGTTTTAGTCAATGGAAAATCTTGTGGTTTTTTTCGGACTTCGAGGGCTTTGAGACAAGGGGATCCACTATCCCCTTTCCTTTTTGTTTTAGTAATGGAGGCATTGAGTCTCGTGGTGGAGGCTGCCGTCAGGGGGGATTCCTTGCTGGTTTTTCGGTGGGTAACAATAGTAATGGTGTCATTTCCATTTCTCACTTACTTTTCGTAGATGATATGCTCATTTTTTGTGATGCTAGTGGCCAGATTCAAGCTCTAAGGGCGGTTTTGTTGTGCTTCGAAACTGTTTCAGGACTCAAGGTAAACTTGGGGAAGACGAAGGTGGTTCCGGTGGGGGATGAGTAAATTGCTTCTTTAGTAGAGTTGTTGGGCTGTAAAATTGCCTCTCTTCCTATGAAATATCTCGGACTTCCCTTGGGGGCGTCATTTAAAGCAAAGAGTATTTGGGATTGTGTGGTAGAGAAGATTTGAGAAAAGACTACCGGGGTGGAAGAGGTTATATCTATCAAAATGGGGGAGATTAACACTTATCAAAAGCACCCTCTCCAATCTTCCCACTTATTATCTTTCTCTCTTCCATTACCAGTGGGTGTGGCTAATCAGATCGAAAAGTTGTTTAAAGCTTTCTTGTGGGGTGGTATGAGAGAGGAAATTAAATTTCACCTTGTAAGTTGGCAAATGGTGAGCTGTCCAATTGCAAATGGTGGGTTAGGGGTGCGAAATTTGTGTGTTTTTAATAAGGCACTATAAGGAAAGTGGATGTGGAGGTACCAAATGGAAGGCAACTCGTTGTGGCGAGAGCTTATTGATCACAAGTATGGTAGTGCATGAGGGGGATGGTGTTCTAAGAATGGTAGGGGGTCTAATGGAGTAAGACTATGGAAATTTATTAGAAAGAGGTGGAACAATTTTGAAAAACATATTAAGTTTGAGGTGGGCGATGGAGCAAGAACCCGTTTTTGGTTCGATGTTTGGAGTGGGGAGAGCCCTCTTTCCACTGTTTTTCCAGTTGTATTTAACTTGGCTAGAAATCAGCAAGCTGTTGTTTCAAATTTGTTGTGTCGTGCAAATGGGACAGTAACTTGGAATGTCACTTTTACTAGAAATATTCAGGATTGGGAACTAGAAGAGCTGGCAGATTTTTATAGCTACCTGTAATCAGCAAAGTTAGGAGGCCATGGAAGTGACCGTATGTTGTGGATTCACACGGGGAGAAAAGAGTTTACTGTAAAATCTTATTACAAGGCCTTGACAGTCCAGAAGCCACCTTCTTTCCGTGGAAGAGTATTTGGAAGGTTTTAGTGCCGTCTAAAGTTGCGTTCTTTATTTGAACAGTTGCACTTGGGAAGATTTTGATGGTTGATAATCTAAGGAAGCGCAGTAAAGTGGTCATGGAGTGGTGCTTCATGTGTAAAATGAATGGAGAATCGATAGATCATTTGCTTTTACTTTGTGACGTGGCTGGGGAGTTATGGGCTGGGAGCCAAGCTGAGTTGGGTAATGCCTAAGAGTGTGGTGGAACTACTAGCGTGCTAGAACAAGAGACATAATAGCGCTCAACTGGCAGCAGTGTGGAGAATGATACCTTTGTGCTTAATGTGGTGTTTATGGTCGGAAATGAATGATAGATGTTTTGACAACAAGGAGCGTACAGTGGGGGAAATCTGGTACTTATTTGTTTTCTCTCTTTTACAGTGGTTTTCTGCTATTGTATTTAAGGGTGGGAATGTTCATGAGCTCCTATCTTCTTTTCAGCTTACTAGAATGTAATTAGGTGTCTCACTTTGTATATTTCCTGTGTACTTGGGCATTGCCTAGTTTCATTATATTCAATAAAGATCCTTACTTATCAAAAAAAAAAAATAAGAGTGATTCTACCCCCTTTAGATAAATACATTCTTTTCCATGCCGCCAACCTCTTCTCTATCTTATCAACCACCCAATTCCAAATGTGCTTGGCCTAGAAAGACGCCCCTCATGGTAGTCCCAAGTATTTCATGGGCAGATGAACAACTTTACACCCCAGAAATTCTGCCAAGTGATGAATATTATGGACATCTCCCACCAGGACCAGCTCCGATTTACTCAAGTTCACTTTTAGTCCAGAAATGGCTTGAAAACATAGCAGGACAGCCCTCAAAACTTGAATCTATTCCCCAACAGCATCACAAAAAATAAGGGTATCATCAGCAAAAAGCAAGTGAGATATTGTAGTGAAGCCATTAGAGTTAGATCCCATCGAAAAACCTGAGATAAAGCCTCCTTCTACCACTGCCTCCACCATATGACTCAAACAAGAACAAATAGGAAGGGAGATAAGGGATCCCTGCCTCAAGCCTCTTGAACTCTGAAAATACCCACAAGGCTGCCCGTTAACTAAAACAGAAAACCGGATAGTTGAAATACAATGACTTATCCAGCCACACCACTTGTCACCAAAACCACATCTTCTAAGCATGTATAAAAGAAAATTCCAGTTTACATGATTGTACGCCTTTTCCATGTCCAACTTACAAAAAACCCCCAAAACCCCTTCCCACATACGACTATCTAAACACTCATTTGCTATCAGCACTAAAACTATGATTTGTCAACCTCTAACAAAAGCGTTTTGAGGTTTAGAAATGATCTTCTCCATCACTTTGCTCATTTGATTTGCTAACACCTTTGAAATAATCTTATAGACACCGCTTACCAAAATTGGGTGGAAATCCTTCAACTCCGAAGCACCCACTCTCTTTGGGATCAAGGCAATAAAAGTGGCATTCAATGACTTCTCAAACTTTTGAAACTCATAAAATTCATGAAATACCTTCATCACCTCCCCCCGCACAATCACCAATCTTGGAAAAAGGCCATAGAAAACCCATCCAGTCCAGGAGCTTTGTCTCTCCTCATCCCACAAACCACCTGATACACCTCAAGCTCTTCAAAAGGCCTCTCAAGCCAGCTTGCTGAAAAATCATCCACAACTACGAAATTCAAGCCATCAATTTTGGGTCTCCAAGCTTCCGTCTCACTTAGGAGAGAACTATAAAACTGCACAGCATGCTCTTGAATCTTAGCAGGCGAGGATAGCAGCTTATTTTCAATTTTTAACAGCTCAATGGCATTGTTGCATCTATGAGAATTAGCCATTTTATGAAAAAAGCTTGTACACTTATCCCCTCTTTAAGCCATCTATGAGAATTAGCCATTTTATGAAAAAAGCTTGTACACTTATCCCCTCTTTAAGCCATAGAACTCTCGATTTTTGCCTCCATGATATTTCTTCCCTCAAAAGAACCCTCTCAAGTTCTGTTATCACTTCATTCTCCTAGACAAATTCACCTCACTGTCCCCTTCAGCCTCCAAGGATTGAAGCTCATCCCAAAGGGCTTTTTTCTGCTGCTCTACATTCCCAAAAACTTCCTTATTCCATATCTTCTTCTTTTTTTATAGGTAAAAGTAAGTTTTATTGAAATAAGAATAGAAACAAAGTACTCCAGGTACTAGTACAAACAGATCATGAAACCTAATTACATCTAGGTACTAGTCTTCTTCCATATCTTCAAATCAGCTTTCAAAGTATTGAGTTTACTTGCCAAAACAAAACTAGGAGTCCCCTCAAAATGATACAAAAGCCACCAGCTTCTTACCTTATCAACCCTCCACTTCAAGCCACATATTCTCAAACTTAAAATAGCGTTTACCCTCGTGAATACCACCACAATCAAGAAGAATGGGAAAATGGTCAGAACATACCCTTGGCAATCTTTTTTTGGCATAACTTCGGATGGTGAGCCTCCCATGACGACGATACTAAGAATCTGTCCAGTCTTGAGCCGCCTCTAGAATTGGACCATGTATATTCACCCCCCAACAGTGGCAAATCCAGCAGTTCCAAGTCAAAAATCAGCTGTGAAAAATCCTCCATAGCTGTAGTCATAGAAGATAGACCCTCCCTCTCACTAGGAAAACGAACTATATTAAAATCCCCACAAATGCACCAAGGCAAATCCCACAGTGAATAAAAACCTACATCCCACAGCAAGTTTCTATCCAGGCCCAACTCAAGGGTAATATTGGATACTGAGTGAAGGGTGGGGCCTCTTCTTCTTGTTTCAACTGTTATTTGTAAGGGAATGGATGGAGGATAGGAGAGGAGCCAGAGAACACTAAACTTTCTTGAAACCCCTTCTAACAAGTCTATCATATTAGGGAAATTTGAGTGGAGATGACACCAGGGTTAGTGATTCGCTTGAACTTTCATTTTTACCCACAAAAGTTTATCATAATCATCAATAATCGAAGTAAACCCTTTGCATTTCTCTCCATCCTTGTAAATGAACATGATCACTTATCCATTTCTCTCCTTTCCACTCTACAGCCAAATAAAAGAAAAAGATTATGCTGCCCTCCCTCTCCTACAGTTTATAACCAAATAAGGGAGGGTGATAATTATTCCCTCTTGTCTCCCTTTCCCATTATCTTCTCTCCTCTTACTCCAAACTTTCAGAAATAGCTTAAAAAGAATTTCCACCCGCTTTTACTAAACCAGCACTACAAGTTGAGTTTCAAGACTGTTTACCATGCAGTGTATGCTATACAACTAAGTAGAAAAAGAAGTTCCAAGACAAAATATCCCATACAAAAAGATCCGAATCATGTTTTGAACCCAAAAGATTTATGATTATAATTGTATATATATAACTCCAAAGGCCACTTCAACAAATCAATTATTAGTCATCGTTTTGGAAAAGAACAAGAGATAGTCCTACTTACTGTTTCAATTACTCTTCTCAGCGTCAAGCCACCGAATGAATGTCCACAGGAAACAACCACGGCATCTTCAAGAAATGTACCACTAAAGCAAAGAAAATTAATGAAAGAAAAGCAAAGCTTTAGTAACACAAATATTTTCATGCCAATTTTCTTACTAGATTAACAAGGAAGAAAGTAAAGCCCATCTACTGTTAGAAAGTGAAATTCCATGCAAACCAATTGAAAAGAAAAATAAATAAATAAACGTCCAGTATTAAATCTAGATTTTTAGAGGTGAATTTATAACGAAAATTAAGAATTCATAGCAGACAACAGTAAATGATCCGGAATAAATAATTCAGCCTACAATGTTTCCTAACATCTAAATCATATGCTGGTGATTGGTAACCCAAAACTTTATTTGAGAGCTCCACCATCACACCACACAAATAAATTTATGATAAAACATAAACTGACACTTTGTTAGTATAGATATGTAAGATTTCACAAAATCCTGCGGGAAACTCCTTGTCGAGCGCCTGTGCACCCCCAATATTAGTTGGGATGCTGTTCTAAGACACCAGTGCCAATCATAAAAGATTTATCACAAAATCAAAGGTTACTGAAAGACTGAAAGTTAATTAAGGGGGAAAACACTGCATATACAATGTAGATTTTTTTTTATAAACAAGAAGTAATTTATTAGAAACGAATGTATAGGCAAAGCCCATGTACACAGGAAGGAAACATATACAATGTAGATGCTCAAAAGTCAGCATGATTTCACTTGTTTATAGTGTGCCAGTAAAAAACCACACCCAGGGAAAGACTCACGAGATGGGATCTGAAAGAACGCTTCTCAATGACAGTTCCTTATTCAAATTGTTCTGAGCTACCTGTAAATCAGAAACTCAAGTAAGATTTCTTCACAGATGATTATTGACAACAAACATACAAAAATTAGAGTCAGCGACTCAGCATAGGGCTCCCCTATATTGATTGAAAAAAGCACATTTAGACTCGGGGATGGAAACGGTCTTCTCCCTTCTGTCTTATTTGATAAACTCAAAAATGCAAAAAACTCAGAGATGCAATGGAAATGAGTAAAATAATTGAGAAAAATATGCAAGCAGAGAATCAGAAGATAAAGTTCCATTTATATGAAAAGATAGCCATGATAGATGCAAACATTTAAATGTTGCTGATAGAATGGGACCACTAACCATTTTAGGCCCACCTACAATATTTTGACAAAGTCCACTTCAGTTTTTCTTTTTTTGCTTTTGATAAGAGAAGCTTTGTTAATTAGCAAAATGGCATCCAATTACACATGGAGTATACAACAAAGACCAGCACAGTATCATGATTAGTTTTTTGTTTTGACAATTAATAGAAGATATTATTTAAAAACGCAAAGCATGCAGCCTGAGTGCACAAGAAGTATACAAGTAGAACACCAAACTAGAAATAGAAAAAGGACGAGAAAATAGTGAAAACTCAGTCCATTTAAATATAACTTAAGCATGGACACACGCATGCAGACACATCTTACCATTATCATAATTAACAAAGATTTTGTAGACCAAACATTGATAATTGTTGTTGGGGTAAATAACAGTAGCTACCAGGATTTAGAAAGATATAGCAATTCAAATGTTGATGGTTTCAACCTGAGATGCTATTAATCACATACTAGTAGTTTTAATCGTGCTCAACAGGGCATATATGACATATCAACAAGAAAAGGTATTTCTTTTTTGCTTTCCCCTTTTTTGTTAATACTGTGGAATGAAGAACTTATACATCAGACGCTCATTGCATGAGAGAGCACAAAAAATGTGGAAGGGAAATGTTTTTTCATAAACTAGCTGAACCCAAACAAGATGCCTTTCTGATCATAACTGCTCAAAACATCTTATACAGGTATCTACTTACTGGGCCCACTATGTATTAGTCCACTCCTTTTTTTCTTTTTGAGATCATAGCCCAGTCCTTTCTAATAGCCCAAAAAAAGGAAGGGGCCCAATGGAAAATGAAGAGCAAGACAAAGAAAGCCCTTTTATAACTGAAATGGATCAAAGCCCACCTGGAGCAAGAGATAATCAAGTAAACATCCTTAGGTGATGTTGGAACATGTTCCATTTCCTTTGCAGAGGGGGGAATTTTGTGAGTCAGGTTGACAATGCGGAGAGCTTGATAGGTACTTTGGAATTAAGGTGGATTCCTTACCTATGAAGTATCTTGGCCTCCCTCTAGGAGCCACTTTTAAGGAAAAGACAATTGGGTGAAGTTAAAGAAAAGATCAAGGGTGGTCAGTTGGCCAAATGGAAACGAATGTATTTTTCGAAAGATGTTCGTATTACAATGATTAAAAGCACTTTTTTGAACTTGTCAACGTATTTCATGTCTCTTTTTCCCCTCTCTTCTAGTGTAGCTAATCACACTGAGAAGCTGCAATGAGATTCCTTATGAGACAAAGGGAATATCATTTGGTGAATTGGGGGTTTGGAATATGCTCAGGGCTAAACACGCATTACTGGGGAAGTGGCTTTGGCGTTACCAGTATGAGAAAGAGGTTTTGTGGAGAGTATGCATGATTGTGAGCGTGGGATTTTAACGGGGTCCCTTGTCCCATGGAATGGGACTATGGAAGAATATAAGAAAGGTTGGGCATATTTCTAACCATATTATATTTGATGAGGGGGAATGGATCCAAGAGAATATTTAGGCACGATATGTGATGTGGTGATGGGGTACTACAGCATTGCACATACCAAGGATACTTCAGCAGCAAACAATAATCTGGTGATTTATAGTGATTCTTTTATGTGGAACATAAGCTTCATCACAACAGCTCAAGATTGAGAGGTGGATGCTTTTTGTCAATTGTTAATCTTTTTTTTATTTATTGGCACCGGGTAGAGTGTAATGAGTCAAGTTCAAGCGAGTAGTGGGTGGTCAAGCCTTATTCATTTCATTTTTATTCAAACACATGTCGAGCTCAAGCTTTTAACTAAGTAGCGTGTTATGTTCATGAGCAGCCAGCAGGAACATCATTTTCTCTAAATCTCTAAAAATATTTAAAATATTTTCATTATAAATATAGAGATCATACTTTAAGAAAATAACAAAGACGAAGTTATTCAAACTTAAGTGTGTCGAGCTAAACTTATACGAATTGTATCATTTAATAATCAATTATAATTTTGGATTTACAAACGACACATTTAACAAATGAATCGAGCCGAATTCAAGTTTGATCAAGCCAATCTCGAGCGGCTTGTTGAGTAGTCTTGTTTATTTACAGCCTTGGCACCGAGTGTCCGGGAACAAAGTCTGACTAATACCAAAGGTGCACAAAACCTTCGGAAGGAGTATCCCGCAAGTGCACTTCGGGTAATTCAAGGGGAAATTCTCTCAATCCGCTGGCTAGAAATTATATGCAGGATTCAAACTTTTAGACCTGTAGGGAGCATACTACCAAGACCAAAATCCCCATTAGATTATGAAGAGTAAGTCAAGACAAGATTCTTTGAACCCCATCCTAAAGAGGGGTGTTCAACATTAGTTCTTTCAACAGTATGCTTACCACTCATAATAATAATCCATTTCCTTGGAAGAATACCTAGCAGATAAATGTTGCCTTGAGAGCTGCATTATTTCCCTATACAACCAATCTAAGAAATTTTATCACCATGGATAATGTATGGAAGAGACATCATTATCATCGATTGGTGTCGTATGTCTAAGAGTGGGAAGTTTGGTCACCATCTTTTACTTCATTGTGAGACTATAAGTGCAATGTAGAATGGCTTCTTCAATCGGATTAGAATGGCTTGGGTCATGCCAAGAAGAGTTGACTCTATTTTTGTTCCTGGAGAGGGTTGGGTGGCAGCCCACACGTTATAGCAATCTAGAAGATGATTCCCATTTGCCTTATTTGGTGCATTTGGAAGGAAATGAAAAAAAGAATCTTTGAGGATCACGGAAGGACCTTGGAGGAGCTCAAAACCTTTCTTTTAACCAGAACCTACTTACTTGGACTATTTTTATAGACTTTAATGGGTTAAATTTATATCATTCCTTGCATATTTTCTTCTAGATAGATTTCTCTTATATACTTACATGTACTTGAGTTGCGCCTTTTGTGCATTGTTTTTTTTTTATTGGAACCGGGTGTCCAAGAACATCATTCCGACTAATCCCGAGGGTGCACAGGCCCTCGACAAGGATTTTCCCGCATGTGCACTACGGATAATTCAAGGGGAAAGTCCCCCAGTCCTATGGCCCCTAGAGAGCACCTTTTGTGCATTGTACTAGAAAGATTGTTACTTATAAAAAAAAAAAAATGAGCATAAACAATGACTAATGATGGATGAAAAGCTATTCAAACTGGATATTGGAATCGAGTATTTGATGGATTTGGCTGTCTAAAACTTTAGAATTCTCAAATACAAAGACAAAAATGAACAAGAAAAAAAAAACTGCAAAGTAAAGAAACTAAAGGCATTTTGAGTTTTGTAGTTAGTAAAGTTTTCCTCGAGATTACTGATTAAAAAAAAAAATTTCCTTGAGATCTTCTGCATATTTTAATGTTCATGACCTTCTTCTTTCGATTGTAAACTCTAACTAGGCATTTCTCATGGATACTACCTGTGTACCTAGACTTTGCCTTTTTCTATTAATAATATTTCCATGATTACCTATCAAAAAAAATATATTTTATTTTAAGATGAGATGCTTGAAGATAGAACTTACATAAGTATTATCAGAACTGCCCAATACATCTTCCTCGGCAGAGAGGTCATCCATAAACTGGCTTACAGATATCGGTACATAACTTTGGGGAATGACGTGACCAGCAGATGCGATGGGAGAACAATCTAATATAGCATTACCCTGCGGCATGAGCCTGAACGCAAGTGATGTCCTACAATCGCAGAGCTAAATTCAAAACGAAGTTCTTGGGAAGTAGATTGCAAATTTGAAAAGTATGTTTCACCACATTCATCATGATACACTGCTATAAAATAACTTGTACCTCCCACTACCACTAGTGCCTGACAAATAATCTGGAGCAGCTCTATATGATGCAGCAGGACGAAGGCCTGCAGTAGCATGGCTAAGGGCCTTGCCTGTGAGCAGTAAGAGATCCCCTGGAGCTGACCCACCATCTGCTAGGTACCACCTACCATTGGGATCACAAACCTGTTGAAGAAAAGAGTGTATAAATAATATGAGGTGGGCGTCAATCAAAAACACCACAAACTTTGTCTGATTGCCCATACATGTTGACCAAGTATGCGAATTATAACCAATATAATAAAACACTTCTTTAATAGATAATCAAACCCAGAAACTAAAATATAACAGCAGAATAACAAGATAACATTAGAAAACTATAACAAGTGTTAGGAGTGGGGGACACCTGAAGTCCAGGACTGTCTGAGGAAATCAATGTCACCAATCCCTTCTCAAATTCACCACTTGTTCCCAGCTTCCCACCTCCAATAGCACCCTTTCCATTTTGCAAAGAAGCATTTAAGTAGGTCACAACAAGCACCGATGAGGACGCTTCATTCGCTGGCAATGGGGTATCATCAAGCAAATGATTGAAAACACTGAACAATATATGCTGTTGTAAGTAGAAATATAGAGAAAAAATAGAAATCAGAAAACCACAAGAATAGTAATTTCAAAAATAAAATAAATCATCCAATACTTACTCGCTTCGCAAACGAAGATGTCTTGCTATTGCACATATAGCAGCACGAGCTGCCTTTCCCATGCACCTAAAAACATCAGCCATGCAAGGGGGAGATGAGTCCCAATCTTCCAAAGCCCTGCAACACAGCAAGCACATAACTATTTAATTTCTAAAGAGTTATGGTAAGTAAAAACAATACGAACAAAAACTATATGAATTATAATTTACTCGGGGCAGAACTCCTACAACCAAGACTAACATGTACGGCCTTATGGTGACAGCTCCATAAAGCAATCACCATATGAATTATAATTAACTCGGGACAGAACTCCTACAACCAAGACTACATGTACGGCCTTATGGGGACAGCTCCATAAAGCAATCACCATATGACATTCATTCAAACTGCCATACTATGCTATCGGGCCAGGCAATTGCAGATGTACAAAATGCCATACTGGGCACCAAGAATTGACTATTTTGGGGCTGCAACATTGTTCTTAATTGATTCCATATCAGGACACCATGCCTTTCATCGTTTCTAGAAACAGTAACATCCCCATCTATAGACTGATTTCCAATAATGCAGGAAAATGTTTAAGGCTGCATTTCATCAATGGTTTGAAAACTATTTTCAGAAATAAAAGAACAACAAACGGCATCGAAAAAAATAATCATCAAGGAATTTTCCAAGACATCTTTGCGTAGGAAGAAAAATCCTGAAAACACCACAAGTTTGTTTGCTGCATTATCGGAATTTGGCCCTTTCAGCAATTGAAAACATCCAGAAATGAGTCCGTTTCCAGAATCTTATATTCACCATAATGCAGTTTTCAGAGAACCTATTCTTGACTCACAAACCAATGGATCCCAAACATTTTAGACAAATGTCCACACCTTTCTTTTCGGTTGGTAAGAACCCAAGTCTTACCAGAAAAGGACATATAACATCTAAAATCTTTGAATCGTAATGTATGACATCTTCATCTTCCATATAAACAAAAACACGTTATAAAGCGTGCGATACAAAGGAGCTACACCAAGACATGAGAAGTGACCCTAGTTTGGACGTGTTTCACAAGAAACATGCAATTCGACTATGAGGAAAATCCCACTTCTTTAGACATCCAAAGCTTCTCAAACTGATGAAACGACATGAAGCTGACTAGTGAAAAAAAAAAAAGTACCTTCCAGCTCTGTACATGTAAACCCCACGGCTCCCCTTGCCAACAACACTCTGCTGAGCCCTACTCCTAAAGTACAACCGGCCCGCTTCCAAGCCACACCGCATGAGCGCCGCATCTCCGCTCCCCAATTCGATCACCGCTGCATTGTGCCTCATCAATGACCCGGCCAGCGCCTCCACCGCCCTTCCATAGGGCCCGCTGGGGGCCCCCTCGTACGGGACTATATCCGAGAGCCGGACCCTCGCCAGTGGGCACGACATCAAGGCCATCGGCTCGCCCGACCGGAGCGCCGCCGCAATTGGCACCAAAGCATGATCTACCGGCTGCTCGCGTTGGGGAGTGGGACCAGGTGCAAGAGAGAGGGGGGGTTGCTTGGGGTTCGCAGTGGCTGCGGATGGGGGTGATCTAAGGGAGGATTGGGAATTTATTGGCTGCGATGCCACTGCAGAAGTCTGCTGCTGCTGCTGCTGCTGCATCACCGTCGCAACCATCAATCATTCTGAAAACACTGAACTGTTTTGGTCTGTATGGATATGTGGAGCAAAACCCAAGAAAAATTTAGAAAAGAAAGGCGTTGGATTAGGGTTTTGAAGGAATCATTTTCAGGATAATTTTTGCAATGCTTCATTGCCTGACCAAAAATAATCGTTGTCGCATAGCTTCACAGTGTGTGTAAGAACAAAAGACACAAGTTTTGAGGTCCTTTAAATTGATCTTGCAGTGTTGTTTTAAGTGTGTATGTGTAGATATGAAAAAGCAGGATAATTTTGTTTAGGGTTTTGAGAAGTTCTGTTTTGAATTAGCTGGGCAACAACATTGGAACGTAAAGAAGAGAGTGAGTAGGAGGAGCGTGCTGCTGCTGCTGCTTTTCTGTCTGCTCCTTTTCTCGACCTCTGTTTTTTTTTTTTTTTTTTTTCTTGGGTTTTTGGGTTGTATAAATATTTTTTCCAATTTGTAATATAAATTATTAAAAATTATATATCGTCTAATAAAATTAACTTCATCGTATACATTATTAAAAAAAAAAAAAAAAACACATCATATTAACTTGGGCCGTAAAAGAAATAAAGTCCACTACCAAATGGGCCACCCAAGGCCGCCTGTAAGCCTATGAAGTGTTGAGCCCACAAAAATAAAAGCCCATGCCTCGATTGTGTCAACTAGGAGGAAAATAAAAGATGACCTCGTGCCATGGACTACTGTAACCAGCAAAACGTTAAAAACCATTTCAACCTCAAAAACACACCTCAAAAACACATAGTTGACAACGTTGGGAAAACAATTGTCACAACTAACTCACCATGGAAGATTTGTTAGAATAAAATCTAGATATGCAACATGCAACACTAGGGTAAAGGACAAACAAAAAGACAAAGAGCATGTGGGGACCAAGATGAGTAGAATATATAAGCATATGCTTGGATAAGAGATTTGCAGGATAAATACGATGAGATTAATAGAGAGCATGGTCGCTAATCGACAACCTCCTTCGAAGTGCTAATCTTCCTTTTCATTGAGGAAATGAGATTAATGGTCGTGAAAATACTACAAATGGACTACTCTTTTGATGGATCAGACCAGGACCTTATCTAATATATAGATCAAATGTATCAAGTTCACTTGCAACTCGATGGTGTTCTTGATGAGATGATCACATGTCGTGCCTTTGTTTAACGTTGAAAGGGTTGGCATATATCATTGGTTTAAACCTTTGACAACTTGAGAAAGTAGTTTATTACCTAGATTTTAACAAATAGAAGGCAAAGGAAGCCTACATCTTATTTTTAGCATGAAACAAAGGAAGAGTGGATCCCTTAATTAATTAAAGACTATATGGCAATATGCTAGTGTTGACAAGAGATGAGTTACAGAGGTGGGCAGGCTGTTAGCCATAGCCTACCACATACAGATAGCAAGCTATTCAACGAGAAAATACTTGCAACCGGCAATCAAGAGGACAAGCTAATCTTGGCGGCCCATTTGGGAGGAGTTTGGCTTAGAAGGATTTTCACGATAGAGCTGCCTATGAGGGCAACATCATCCTTTGAAGAGTTGATGGACAAATAAGAAGAGTTTGTGAATGTTGAAGAAACAACAAGAGACAAAGTTAGATAGGTAGGACAAAGGAAGCACAGTGAGGGTAAGAAGATCATGAGGAATGAAAGATTGTGAAAACGGGAGATCAGATGAAGTAGGCAAGGCTGATAGTGATTATTACTGCAACTCAAGCCAATCAAGACACTTCTTACTGAGGTGTTCATGCAAATACATGGCAATCCAACCTTGTGGTGGCCTAGAAAATATGATGCATCTTCTAAGCTACAAGACCTTCTCCAACATTCATTGCAAGGATGTAGGCTTGCAATATTCCAACCATGCTTCCTAGTAGCGCTCTAACACTTCTTAAGGATGCCCTTCCTTAAAGTTAACAAAGAAAAAAAAAACCAGCAAAGACAATCCAAACATGCCTTGAACTTTTATTAAACAAGGGACAATATCAATATAAGCGTCAAACGCTATCATGGATGTTAAGAGGTGGCTTGAATTCAGATGAAACAGTGCAATGTTGTATGTTCGCTCGAGCGGAGGTTCACTCAGCTCGAGCGAAATCAGACAGAGAGCTTCGCTAGACATTCGCTCGACACTCAGCTCGAGCGAATTCAGACAGAGAACATCGCTCGACATTCACTCGACACTCAGCTCGAGCGAATTAAGACAAAGAGCTTCGCTCAAGCATCGCTCGACATTCAGCTCGAGCGATATTAAGACAGAGAGCTTCGCTCGACCTTCGCTCGACATTCAGCTCGAGTGATATTCAGTCCGAGAGTTTCGCTCGACATCGCTTGTCTGTTGGCTTGAGCGAAGTGTACAAAACCTACGCTCGCTCGACACTCGCTCGAGCCAATGTTCACAGAAGTGAATTCTCACTGTTCCTATAAATACCAAACGGCACCCCCTTTTTATTTTAAAACACTTCAGAAATTATTTTTGTCTTGTTTTAGTGATTTCTTGAGAGAGAAGTTAGAGTGAGTTTGAGAGATAACTTCTTTGTGAAGTTTTGTATTATTCTTCTGTACTCCATCTTTGTTGATAGTGAAATATTCGATACCGACCCCACCAGTGGACGCAGGCTCATTTTGAGTCGAACCACTTAATTCTTGGTGTTCTTTCTGTGTGATTGTCATCAATTTCTTTCGTTTATTTCCGCTACTATACTTCGAGTTAGTCTTAGATATACAGTTATTCCCAACAAACTGGTATCAGAGCTTGGCTCAGGGTGATCTGGTGGGATGGCTATGGCTAAGTTCAAAGTGGAGAAATTTGACGGTCAGAACAGTTTCAGTTTATGACGCATCAAGATGAAGGTTTTACTGCGACAACAGAGCTTGTCAAAAGTACTAGAAGTGTCGGTATCTGACGATTCTCCGGCTCCTTCAAAAGAAGAAGAAGAAAAGGTACATAGTACTATTCTTTTATCACTATCTGATGGAGTTTTAAGAGAGGTTGCTGACAAGGAGACTGCAACTGGTGTTTGGTCGGCACTTGAGAATCTGTACATGAAGAGATCTCTCACCAACCGTTCGTATTTGAAACAACGGTTATACACTCTCAAAATGAAGGAAGGTACTCTCATTTCTGAACACCTAGATGAATTTAATAAAATCATTATGGATATGAGGAATATAGATATTAAGCTTAAAGAAGAAGATCAAGCGTTAATTATTTTATGTTCATTACCTACATCTTTTGAGAACTTTGTGAATTCCATGTTGTATGGTAGAAATACAATTTCCTTGGTAGACATAAAATCTGCTTTGAATTCTAAGAAATTGAGGAATAAATTGAGTGTGAAGAACACTAATGAACAAGCTAGTGGCTTGTTTGTTAAGGGGTCCTCAAGCAGGGGTAGATTGAATGACAGGGGTTCAGAGAAGAATAAGGGGAAATCCAAGGGCAGTTCACAAACAACGTTTAGTAAGAAAAACGTCAAATGTCATTACTGCCATAAGTTTAGTCACTACAAAAATGAGTGTCCAAAATTGAAAAACAAAGAGGACGGCACTAGTTCCTCTAATGCCGTTAGTGTTGCTGATGATAGGTCTAACGACTCAGATCTTGTTCTAGCAATTAGCGACTACTTAGTGACAAGTGGGTCATGGACTCAGCTTGCACTTTTCATATGTGTCCCAATAGGGACTAGTTCACTAACTATGAATCAGTCAACGGAGGCTCCGTTCTGTTAAGGAATTATATGACTTGTAGAATTACTGGAATTGGTTCAGTCAGAATTAAGATGTTTGATGGAATTGTCAGGACATTGTCTAATGTTCGATACATTCCAGAGTTGAAAAAGAATCTTATTTCTTTGGGTACTCTTGATTCTCTGGACTACAAGTACACTGGTGAAGGTAGAGCTATCAGAGTCAGTAAGGGCTCTATGGTTGTGATGAAAGGGGATAAGACAAATGGTTTTTATTTCCTTCAGGGCTCTACAGTGACAGGTGCAGCTGCAGTGTCTGTTTCAGATGATCCAGATTCAGATGCCACACGTTTGTGGCATATGCGCTTGGGTCATATGAGTGAGAAGGGGATGTCAATTTTGAGTAAGCAAGGTTTGCTATGTGACTAGAAGATAGGGAAACTGGATTTCTGTGAACACTGTGTATTTGGAAAGCAGTGCAGGGTTCAGTTCTCTACAGGGGTTCACAGAACCAAAAGTTCTGTGGACTATATTCATTCTGATCTTTGGGGTCCATCTTCCGTTCCGTCAAAAGGTGGAGCTCAGTATTTGCTTACATTCATTGATGATTTCTCACGGAAAGTTTGGGTTTACTTTCTGAAGCAGAAAAGTGATGTATTTATTAACTTCAAACAGTGGAAAGCTTTGATTGAAAATCAGACGGGCAAGAAAATCAAGCGACTTCGCACTGACAATGGTATGGAGTTTTGCGGAGGTGAGTTTGATGAATTCTGCAAAAATGAAGGTATTGCCAGATATCGTACAATTAGACATACTTCACAGCAAAATGGGGTAGCTAAACGGATGAACATGACTCTTTTGAAGAGAGCTCGCAGTATGCTTTCAAATGCAGGCTTGGCTAAGGATTTCTGGGCTGAGCAATCAACACAGCCTGCTTCTTGGTCAATCGTTCTCTAGCCACAGCGATTGGTTTGAAGACTCCGAATGAGGTATGGTCTGATACTCCTGCTGATTATTCAAATTTGAAAATTTTTGGTTGTCCTGCATATTTCCATGTTAATGATGGAAAACTTGAGCCAAGGGCAAAGAAAGGCATATTCATTGGGTATGCCAGTGGGGTGAAGGGATTCAGGTTGTGGTGTACTGATCCTAAATCACCCAGGTTTGTGATCAGTAGAGATGTCACTTTTGATGAAAAATCCATGCTTAGTCCGAGAAAGGAGATTATTGTGTCTACAGGAAAAGAACAGGATATTAGAAAGCAGGTGGATTTTCAGGTGGAAGCACCACAAGGGCTGCCCAGTGGCGCCCAAGATCATGCTATTGTAGATGAGCATGATTCTGATTCAAGCAGCGGCGCACAAGGTGAGCAAGACTACAATATAGCGACTGGTAGACAGAGGAGGCAGATTAGACCACCTCAGAGATATGCTCATGCAGATATGGTGATGTATGCTCTTACTAAGGCAGAGAATATTATTGGTCAGAAGCCTTCCAGTTATTCAGAAGCTGTCAAGAGCGCAGAATCTGCACAGTGGTGCGCAGCTATGACTGAAGAAATTGAGTCTCTTCACAAAAACCAAACATGTGATTTGGTTCTGTTGCCAAAGAATGTGAAGACTGTTGGCTGCAAATGGGTCTTCAAAAGAAAAGAAAGAATCCAAGGTGACACAGATGCAAGATACAATGCACGCTTAGTTGCTAAGGGCTTCAGTCAGAGAGAATGCATCGACTTCAATGAAGTTTTCTCTCCAGTGGTGAAACACAGTTCGATCAGAGTGCTACTTGCTATAGTAGCATTGTATGACCTAGAGCTGCAGCAACTTGATGTTGTTCCTACATGGTGAGCTTGACGAGACCATTTATATACATCAGCCAGAGGGACTCATTGTTGAAAACAAAGAAGATCATGTGTGCAGATTGAAGAAATCATTATATGGTTTGAAGCAGTCTCTAAGGCAATGGTATAAACGTTTTGATTCCTTTATGATTGATCATGGTTATTTGAGAAGTAACTATGATAGTTGTGTTTATCATAAGGAGTTATCTGATAAGTCTTTCATTTATTTGCTATTATATGTTGATGATATGCTTATTGCTGCTAGAGGCATATCTGACATTGGTTTGTTAAAGACCCAACTCAGAAATGAGTTTGAAATGAAAGACTTAGGTGCTGCAAAGAAGATTTTGGGGATGGAAATCTTCAGAGATAGGAAAGCTGGAAAGTTGTACTTGTCCCAGGGAAAGTACATTGAGAAAGTGCTTCAGAGATTTGGAATGTTTGATTCCAAACCAGTAAGTACACCACTTGCTACACACTTTAAGCTTTCAGCTTCCCTATCTCCTCAGACAGATGAGGAGGAACGGTTCATGGCTAGTGTTCCTTATTCCAGTGCAGTTGGTAGTATCGTGTATGCAATGGTTTGCACTCGTCTAGACATTTCACAGGCAGTGAGCATAGTTAGCAGGTATATGGCTAATCCGGGTAAGACTCATTGACAGGCTGTGAAATGGATACTCAGGTATTTGAGGGGAACTTTGAACTTTGGCTTAATATTTGATAGAGATGTTGATCTCAGTTCCAAAGTTACTGGTTTTGTTGATTCAGATTATGCTGGAGACTTAGATAAAAGAAGATCATTAACAGGTTATGTTTTCACTTTGTGTGGGTCTGCTATTAGTTGGAAAGCAACATTACAATCCACTGTTGCTTTATCAACTACAGAAGCAGAGTACATGGCAGCAGCAGAGGCTATTAAGGAGGCCATTTGGTTGAAAGGCTTGATCAATGATTTGGGTTTACAGCAAGATGGGATCTTAGTATTCTGTGACAGTCAGAGTGCAATACATTTGACCAAAAATCAAATGTATCATTTTCTAAGAGAGATTGTTACAGAGGGTGTTATACAGATTCTGAAGATTGCTATTACAGAGATTCCAGCAGATATGATGACAAAGCCAGTTGCAGTATACAAGTTCAAACTTTGTTTGGACTTGATTGGTGTTCGCATTTTGTGATTCCCGTAAGGGATTTGGTGGTGGGGAGTGGTTTTGTGGTCAGAGGTTTTTTGTGATGGAATTGGCAGAGTTCAAGCTAAGGTGGAGATTTGTTAAGAGGTGGCTTGAATTCAGATGAAACAGTGCAATGTTGTATGTTTGCTCGAGCGGAGGTTCACTCAGCTCGAGCGAAATCAGACAGAGAGCTTCGCTCGACATTCGCTCGACACTCAGCTCGAGCGAATTCAGACAGAAAGCCTCACTCGACATTCGCTTGACACTCAGCTCGAGCGAATTCAGACAGAGAGCTTCGCTCAAGCATCGCTCGACATTCAGCTCGAGCGATATTAAGACAGAGAGCTTCGCTCGACCCTCGCTCGACATTCAGCTCGAGCGATATTCAGTCCGAGAGTTTCGCTCAACATCGCTCGTCTGTTGGCTTGAGCGAAGTGTACAAAACCTACGCTCGCTCGACACTCGCTCGAGTGTTCGCTCGAGCCAATGTTCACAGAAGTGAATTCTCACTGTTCCTATAAATACCAAACGGCGCCCCCTTTTTATTTTAAAACACTTCAGAAATCATTTTTGTCTTATTTTAGTGATTTCTTGAGAGAGAAGTTAGAGTGAGTTTGAGAGATAACTTCTTTGTGAAGTTTTGTATTATTCTTCTGTACTCCATCTTTGTTGATAGTGAAATCTTCGATACCGACCCCACCAGTGGACGTAAGCTCATTTTGAGTCGAACCACTTAATTCTTGGTGTTCTTTCTGTGTGATTGTCATCAATTTCTTTCGTTTATTTCCGCTACTATACTTCGAGTTAGTCTTAGATATACATTTATTCCCAACAATGGAGTCTAGGGATGCAACATTCTTTGAAGATCTATTTCCTTTCAAAAACAAAGTAGAAAGTTATTTACCTACATTAAGTTTTCTTTCCACTAGTAGTCAACTCGTTATTTTATCTAATCCTAAAAGTTCATCTATATTAGAAAATGAACTCGGAGGAGGAAAACGAGTGAGAAAGGAAAAAAACTTTGGACATGATTTCTATACCTATTTTGTTGAGGAATAACCTTTGCCCTTTAGGCTTTAAGGAATATTCCATGATTTCTATTGATTTTTCTTTTTGGAAAGGTGTAAATAATTAGGTGAAATTCCTTAAGACTAGTAACACTTGGAACTTATGTGATCTTCCTTCAAGATGCAAAGTCATTGGATGTAAATGTATTTTTAAAAAGAAATTGGAACCTAATGATACTATGGATGAATTTAAAGTTGGTTTCGTTATAGAGGGTTATACACAAATAAATGATATCAATTAATTTTATAGGTATTCTCCTGTTACTAAAATAACCACAATTTATATTGTAATTGCTCTAGTTGTATCTATAAGCTTGAGATCCACCAAATGGTTGTAAATACTGCATTTCTTAATGGCGATCTAGAAGGAAAGATATACATTGATCAAGTAAAGGGTTTTGTGATTCTAGGATAGAAAAGAATATTTTGTAGATTTATTAAATCTCTCTATGGTTTAAAGCAAGCCTCTAAACAATGGCACCAAAAAATCTAATAAAATAATTTTATCTTATGATTTTAAGATAAATGAATTTGAAAAGTGTTTATACACTAAAATAGTTTATGATATATGTTTAGGTCTTTACGTTAATGATATTATCATCTTGATACCAATATAGATGCTTTTCTTAATGTTTAAAATTTTCTATCTAAAAAATTTGATATGAAAAACATGGGATACAAGTAATTTTGAGTGTTAAATTAATTGAAATCTCACAATGCTATTAGTATAAATCAATTTCGATTTTTAAGAAGTTTGATAGATTCAAATGCAAACCTTTTAATACTCGTTTTGATTCTTTTTTGCATTTAAGTAAGAATTTTGGAAATATTGTGTCACAACTGAAATATTCTCATATGAAAAATTCTATTCATAAGGCTCATATACCACACATCATCTTTTTAGTATTTTTTTAATTTTGTTCTCTTACCAAATATGTGGTATATGGATGATGAGTAGAAGAATTCAAATATTTTAAAAAGAATAAAACCAAAAAAAAATTAAAAAATAAAATAAAAATAAATTATGGTGTGTGGTGTGTAGGCTTATGAATAGCAATGCTCTATTGGTATGTTGTTGTACATTTGCTAATTTTACTAGACCTAATGTTTCATATGATGTGAGTAGACTTAGCTAGGCCTAATGATTCTCATTCAATACATTGAACATAATTCTTAAATATTTGAGAGGAATCATGACATATAGTATTTATTATTTAGGGTATCACATTGTATTAGAAGCATACAGTGATGTTAGTTAGATAACTAACACAGTAGATTATAAGGAAAAGAGTGGATATATTTTCATTCTTGGTGGAGCAGTTGTGGCTTGTAGATCTTCCAAGCAAACCATGATATCACGATTTATTATGGAAACTGAATTAATAGTCTTGGATACTATTGTCATGAGGTATAGTAGCTTAAAAACTTGTTAGAAATTTCACTAGTTAAAAAGACAATGATAGTTAATTAGACATATGAGTATTAGACATTCTATAATAAGATACTTTATAAAGAATGAGTACTTGACTTTTGAATATATAAAGTCAGTAAATAACCTTGCAGATTCTATGAAGAAACGATTGGTAAAGTTGAAGGTTATACATCAAGGGGATGAGAAGGAATCTCATTAGTTAGATCACAATAGCAACAACCCAACCTTCCTAACTGTAGATCCTAGAGAGAAGGTTTAATTGAAAGAACAAGCTACCCAGTGACTGGAGTGCACTATTAAAATATTACTATAAGTCCATTCCAAGGATGTGAGCGTTATAAATGCAATGACAAATGAAAAGCTAATTGCTTTGAGTGGGTCCAAAACTAAGGTGAGGTATTGAATTGCATGTACCTTTGGAGGAATCACTTATGTGAGTGTGACTGTGGGGCCGCAGTCTATGGTAATTAGGTTATTCCCTAGAGCGTTCATGAATCCAAGATACGATGCACAACCTTTATACACCACCTTCATAGGAGCCTGATATATGCTGTGTGGTGTGGAGAAACATGAATTAAAAGATTTTGGTTCAAGACATAGTTCACCACATATCTTTCATATGGAAACACGCTAATACTGGGTAGACATTCAAAGTGACAAGCTACCTCTATTAATGCATAGTACTTAGTCAAAAAATTTATTTTAATTTGTTCTTAAAAAGTTTTAATCGGATGGGAGATTGTTGGTTTTATACTTAGAATGATTAAAATATTTTAGTGTTAAGTAAATAATAATGTGAACCATTGCCATGGTTCATTGTGTTAGTTCATTGGTCAGGCTACCCAAACCAAACCACGTCTTTGGTTCGAGTCCCCATCTCACAATTTCATTATTTGTTTTAAATGCGAAAAGGAAGGAAAAATTTAAAGTAGCACCATTGTGATTGCACACGTCTTGGCAAATGAAATTTTAGGTCTCGTTTGTTTTCGCGGATGAGATGAGATGAGATTAAAGTTAAAAGTTGAATAAAATATTGGTAGAATATATATTTTTAATATTATTTTTATTTTTGAATTTGAAAAAGTTGAATTGTTTATTTTATTTTGTATGCAAATTTAGAAAAATTGTAATGATTAGATGAAAAATGATAAAATAAGTTGAAATGAGTTGTGAAAACAAACGAGACTTAGTGGTGCTATTCATATGTTAATTGTCATATGTTATACCTAGGGATAAACCCTTTTAATGAAAATCAATTAAAATAATAACTTAAATACAAAATCCTCCAATATCAATTATCTCAAGAATTTTTCACGAAAAATATGAACTAAAGTAACAAATAACTATCTTCAATCTAACTAATTTATTTATGTCATTTGTCATTTTTCTTACTACTCGCATCCAATTATGTGCTATTAACGTCTATTCATAATATCAGCACGATCATCAATGACATCTAAAAAATATAGAAAATAAACTGACCGTAAGTCTACTGACTTAGTAAGTTGTGAACCAATACTAATGGATAGACCATCAGCCAATAGTTTATAAACCATGCAACGATAAATAGAAAAATTAATATCAGTGTAGCTCTCTAGAATTTATCCTAATATCGTAAATAATTACAATATCAATAATGGTAACCATAATACTTTTAAACATGAGGTGGGGCCAGTAATACATCAATACCAGTAATCAGTAATTCATAGTTGTCACAATTTTATACCCATGACAAGGCCAACAACAATAACACTAATTCCATTAATCAATTGTCACATCTTATGCTCGTGACAAGACCAATAACAATAACAATAATCTTAGTACGTAGAAGTAGTATCAATAATCTCATGCATTAATGGTCTTTAGAGTGCATTACAATAATAGTAACAATGCAATAAAAAGAAAGTATCTTGTGAGTGTACAGTAAGTACATAAATCTGTTTCGCAATTTTGCAGTAGGAACACATGATCACGTAAAAATAGCTCAGGTTTACACTATTTATGACAAAAAAATCTGGTATAGTATTCAATATAGAAAATATTGCAAAAGAATGATTGATATGGTTTTCACAACAAAAACATGCAAGTTTTCTAAAATATCAACCTCAATTAATTTTAGACAAAATCCAACATATAATCAACAGTACTTATCAAACTTTTTAACATCTATAGATTGTGTCACAACACTGTCAAGTGGAAATGAATCAACACCCAAACATATTTAAAAAAAATCTAAAATTAATAGAACTAGGGATAAACGGAAGCTAAAAAATATAAAAAGAATATTGTTTCTGCCTTTTCAAAAAATATGAGAGTAAAATCTAAAATAGAAGTACGTTTAATACAATTTATGTATCACAAAAAGTATATCATGTGTCAAGAACAATATATCATTGAAATAATATAAAGAAACTCATATATATAAACATATCAAGCAAAAAAAATACATAACGTCTAAAATTTTAACTTGGTCTCTTTTAACCAAACAAAAGCATCTGGTATTAAATTTATAGTAAAAAGAGAAAAAATTGAATAAAAATATTATAAAATTAAATATTTTTAAAATATAAATTTTTAATATAATCTTTGTTTTATTATTTCAAAAAGTTGAGTTATTTTTTGTGTTTTATTTAGAAGTTTAGAAAATTAATAATGATTAGGTAATGATTAAATAGAAAAATTGAAATTAAAAAGTGTTTATTTTTTAATTATGTTTGGAAGTTGAAATAAAATTGGATAATATTAGTTAAGACCATCTCAACATCCAAATGGAGCTTAAATCAAAATTTTTAGGGATTTTTTTTTAGTAAAAATATAAATAAATAAAAAAAAACATTTAATATATATTCTGATCAAACGCTGCCGACGAGTTTCTTGTTGATCATGTTTATGATCTCTACCGATCGACAACATGCAGAACGTCACGTTTTAGCGAAACGACGGTACAATTGTAGTAGTACTAGTACGTACTACACAGCATATGAGACAGATATTCGATTTCCGATACGAAAGTACTACAGCTTGATCACACCCATGCATGATTAATGCAAGTATACACACGTACAGAAGTTAGCCATGCAACATTAGATGAACATAACTATTCCATATTTTCCTACAGCAAGCAGCAAATTAATTAACCTAAAAACTTGCTCGAGAAAGGGCATGCATGCATGCATGCAGCAGGAGGCCGAGTAGTATTATAAGCAAGATGCAGTGTTTTGTTTACTAAGGCCATGTCCATTGACGTGAGAACACAACGCAGTTGCATTTGCATTGCCAATCACATAAGACAGATTGATGTCTTCCAGCACCACGTTATTGCATGGTCTTGTTTGGCTACATCTGAGAGTAACTATGACTTTCGATTGTGAACTTCCCCATATGTTTCTGTACGTGACATTGTTGATTTGCACTCGAGAGGGCACAAACTTTCAAGGAGCTGGGACATGGCAATATATATTGTACGTTGATCAATAATGATGGGATTGCCAACATTAATATCCATTAAAATATCTTCATACACAAAATTAGAAGCCTCAGTGTCCTTGAGCATAGGATAAGCCCATGTTTTGATTCTCACTCCATCTGAAGTACTACCCCAGAAGGTGCAGTTTTTTACAACAATACCAGACAAAACATCTTCATCCCCGGATTTTCCGAGGCTCCCAGCGTTAATTCCATGCCCAGGACCACAAAAAACATCGGAAATATTGACCTCTCTAGTTTCGGGCAGCATGGATATGCAGTCAACACCGGTACTGATAATCAAATGTGAGATTCCGATGTGCTGTGAGCTTCCAATCTTTATCCCGTCGGTGTTGGGGCCGACATTTTGACATGAGTGATGTTCATGTCCTGACATCCGAATACAATAAAATGGGTGTTCTCACTGTCAATGGATCTTTAATCATGAACTCCTGCATTCCTAACAAAATCAAGTCTCATTGTAGCGGGAAGAGCTGGGCAATGAGAATTCCTTTTGCAGTCATTATAAGGCCAAGCCACATTTCCTTGGCCGTCCAAGGTGCCGCTGCCACTTGGTGTCAAATTATCTATGTATCCTTGAGAATCCTTCTGATCACAAATGCCATCTGCTCTTTGCAAGGACCCTCAAACATAATGATAGCTGTGAGGGGATTTTTATCCAGCCATGGAATGGCCTAGCCATTGGGGGAGAAACTCACTAGAAAACAAAATTCGAGAGAAGGAGATGAAACAAGAAGAGACTAAGGCATGAAAGTGTCATGAGGTATGAGAAAGTAATGTCTGAGAGAAAAATGAGAGATTTGACATAAAACAAGGTGTCATGAGAGAAAAAGTATGAAAGTGACTTAAAGCAAGTGGGGGCAGTGGAAAAGATTCAGGACCTTTTTTTGAACTCTCTCTTTAGGATGACTTCGACTTTTTCGGACTTGGGGATTTCTTCATTGAGAGAGCTCCAAAGAGAACTTATTCTCCAATAAATAGCTCTACAACTTTCATTGTACAATGAGAAATGAGAGGCCATGAGAGATTGTAAACAATCTTATTATAGGGGAACCTCCCCTTCCCAAACCCCATGGACGTAAGCCTAGTGCCGAACTATGTAAAATCTGTATCTATTTTCATTTATTTTCTTTGTATTTAAATACTGTCCATTGCCATGATGTACGAACCAACACCACATAGCTGCACTGAACCACTGCCAGAGACTCCATATAGCATCAATCGAGGTCCCGTACTCTGAAGACCCAAGTTGCCGGGGTCTGGCCCAAAGGCGTGCGAAATACAGCGTTAACAATACCTGTCATTACTTGTATCGATCAGATGTTTTTTTTTTTTACGATTTGTGTTTATTTATTTTTTAGTATTGTATTTTTTATTTTTTCTGCGTTATTTTTTTAAAATACATAAAAAATGCTTTAAAAAGAAAATTTATGTTGTCGATATAATTCCTCTACGAGTTTTCTTATAGAAAAATGCCAATGGAGCCCCTCAAACTTACTGCTCAATCTTACTTCTCATGCATTTTAATTTTATTTATTTATTTATTTTAATTAATGATTAAGGAATAAAATTGTGTATTTTTTTAATGATTAAAAATGTTAAAAAAATACTTAAAACAAAATTTAAAATAAAAATTTATAACTAACTATAAATGCTGACGGCCTGCTAACATGATCCTTTCTCACATGGCCCTAATGTTGTACTTTTTAAAATATCCATTTTTCGGCCATCTTTGGTATGTATGAACATTCTTTTTTGATTTCGAGAAGTGCCGTAATGATCACTTGTTTGGCCGTTTCTGCCACACTTTTAGTGCTTGGAAAATGCTAATTTGCGCTCTCATTTTGACTGCTCATATATTTAATTTGTTTTTATTTAATGATTAAAAAAGTGATTTTTAATATATTGACATATTTTTTTATTTTTTAAAAATATTTAAATATATTAAAAAAATATAAAAAGAAGAAAAAAGATAAAAATAAAAAATTATTTTTTTGTAAATCCGTAGTAAACATGAATGACATCGTTTAGAGAAGAGCCTTACTCGCAAGTAGTAAAAAATCTAAAAAATATTTTAGTTATTGAACATTAAAACATATCAAAATTGTAAATTAAAAGAGAGAGAACCAATCCATCCGTCCATTTGGATGTTCTTGATTAAAAAGTAAAAAGATTTAAGCATGAAGGGAAGAATTGATTAAAATAAAATGGTTGTGTTGATTTTATCTTAATCTAAAAGGAAAAAAATTGAAGATAAAAAAATTATTAGGATGTCGTATTAAAAAAATAATATATCATAAAAAATATGGTTATTATTGAAGGGAATTCACTCCTGATCTCCACTGCCACCAACACAATGATCTGACCCCAGGCTGGAAAACATTTCCCTTCATCAGTGACTGTAATAATAATAAATATCTATTAAGCTAACAATGATATTGAAGAAGAAGAAGAAGGAATTTGAGATACTGGACATTGTCGAACGTACTGTTATGTTAAAATTGATCTTTTAAGCAAAACGACATATCAACCTTAATTGCTCCATGGGAAACAGACTTTGCATGATATATCATTTCAACTTCATTGATGCAAATGTTGTTGCCAAATTGATTGCCTCATCTACACGTGATGCATCTGTTCCCTGGAATTAACAAGTACATAAAAAGAATTAGACAAAAGATAAAGGAAAAAAAAAAAGCTAAATACAAAGACTACAGACTATCAGCTAGATGCTTTTTCCTCACTTTAGCAGACATTTTGTGGGCTTTTTCCATTTGATTGATTCTTTCTTTTTAGCTTCTCCCTTTTTTTTGATTTTTTAGGTAACAAAGAGATGGAACTTATCTCAATAACAATTAAGGTCTCGTTTGGAGAATGAGATGAAATGAGAAATCTATGAATAGTAGTGAAATAGTTTGAGTTTAGATGTTTTATTGGATTTTGATAAATTAGGGAAAAAAAAGTTGAATTAAAAATATTATAAAATTAAAATATTATTAGAATATAATTTTTGTTTTGAAATTTAAAAATGTTGAATTGTTTTTTGTGTTTATTTGGAAGTTTGGAAAAGTGTAATGATTAGATAATGATTCAATGAAAATTTTGAAAATTTGAAATTGAAAAGTACTAGAGCATTGGTATTGGACTAACCAAATGCTAGTGAAGAGAAAAATATGGCTAGTTTTTTATTAAATCGGCTGGCATTGGACTAGCTAAAGTCCTTCAAGTAAGACTATGAGCTACAGTAAATCCTAAATTTTTTCCATCTTCGACAAGACAGTATTCATAGCCAAAACACATATTTTATTTCAAAATATTGTATCTCCAAGTATTGTTTTTTTATTGGCACCGGATGGATGTCTAGGAACAGCGTCCCGACTAATCCCGAGAGTGCACAGGCCATCAACAAGAAGTTTCCAGCAAGTGCAGCTCGAGTAATTCAAGAAAAAAAATCCTCCAATCCGAAGGCCCCTAGAGATTGTTTGCACCTAAGGAGATTTGAACCTTAGACCTGGGGGAACATACCCAAGCCCAAGGTTGCATCTCCAACTATTCATTAACATTGTCAATAATAATATTAAATAACTAACTTTGTGCATGGTTATTAATATTGTTATCTCTACTTATTAATTAACATACGGCTAGTGTAGTTGCAAAATATGAAAAAAAAAAAGTTCCAAAAATATTATTATTAAAAAAATAATATTATATTAATATTTTGGCTAATATATAAATAATCCAATGTGGGGTTATATGTTGAATGGCTCTGGCTTTAGGCAAAACATGTAATTTTAGGCAAATTTTGGCTTTGACTTTGGCTAGACCATTGTCAATGCTCTAATTAGGCCTCATTTGGATATATATATTTTTTTAAAGTAAGAATCTTTATTGAATCGAATGAAACTAGGCAATGCCCATGTACACAGGAAGTATACAAAATGAGACAAACCTCGTTTGGATGTTGAGATGAAATAAGATAAGATAGGTTTCCAAATAAGGCCTAAGAGAAGGCTGTGGTGGGTAAGAAGATAACTATCAAGGAAATCTACATCCTAACACCCTGTCCCTCGCAGAAATCTTATTGTTCAAATTATAAACTAATTCCTCAGCACAAGAAAAAAAAAAATAGGAAAAAAAAAACTAATTCCTTCACCACGCAGAGAACTTAAGATCAAACCTATCAAATGCTAAAACCAAGGCTTGAAAAATGGGAATTGGATTCAGAATCAAGGAAGAACCAATTCAATGAATCGGACAATTCATCATAAGTTTGAATCGGGTGTTTCAATGTTAAAATATTAAAATATATAAATATAATGCAATTTAAGCATTTAAAATCATGTATAAAAGAGTTTTAAACATGAATTGATTGAATAGTTTCAATAAGAGTTTCAATAAGAGTAGGATATGAATCTAAATAGTTTCAAGAAGGATATAATTCAAGTATTTGACCTCAATTGTCCTCATTTTTCCTCAAATATTCTCTTTTACAAAGAAGAAAAACTCTTCTAAGTTATAAGCTCATAACAATGATCATTTTGTACACAATCACACATAAAATACAAGATACTCATTCCAGCCCTATTTTAATTTTCTATTCAACTAAATAAAGTAAGGAATTTCATGTTTATCTTTCAATTGTTCTGTTTATCTCCTTTCCTTTTTGTATTAGTTATTGATGCTTTGAGTCATATGATTGAAGCGGCTGTGGAAGTGAGTTTTTTGTCGGGATTTATGGTGGGTGATGAGTCACGGGTCAGCATTACTGTTTCTCATTTACATTGATTAAGAGTACGTTGTCTAATCTTCCTACATATTTCCTTTCACTTTTTCCTTTGCCTTTGGGGCTGGCTACAAGATTAGAGAGGATTTTCAGGAATTTCTTGTGGGATGGTAATGGGGAGGAAAGAAAGTTTTATTTGGTGAGTTGGAATAAGGTTTGTCTTCTGGTTGCTAGTGGAGGTTTAGGAGTGTGGAATTTAAAGCTTTTCAACAAAGCTCTTCTTGGGAAACGGCTTTGGAGGTATATTAATGAGAGGAATGCTTTATGGAGACATATTGTGCATGTTAAATATGGGAGGATGTGGGGGAGTTGGTGTACGTCTGAAGTAAGAGGGGTGTATGGGGGTGGGTTTGTGGAAAACCATTCGGATGGGATGGGGGGCTATTGTCAAATATATTAAATTTAAAGTGGGGGATGTTGTATCCTAATCTTTTTAGGATTGCTAGAAATAAAGGGGCTGCAGTGGCTGATTCTTATTATTTTTCTAATAATATGTTTCATTGGACTGTGGAATTCACCAGAGATGTGCAGGATTGGGAAGCAAGTGAAATTTCTGATTTCTTTGGAATATTATATGATATGAAGTTTGAACAACAGGGAGGATTGTCTGATGTGGGTGCCTGCAGAAAATTCCAGATTCTCTGTGAGTTCTTTTTACAGGATGTTAACCAGTCATGGCGTTAAAGATTATCCCTGGAACCAAAAAAGTATCACATGGTATTCAGTGCATAGGCATCTCAATCTTTCCCAGTCTTTTTTAATCATCTATCTTGTGAATAGTTTGCATTTCTATCAGGATTAGGGAATCATGCACTAATTAGTTGCAATTTAGTTTCTCTCCGTACAACCAAACTTTTTTCTCTCCGTACAACCAAGTTTTTTTTTCTGTACAACCAAAAACTCCAATGAGGCCTGGTGGGATTAAGCGGTGAGTTCAAAATTGAGATCATGACTGAGTGTTGAATCATAGGGGTCGCGGAGTAGGATGGGGTTCAGAAGAAATTTAGTTACAGAAGCAAAAACATTCAGTTTGAGGAAGGAAGGAAGCTTCCTGCTCATTACAGAAAGTAGCTGGAAGATAGTTAAGGAAGTGAGACTTGGGATGATTTCGGTGCAATGGTTTGCAAAAGCTCTAGAGTGTTTGAAGGGGAGGACAGGGGAGGACGAAGGACTTTTATACCACTTCAAGGGAGGGTGCCAGGAGCTTCATTGCTCATAGGTGCTCAAATGTCAATGGTCGTTTCATGGCCTTAGTAAAATACGGTGGGGGTGGAAGGTGAAATTTTATCTTTGTACCGAAAGATGAGGGGACAGGATGGAGGAGGATGGCAGATGCGTTGAGGGAGGTTATTTCGGAGTGGGGTTCATGTCTCGCAACTCGGGTGAAGTTTTACAGAAATTGCCGGGGATGAGAAGTCAATCATAAAATCGATTGTACAAGGAGGCTCTAGTAGGGGTGGGCAGCGGGGCCCTGCACCCCACTGCCCCGCCCCAGGACGGGCATGGCAGCCCCTGTGCCACAAATGCAGGTGGCGGGTGGCCCTGCCCGTATCTAAGGCCTCGAACAAGGGCAGGGGCCGGAGGGGGCCCAGCCTCGCTTAGGGTTTCCCCAGCCCCGCACCCCGCATATATATATATATATATATATAATAAATATATATATAAACCCCCCCCCCCCCCCAAAAAAAAAAGACAATATGACATATTAAATATGTCGTTTTGAACCCCCCAGATGAAATGACGCCATTTTGTCATTATAGACAAAACGGCGCCGTTTCATCTTGGTAAATTAACCCCCCCTTCCCGCGACTCCCCTCCCCCCCAGCCCCTCCCTCCCCTTCTCAGTTCTCTCATCTTTGTCTGTCTCAGACTCTCACATCGCACTCTCACTCTCACTCTCAGTTCTCTCTCAGTCTCCCTCTGCAAAATCTCCGTCGCTCTCTATGGCCGTCTCTGTCGCATCATCTTCGCCGAAGGTGCCCCAAATCCGAACCTCTTCTTAACTTACATATTTTATTTTATTTTTTGTTGAGTTATGGAGATTGGAGGAAGGTTGGGATTAAATGGAGATGATGGATGAGATTTGTGAACTGTGTGCTGTGGAGAATCTTGATTTTGCATGTGATTTGTGAATCTTTGAAATGATTTGTGAAATTGTGAATGTGCATTGTGCATGGGTTTCGGATTGGAACCCTAAACTAATTTAGGGTTCCAATCCGAAACCCTAAATTAATTTAGGTGTTTCAATATTTAAATTAATAGGTTGCTTAAATTGTTGTGTGATCATATTGCATTTTAAACTATTTGTAAAATTTTTAGACTGTTTTGCATCAAATTTTGCAAATGAATAGGTAGATCAATGAAAATTTGTATGGATGAAAAAATTTTGAGATGTTATTAATTATATACTTTGGGTGTTGAATTTCAGAAATATTTGTGTGTGTGGGTGGGTGTGTGTGTGTGTGTATTGTCTAAATAGACTGCATATACTCAAACGACTTAAAAGCAAAGTTGATTTAATTTATAAAATTAAAGTTGATCATTTAATATGCCAACCTGAAGAAAAAGTATAATAATCATATTTTTAGAAGATTTGTCATTTGACATTTAATACATTTTCCTTTGGTCTCTAATTTTCAGAACTTATAAAAACATATTCTTGGCCCCACCAAAAAAGTATAATAATAATATTTTTAGAAGATTTATGAAAATACATATATTTAGGTTTCTACTAGAATTATATATATGACCTCCACAGCCCACAAGTAATAAAAGTTGTAATTTTATAATGATTACTAATCCTAACTTCCCAAGGACCCAATGATTACTCTCATCTTGATCTCAATCTCAAATTGGTTAGTACTTTTAATGTTTGTACTTATTACATTTCTAATATATGTTTTTATTTTTAACTTTTGTTTCATGTTTATGAATCTAATTTTTTTTTCTTTTAAATTATTAATGTTTTAGGTTTTATGATCTCGATTCTCACAGTCTCACAGCAGTCAGCACAAGTTACAACTCACTTTTCTACCACCATGGCCACCCCAAATTCCATTGAAGAATGAAATGTTATTCTTCTGTTAATTTAGTTAATTGTAATATTGCTACAATAGTACAATTTGTAATATTTTTAGATGAATTTGTAGTAGTTTTCTCTTTATTATCATTGTAATATACTAATAGCTTAATTATAATTATTAGTTAATAATTGCAACTTAGTAGTATATAATTAATAATTTTTATTATTGTAAATTATTTTTTGTTATTTTTAATATTAAGTTTTGTATGTTTTTTAAATTTTTTTTAATTAAATTATGGGCCCAAAAATGGCCTAGAAACAGTTTCTGGGCCAATTTGGGCCTGTGTCCCATTCATGCTGGGGGGGTGGCAGGCCACACATCTGGTGAAAACCTCCCCAAGGCTACACTCCCTAGACTCTGGTGCAGACAATGGCGCCAATGCAGTCTCGAGGGCAATATCGTGGTGGGGCTGGTGGTGGTGCTCAACAACAAACCAGATGGGATGCTTACAAGGATAGGGAATGGAAATAGCCCAACATGGAAATAGCCCGGGAACGAATTCAAACTGGGAGCACTGGAAGGGAGGCGGTGGCAGGCATGCTATCGCTCTGGCAGACGATGGCGTGTAGAATACTTTGAAGGACATGCAAGCACGGCTGACTGATCTGCAGGAGAAGATGGCTGCTCTAATACGTTGTATTGAGGAGAATAAGGCTGCGGGCTTGGGCCCCAACACAAGTAATAAGCAAGTTGTGCCTCAACCCGTGGGGGGTAATAGCAGTAAACAAGCTGGGCTTCGGGTAGCAGCTTATTAAAGAGTTAGTGGCCCAAATCCAAAGGGCCCACGTCTTGGGCTTCAGCCCATGAAGGAAACCAAGGTGAAGGCCAAGACAGCTGCTTGCCGTGGAGAGCGAGAGGTGGGGACGTGGCTGGGTCTTCTACTAGCAGGAGGCTCCAGACTTCTCTGGCAAAGGTCCTGACAGACAAGTTCATAGCCACAGAACCGTTGAAGGTGGCTCAGATGTTGGATCTGTTAGAGAGTGAGGTGTTGGCGGAGGAGCCCGAAATGGTTATGGTTATGTCGCACCGTCAGATGTCGATTCTCAGGCCCAGACAAGCCGACAGACAAGGCCCAACCAGGTGGTCTCCCCACTGACGAAGGCGTCGCAACTTATGGAAGTGGCCCGCACGTTGTTTTACGAAGTAGAGAACACAAAGGAGGCTTTAGAGGGACTCTCTCAGATGTTGGTGCCTATAACGGACCCCTCGAAGTGGGGTGCTAGGCCAAACTACGTTGAAGAAGAAATGGGAGTGCCGCTGCAGCCAAAGTGGACACCCAGGGACGTGATAGACATGGTTGGGGAGCTAGTACCCCTGAACTGCTTTCTGCCAGGTCAGTATAGTCTCTGATTGGGTTATAGTCTCTGATTAGGTTGTGGGAATTGAATGTGAGGGATTTGAAGAACAATTCTTGGCTTTGCTCACAACCATTGAAGATGGGCATGTTCAACAAAAGAAATCAGGTTTAAAAAAATAGAGGGAGCTCAAGAGACTAACTTGGTCTTTAAACTATGAAGGCAGTGCAAGTAGAGAAAGATCTAAAGTGACGGGAGTAGCTGCATTTTTATGAAGCCCAAAATTATTTCTTGGAATGTCTGAGGGCTCAATTAAGTTGATAAGCGTCTTCGGGTGAAACCCTTACTTCGTGAGTGGAAGGTAGACATTGTGTGTTTACAAGAGACTAAACTGAAACTTATTACAAGAAAAAATGTTCGAAGTTTATGGAACTGTACTTTTGTGGATTGGGTTTATTTAGCATCTAATGGGGCTTCGGAAGGTATTCTAATTATGTGGGATAGAAAAGTGGTAAAGAAAATGGAGGAATTCATTGGGCAGTACTCAGTGGCTTGTCACTTCAAGAGTGTGGAAGATAATTTTCTGTGGGTGTTCGTTGGCATCTATGGCCCAAACCTAAATAGCAATAGAAGACTTCTATGGGACGAAATAGCGGGAGTGCATAGTTGGTGGGACATACCATGGTGCATAGGCGGGGATTTTAATGTTATAAGGTTCCCAAGAGAATGATTAGGAGAGAGTAGGATGCGACCTGCAATGATGGAATTTTCGGAGTGTATTTTTTAATTGGGGTTGGTGGAACTTCCTCTCATTGGAGGAGCTTTTACATGGTCAAACCACCATATGTGGACTAGACTGGACAGATTTTTAGTCTCGTTGGAGTGGGAAAGCCACTATCCGGATCTATGTCAAAAGAGGTTTCCTCGCATTTGTTCGGATCACTTTCCTATTTGGATTGCGGTGGGATTCAAGGAGGGCATCGATATTTTAAATTCGAAAATATGTGGTTGAAAACTGAAGGCTTTGTGGACAAGGTTAGGCAATGATGGTCCTCCTATCAGATACTTGGCACTCCTAGTTTCATTTTGGCAGGTAAACTGAAAGCGTTGAAACAAGATTTAAAGCTTTTGAATATTCAGTCCTTTGGTGATATAGGTGACCGGAAAAAGTCTATGTTGAGAGAGTTACACGAATTAGAAAGGATACTGGAGGGTCGGGTTCTTTCTATGGAAGAGTTAGCTCGGAAGACAGATTTGGTGTCAAAATTAGAGAGGGTTATATTATTGGAGGAGATCTCTTGGCACCAAAACTCCAGAGCATTGTGGTTGAAAGAAGGTGATCGAAGCACAAAGTTCTTCCATAGAGTGGCCAACTCTCATAGGAGAAATAATAACATTGAAATGCTGAATATTGATGATGTGGCTTGTACAGAGACTCCTGTGATTCGAGAGCATGTTGCTGATTTTTTTAAACATTTGATTACTGAACAGGTGGGATAGCAGCCAAAGCTTGATGAACTAGCCTTTGAGTCCATTGAGTCACAGAGTGTTCCATGGTTGGAGAGACCCTTTGAGGAGGGCAAAGGTTCATGGGGTGGTAAGGAAAATGGTTAAAGATAAAACACCTAGTCCTGATGGTTACTCTATGGGATTCTTCCAAACAAGTTGGGATGTGATGAATGAGGAATTAATGAAGGTGTTTCAGGAATTTTTTTCGGTTGGAAAATTTGAAAAAAGCCTCAATGCCACTTTTATTGCACTTATAAGTTTGGGGTAACGGAAATGAAAGATTATCGACCCATCAGTCTTGTAAATGGGGTGTATAAAATCTTATCCAATGTGCTTGCAAATCACTTAGGGGAGGTGTTGGGAAAGATTATTTCGAAATGCCAAAATACTTTTGTAAGGAGTAGGCAAATTCTAGATTCAGTTCTTATTGCCAATGAATGCCTCGATAGTCGTATCAAATCGGGCAATAAGGGAATCTTATGTAAATTGGATATGGATAAGTCTTATGATCATGTGAATTGGGATTTCTTAATTTACTTGCTTGGGAGATGTGATTTTGCGGAGAGATGGTGTTCGTGGATCAAATGGTGTATCTCAACAGTGCGTTTTCAGTGTTAGTAAATGGCAACCCAATTAGCTTCTTCAACAGTTCGAGAGGCCTAAGACAAGAGGATCCTTTATCTTCATTTTATTTGTCATAGTTATGAAGGCGCTTAGCATAACGATCTCAGCCTTGGTTAACAGTGGTTTTGTGACTGGTTTCTTGGTTGGGAACCCCAATAGGGGTACTCTCAACATTTCTCACCTATTATTTGCACATGATACATTGATTTTTTTTTGTGAGGCAGAACAGAACCAAATGCGGGCATTGAGGGCTCTCTTACTTTATTTTGAAGCGATATCTGGTCTGAAAGTGAACCTTGACAAGTCAGAGTTGGTGCCGGATGGTAATGTTAGCAATATCCGATAGTTGGCTCACATTCTTGGTTGTAAGGTTTCCTCTCTTCCCATAAATTACCTTGGTCTTCCATTGGGGCAGCACCACAGGCCAAAGCGATCTGGGATATAGTGACTGAGAAGATTGAACGTAGATTAGCAGGTTGGAAGAGATTGTACTTGTCGAAAGGTAGTCGTATCACCTTAATCAAAAGCACTCTGTCCAATTTTACAAACGTATTTTCTATCTCTATTCCCCATTCCAGTAAGTGTGGCAACTCGGATCAAAAAATTGCATCGTGATTTCCTTTGGAGTGGTATGGGGGATGAATTCAAATTCCACCTGGTCAAGTGGGATAAGGTATGCTCTCCAATTTCCTCTGGTGGGCTGGGAATTAGAAACTTGAGAATCTTTAATAGGACTTTACTCGAGAAATGGTTGTGGAGATACACTATGGAACCGGAAACCCTTTGGAAGTCGGTGATAGACCTTAAATATTGGGGGGGGGGGGTGGACTAGAGAGGTGAGTGGGGCTTATGGAGTGGGAGTTTGGAAGCACATTAGGCGAGGGTGGGAATTTTTACTCATCACACTAGACTTACGTAGGGAGATGGCTCTAGAATTAAATTCTGGAATGACCTATGGTGTGGGGATAATGCCCTTAAGGATTCATTCCCTTCAGTTTTTAGGATTGCTTGTGAAAAAGAAGCTTCAGTGGTGAATGTTTTGGTACTATTTGGCGATCAAGCCCAATGGAATGTCAACTTTGGTAGGGCTGCCCAAGATTGGGAAATTTGTAGCTTTGAGGATTTTTTTCGTATTCTATACTCCATGAAACCAAACTTTCAACGAGCTGACAAGTTGTGGTGGAAACCAACAAATAAAGACATGTTCTTGGTTCGTTCTTTTTATAAGTTTCTCACACACTCGCAAGACAACCAATTTCCACGGAAGAAGGTTTGGCGAAATAGAGCACCTCCTAAAGTGGCATTTTTTGCTTGGTCAACTTCCTTGTGTAAGATTTTGATGATGGACAACTTAAGGAAATGGGGGATGATCATAGTAGATTGGTGTTGCATATGTAAGAAAAGTAGTGAAACTGTAGATCATCTTCTACTACATTGTGAGGTCACTAGAGGGCTATGGGATGATGTGTTCTGTAGGTTGGAGTTAACTTGGGCCATGCCAGCCATAGTGGTTGAGTTCTTAGCCAGTTGGACAAACCTAAGAGGAGCCCCCCAAATCACAACTGTGTGGAAATTGGTGCCTATTTGCATCTTGTAGTGCCTATGGAAGGAACGTAATGACCGGACGTGTGAAGATAAAGAACGCTCTATAAAAGAACTTAGATCACTTTTGCCAGAACTTTATTTTTATAGGCCATAGCTGTAGATTTTAATGGCCTGGGCATTCATGGCTTTCTTGTTTCTTTTTCTTCTTCCTAGATAGGCGTTAACTCATGTATACCCTCTTGTGTACTTGGGCTAAGCCTTTTGTTATTAATACAATCGTTTACTTATAAAAAAAAAAAAAAAAAAAAAGATTATCCCTGGAAATGTTTTTGGAGAGCTAAGGTGCCTAGTAAAGTTGCATTTTTCTGTTGTCTCTTGGGAAAATATTAACCACGGATAATTTTAGAAAGAAAGGTTTATTGGTGATTGATTGATGTTATATGTGTAAGAAGGATGCAAAATCTGTTGACCATCTTTTCCTTCATTGTGAGGTGGCGACGATGCTGTGGAAAGGGATTTTTGCTAGGGTGGGTATTGCTCGGGTGATGCCTATGCATGTGGTGGACTTCTTCGCTTGCTGGCAGGGTCTTGGGAGGAGTAGAAGCAGTGCAATAGCGTGGAGGATGATCCCCTTGTGCTTGATTTGGTGCCTTTGGTTGGAGAGGAACGATAGGTGCTTTAAAGACAGTGAACATTCTATGGGGGAACTTACGGAGTTTTTCTTTAGGACTTTAAGTTTTTGGGTGAAGAATCTAGTTCGTAATGGAAATATTTGTAATGTGTTGTTTAAGGGGTGTTCTATTCTAGCTTGTATTTAGGTGTACTCATTTATATACATCATGTGTACTTCGGCTATGCCTATTTACTTGGAATAAAATTCGCTTATTAATTATAAAAAAAAAAAATCTATTTACCAAACACAATGAGAAAAAATTAATATATGTTTAATGTTATCATATTTTCGTACGAGAATAAATTGGTTAGAATCGGTTCAAATTGAACAAAAATTAGTTAGAATCGGTCTGAATTGGCCGATCCAACTGGTTCCGTGAACTATTTAAAAAATGTGTTAAAATCTTTTCAACTTTCAACTTATTCAAATCGAACCAGTCTTTCGAGCGATGGCTCAGACCTAAGCTTCAAAACCTTGCCCCTCATAAGCTTATAACTATATCGTTCTAGGGATTCATGCAAGGTTCCATTGTGACAAAAAAAAAAGTTACTCCATTGGAATTTAACATTCGAAGGCAGCCATGTGAAAATTACTAACCTGGCCCGATGCAAGACCACCTTTCCCTTTACCGCATCGTCCTTTTAGAGGCCCTAAAGCTTCAGTCAACCATTCTGACACCTCCAAACCCTTATCTCCTTTCTCTGGCACCCCAGCACACACCACTGCCTTATTGGTGGTTCCATCCGTACTGAAAACCATACCAGATATCCCCTGTCCATCCATCACAACAATCTCAATATTTTATGCTCGAGTTAACAATAATGTATAAGAATCTGTGAGACATACTTTAAAGGGTATAATTCCTAGCGTATGACATCCAAAACAAAAATCCATCATCTTGAACTAGACCACCAAGAAAAGGATCCATCACCATGAGAAACTAAAATAAACAGTTTCTTGAAAGATGTGAAATGCCTTGTCACTATAAATAAGACTACTATTCCTGAATTTCCGAATTCAAAGTGATAAATTTATGCATCCCCCGTCTGATTGAAAAATAAATAATATCTACTACCCAAGTCATAGAACAGCCTGACAGACCCAAAAAATATCAGCAAAGTGAACAGTAATGACCTGTTCCAAGACTTTCAGAACTGCTTCGCGTACTGCAGCTGCATCCAATCCAACGTCAACACAGGATATACAGAACGCCTTCCCATCGGAAGCAGCAACTTCAGCTGCCTCAGTTGTGACCTTGACAGCTTTCTGTACATTCTCTTCAGCAATCTTCTTTTGCAGCTTTCTCACTTGATTCTATAAGTACACAACATTTCAGAACATAGGGTGGGGGGAACCATTGATATAAGCAGATCAGGAGCAGTTAAAAACACAGAACCAGGCACAATGGAGATAAACTTATGAACCATTAACATGTAAGCACACTGCAATACCTGAAGTACGGAAATCTTTGCCCTGATATCTGCTTTTCTGGCTGCTGGAATAGGTGCCGAGTCCACACGACTTTTCAAAGAAGCCACTGTCTGCAAAGAGGAAAATCAGATTGTGTCAAGCGGATAGCAGAATGTATGCACACACGTAATATGCATTACTCCATGGGATAAGAAATGTGGTGAAAAAGAATGAAGTTCCACAAAAGCATTGTCCTAAATCGTATTCGACGTCCCAAGTGTTAGTCAAAGCACCAGTGGAATGTAAGCTTTATCAAAGCAGCTCATGACTGGGAAGTAAATGCCTTTATCGCATTCATTAGTCTGTTGTATTCCCCAAGATCAAGAGAAGGGAAAGGCCTTTATCGCATTCATTTAAGGCCCCATCCAAGAGAGGGTTGACTGTCCGTATTCCTAATGATAACAACCCCTTTCCTTAGATGAGCATTTGCCAGACTAAGGTCCATTCGAGAGCTTCATTTTTTCCTTGAACAGCCTTTCTAGGTAATTTCTCACAATCTATAATCTAAAGAAACCACAAGAAGAGTGATTGGTGTCACTTGTATAAGATGAGTCTAGAATCTTTTGATCATCTTTTACTCCATAATGAGATTGCTAGTGCACTGCCTTCTTCAAACGGGTGTGCTTGACTTGGGGAATGCCTAGAGGGATAGTGGATTTCTTTGGTGCTTGGAAAGGGTTCAAACGGTCTAAAAACCACAACAGGGTGGAAGATGGCCTCCACTTGTCTCATAAGGTGTATTTGGAGAGAGCAATGACAATTTTTTTTTTTTATTGGAACCGGGTGTCCGAGAACAAAGTCCCAACTAATCCCAAGGGTGCATAGGCCCTCGGCAAGGAGTTTCTCGCAAATGCATCTCGGGTAATTCAAAGGTTAGTTCCTCAAGTCCGATGGCCTCTAGAAATTGTTTACACCCAAGAGGATTTGAACCTTAGACCTGGAGGAAGCATACCACCAAGACAAAGGCCTTTACCACTTGAGCCACAACCCCTATGGGTTAGAAATGACAAATTTTAAGCATCGAGAACAAGCAGCAGCTCAAAACTCTCCTTTTCAATACCCTCTTCCTTTGGACAGAGTATATAAACTTTGATGAGCTTAGGTTATGTTACTTTCTTGTATCTCTCTCTCCTTTTTTTTTTCACTTCCTGTGTATTTAGGTTGCACCTGCACTTTTTAATGAAATTTATACTCACCAAATAAAATGAGATGGCAACACAAAATCCTAACACAACACTAATTATAACAAAACCATTATATCATCACCTAGTTTCCCGATATAAAGGTCATATGTCTGGTCTAACTTGCAGTTTTTTCTTGCATGTTTTTCTTGACAAACGTGGAAACATGGCTGGCAACTATTATATATTGGTTTCATATAAGATTGAAAAATATTTGCATTATTAAACTGATAATGAGATGTCTCAGAAATGTGCATCAAACACATGCTCATGATGAAGTGGCACTTATATGATAAAAGAGGAACTGAGACGTCAGGATTAAAAATAATAAGATGCTGCTGAGACAAGATGCTGTGCACCGTAAAGCCTAAAAGTGAGCCAAGAAGACAGAGCACCTATACCTGTCAGCACCAAACCAGGAAAAAAAAAAAACCAACCTTTTCCAGCATGCTCGCTTCTATTGTTGATGCATCGCATACTTCCTTCTCAAGTAAGTTTGCTAACTCTATTGCGTTAGAAGCAGTTACAGTTGTGACAGCAGTAATCCTCCGTACTCCCTTGGCAATTCCCTCCTCAGATAAAAGGGCAAATACCTTAGCTTCCCGTGTATTTGATATATGCGTCCCTAGATGTATGTATCCATGAGACATTCAATACAACATTCAGAGAAAGGACATAAAAAAAGGCGCATATAATTTACATAATTTGACCTCCACAGAGTTCTGCAGAAATCGATAGCCATTCATTGTTCTCTGGTTCAGACAGAAGGTCCTCAACCTTTCGTCCGATTGCCACAACTCTAACTGGATCAGGATACACCTACAGCATAAAGACAAAATTATGCAAGAGTTTAGCATTCAAGGCATACAATGGCCGAGTTGAGAAGACAATGATGACAAACTGAAGCAGCATACTTCACCAAAAACAGCTCGCAAACCATTTATACGTTTGGCTTCAGAAAGAGTTGCCTCCTTGGCAAACACGTCTAATTCAGCTTTTATTTGATCATTCACAATTGACTCAATCCTTCTCAAATGATCAGGATCTACTGGCTTGCCTATCAAAATTCAGTGGCATGTTAAAGCGATTCAGTGCCCTCAAAATAACCCAATCTACAAGTCCAATAAAGCTTACCATGTGAAAAGTCAAATCTTAATTTTTCAGGAAGAACAATAGATCCCTTCTGGTCAACATGATTTCCAAGCACCTCCTGCACTCATATTACAAATTATTTAAAGTCCAAGCACAAAAGGATTAACAACCATAACTTTGCAAGTTCATGACCATTAGCAATGTCATGCATACCCTGAGAGCAAAGTTCAACATGTGAGTACAGGTATGATTAGGGGCAATGAGCTTACGCCTGTCGTAGTCAACCTGCAGAAATCATTAGAGCACTGGAAAGAGTTAAAAAAGAAAAGAGAACAAGAACAAATAATAATGGTTATAAGATGATGCTAATTTTACCTTACAGATTATTTTGTCACTCAAGGAGAATTTGCCACTCTCTCCAGAAAAAGAACCAATATGAAGAACGAAACCTCCATAAATTTGAACGTTACTAACTTGAAATGAGCCACAGGGACCATCCAGTGATCCAGTATCAAAAATCTAGAACCACAAGAACTATATCAATTGCCCAAGCTTCATTAAGAAAAAGAAACATAATGACCAAGATTATTGCATAATTAACGGTCAAGTCTCAGAACCCCATTACATTAAAAAACAAGATGAGGATACGACGTTTCTGCTTATATCCCATTCCTCCTTGATATAGATGAATGCCCCTTCATATAACAACCTCCAATATCACAATTATTCTGTCTCCAAATTTATACGTTTATAGGTAGGATTCTCACCTTCCTTCTCATTTTTTCTAGATGTATGTGATTAAATCAACTTTCTCCATTTTAATCGTCTCTATGCCATCTTCAGTTTGTCAACAGACCTAATAACTCAGAACTCAAAGCATATATCCTCTGTGGCAAACCACATGGGTCAGTATCATATATTTAACATGAGCATATTTACCCACCCCTTCCAGTTAGGATTACGATGGAGGACTTGCCTTCACCTCCCTGAATGACCAACTATGATCCCTCTATCAACTGATCTAGGTACTTATATCCATTTAAAAATACTGTACAATTAGATACACCTTATATTTTAAGCTTATGTATTACATTCTACTCACACTCTTCCCCTGCCATCTCTGCCGCAAAAAGCAGCCTTTCTTAGATAGCATCCAAGCCACTTGTGAATCATTCACACATACTAATCTCTTTTTATTTCACCATTTAGCTTTCAACAAGTTGCACAGCTAAAAAAGGTTTAATCAAACCTTGCATTTTCTAAAAATAGGTACCCAATAACCTAAGGCACACAATACCTGACCACCTTGCTCAGCATAGAAACTTGTAGATTCAAGAACTATACCAATTTCACTGCCAGAAACAACACTTTCCAAGAACTGGGAACCAGTGTAAATTGCTCTTATAACACTTTCATGGTCCTGAAATAGCAAATAGAAAAGAAAATAACATCAATGCAATATGCGATCTAAAACAATATGGGTGAAGTAAATTTAAAATTTATGCACGCAAGAACGGTAATCTAAAACAATATGGGTGAAGTAAATTTAAAATTTATGCACGCAAGAACTTCCTCCCGCTGATATAGGAACCCTTAATTACTTCTTACAGCGCACAAATGATATATACCAGTAATAGTTCAATGATTTCAATCCCTTGCATACCAAAAAACTGTTTTTATCATCAGCATAGCTAACCAGTATAAATAGTCATGTACACACTTTTTTTCAGGGTAATTGCTAGTGCAATGTCTTCACTGATAGAACGAAGGGAAAAAAAAAACATCATATGCAACCAGCACTTAGAGCCCTCGATCGATCAGTAAAACAGAAGGATTGACAATCAGAATTGTCAATTGTCGATTCTGCACACTATGCTTTTTAATATTAAAAAGCAGAGACATTCTGAGAAAAGAATGCTGTAGAAACTGAATGCAATGCATAAAACAGAAGGTTCAAAACGCTATTCAATCATTTATATCACACTTTATATACAGAAGCCCCTGAAAGAATGCTGTAGTTGCTCAAAATAAGCATAAAGTTGACCAATACAGGCATGAAGCCTCAGGAAGAGAGAATGTAAAATTAGAATTAAATGCATGCGTCCACACACACAACGCGAGAGAGAGAGAGACCAGATTAATGCAAGTTACCCATAGGTTAGAAGATGTAAGATTTTATCCCAGAGAATGGAGGATCATACAAACAATATTTTTCTTTTCTTGGTGATCATGTAAACATTTAAATGGGTACGCGATTCTGCTGCTGTTTACAGACACACAAGTAGAACACAGAACATGTTTGATACTCAATATCAAATCATATATCATTGAACTTCCTTGACATCTGGTATGAAGAATTATACTGCATTGTTTATACACCCCCATATCGATCTTGGGCTTGATAGAGATTTCATAACTCAAGCGAGATATAAAAAGTATCCCGATATTTATTACATGGACACGGACACAAGGGGGATCCTATGGTAAAAGATGTAAAGCCACCAAGGGAAAGAATTCTGTTTTATTGATTAAATCGAGAGTGATACACACTTTTGAGAGCCTTCAAAAGGGACAACAGCTCTCCTTAATCACTTATTTAAAAAATAGTGTCCAAGAAGCTAGCTTTTGATGTAGGAAACATAATGGAGATCTCTAACTGATAAAACTTCAGTGAGAACAAAGTCACGTTTAACAGTAACTGCATGGACTACATTATTAAAAGAAGACAGACAGATGGGAACTATCCATCAAGTAAAACTTCTGAGAAAGACCATTTCTTTGGAGACAATCTCTCACTCCGGGCGGCAAATAATTCCCACCCTTTGAAAGTTTGATGTAAACTAAAATCAAGATCTTACAGAGTAAAAAATCTAGAAACGCAAAGACACCTATGTTCATCTCAAAAGTATTTTTTCCCACTATGAGTCTAACCATAAGAATGCGGAAGCGGATGAGCCTGTGGGAAAAAATATGCAGCACATAAAAGGTGTAAATAGCCTTTTTCTGTCATTAGTTAGATATGTGCTGACCTGGCTTAGCCTTCACAAAATTCTATACAAATGAGTTTTCTGCCTTTAATTAGATATGTGTTGACCTGGACTGAGCTTTCTCAAACCTCTATACAACAAGGGAGACTAAAACTAAATGATTTGTGCACATAAAATTAGGAATTTTTGTTATCCACCAACTAATTATTTTTGCTTCAAAACCAAAATAATGAATCTTTCATGTTTGAGTTACAGCAGAGAGTCACCGATCAAAAAAAGGTCCAGGAAAAAAACTTAATGAAGTACAACATCTGGGAGAACATTGATAACATAGCTAATTATGATAAACTAAATCCAAGAACACTAGACTCTTAGCATAGTTTTTTTTTTTATCAGTAAAAAGAGAGATATTATATATATGAATGAAATAGACATAGTCCTTGTACACAGGACGTATACTTCTAAATACATTCTAAAAGCGATAAATTAAAGACAAGAAATCCTGAACATTGTCCCCATGTAATACAATAGTGGAAAACCAACACATTAGAGTGTGGAGAAAAAAATTCTTCAACTCAGTACTTGTGCATTCCTTATCTTCAAAACAACGTGCGTTCCTTTCCGTCCAAATACACCACATAATACACAACGGAATCATCTTCCACACTGCTGCCACTTGCTTGCAACCTTGCAACTTTGACCAACATCCCAACAAATCCACCACCCTCATAGGCATAACCCAAGCAATATCAACCCTTATAAAGATCTCTTCCCACAATACTCTTGTGACCTCACAGTGTAGTAATAGATGGTCCACAGATTCTCCATTCTTCTTACACAAGTAGCACCAATCCAATACTACACATTCTCTCTTCCTCAAGTTGTCCGTGGTCAATATATTCCCAAGAGCTGCACTCCAAACAAAAAACGCTACTCTAGAGGGCACACAAGACCTCCAAATATTCTTCCAAGGGAACGGAGTAATCTCAAGTTGTGTTGTCAAGATGCTATAATACGCCTTGACTATACATTTTTTTTGATAAGTAATACGCCTTGACTATACATAACTTATGGTTATTAGACCTCCACTTCAAACTATCTCGTTGTGTCAATGGGATCTCCGTGAAATATAATAAGCTGAAAAATTTTGAAACAATAGGTAATTCCCAATCATGGAAATCCCTATTAAAAATGATATTCCACATATGCGCACCATGAGAGAATATACGCACGTCAGCCACTTAAACTTCCCTATTAGCTGCAATACGGTATAAGGCCGGAAAAACCCTTTCCAAAGCATGCAAAGCGAACTTGATTTACAAAACATGGCTACCCCTTCCTTATATACTTCCATAAACCCACCCCAAAGCCCCCACTTACTTCCTTAGAGCACCAACCACCCCAAGCGACACCATGTCTAGCATCAGTAGTGTCCCTCTACAATGACCCCCCCTCCAAATGATATCTCCATAGCCATTTTTCCAATAAAGTTTTATTGAAAATTCTCAAATTACAAACACCCAATCCCCATTCACAACTGAGGCGCATACAGTCTCCCATCTAACCAAATAGAATTTCTTCTCCTCCCCCATTCCTCCACATAGGAACGCCCTAAAGAGTTTCTCCACCCTGTTCACCACCCCTACAGGCATAGGAAACAAAGATAAAAAATAAGTGGGGATAAAGGATCTCCCTGCCTCAGTCCCCATGAACTAGCAAAAAAATCAGCAAGTGTACCATTAACCAGAACTAAGAACCGGACGGTTGAAATACAATGATTGAAATACAATGACGCATCCATGCAATCCACCTATCCCCAAAACCACATATCTCAAGCACGTATAAAAGGAATTCCCAATTCACATGGTCATTGGCCTTTTCCATGTCAAGCTTGCACAGAACACTTGAACCTCCCTCCCATAACTTGTAATCCAAGCACTCATTTGCAATAAGTACTGAGTCAAGAATTTGTCTCCCACGAATAAATGCATTCTGGGACCTGGAGATAATATGTTCTAACACCGGACTAAGCCGGTTAGCAAGAACCTTCGAGATTATCTTATAAACGCCACGAACCAGGCTTATAGGCCGAAAATCTTCAATAGTCGAAGCCCCATGTTTCTTAGGAATAAGAGCAATAAAGGTCGTATTAATGGACTTTTCAAACTTCTGAAAGGAATAAAATTTGCTAAAAACCTGCATAACATCACCTTTTACAATATCCCAACAAGTTTGAAAGAACCCCATTGAAAAGCCATCCGGCCCCGGCGCTTTATCCTTGGCCATGCCAGATATGACCTTGTGGATCTCTCTTCAACAAAAGGTCTCTCCACAATACTCACGCTATGCGAATCAATTGCCTCAAAATGCAAAGCATCAAGCTTCGGCCTCCAAGTAACTGATTCTAAAAGAAGAGACTCATAATACTGTACTATGTGATTTTCTAGCTCGGAAGGAGAAGATATCACCTGAGAACCTGATTGAAGTGACTCTATGACATTGTTACGCTGGTGTGAATTAGCCACTTTGTGAAAGAACTTCGTACACCTATGGCCTTCTTTCAACCAAAGTGCCCTGGATTTTTGACGCCATGAAATCTCCTCTGATAACAAAACCCTCTCCAAGTTTGCCACAACCAATCCCTTCCTCAATAACACCTCCTCCGAATTATCTCTCAGAAACTCTTTATTCTCGAGTTCCTGCAGTTTCCCCAACAGTGAAATCTTCTGGTTATCAATATGACCAAACACCTCCAAATTCCACTTCTTCAAGTCTTGTTTCAATGCCTCCAACTTGCTTGCAAGAATGTAACTTAAGGTACCAAAAAACAGATATGAAGACCACCAACCACTAACCCTCTCTACAAACCCATCTGCTGTTAGCCACATATTTTCAAACTTGAAATACTGTCGCCCCCTATGAATACCCCCACAATCCAAAAGGATAGGATAATGATCTGAACTGACTCGAGCTAGTCTTCTCTGACTTACTTCTGGATATTTAGCTTCCCACGAAGAAGAAACTAAAAATCTATCCAATCTCGACCAAACCCGCCCATTTGACAAAGTGAATTCACCCCCTACCAAAGGGAGATCCATGAAATCCAGATCAAATATGAACTCGTTGAATTCCTCCATAGCCAAAGAATGACGACAGTGCCCTGAACACTCACTAGGAAACCAGATAGTGTTAAAGTCACCCCCCATGCACCACGGCACATCCCATAAGGAATATACACCCGCCAACTTCTCCCACAACCTTCTCCTGTTCCAATCTACGTTAGGACCGTAGGAACCTGCAAATGCCCATTCCCATCCATCAACCACATTTTTAAATAAAATCGCAATTGAAAACTCTCCGACACATTCCTCAATCGACTCAACCACTCTTTTATCCCACATAAGCAATACTCCATCTAAGGCTCCCAAAGAGGCCAAATAAGTCCAACCTACATATGAACACCCCCATAGACCTCGCACAAATTTCCTGTCAATAAAACGTCTCTTTGTTTCTTGTAAACACACCACATCACCCTTCCACAACCACAATAATGCTTTGATACAAAGACTTTTATTGCGATCATTAAGCCCCCGTACATTCCATGATAAAATCTTAGGCTTCATAAAAAACTATGTTACCCCTCCCCCTTAATCTGTCCCTTCCGCCACTCCCTTCTTTCACATCATAATTAATGGAGCAAGTTATTTTTTTAAGCTCCCTATCCCGCTTAGAGGCTGATTTTGAATGACTAGCCTCAAGTGCTACAAGGAGAGCCTTAACTTGTTCTTCATACCCTCCAAACGAAATCTCAATGACCTCCTAAATTTCCTCTACTTTTTTGAAAACCCAATTTGATGAAGAACTCCCATAATTAGATCTGGGCGGGAGTGTGCACAAGGGTGTTAGAATGGCCCCCTCCTCAGCATTACTGGCAGAAGCAAATAATGCCAATTTTGAGCCACATACAACTTCTGATTCAACCCTGGGTTCCACTACATTTTCAGTAACTCTGAAACCTTCCACATCAACACTGGGTTCCACTACATACCCCTCAGAAGCACCCAACTCAGAAATAGACCCTGTTCCAACGAAATAGACTGCCCAGGAGACACTGTTGTACCTCCATCCACCACACACGACTGTTTCTGAGAATCCTTCAACACCAACTCACGAGCCAGCAACGGACAAGCCAAACTCAGAGGCTCCTCGTTAACTATCGGAGCCCTCGGTAAGGAGAACCCATGCTCTGACGAGTAGGACTGCACAGGTAATGCTACTGTGCCTCCGTCCACCACACACGACAGATTCTGTGCCTCCTCCACTGGCAACCCACAAACCGACGACGGAGAAATAGTGATTAAAGGCCCTTGCTGAATCAGCAACTCACCCTCCTCGATAACCTCCCGTCGAGGTGCCTGAACTGGCACACCCTGATGCTCGTCGACGGTGGTCGGAGGTTTCTATGCCGGTAAGGAAGCCATTACAGCACTTACCGGCGTCACAAAAGGATGAGCTAGGCACTGACCCGAAATATTGGGTGGTGTCCGAAACACCTTCCAGGCCTTTTTAGGGCCTACGACCTGGCTCGGCCCCTTCGCTAGCCCAACCTGCATCCCAGCCCTTACTCCCTTCGCCAGCCCAGCCCATATTCCCTTCCCTTAAATCCAACTCCCCCTGATCCAAAGCCTGACCCACATAATTGGAGCCCAAAACCTGGCCCAACTCCTTGACTTCCTTCCCCTTAACGCAGCGTTTAAGACCAATTAATTCTTCCAATAACAGCCCTACTTTTATCTCCATATTACTCAGAACTCTTAACAAATATACTTCATCTATCTCACTGCCTCTGCACGACCTCAGGCACTATAGGCACCGCTCCACTCACCTCTTGCTGCAGTACTTTCTACACTTGAAGGACCTTGCTATATGACCTTGAGACATCAACCATCAACGAAGGAGCACTGCCTTCTCCCCTGGACACCTTCGGCTTGTCTGCCTATGATGACCATGGGAGTGCCATCACTCTGTTTCTCACCCCCGAAACAGAGGGATGAGCCATGAACTCCTTCAAAATATCTCCAAATTTCCTCCACCCCTCACCCTTCCTACCTTCTGGAACCACTAGCATACCTCTCCTCTTTTCATGTCCAAAATCCGAAATGGAGAAATACCTTCCATTACGATTGCAACCCCTCTGTATCATTAATACTGCATTTCCAGTTCTACGAGTTCTAAGAAACTCTGAGGAGCCGAAAGACTCAGCACACTCCCTCACCATCAAGCCCAACCACCCCAAAGCTTCATGCTCTAATGAAATGTATTTCACCACACGCCAACTACTCTCAGTGATTCTCCACCACCTAACATTCTCCCTTCTAAACACAAATAACTTCTGTTCAATGAAGACCTATGTGCACATACCCATCAACACCAACCAATACACTAACACGATAAGCCCCAATCTGAACTTAACACCCTACTGGACTACATGCTAATCACCACAAGGAACTACCACCATTGACGGCCCAAACTCCAGAAACAAGAACAGAAAAAATCCAAGAAAACCAGAAAGTGTACGGAGAGAAAATTTTAGGGGAGAGAAAACTAAGCCTCTGGTGAAGAGCCCTTTTTTACTGTTAGCATAGTTATCAGGAAATTATTTCTTCCTTTTCAAAGTTGGAATACTTGTGGTGTTATCAAAACTTTCTTTACAACTCTTGTATACACTAATTTTCAAACTCCAGTCTATAACATTCTTACTATCATAATGTTGGTGATATTTGATCCCAAACCTTGAACCAAATAAATTTGGAGTTATCATCTGTAGCAGCAATCCCCTTCTTGTGCAATGCCGCAGTAGCATCCGCATCCATGACAATAGCACCACCAGCTTGCTGCCAACAAATACTATTAGAATAGAGTATGACAGGAATATTAATCTATCACTCCTTTTAACATGTTCAGTTTCAAAACCATCAGTTCTTTCTTTTCTTGACTAGCTCCAAAGAAGATTAATCCAAAAATTTCAGTACACCGTTAAGGACATGCATAAAAATAGAACAGAATGTGAATTCTTCAAACCTTATTTTGAGCATTCCTTGATCTTTCTCTTGCCTCGTCCATGGCATTATTGAAACCCTCAATATCAACAAGTAGGCCCCTTTCTTCAGCCATCAACTGATAAGGAAAACAAATCAGTACACAGAATATACGTAATTGTACAATTAAAAAACACCTGTCACCTGGGTCAAATCTAACGGGAAGCCATACGTATCCCACAAAACAAATGCATCCTGCAGCAAGAGATCAACTGGGTCACAAACACCCATAGCACAGTAAGAAGAAAAACCCTTAAAAGATGCAAATCATTATATTTAGAAAACATTTCAGGTACCCAAGATCTTTTCCATTTTTTTCAATTTGACTTAATTACGTTAAATTTTCAATGCTAATGCTCTAATGAATCCCTCTCAACATCTGTGGTCAAGCAATTCAAAGCTCCAGAATTCCATAAAGATAAAACCATATGCGTATCAAGACTTTCTATTATAAGATAAATATGATATGGTCAAAAAGATGGTGTTAGCCCTGTATACAAGAAATATACAACAGATATACCTGATTGAGAAAAAGGGAAAAGTGCTAAAAAACTTGGAAGAGTATAAACAGAAGAAGAGACACTACTTTGCACCACTATCTGATGAAAGAAGGTATTCAGGAAGGATAACTTGAGCTTTAAGACCGACTTTATGTGATCTTCAAATCCATGCCCATTTCTTTCACTCTAAATACAGCAAAGCAAGCACAATGGGTTCATCCCAGTGTTTTAAATTTCGTACCGTACCGGCTAGTACGGCCGAAATTTTTCGTTTCGGCCGTCCGGCCGGTACAGGTACTATATTTGTCCCATACCGGCTAAAATACCGGCCGTACCGGCCGGTACCGGCCATACCGGACTAAATTTCGGCCTGTACCGGTCTGTACCGGCCCATATTTCGGCCTGGGTGTTTTTTTTTTTTTTTTCGTTTTTTCAAACTACAAACTTATTTTTTAACCCCTAATTCAGACTAGACTATTTATAATTTTTATATATATGTATTTATATATAATTTATTTATATATAGACTATTATTTTAGAATATAATTTATATATATATTTATATATATAATTTATTTATATATCGATTATCCCGAAATGTTATCCCGAAACGCTATCCCGAAACGGTACCGGTACCGAAATATTTCGTTCCAGTGCCTTGACCGGTACGACGTCCGGTACGGTATTCAAAACATTGGTTCATCCTCCACAATATAATGTTTGACAGTTACTAAACTGCATGCTAGTAAATCCACCACTCAAGAACACAACTCAATCTATCCCAAATAGCAGCCTCACAATGCAACAAAGGGGATCCATTGCTTCCCATTCTTACACATGCAACACAACTTAATTACTATAATGCCCCTCTTCCTCACATTATCTAGTGCAAGAATCTTCCCTAAAGTTGTTGTCCAACTGAAGAAACTCACCATGGAAGCCTTATTCCTCAATATAACTTCTAAGAGAAAGGGGACCAAAGATGAACACAAAAAGCATTGTAAATGACTTAGCATTGAACACACCTTTACTGAATGGGCCCCAAACCATTTTATCCTCACCATTATGTCTCACCCAACTCAAATGCAACCAATCAAAAAAATTTGAAGAGATCTGCCTCCCAATCATTGGCCTTGCAAACAAAATTGACATAGCCATTGAGATAATTCTTTGAGAGTCGATAGTAATCCACCACCTAAACATCCCTAGAGTGAGTGATTCTAGATAAATCCAAGAAGGCACCATTCAAGGATTGACCACCACACTAACAATCATGCCAACACCAAATCTTGGACCGTCACCCATAACAAACCTAGTAAAGTAGGAGATGTCTCCACAACCCCTTCTGATGTAACCCCACCCACCACCAAAGCTATCTATACTTCATGTCCACTAGCATCCTCTAAAGGCTCCCACTTTCATATGTATAGCGCCATAGTCACTTCTCCAATAGAGCAAAGTTAAAGAGAATTAAATTTCTAACCCCTAACCCACCTTCCTCAATTGGCAAGCATACCTTGGTCCACTTCACAAGTTGGGGACTAGGCGACACCACCCATATGTCTCCAAAAGAACTCTCATTGTAGCTTCTCCAATCAGTTAACTCCCGCAAGTGGGAAATGGGACACATGGTAGGCAAGTTGGATATTGTACCCTAGATCAATGTGCTTCTCCCACCCTTAGAAATATAGAGTTTTTTTCCAACCAACCAAACGACGCTCCATTTTCTCTATAATACGATCCAATTAGCTATGTCTTTGAAAGGAGCTCCTAAGGGAGGACCAAGATAAGTCATGGGTGAGGTAGAAATCTTGCACCCAAAGATATCGGCCAAACAAACAACATTCTCAACCCAATTATCAAGATTGGGAATCAATTCTAGCAAGTTTCTTCTTGGAGGCACGTCTTTAATTAGCAAAGTAATAATTGCTATCAAAATTATAAAGACCCACATATTTCTTAGTTGACACTTCTATGGGAAAGAGATGTGGCTACATTGACAGTAATAAAACAGAAGACTGTTTGAAAAGTCAATGTTCACTGAGTACCACAGAATAATCTAATTTGAGGAAATTCAACAATGTATTGATGTGTAAACGATAAATGCCAACACCATAATTTAATGAAAAGAGATACACAAAAAAACTTGGAGTACATTATACTGAACATTGGAGTGAATGCATGAGCTGCACAAAAGAAAGAAAACAACCAGGAAGGATGAGGAGAGCTTCAAGAAAGAGCACCTTCCAAACAAGGTCATTGATTCTATTGCTAAACTTCTACATATACCATAAGAGCCACAACAACACAATTTGAGAGAGGATGGTAGAGCCAATTTATTGGGCATTCAAATTAGAAGAACAACTATAATGTCAATTAATGGGGAATTGCACCAAAATCGCAGAGCATAGTCATGAGAGAGAGAGAGAGAGAGAGAGAGAGAGAGAGAGATCACAGTAATACTTGCCTGCCCACTTAATATCTTCCCTTGAACATCCTGAGCAGCCTTCTTAAATTTCTCAATGCCCTAGACACGCAAATAATGAGCAAAGTTTGTCACCAAAGACATGGCACATTTGACGGAAACAATGTAAATTTCTCTACAAAGCAGGGACATAAAAGCTAAAAGGGCATCAGACCGGTAAAGCACCCATTTCAATACTATGGACAATGACGAAAGCAAAACAAGAAATAAGTTTTATATGATTTCCACAAAAAAGAAAAACTCAAAAATCAAGTTTGAAAATTTACTTGATTTCATTGTCTTTGAAATTTATTGAGAGACAGAGTTGACAACTGAAAGTGCACATCAGAAATCAAATTCAACAGAATTAATATTTTCTAAGGCAGCAGTATAGAAAAGGAAAAACATTTCCAGTTGCTAATCTTATTTTTTGGTGTTCATTTGTCCCATATTTGGTCTATCTTCTTGATTTAAATAGGATATCAGGTGTCTTGTACTGTGCTTTCCAAACTTTTGCCTGTACCCCGATTGCTCACTTGAGAGGGGCTACAAAGGAGAGTATTTTTTTATGTTTGCCTATGGTCCAATTGAAAGGAAAATGCACTTTTCAGGGTCTTCAGCCTCTGGAAATGCTTGGATTACAAGAAAAACATAATATCTATAAAATCCCAAATTTATTTTCTTTGAGAATCCTTCATTTTACACTAAACATGCAGTAACCAACAAAAGCAACGCAATGAAGAAGAATCTCTGAAGATCATCCAAAAGAACATTCCTTGGATAATGTCATTGTAATAGAAATTATCCTATTAGAATGAAAAACTGAACAGATAATATTTCATTTTAGTATATCAAACAATCTTAAACTTATTCTATAGGCTGAGCTTATTGTACTCCTATAAATGGGTACGGATCTGAACATACAATTAAAAACATTTCTTTACATATAGATAAAAACAATTCATGCATATCTGTTCAGCAATCCATCTTTAAGGAGTCTCCAAATGGCAACCAGAATGATTATCAATGAATAGATAAAGAGTACATTCATTACAACTAAGTTCCCCAAAATGATAGTCTTATCAAAAAGTAAATTTCATCGGAAAGCGTTAAAAAGGGAAAATTATCAGAAAAGATAACTCATCATTGGGATACTGTGGCCAACAATTCCAATATTATATACTTACCTTGAGCAAAGTCTTTCCAAAGCTTGCTTCCTCTTCTGTAATTATGTCCCTAATGCGTGCTTCATTTTGTTTTAGCTCGGGAAAAACCTCACCCATAACTTCAACCACAACCTTTACAAGCCTAAATTCAACATAACCATTGAATTACCCAATGGCAGTTTAATTAGTTTCATAGGAAGAAATAGGGGGATGGAGAGATGTACCAGAAGGTAACATGCATAAATGAAAAACATAAAAACAATTAAAATACATCTCCCTACCCATTGAAAAATCCTTCTTGAGCTTTTAATACCTCACTTCCGTAACGAACAGCCCGACGAAGAATACGCCTCAGAACATATTCACGACCCTCATTGCCTACATATGAAGTAAAATTGTAATCAATTACAACCAGAATAATCAAGATGACTGCCTGCAACAGATTGAATATTTTCTTAAATACACATCCAAAAGTAACGAAACCACACTTTCACTAAAAGAGAATATAATAGAGATTAATATTCCATAAATAAATTAAAAGCACAAGAAAATCATCAAAGCACTCAAAAAGACGTTAGATGCCCCTATGATGGTTCCAAATATCAATTTCTTTTATTGGCACCAGGTGCCTGGGAACAGTGTCCCGACTAATCCTGGGGTGCATAGATTCCAAATATCAATTATCATTTGAAGTTGCAACTACAAAATTTTAACTTGACGTGAGAGACGAGAGAGTAAAAAGAATAAAGGTAAAAAAAAAAAAAATTATAAACAATTTTTTAAGAATGTACCATTTGTTTTTTATAAGTAAAAATAATATATATATATATATATATATATCAATAGAAGTAACCAAGTACACTGGATATATACAAAAAACACCTAACCCATACTAGAGAGGTCCTAATGACCCAAAAAGACCATGTAAAACTACCCAAAATACATCAAGCCCGAGTTGGAATAAAACACACCTCCCCAATTTGCCATTTAGACTTAGTAAAGAAAAATTCATAAGAAAAAAAAGAATCCAACAAAAATTACAAAAATGGATGAAGCTTGGCCGAGTACAATGTGCTTTTACATTCTCTTCAACAACTATCGCCTTTTCCTCTTTAATAGCTTCAACAACAATTTGAAGGTATTCCATACAAGATGGAACATTGGTTGGTTGGATGGAAGAGGTTGTATTTGTCAAAGGAAGGCAGAGTAACCATGATCAAGAGCAAACTCTCAAACTTGCCTGCCTAATTTGTCTTTATTTCTCCTAGCAGGCAATGTTATCAACATTCAGAAGTTATATAGGGATTTCTTATGGGATGGTAAGTGGAAGTGGTGAAATTCCATCCAGTGAATTGGACAAAGGTGCGTGTTCACGATTACTCAAGGTGAACTAGGTACAAAAGATGACTACATTCAATAGAGCCTTTCTGGAGAAGTGTCTTTGGCATTGTGCCAATGAAAGAGAGAGCATATGGAGAGCGATAATAGACAAGAAGTATGGTAGTTAGCGCTGTAAATATATATAACTACTCGACAAGTTGCTGGAGATCAGCTTAGTCAAACCTGAGTTTGGCTCAATCAGTTTAATAAATGAGTTGTTCGTGAACACAAAATTATGAGCAACTATTAAACAATACAAGTCGTATAAAACTCCGCTAGACTTAAGATTGTATAAACTCAAATAATTTCATTTTTACTATTTTTTCAAGCATTATCTTTTAACTTTATAATGAATATTCCTTAATTATTTAAAAAGATAAAAGGATATCATGTTCTTCATACAATGTGTTACTTGAGTCCTTATAAATATTACATTGATATATATGTTACGGAGATATGATTTGGGATATGATTTATTGTATTTTTTGTGATAATTTCCTTTATAGCTAGATTAGATATTGATGTAAATACTTACCTTGTATAGCATATTAGACGCATAGAATCTGGCAACAATCTTGTATATTCTCTTCTATATAACGAAAGCAAACCCTCGGTAAAGGGCATTCAAACCAATTTGACAATATATACATATACACACATACATATACATAAACTATATAAAGATATTTATAAAAACTCAAACTTTGTTCATCAAAATTTGTAGATGAAGTTATAAGATACAATAAATAATATATTTTGCTAAATTTAAGTAACTCATGACCAAGTTTGAACTTACTCAAATGAGTTGTTTGTAAACATAAAATGTAACTTGGTAGTAAGTTCAAACTTTTTTTTTTTTATAAGTAGTAGTAAGTTCAAACTTAACTTATTTTCGAACAAAATTAAACGAATAAGGCTTAACCACTTACTACTTGCTCAAACTCGACTCCTTTAATTACATTTTACAAATAGAGTTGGGCCTGGGATAGTAGAAAACTGATTAATTTTACAAGGTCCCTTCGAAGAAAAGGCTTTGGCGCCATGCCAAAGAAACAGGTAGCCTATAGCGAGCAGTGATAAATATAAACTTACATAGAATGTGGGGTGGGTGGTGCTCCAATAAGATAAATAAGAGTTATGGGATTAGTCAATGGGAGAACATCCAAAGGGGTCGGGGGAGTTCTTCGGATACATCATATGCATGGTGAGCGATAGATCCAAGATAAGTCCTCTTATAATGTATGGTGTAGAGATCATCCCCTCAAAGGAGCTTTTCAACATCAGTAAGGCCAAGGAAACATTACTGGTAGACAATTTATAGCCTTCAAATGGTCCTCCTCAATGGGGAGTGGAGTCTATGTGCATTACGAAGGACTAGGAAGTTGATCGCTTTACCTCTTCTTATGTTTAACTGTATTCTTTCATATTGAGATAGGATGGCAAAAACAAGATGTGTTGGAGCATATCTAAGAGGATTTTTCAAAGCTGAATCTTTTAGGCATTAATACCCCCACGATAGCATTAGTATTCCATGGATGATCATTCGGAAGAACCATGAAAGTGGCTTTCTTTGAGTGCAAGACTAGATTAGAGAAGATCCTTAAATTGCATAACCTGCAAAAGAGACATGTTATAGACATAGAGTGGTGTTTTAAGTGCATGTGAAATGGGGAATCCATGGCTCATCTTTTACTTCACTGTGACGAGGCTAGCTCATTATTTTTTGATAAGTGGCTAGCTCATTATGACAAGCTATTTTTAGGCCTTGTTTGTGTAACAAGATATTCCCAAGTATTGTTAGATTCTCTCAGATATTTTCTTCTCAAACATCACTCAAACACAACAATTTTTAATTTCAAATATCCAATTTTTTCATCTAATCATTATCCAAACACAAAACTCAATACAACTTTCCCAAACTTCCAAACAAAACACAAAAAAATGATAACTTTTTCAAATTTCGAAATAAAAATAATATTAAAAAATTGTTTGAATTTTTTTAACTTTATAATATTTTTATTCAACTTTTTCTCTCTCCTATCCCAAAACCCAATCAAATATCTTAAGTTAAACTATTTCACTACCATTCACAGATATTCTGAGATATTCTATGTGTTCAAATGAGCCCTTAGTCCTTTTGGACTAATTTGGGCAATCCCTAAATGGGTGGTTGATCTATTTGGAAATGGTGGTTTGATAATCATCAAAATGTGACCTTTAGAAAATAATCATGTTCAATGTGGCGCATATGGAGGAAAAGAAACGAATGAAGTTTTGAAAATAGCACAAGGAGCACATAAGAGTTCAAGGCTTTCTTTTTCAGTCCCCTTTACGTTTGGGTGGCAGCCCATGTATGTTTCTTTAGCCTTAGCTTCCAGGATTTTTCTTTTCTTTTCTTTTCTTTCTATCGTTAGGTGTATCTGGTGTTTACTCCTTTGTATCTTCACAATGCCTTTATTTCTTTTTCTTGATCATCAATAAAAGTTACATTACTTATCAAAACGTTCTAGTGTTCCAACGTAAGGGGCTGAGTGAAGTCTCTTATAAAAATCTTTACATATTTTTTTCTAATGGCGAGGAAAAAATGCTCAGAATTAGGAGCTTTCAGGATCAAAATTTCAGACTTTCAGTAACAAGGAGAGGATACAAAGGGAAGTCTCTCCTTTTTTGAGGATAATGTTTTCTCATTTGCACAGGCAATTGTTTTGGAATGAGAAGGAAAAGAAAAATATCAAGTATGTTTGGTAGAATTGCCATTGGTTTATCTTTAAATGGTATACATGCTAGCAAACCTTCATGACCAAATCTAAGACTTCAATCCAGAAGAGGATTCTTATAAAGTAAAAACATTTATTTTTTCCCATTCATTTTCTAAAGTTTAAAAAAATAGCACATCAAAGGTCTCTATTCAAACCAACAATCATGACCAAATACCCAACTAGATGAATAAAGAGCCGGGTAGAAAAAATGGGTGGAAAACAATTCTCATTTTATAATACTCTACCTGGGCAAGACCCATCAGCAATGGCAAAGGAAAGAGTTCTAATGTGATCTGCAACAACTCTGTATGCCATATCAACTCTGTCTAGATCATCTGGTCCAACTTTTCCAGAGTATGATCGAGCCCCAGTTGCCTACAAATAAATGGATTGTCAACAATTCATATTAAAAACAATATGGATTTCCAGTTATCCGATTATAATTCATAATGACCTAATACACCAAGTTACATAATAAGGAGCTAGAAAGTGATACAAGAAACTCCTTGTTGATAACTTTTTTTTTTATAAGTCAACGATTGCATTAATAGAATAGGCATAGCCCAAGTACACAAGATGGTATTACAAAAGGAAACACCTATCTAGGATGAAGAAAAGGAAACAAGAAAATCATGCAGGTCTAAACCCTTGTTGATAACTAATAGATGATATAGTTAAAAAATGTCAAAATGGAGAATTGCTAATACAAAGAAAAAATATTCAATAAAATATTATAAATAGATATTAAAAAACAAACAATTAAAAATGAAATTATAGCAAAAGGAACCATGGAAACAAAAAACGCAGCAACGGTCCAATGCAAAATTACATTCCATCATAGCCATACCCTGGAAACACGTCAACTTGAACACTGCACCTCCGTTAATATTTCTAACCTTAAAGCTCAAAATAATATATACCTTAAAACAATATTATAATATATACTATATAACTGTCAGCATAACCATCTTACATTTTGGATTGCATCAAATATGGGCAGAAACACATCGGTATCATAGTTGCTCATCTTTCTTTGAAGTATAGACGTCAATCTTTCAAAACCCATGCCAGTATCAACATGCTTAGAAGGTAGAGACTTTAGGGAACCATCGCTTTCCCTATTGAACTGTAAGAAATAACCAAAACAAGTAAGAAAAATCAAATTAATCGCCAGGCGCCACAATAAACCAAAAAGAGAAAGAATAACATCATAGCTACAGTAAGGCATATTTTGAAGAAGATTCAGACATCTCATTTCAGAGATGCTAAATGGTATCCACGCGATATAGTGGAGAACTCATACCTTTTAACATCCTGACTCTATATAACTATACTTGGTATATTTATGATTTTCATTTCTGACAAGTTCCTGAACGGGAACTTTCTTGTTTTGGAATGTTTAGGGTGTGCTTGGTTAAGGCAAATTTTGAATTTTTTTAAGAATTTTTTTGAAATTTTTTAAGATGTGTTTTACTATGTTTTGGGAAAGTAGATAGGAAATTTTGAATAAAAATTATTTTAGATATGATTTATGTTGGGGTTTGTGAAATTGGGCAAGTAGAGTTGAAAATTTGTTTGAATAAATTTTTTTAGGTTAGTTATTTTTGTTTTTCTAAATGTTTTGGTTTTTGTATTTTTTTTTTTTTTATTAGTCACTGAAATCTTGGCAAATAATTGGATGAAAAATAGAAGTAGAAAGTTTTTTTTTACATTGAAAGATTTTTGGCTTGAAGTTGAAAATTATTTTTTCAAAAAATTAGAGAAATGGTGATAAGCAAATATGGCCTTATGGTTTGGAGTAAAAATGAGGTTTTTAAGCATAAATATAGTCTAAAAGATGTTAGATAATGGAATTTTCACTTGATCTAGTCTAGGTTATTATAGAAAGGGTAAAGGATTTATGTCGAGTGGTGGGTTTTACCATTTTTATGTGATGGTTTTGATGATCAAGTGATGGGTTTTCTTAGAAGTCAAAGTTAGTAGACATAAGAATAGATTAGCTACTGCTCCAGATTTCGGTTTGAAGAAAATTAAAAGAGGAGATCGTGAGTTGAGGAGGCCAATATATTTAGTTATTTATGACGCATGGGAGGATAATCAACCAGAGGAAAAGGTAAGGGGAGGGTTCAAACAAATCTTAATGAACCGAAGATGGTGTCATGGAATGTGGGAGAGTTGAATGAGAAGGAAAAAATATGAAACTAGGATTTTTTTTGTTTGTGTGCATGTTAATAAAAAAGACTAGATATGTTATAACGATGTTTTCAAAGAAGCCCAATTACCTTTTTATTGCCCACGTGCTACTTAATGAATATTTTCCTCATTTTTCATATTTTAAAATATCTTACGTTACCATAAGGACAAGTCTACAAGCCAAAGTAAATTAAGGAGCCCTTTGACATATTAAAGATTGAAATCATTGTTTATCACATATGTTATAAGGACTTTATTTATGCCTGTTTTACAGCATTATGGTTTATCCATATTTACTTTGAGATTTAAAAGTAATTGACACTGTCTGAGTTTAAAATATTTACAAAACTCTTTTTTCTTGATGTTATTGAGTAGTGAAGTAACATTCCTAGCTTTGTTACGAAGGCAGTATCACATACCTGGATAAAGACAAGGTTCCAAATCTCAAGGCACGTAGGATCATCATTGTTAACTAATGATGCAGCGTCCCGATTACCAATCCTATCATAGTGAATTTCAGTGCAAGGTCCACAAGGACCAGTATCACCCATCTCCCAAAAATTGTCCTATTTAGAGACAAAAATACTAAACCAAATTAGAAGAATAATATGAAAAAGAAAACAAATGCACAAGAAAAATTATCAACTAGATGGAACCTTTGCACTTAAGTGAGAAAGGAATGTATATGGCATATTGTTGGATGTTTAAACTAAATTAAATTTTTTTTAATGTAAACAGAAAAATAAGATCTTGATTGCAAGAGTTAGAGCACTCGTAAGTTGTTTGAAAAACAAGCACATATGTGATTACAAAGTTACGAATGCGTGTAATAACATAAAGACAATTTCATGGCTAAACGCATAAGTAGCCCCTTACATGTATTTCTATATTTTTTTCACCTTTTGGCATTTAAAACATGTAAATTCAGCAGCAATGGAATATGTCCCAAAATATCACATAAGAAATCAAATTCCAAGAATATTTGTGACAGAATGTAAAACTGTAGACCCTTCTCTAATTAGGTGATTCTCATGTATACTCCTTGTGTACTTGGGCTTTGCCTACTTCTATGAATAAAATTTCTTAATCACCTATCAAAGAAAATAAAGTGTAGACCCCTTTTTTTATTGGCACTGGGTGTTCAGGAATAGTGTCCCGACTAACTCCGGGAATACATAGGCCCTCGGCAAGGAGTTTCCTACAAGTGCACATCGGGTAATTCAAGGAGAAAATCTCTCAGTCCGATGGCCCCTTGAAATTGTTTGCACTCAAAGGAATTTGAACCTTCGACTTAGGGGGAGCGTACCCCAAAGCC